>NW_006921591.1:12857643-12875166 GCF_000298275.1 Orycteropus afer afer
TTTCGTTCTGCTGTGCATGGGGTCGCTATGAGTCGGAAACAACTCGACGGCACTTAACAACAACAACAACAACAACAACAATGAACAACTGTACTCCAACAAATTTGAAAATCTGGAGGAAATGGACAATTTTCTAGAAACACACCACTCACCTAAACTAACACAGACTGATGTGGAAAAGTTGAACAGGCCCATCCAAAAGAAGAAACTGAAAAGTTCATCAAAAAATTACCAACTAAAAAAAGTCCTGGACCAGATGGTTTCACTGGAGAATTCTACAAAACATTCCTTGGAAGGAAGGTTGGGCAATCTACTTCCGTAGTGATACTGCCTTGGAAACCCAAGGAGGGGTCACTCTGAGTAGGGTCGACTTGATGGCAAACAACAACAACAACATGGGCAATATATTGAATAATGCAGGAAACATCAAAAGAAGATAGAAGGAATTAACAGAGTCACTGTACCAAAAAGACTTTGTTGATGTTCAACTATTTCAGGAGGTGGCATATGATCGAGAATTAATGGTATTGAAGGAAGAAGTTGAAGTTGCACTGAAGGAATTGTTGAAAAATAAGATTCCAGGAATTGATGGAATAGCCATTAAGAAGTGTCAACAAACAAATGCTGTGCTGGAGGCACTCATTGGCTATGCCAAGAAATATGGAAGACAGCCACCTGGCCAAATGACTGGAAGAGATTCATATTTGTACCCATTTCAAAGAAAGGTGATGCCACAGAATGTAGACATTATCAAACAACATCATTAATATCATACTCAAGTAAAATCTTACTGTAGATAATTCAAAAATGGTTGCAGCAGTGTATTGACAGACAACTTCCAGAAATGCAAGCTGTATTCAGAAGAGAATGTAGAATAAGGGATATCATTGCTGATGTCAGATGTATCTTGGCTGAAAGCAAAGAATACCAGAAAGATGTTAAGTTGTGTTTTATTGACTATGCAAATGCATTCAATTGTGTAGATGGTAACAACTATGGATAACATTGAGAAGAATGGGAATTCCAGAACAGTTAATTGTGCTAATGAGGAACCTGTTCTTAGACAAGGAGACTGTCCTTCGTATAGAGCAAGTAGATACTACATGGTTTAAAATTGGGAAAGGAGTGCCTCAGGGTTGTATCCTTTCACCACACTTACTCCATCTGTGTGCTGAGCAAATAATCCGAGAAGGTGGACTATATGAAGAGGTGTGTGACATCAGGATTGGAGGAAGACTCATAAACAACCTGTGATATACAGGCAACACAACTTTTGTTGCTGAAATTGAAGATGACTTGAAGCACTTACTAATGAAGATTAAAGACTACAGTCTGCAGTATGAATTACACCTCAATATAAAGAAAATAAAAATCCTCACAACTGGATCCATAAGCAGCATCATGATAAATGGAGAAAAGATTGAATTTGGCAAAGATTTCATATTATTTGGATCTCCAATCAACTCCTTGGGTTTCCGAGGCAGTATCACTATAGAATAGATTGTCCAATCTTCCTTCCAGGGAGTGGCTGGTGGATTTGAACCTCCAGCCTTCTGGTTAGCAGTCAAATGCCTTAGGCACTATGCCAGAGCTCCCCCAATGGAAGCATCAGTCAAGAAATCAGATGATGCATTGCACTGGGCAAATCTGCTGCAAAAGACGTCTTTAAAGTGCTGAAGAGCAAAGATGTCTTTGTGAAGGCTAAGGTGTGTCTAACTCAAGCCATGGTATTTTCAATCATCTCATATGCATGTGAAAGCTGGACAATGAATAAAGAAGACAAAAGAAAAGTTGATACTTTTGAGTTGTAGTGTTGAAGAATACTGAAAATACCATGGACTGCCAAAAGAACTAACAAATCTGTCCTGGAAGAAGTGCAGCCAGACTGCTCCTTGGAAGTGAGAATGGGCAGACTTCTTCTCACCTACTTTGGTCATGTTATCAGAAGCGACCATTCCCTGAAGAAAGATATCAAGCTTGGTAAAGTGTAGGGTCAACAAAAGAGGGGAAGGCTCTTAACAAGATGGATTGGCACAGTGGCTGCAATGATGGGTTCAGGTATAGCAAGGATTGTGGACCCGGCCCAGTATATATACCAGGCAGTATTTTGTTCTGTTCTACATAGTATCGGTATGAGTCTGAGCCAACTTTACATCACTTGATAACAACAACAATAATAAAGATGAAGAAGCAAGTAGGAGGCTTCACACACTCCAATCTCAAAATGTACTATATCGTCACAGTAGTCAAAACAACCTGGTATTGGCCCAATGATAGACACATAGATCAATGGAAGAAAATTGAAATCCAGAAGTAAATCCATCCACTTATGGATAGCTGACCTTTGACAAAGGGCCAAAACCTGTTAAGTGGGGAAGAGATAGCCCCTTTAACAAATGGTACTGGCAAAATTAGATATCCATTTGCAGAAAAATTAAACAGGACCCATATCTCTCAACATATAGAAAACTGAACTCACTATGGATCAAGGGCCTATGTGTAAAAGCTTAAACTACAAAGATCATCAAAGAAAAATTAGGGGAAAATTAGGGGCCCTAATACATGGCATAAATACACTATGAAACATAACTGCAAATGCACAAACAGTAGACAATAAATTAGACAACTGGGATCTCCTAAAAATTAAACCTTTGTGTACATCAAAAGACTTCATCACAAGAGTAAAAATAGGACCTAAATTCTGGGAAAAAATATTCAGTAATAACATATTGGACAAAGGACTAATCTCTAAAATTTATAGAAAACTTCAACAACTCAGCAACACAAATGACAATCCAATTAAATATTGCACAGAGGACATGACTAGACATTTCATCAAAGAACACATTCAGGTGCCCAACAAACTAAGTAGTGCTTGAGTTCATTAGGCAGTAGAGAGATGCAAATCAAAACACCAAGGCGATATCATCTCACTTATCTCACCCCAGCATTAATAGCAAAGTTCCAAAAAATATTAAACAATAAATGCTGACAAGAGGCTGGAGAAACTGGAACCCTCATAGATTGCAAGTGGGACTGTAAAATGCTACAGCCACTGTGGTAGATGGTATGACACTTCCTTAAAAAGTTGGAAATACTGTACGATCTAGCAATTCCCATACTAGGCATATATCCTCCAGAAATAAGAGCCATGACACAAATAGATATATGCACACCCATGTTCATCACCACACTATTCACAATAGCAAAATAATGGAAACCATCTAAATTCCCATAAATGAATGAATAGGCAAATGAATTATGGTACAAACACACAATGGAACACTATGCAGTGTTAAAGAATAATGATCAATCTGCAAAAGATCTCATAATGTGGATGAAACAGGAAGATATCATGCTGATTTAAAATGGTCAGTCACAAAAAGACAAACACTATGAGATCACTAGTATAAAAAGTCAAGAAAAAGTTTACACACAGAAAGAAATATTCCTTGATGGTTACCAGGGGAGGGAGGGTAACTAACTCATTAACTAGAGGGTAGACATGTAGTAACTTGGTTGAAGGTAAAGGCAATATGCAATAAGGGAGAGGTCAGCAGAAAATGATCAATGCAGAGGAAGACATTGGGAGTGAAACAAGAGTTAAAGCAACAAAGGGAAATACTATTACATACACAATCATGCAATAACAATAATCTACCTGTGGATGCATAGACGTGCAAACCGAACAGCTCTGGGAAAGCCAATGGTTCAACATCCATGATTATCTATAGGTGTGGCCAAAGCTATTTATACATATGTATTTTTATGCCAGATAAGACAAACTCTGAAGAAGGAAGGGGCCATCCACTTCTCAAAGAATTGGCCAGTGAAAACCTTATGAATAACAGTGAAACACTGTCTGATATATTACTGGAAAATTTTATGAATACCCTGAAACATTGTCCAATATAGTGCCAGAAGATGAGCCATTCAGGTGAGAAGGCACTTAAAATATGACTGAGGAAGAGCTGCCTCCTCCAAGTAAAGTTGACCTGAATGAATGGAGTAAAGTTTTCAGGATCTCCATTTGCTGATGGAGCATGACTCAAAATGGGAGAAAACCGCTCCAAGCATCCATTGATAACTAAAACATGAAATGTATGAAGTATGAATGTAGGAAAATTGCAAGTTGTCAAAAACGAAATGGAACACATAAAGATAGATATCCTAGGCATTAATGAGCTGACATGGACTGGTTTTGGCCATTTTGAATCAGACAGTCATGATCTATTATGCCAGGAATGACAAATTGAAGAGGAATGGCATGGTATTCACTGCCACAAAAAATGTTTCAAGATCTATCCTGAAGTACAATGCTGTCAGTGATAGGATAATATCCATATGCCTACAGAGGAAGACCAGTTACTACTACTATTATTTAAATTTATGCACTAACCACTAAAGCCAAAGGCAAGGAAATGGAAGATTTTTACCAACTTCTGCATTCTGAAATTGACCAAACGTGCAACCAAGACCAATTAATTATTACTGGTAATTGGAATGCAGAGTTGGAAACAAAACAGAAGCACTGGTAGTTGGAAAATGTGGCCTATGGTGATAGAAATGATTCTGGAGATTGCATGACAGACTTTTGCAAGACCAATGACTTGTTCATTGCAAATACCTTTTTTTTCAGCAACATAAATAGCAGCTATACACACGGACCTTGCCAGAGGGAGTACACAGGATTCACACTGTGATAGTTGGAGCTGTGTGTCAACTTGGCTGGACCACAATTCTGTGTGGTTTAAGCAGTTGTGATGTGGGTTATTCCCATGATGGGATAAGATGTATATGTTTTGAGTAGCCAATCTGTTGAAAGGGAGTTTGCCTAAGGGTGTGACCTGCTTCCAATATATTTATGGACATCCTGGGAAAAGAGACACTCTTCTGTGGATTGGGATCCTGTTGTGCTGCCTACAGCTGTCCACGAGCAAACAATCCACCATTTGGCCTGGAGATCTTGGATTCATCATTTGTTGGAGTCAACAGCCAGTACACTGCCTGCCAACTTTGAGCTCATCAGCCCCTGCAGCTGCAAGAGTCAGGAAAAGCCTCCAGCTTGATGTTTGATCCAAGAACTTGCTTCTATAAGTGTATGAGCCATTTTTGTAAAATTTATTTCTCTTTATCTGTATGTATATATAAGCTTTACTAGTTTTGCTTTTCGAGAGAACCCAGCTTAACATACAGATCCACTACATTTGTTGAAATGGGGAAGCTCAATGTCTTCATCCAAAACAAAGTCAGGAGCTGACTGGAGAACAGATCATCAATTCCTCATATGTAATTTCAAGTTGAAGCTGAAGATGATTAAAACAAGTCCACAGAGGTAAAATATGACTTTGATGATATCACACCTGAATTTAGAAACCATCCGAAGAATAGATGTGATGCATTGAACACCAGTGACTGAATATCAGATGAATTGTGGGATGACATCAGGACCATCATTCATGAAGAAAGCAAAAGGTCATTAGAAAGACAGGAAAAGAAGAAAAGACCAAAATGGATGTCAGAAGAGACTCTGAAACTTGCTCTTGAATGGAGAATAACTAAAGCAAATGGAAGAAATGGCAAGATAAAGGAGCTGTACAGAAGATTTCAAAAAGCAGCTTGAGAAGACAGTCAATTATTATAATGAAATGTGTAAAAACATGGAGTTAGAAAACCAGAAGGAAAGAACACACTAGGCATTTCTTAAGCTTAAGGAACTGAAGAAAAAATTCAAGGCTCAAGCTGCAATATTGAAAGATTCTATGGGCAAAATATTGTCCGATGCCAGAAACATCAAAACAAGATGGAAGGAAAACACAAAGTCACTGTACCAAAAAGAATTGGTTGATGTTCAACTGTTTCAGGAGGTGGCATATGATCAAGAATCAATGGTATTGAAGGAAGAAGTTGAAGCTGCATTGAAGGAATTGGGGGTGGGGGTGGGCAGGAAACAGGCTCCAGGTTTTGATGGAGTACCCATTGAGATGTTTCAACAAATGAATGTTGCACTGGAGGCACTTATTCTTCTAGGCCAAGAAATTTGAGATGACTTGAAGAGATCCATATTTGTACCCATTCCAAAGAAAGGTGATCCAACAGAATGTGATATCTAATATTATTAATATCACACACAAGTAAAATTGAAGATAATTAAAAAATGGTTGCTGCAGTACATTGGCAGGGAACTGCCAGAAATGCAAGCTGGATTCAGAAGAGGAAGTGGAAAAGCACTGCTGATGTCAGATGGATCTTGGCTGAAAGCAAAGAATACCAGAAAAATCTTTACTTGTATTATATTGACTACACAAAAGCATTAGATTATGCGGATCATAAGAAATTATGGATAACATTGCAAATAATGGGAGCTCCAGAACACTTAATTGTGTTCATGAGGAACCTACATATAGACAAGGAGGCTATTGTTGGAATAGAATAAGGGGATACTGCATGCTTTAAAATTACGCAGGGAGTGTGTCAGGGTTGTATCCTTTCACTGTATGTATTCAATCTGTATGCTGAGCAAATAATCCAAGAAGCTGGACTTTATGAAGAAGAATGTGGCATCAGGAGTGGAGAAAGACTCACTGACAACCTATGATATGCAAACTACACAACTGTGATATGCAGATGACACAACCTTGTTTGTTGAAAGTGAAGAGGATTTGAAGCACTTACTGATGAAGATTAAAGACTACAATCTGTATGTGGTAGTTAAATTTTTATGTCAACTTGGCTGGGCCTGGTTGAGTGGCTGGGCAGCTGGTGGTAGTTATTCCCCATGATGAGATTGGCAATCAACTCATGGTGGGATTTACCACAAGCAGCTGAGTAGCTGCTTTTGGGATGTAGTCTGCTTCCTGTATATAAAGAGAACCTTCGGGATCATCTTTAGCCTATGGCATGCTTGGATCCTGCATGTAACTGTGTCATTGTTCATCAGCCTGCCATGCTCTGCCAACCTTGGGACTTACAATGGACTTGAATTAATGGCCTGCCATGTAGTTTGGTAACATTGGGACTTTGTCATTTTCTTTGTCAACCTTGGGCTTGTTAGCCTCAGCAGCCAATAGCTGCCTGAGTGAAGATTTACCTCTAGCTTCAGTGGGCCAGGAGCAAGAGGCAGAGCTGAAGCCCATGGTTGGGGGCTTTTACACAGCCCCAAGATCCTGGCATTTTGAACTCAGACTTCTAGCCTCCTGAAATATAAGACAATAAACTCCTATTTGTTAAAGCCATCTCATTGTGGTATATTCTTTTCAGAGCTGTTGCCATTGAATTAATTCATTGTAACCCCTTGTGTTATAGAGCAGAACTGCTTGATAGGATTTTCTGGCTATAAGTTCACAGAAACAGATCACCAGACCTTTCTTCTACTGCACTGTGTGGTGGGTTTGAACCTCCAACCTTTAGGTTAACAGTACATTGCAAACTATTTTTGCCACAAAAGGATGTGCCTAAGCCAATAGATGCATTTAAAGATTCTAAACTCAAATCACCCAGCAAGGAAAAGTCAACAATTATTTTGGTATTGGTGTAATATAATAGGGAGTAGTGGAGTCTGGGATAGACTACATACCACATTAAAGGCACACAAAATCAGTAACAATAAAACAAAACAATTTGCAATGGGGCAACCAAACCAAATTTGTCTGAGAGTCCTCCATGCTGCTGGAATTTGCCTTTAATTATTTCAATGCATTCCCGAATCTTTGAGACATTATTCAAGATTCAGATCCTGAATTGTGTTGGTTCAACTCTTTGGTGCAGTGAATTACTTAATATGATTCTTTTAGTTGTGTGTGGTCTTATAACTCCCACCAGAGCTCCTGAAGGAGAGCAAAGAGAGTATTTATTCCCCTGGTTTGCTTTCAGTGAGGTAATTATTATTTGGTTTTGTCTTCTATCAAGTGGCTCAACTTTTGTCAGGTAGCCCTTACCATGTCCTGGTTGCAGCAGGCACCACTCCTCCCTTTGAGATTTGGGGTGGTAAAGGCCACTCACTATTGGCAGGCTACTGCATCAACCCTTGTAGGGTTCCCTACCCTACTCTTTCCATGCAGTTATAAATAGTCTGACCAACTAGTCAGTTAGAGCATGCCATTTGTTTCCTGCCAGAACTGTGCCTGGTACACTGAAATAAAGCTTTTAAATTTTGAAAATTATTTTTAATGAGTAATAGTGGGGAGCTCTGGTAGCATAGTGCCTAAGGCACTTGACTGCTAACCAGAAGGCTGGTAGTTCAAACCCACCAGCTACTCCTTGGAAGGAAGGTTGGGCAATCTACTTCCATAGTGATACTGCCTTGGAAACCCAAGGAGGGGTCGTTATGAGTCAGATCCGACTCTACGGCAGTAAGTGAGAGATTGAGTGAAACATACATATATGTATGGAGCTCTGGTGGTGCAGTGCCTAAGGCCCTTGACTGTAAATCAGAAGTTTGGTGGTTCAAACCCACCAGCCATTCTGTGGAAGGAAGACTGGGCAATTTACTTCCATAAAGGTTTACCACCTTGAAAGCCCAATGGGGATGGATATAAGTCAGAATCGACTGGATGGCTGTGGGTTTTGGTTTATACATACATATATATATATATATATATATATATATATAAATACACACACACACACACACACACATATCCTTCTATTTCTTCTTCCATTGTTTTCAACTGTATCTCTCACCCTTTCATTTTGCAGGATGAAGATATTAACTTCCCAGTGCTTCTCTCTTTTTTTCCTTCCTTTTCTCTTTCCCATTTATGACCATCTAAATTCTTACTTTTCACATTACCAATGTGGACAATTTTTACATTTGATTTTATAACAATTCAGGTTTCTGTGTTTTGTCTATGGATATTTCTAAAAATTGGAAACCAGTAATCAGAATTTAAATTATGTTGCTTAATAAACGACCAATAGCATGCTGAGATTGCATTTTCTTTTCTCCAGTTCCAATGGCACAGTCTTATTGCTACTCGAAAGAGAACATTCCTAGCATCAAGGTCAAATACACATTTTTTTTAAAGAAAACTTTTGTGCTCCCCACAATGTCTTCCTTTGCCCTGATCATTTCCTGTTGACCTCCCCTTATTGTATGTTGCGATTACCTTCATCCAAGTTAGTACTTGCCTACCCTTTAGTTAGTGATTTACTGTGTCTTCCCCTCCTGTGTGTAAACATTTCCTTGACTTTTTATAGTAGTGAACTCACACAATATTTGTCTTTTTGTGGTTGACTTATTTCACTCAGCCTAGTATTCTCCTGGCTCATTCATGATAGGAGATGTTTCACAAATTCATCATTATTCTTTAACATTGCACCGTATTCCACTGTGTGTATGTATCATAATTCGTTTATCCATTCATCTGGTGATGAGGATTTTGATTGTTTCCATCTTTTTACTTTGTCAACAGTGCTGCAATGAACATGGGCACCAACCATTTCATGTCATAGCTCTTATTTCTCCAGGCTATATCCCTGTTTGTGAGATTGCTGGATGATATGGTATTTCCATTTCCAATTGTTTAAGGAAGCATCACACCGTTTTCCACAAGGATTGCAACATTTTACAGTCTCACCAGCAGTGTATGAGTGTTCCAGTCTTTCCACAGCCTTGCAGTATTTGTTTTCTTTTTTTGTACTTTGCTGTTAAAGTGGGGTGAGATGGTATCTCATTGTTTTGATTTACATCTCTCTAAAGGTTAAAGATCTTGAGCATTTCTTCATGTGTTTGTTAGCCACTTAGATGTCTTTTTTGGTGAAGTGTCTGTCCATTTTTTTAAATTGGTTTTTTTTAATTGTTGAGGTATTGAAGTTTTCTATACATTTTGGAGATCAGTCCCTTGTCTGCTATGTTGTTGCCAAAATGTCTTCCCAATCTGTAGGTTGCCTTTTCACTCTTGCAGTGAAGTCTCTCAATGTACGTAAATATTTAATTTCTAGGTGGTCCCATTCATCTAGTTTGTCTTTTGATGATTGTGCATTTTTAGTTCCTTTGATAGTATGTTTATGTCTTGCATTAGGGCCCCTAAGTTTGCCCTTATTTATTCATTGAGGATCTTTATTATAATTTTAGCTTTTACACTTAAGTCTTTGATCCATCTTGAGTTAATTTATGTATATGGTGAAAAATATGGATATCCATATTTTTCTGCAAATGGATATCCAATTTACCAGTGCCATTTACTAAAGAGGCTATTTCTTCCCCTATTTAATGGGTTTTGGCCTTTTTTCAAAGATCAACTGTCCATAAGGGGATGGATTTACTTCTGGGTTCTCAATTCTGTTCCACTGGTCTATGTGTGTGTCATTGAGCCAATACAAGGCTATTTTGACTACCATGGTTGTTAGTAGATTTTGAGAATGTGAAGCTGTTTACTTTATTCTTCTTATTTAGTAGAGTTTTGCTTACCCAGGGTCTATTTCCTTTCTATGTAAAGCTGATTAGTTTTTTCCATCTCTGTAGAGGATGATGATGGAATCTGGATTGAGATTGCATTATATATATAGATCGCTTTGGGTAATATTGACATTTTCACAATGCCAACTCTTCTAATCCATGAGCATGATATATTCTTCCATTTATGTAGGTCTTTTTTGGTTTCTTGTGGTAGCGTTTTGTAGTTTTACTTGTATAGGTCTTTTGTATCTCTGGTTAGATTTATTCCTTAAGTACTTCATCTTTTGGGTGAATTTTGTAAATGGTATAATTTTTTTCAAATTCCTTTTCAGAGTTTCCTTTCTTAGTGTAGAGGAATTTGACTGCTTTTTGTATGTTGATATTTTATTGTTGAGTTTCAGAGATTTTCTATGTGTAGGATAATTTCAATTGCAAATAGAGTTAGTTCCCCCCCCCCCCACCAAGGCGTTAGGCTGATAAGTTATATAACTTTGTCCTGTTAGCTCTATTATATATATATATATATATATATATATATATATATATATATTTCCATAGAGATACTGCCTTGGAAACCCAAGGAGGGGTCACCATGAGTCGGGGCCGACTCGACGGCACATAACAACAATAACAACAAAAGAGAGAGAGAGAGAGAGGGAGACATTCTTATAGCACATACAAATATGTACGTAGAAATATTATCTGTCAAAATTATATATGGTCATGAGTATATTCCCTTTTATTAGACTACCTGCTCATTTAGCCTATACATGTATCCACCTGTAGATCAATGTTTCTTATTACTGATGATGCAGTATTGTGTATGTAAAAGTGTTTATCATTGTTGTCTGTACTTCTTGTGCACCTGTCTGTGTCTTCCTTTTCCCTAGTGTTATTGTGTTTATCATTCACTTTTGGTATATTGCCTTTCCCTTCATCCAAATCAATACTTGTCTATCACCTATCTAGCCATGTTCTCTCCACTCCCATACCATCCCAGGTAACCAAAAGAGAACGTTTCCTTCCGTATGTAAACCATTCCTTGATTTTTACAATAATATCCTCACACAGTATTTGTCCTTCGGTTAGTGACTTATTCCACTCAGCATAACGTCTTCCAATTTCATCCATGTTATGAAGTGTTTCACAGGTTTTGCATTATTCTTTAGTGATGCATAGTATTCCATTGTGTGTATGTACCATAGTTTGGTTATCCATTCTTCCATTGATGGGCACTCAGGTTATTTCCATCTCTTTGTTATGGTGAATTGTATTGTGATGAACATGTGTGTACATATATCTATTCGTGTCCTAGCTGTCACTTCATTAGAATGCATACGTAGTAATGGGATTGCTGTATCAAATAGTATTTCTATTTCCAACTTTTTAAGGAATAGCCATACTGATTTCTACAGTGTTTATAGATAGCACTTTGCAGTCCCACCAGCAGTGTACGAGAGTCCCAATCTCTCCATATCCTTGCCAGCATTTGTTAATTTCTCTTTTTGAACTTTGCTATTAGTGCTGGGGTGAGATAGTATCTCATTGTTTTGATTTGCATCTCTTTCATGGCTAATGATTGTGAACATTTCTTCATGTGTTTGTTGGCTGGCAGAATATCTTCTTTGGTGAAGTGTCTATTTATGTCTCCTGCCCATTTCTTAATTGAATTTTTTGTCTTTTTGGTATTAAGGTGTTGGAGTTTTCTATAAATTTTAGAGATAAGTCCCTTGTTAGATAAGCCATTGCTGATTTTTTTTTTTTTTTTCCAATCCATAGGTTCTTGTTTTACTATTTTGGAGATCTTTTGATACACATAAGATTTAATTTTTAGAAGGTTCCTGTCATCTAGTTTATCTTCCGCTGTTTGTGCATTTTTACTTATCTTTGGAGGTCTGTTAATGTCATATATCTGGGCCCCTAAGTCTTCCCCTATTTTTCGTATGATGAGTTTTATAGTTTTAGGTTTTACATCTAAATCTTTGATTCATCCGGAGTTAGTTTTTGTGCATAATGTGGGGTATGGATCTTTCTTTTTTCTGCAAATCGATATCCAATTTTGTCAGGGCCACTTGTTAAAGAGATTATGTCTTCTCCATTTAATGGATTTCAGCTGACCATAGGTAGATGAATCTATTTCTGGGTTCCTTATTCTGTTCCACTGGTCTATGTGTCTGTTATTGTACCAATACCAAGCTGTTTTGGCTACTGTGTTTGCATAGTAGATTTCGAGATCAGGGAATGTGAGACCTCCCACTTTGTTTTTCTTCTTCAGTAGTGCTTTGCTTATCCAAGAGCTCTTTCCTTTCCATATAAAATTAGTAATTGGTTTTTCCATGTCCTTAAAGAATATTGGTGGAATCTGGATTGGGATTGCATTGAATGTACAGATTGCGTTAGGTAGTATTGGCATTTTCATATGTTCAGTTTTCCTATCCATGAGCATGGTATGTTCTTCCATTTATGTTGATCTCTTATAGTTTCTCGTAGTAGTGTTTTGTAGTTTTCTTTGTATAGAAAGAAAACTGTTCCTGGTAAGATTTATTCCCAAATATTTTATCTTTTTAGTAGCTATTGTAAATGAGATTCATTTAGTATTTCCTTTTCAGAGATCTCTTTACTGGTGTAGAGGAATTCGACTGATTTTTCTATGCTGATCTTGTATCCAGCAGCTTTGCTAAATCTTTCGATTAGTTCCAGTAGTTTTTTTTTTTTTTTTTTGCTGAATCTCTTAGGTTTTCAATGTATAGGATCATATCATCTGCAAATAGGGATAATTTTACTTCTTCTTTACAAATCTGGATGACTGTTGTTTACCTTTCTTGCCTTATTACCCTGGCTGGGACTTCCAATACAATGTTGAATAGAAGTGGTGACAGAGGGCAGCCTTGTCTGGTTCCTGTTTCCAAGGGGAAGGGTTTCAGTCTCTCTCCATTGAGAATAATGTCGACTGTTTGTTTTACATATATACCCTTTATTATGTTGAGGAATTTTCCCTTTATTCCTATTTTTCTGAGAATTTTTATCAGGAATGGGTGTTGGATTTTATCAAATGCCTTTTCTGCATCAATTGATATGAATATGTGGTTCTTTTCCTTTATTTTACTTATGTGATGGATTATATTGATTGTTTTTCTAATGTTGAAGTATCCTTGCATGCCTGGCATGAAACCCACTTGTTCATGATATATTATTTTTTTAATATGCTGTTGGAGTCTACCGGCTAAGAATTTGTTGAAGATTTTTGCATCTATATTCATGAAGGACATTGGTCTATAGCTTTCCTTTTTAGTGGTTTTGGTATCAGCAAATAGAGATAGTTTTGTTTCTTCTTTACCAATTTGGATGCCTTTTATTTCCCTTTCATGCCTTATTGCTTTGCCTAGGATTTCCAGTACAATATTGAGTAAGAATGGTGACAGAGGGCACCTTTGTGTGGTTCTTATTCTCAAGGGGAATATTTTCAGTTTTTCTCCAATGAGAATAACGTTGGCCATTGGTTATTTGTATATGCCCTTAGTTATGCTGAAGAATTTTCCTTCTATTCCTATTTTGCTGATTTTTTTTTAAATCAAGAATTGATATTGAACTTTGTCAAATGACTTTTCTGCCTGAATTGATATGCTCATGTAGTCCTTTTCCTTTGTTTTATTTCTGTGGTAGATTGGATTGGTTGTTTTTCCAATTTTGATCATCCTTGCACACCTTGTATGAATCCCACTTAGTCATGATGTGTAACTATTTGATATGTTGTTGTATTCTATTGGCTAGGATTTTTAAGTACAAATCAAATATACTTTTTATCCTCACTCCTTCAATTGTTCACAATTATTCCACATTTTTGATCTTTTCTATTTAACCATGATTATATCACACAAATTTCATTTCCTCAAGTTTTTTTTTTTTTTTTTCTTCCTTTCTCTTTCTTTTAGGGAGGAAAACATATGTATCTTTTTTTTTTTTTCACTATTGTCCAAGTATCATCCAGATCTGTAGTCATTCTGTTAATTTCTTAGAATCTTTTCCACTTTTCTTTTTTAAAGATAATATTCCTAAAATGCAAGATTTTCTACATTTACTTTCAAGACTTTTGATAGACTTATTATCCTCTGGCTTCTTTTCATTGGAATCCTGATTAGCTCTGTTAGTTTCTATATATCGTATTTCTCACTTTATTGGTTTCTGCCTACTCTCCTCATCCAATCTTCTTTTTTTTTGGACTCCTTTCTCAGGTAGATTCTTTTGGAAATGTATGGTTGCCACAAATATTCTGAACTTTTGAATGTTTGAAAATGTTTGTCCTTATCATTCTTTAGCTGGATATAACACTCTAGGTCCAAAATAATTTTTCCTTCATGCTTTGAAGACTTTAGGAGCTCTGGTAGCATAATGCCTAAGGCATTTGACTGCTAACCAGAAGGTTAGTGGTTCAAACCCACCAGCCACTCCTCAGAAGGAAGGTTGGGCAATCTACTTCCGTAGTGATATTGCCTCGGAAACCCAAGGAGGGGTCACTATGAGTTGGGGCCGACTCGACGGCAGTGAGTTTGGTTTTTGGTTTAGTGGAAGACTTTATTTCCAAGATCTTCTGGAATCCTTCATTGTTGATGAGAAGTGTGACCCAATTGAATTCAAATTCCTTTTCAGGTAACTATTTCCATCCTGGAATCTCGAGAATGCTCTGCTGGATGACCTGAAATCTCACCATGTTATGTCAAGGTCTTAGTCTTTTTTTAAACTAATCTAATAGACATTCTTGTCTCTCTTTAGCTCTTGGAATTATTTTTATTGTTTTTTTGATAACTTCCTTCCCTAGTTTTCCTTTTATTACTTTTCCAATTTCTTTTTAGTATTATTATTATTTTTTAATAGATATTTTTGAAGCAATTTTAGGTTTATAGAAAATTGTGCATAATGTATAAAGAGTTCCCATATATCTCTCACCACCACCATGCACACTATTTCTCCTGCTGTTAACATCTTGTAGTATTGTGGTACATTTGTTATAATCAATGAACCAATATTGATACATTATTAACTGAAGTCCATGCTTTACATTAGGATTCACTCTTTATGTTATATAGTCCTGTGTTTTCTTAAAGACATATTTTATCTGTCTTGTTGTTATTGAAAGTATACACAGCAGAACATACACCAATTTAACAATTTCTACATCCACAGTTGTTCAATGACACTGATTATATTCTTCTCATTGTACAGCCATAATCATCCTTGTTTTCTATGTTTTTCTTCCCCCATTAACATAACCTCACTGCCCCTAACTTTCCTTTCTCATCTTTTGAGTTGCTGTTGTCAATTTGATCCCATGTAGATAGATCTTAAGAGAACACAATGCTCAGGGCAGACATTGTTTACTAATTAAGCAAAACTACTATTTGGTTTTAAGAAGATGACAGGATATTTTTGGCTTAAGGTTTAAAGATTATCTCAGGAAATAGATTCAGGATTTCATCCACCCTCCATGGCTCCAGAATGTCTCAAGTCTATGAGAATTTGAAATTCTGTTCTGCATTTTCCCTTTTTGGATCAGGATTCTTCCATAGGCTCTTCTATCAAAATATTCAGTAGTGGTAGCTGAGCACCTTACTGTTCTTCTGGTCTCATGTCAAAGGAGGCAATTGTTCATGGAGATAATTAGCCGCACATTGCATATCCTTCTCCTTTTTCGTCTTCAGTTCTAGGTAAATAGAGGTCAACTATACCATGGATGGCTGCTTGCAAGCTTTTAAGACCCCAGGCACTATGCAATGAACTATGAGGTACAACAGAAGCATAAAACATGTTATTATGCTGATTAACTGATGTCTTGTGAAACCATGAGTCTAACTCTACAAGCCAAGGAACCAAATCTTCTGAGGTGTTTGGTTAGATATAAGCAGCCTCAGCAGCTACTTTGTTGTTGTGAATATATCTATCACATAACATTTGCCAATTCAATTTTTTACTGGTATACAGTTTATGGACAGCAATTACATTAATCAGCTGTGCAAGCCTATCCTTAATCAGCAAAAACTGAAACTCAGTACTCCATAAACAATAACATTAGCCTCTGTTTTGGATTGAACTGTGTCGCTCAAAAGTAAGTGTTGTAAATCTTCACCTCTCTACCTGTGATTGTAATCACATTTGGACATGGTTTTCTTTGTTACCTTAATAAGATAGTATTCATGTAGAATGTATCTTAAATCGATCTCTCTCTTTCTCTCTCTCTCTCTTTTTTTCTTTTTCACTACTTGATTTTCTTTTCTTTTTAATTTTTGAAGTGTTCCGTCCTCTCTCCTCCCACCCCTGGTAACCAACAAAGTTTCCTTCCATATATAATCCTTTCCTTGACTTTTTACAATAATGAACTAATATAGCATTTGTCCTTCTGTGATTGACTTATTTCACTCAGCATAATGTCCTCCCTTATCGGGCAGTGTTTTGTTCTGCTGTTCATGGGGTCACTATGAGTCAGAAACAACTCAGTGGCACCTAACAACAAACAACAATGCCCTCCAAGTTCATCCAAATTATGTGGTGTTTTGCAGATTCTACGTTGTTCTTTAGTGTTGCGTAGTATTCCATTGTATGTATGTACCATAGTTTGGGTGTCCATTCTTCTGTTGATGGGCACCAAGGTTGTTTCCATCTTTTTGCTATTGTAGGTTGTGCTATGATGAACCTGAGTGTGCATATATCTGTTCTTGTCCTGGCTCAAACTCTTTTGAGATACAAAAAGAGCAGATGAGCATCAATTGAACTATTAAGCACAGATGGGGAAAATAGAGGGCATGCCACATGAGTTCTCAAAGGAACCAAGAAATAGAAGCTGAAAAGAGACAAGGAACTTCTCCTAGCACCAACGAAGAGAGAAAGTCTTCTCTTAGAGCTAATGACCTGAATTCAGACTTCTAGCTTCCTAAATTGTGTAAAAATAAATTTTTATTCGTTAAAGCCATGTACTTGTGGTATTTTGGTTATCCAGGAGCACTGGATAACTAAGACATCCTTCTTTCCTCATCCCCACCAGCCTTCTGTTTAGCAGTCAAATGCCTTAGGCACTAGGCCACCAGAGCTCCCCCTCTTATCTGTAGTAACCACTAATTAACTTTATATATATA
>NW_006921591.1:12875266-12881103 GCF_000298275.1 Orycteropus afer afer
ACATTTGCCAGTTCTTGTCTTTTTATATAAATGAAGTTATACAATATTTGTGCTTTTATGATGGAGTTAGTTTCCTCAGCATAATGTCTGAAGCTCCATCCATATTGTAGCATGTAACAAGACTTCATTTTTCTCATGGGCTGAGTAGCATTCTATTGTATGTATGCACCACATTTTGTTTATTTATTCATCTGATGACAGGCATTTAGGTTACAGTTTTTGACTATTGTGAATAGTGCTGCAATGAACATTTGTGTACAAGCATTTGTTTGAGTCTCTGTTATCAAGTCTTTTTGGTATATACTTAGGAGTGGAATTGCTGGGTCATAAGGTAGTTCTATTTTTAGTTTTTTGAGGAATCACCACACTATTTTCCACTTGACTATACCACTTGGCATTCCTACTAGCAATGGATAAGAGTTTCAATTTCCCCACATCTTCACTAACGTTCGTTATTGTCAGTTTTTTTTTTTTTTCTTTTTTCCTTCTTTTTTCAAATCTTAGCCATCCTCAAGAAACCCAACTCCCTGCCATCAAATGGATTCTGATTCATCATGAAATGATATCTCATTGTGGTTTTGTTTTGCCTCTCTCTGATGGCTAATGGCATTGAGCATCTTTTTCTGTGTGTGGTGGCCATTTGGTGAAATTTCTATGCAAGTCCTTTGCCTATTTTGTGGTTTAGTTGTCTTTTTTTTTTAGTAAAGTTGTCATAGTTTTATGCGTATAATGGCTATCAGCTTCTTATTGCATATATGGTTTCCCAAGATACTCTCCCAGTCAGTAGGCTGTCTTTTCACTTTTTTAGTAAAATATTTTGATGAGTAAATATTTTTAACTTTTATGAGGTCTCATTTATTTATTTTGTCTTTTGCTGTTTGTACTTCTGTTATTACATAATCCATTGTTAAAACCTAGGCTTGACAGAGTTGCCCATCCATTCTTTTCTAGGAATTCTGCAGTTTTAACTTTCACAGTTAGGTCTTTAATCCATTTCTAATTTGGTTTCGTTCATAGTATGAGGCGTGTATCCTATTTCAGTTTTCTGCATGTGGAAATCCAGTTTTCCCAGCACCATTTTTTGAAGAGACTCTTCTTTCCTTAGTGTATGATTTAACACACTTATCAAAAATCAATTGATCATCAGTGTTTTGATTTATTTCTGGACTCTCAATTCTATTCCATTGGTCTTTGTGTTTATTGTTATACCAGTGCCAGGCTATTTTGATTACAGTAACTGAGTAATGTTTTAAAACAAAGAAGTGTGAGTTTTCCTGGTTTGTTCTTCTCTTTTGATATTACATTGGCTATTTGGGGTCCCAAGTTTTGTTAATTGAGTTTTGAACATTTTGGATCTAACCTTCATGCCTCTTTACTCTTTTACTATCCTTCTTTTGTCTTTTTGTTCAATGGTATAGGAGATTTCCTCAATTGTGTCTTCTAAACTATTAACCATCTTTAAATATATTTTTCTTAATTTTAGCAATTTCATTTCCCAGAATGGCAAAGACTCTCTATGAGAGACAATGATTCTTTCATTATTATTATTATTTTTCAATAACATTCTAGTTTTACTTTAGTGATCTTTTAAAGTCTCTGTTACCTTGATTTATCTCTGTCTCTTAGGATGTGTTTTCTATGTTTTCCTTAACTATATGTTCATTCTTAATTCTCTATTATTTTTTAAGGAAATAGAATTATTATTTTATGATATGTTTGCATACCTTTTTCCCTCAAATATTTGTTCATCTGTAGTCATCAATTCATTTTTAAGAAATCAAAACTGAAATGCTATCAGGGCTTTGTGTGTGGGAGCAAGTGTGTGGGAGCTTATAAACTGGCAAGATTCTCTCTAGAGTGTGACCAATCAAGGAAGGAAAACCTTGCTTAGGAATGGTGATACCCACACCAACTGCTCTGGTCCTCCCCAGACAAAATAATTAAATTGTGGAAAATATTTTTGCTAGTGGGATCACCAAGAGTCAGAATGGACTCAATGACAACTAACAAGGGTAGGGTTATTCCTGAGGTCCTGCAGAGAAACCAACTCCTTCCTCCTTGGGCCTTCATGTCATTGACTGTATGTACTTTAGGCTGTGGACTCCTCTGCTCTGGTTTACTTATTGACATGCTAACATTCTGCCATATATGTTTTGTCTTCTAGAAATCTGTCAAAAGTTCTTGTTCACAGATGGCATCCCTCGTATTCTCTTCTCTATTAATGATTTTATCATTTACAAAATTCCTTTATTTTATTTTAAAAGGATCTTATGGCCTTTTCTCATTACCTTGAAGTGGAAGCTTCTGATAAATTATCTTGAAGGCCCAAGTAGTTCTACTCTATAGCATATGGAGTCACCATGAGTCAGAAAGTCAAAATCTACTCTTTGGCAAGGTTTTTTGTTTGTTTGTTTGTTATGGAAAGCAGACACTTCATACATACAATTTATTGTGTTCAGTTATAATTCCCATTTTTACAGATGAAGAAACAGAAATTAAATTGCCAAAGATACCAATCTAGGAAACAGCAGAGCTAAAGTGCAGTGTCTGGTCTACCTAACTCCAAAGCTGAACTCTTTCCACTTTGCAATCCTACTTAGACAAGTATTGCTTTTCTTTTAAGTGTTCAATATGTAGCCAGGAAATGTTTTAGAGAGAGGAAGTAGCATGAGAAAAGCCATCACTTGACCCTACTTCCTTCATTTCTTATTCTTGTCAAACATTCTATTCCTTGTGACTGTCTCTTGCCCTCTGCCATGGAGTTGGACACTTGGTTTTAGCCTTTGGTTACAGATTTAGGACTATGGATCCATTCCCCATTTCAGGAACTCATCTCTCCACTACCTATCTTACACTTTTGTAAGAATTACTGTCCTGTAGAAGTACATGCAATTCTCCCAAACTGAAACTTGGAGTTCAGAAGTTAAATATAGTCACTGGGCTCTTGCTCTGATACTGCTATAATTAGGTTACTTTTATTCTTCTATGAGTCATTAACTTTGAAAACTGCTAGTTCAATCTGTGACAACCAGCAATACATCATCTTTAACCAGTCTGTACCACCATTTAAAAAAAAAAAAAATGCTTTTCAGGTCCTAATTTATTTCTCCATGACACAAATGGTGCATCTCAAACAAATGCAGCCAATTTTAAGAATGATTTCTGGGCTGCTTAAAAAGGCTGCTTCTGCCAGTTTTTGGTGAATAGAGATTATTATTTATTTATTTATCTTTGTTTCAGAACAAATCCATGAATTTAGGCCATTTATGTTAGCTACAGTGAGGTGATTCATCTCTTGTCCATAATATTTGAATGCTCGTGTGTCATAAGTGATTTTTCTGAAGTTAACTTTTCCCATACTTTGAGTTATCAGTTCCTGTCGTGCTGGTGTGCCTTTCAGTTGAGGTTTTATTACATTGTGTTGGCAGCACATTATGTTTTTTACACATGGATTTGATTGAGAAATGAAACTGGAATAAGAATGAGGTAGCAGCAGCATCTGCTGCAAGACTCAACTATTGCTGTTGTCAATCAGCCTGATTGATTAAATATGGTGATACACATTTTTATTAAAATGAAATACTTCTCTTGAAAAAGGACCATCATGCCAGTAGATTATGTGACTCTTCTGAAGAATGTGCCTGCAGAAGAGGCCTGTTGGCTGAGTATGAGAACTGTAGATAGGTGGAACAAACAAGAGTTCAGATTAGATTTAGCTGATTTTGGAAATTGAAATTCTTTTGGTGAACGTTAGAGGTGAACCAGAATCTTGTGGGAGACTAAATCTTGTGAAAAAATCCTGGGTGGGCAGGCAGTTATCACACTCAGTTGATAACCAATAGGTTTGTGGCTTGAGTTCACCCAGAGGTGCCTGGGAAGAAAGATCTGGCAATATATTTTTGAAAAATCAGCTATTGAAAATGTTATGGAGTACATTTCTCTTCTGAAACACATGGGTTGCCAGGAGCCAGAATCAACTCCAACACAACTGGTTTTTTGTTTTTAAGCCCCATGGGACTAGGTCCCCAAACACTCTCTTACTTTGTTGAAGTTTTGTGATCTACTTAGTTTTAAAGGAACTGGCACAACCCAGACCTTGGTACGACTTAGACTTTTATTGAAATAAAGTAAAAGTCCTGGTGTACTGAAGCTCTATTTCTCTCATTTTTCATTCAAACACCATTATAACTTGCTGCTATGTTACAAATCTGAAAAAAAAAAAAACTGATATACAGAGAAGATAATGGAGATTCTTGAGAATGAGAGTGCATGGATTATTCCATTGACTTGATCAGAACCCAGTAAACATCCCTGTCCACAACATCCTCGAACTGTGGAGGAACATTGTAGGGAAAGTGAAGAGTGGCTTAGAATTAGACCATACAAGCCACAAAGGGGTGAAACAGGAAATCAGGACTGATCTCTGCAGGACAGACCAATTATTTGCTTGATTCTGTTCAATTTTAATTTGGATGACTTTTTCTCTTGCTGTGGTCACTCAGGTCTCCTTAGATGGGGCTGTGTCTTGCTGAACCATTAATGCTTCACCCTAGCTCAGGTCAGCATAAATTCCAGGGAAACCATTTAATCATGGCCCTCAGGCAAAATGTCTTCGGTTGGAATCCATTTAAGACAGTAACCTCAAACCTCTTTGCATTAGTGTAAGGTTTCAGAAAAAAAGCTTTTGGAAAAATAAGTGAGCAATAAGAAAAGAAAAATCTTTTGAGCAATTCCTTTAACACTCAAAATGCTTCTGCGGTGGGCTTGTGTCAAGACTAATCTTGCAGGATTGAGATGTTTTCAGCTGTATCCAATTTAATTTTCAGCTTTTCTTTACAGAGGGATTGCTCCTGAAACAATCTTTCTCACTGCTCCCTCCCCTCATCTTCCAAAGCCTGTTTGTAGATTTGGGGATTACTAACAGATTTTAAGAAGGGCAAGCCATCTCTGAAACACCATGAAGCTAAAAGCCAAAAGCAAGAACACTTGAGAACTTGCTTAAAAAAAAAAAAAAAAAAAAGTCAAGGGGTGGTCTTCAGCTCTCAGCCAACTCTCTTTTCTGGTCTCAACCATGACAGATGAAAACTCCACAGAGATTTGCAACTTTCTGTAGAATCCATGTTGTTCACTGTAGTGGAGTCAACCCTAACTCGTGATGACCCCATGCACAACAGAATGAAATGCTGCCTTGTCTGTGTCATCCCTGTGATTGGTAGGGATTAGACATTGTGATACACTGTTTTCATTAGCTAATTTTCTGAAGTATACTGCCAGCATTTTCTTCCTAGTCTATCTTAGTCAGGAAGTTACACTGAAACTTGTTCAGCATCCTGGCAACATACAAGCCCCCACTGATAGGTGATAGCTGTACATGAGATGTATTGGAAGGGAATTGACCCTGGGTCTCCTGTATGGAAGGATAGAACTCTATCTTTAAATTTTCAATATTTCGTAGGACTAGACTTTCTTGAAGGGTATGACCTCTTCTTTTTACCTGATTTCTCTCTTGGTATCTTGTCAATGCCATATCCAATCATGTAACCAAATGAATGTCAGGATCAGAAGAACCAGTGAGTTGCCTGGAAGCACATTGTGATCCTAGTTGTCCACCCAAAGTCTGGTGTTCTGCTATTGTGTCTATCAATGACTAAATAGGACAGTGCAACTGAAGAAGAAAAACAAAGTAGGAGGTCTCACATTGCCGGATCTCAAAACCTACTATACAGCCACAGTAGTCAGAACTGCCTGGTATTGGTTCAATGACAGATACATAGACCAATGGAATAGAATTGAGAACCCAGATATAGATCCATCGACCTATAGTCAGCTGATCTTTG
>NW_006921591.1:12882693-12883248 GCF_000298275.1 Orycteropus afer afer
CATGAGACAAAGTATATGTGAACTGCTGTATGAAAAGTGAATTTACTCTGTAAATCTTCACCCAAATCCTAATTAAAAAAAAAAAAAAAAAAATAGGACAGTGCACACATTGAGAGTCAGATGGTGAAATAGCAATCCAAAGTTCAGAAGTCCTGGAGGGCATTTAACTTAGGTCAAAATATTGTCAATACAAATATTGTTCTGTGAACTCTATAGTAATTGAGAGATGGGCATCAGCCTAATCTATGTTCTAATCCAGTACTGATAGCTTTGGGAAAATATATCAGTACCACCATATATCACTTTCCTCATAGTGAGGTAGAGAGAAAACATCTTTCTTATAAAGTTATTGGAAGGATTCAATAAAATAATATAAGTAAATTACTTGGCTCAGTGTTTGACACATAGTAAGTGCTTAACATGTTATAGCAATCATACTTTACAATTCTAATGTGTCCCTTCAAAGACAGGGCAGACATAAATCTGAGTGGGCCTGAGACTACCAGGTAGATGTAAAAGTGACTGGACAGTAGTGGAAAATACTGAGAAAATACT
>NW_006921591.1:12883371-12903569 GCF_000298275.1 Orycteropus afer afer
AGTAGCTATTTGCACTAGCTATTTTTTTTTTCCTTCTCAATTTCTGGTAATTTTGAAAGAGTCTTAAATACTCTAGTTTTGTTGTTATTGCTAATTTGATGTATTTAATTTAATTTTTTATTATGGTATAACATATACGTACAAAAGTATATGAACTGTCCAATGTAAAACAAATCTGCTTTGTTAAATTGCACCCAAATCACAATAAAAAGTTTTTTAAAAAGTGTATTTCTACCCTAAGGGTAGCCACTATCTGACTTCTAAAACAAGATATTAGTTTTATCTGCTTTTGAATTGTATGTAAGTAACATTGTACACTATGTGCTCTTTTGTGTCTGGCTTCTTTAGTTCAGCATTTTTTTGTGAGGTTTATCCATACTGTGGCCTGTATTTATAGTTCATTCATTCTCACTGTGTATAATATTTCATTGTGTGACTAAATCACTATTGTTGCTGGGCATTTGGGTGGTTGCCAATTTATGGATATTATGTATAGTGCTACTCTGAACACTCTTGTACATGTCTTCTGGTAGACTATGAACTCATTTCTCTTGAGAATATCCATCCCTAAGAATGGAATTACTAGGTTGGCTGGCAAACAGTTTTCTAAAATGGTTGCACTGATTCAGTCTCCCAGTAAAGTATGAGAATTCTGGTTGCTCATATCTTTCCCATCACTTGATGTATTATTATTTTCCTAGGGCTGCCATAACACATTAACACAATGTGGCTTTAAACAGTAGAGATTTATTGTCTCTGATCAGAAGGTGAGTCTTCTGAATTCAGGGTGTCAGCAGAGCCATAGTTTTTTCCCCAAAGGCTCTAAGGGAAGATACTTTCTTGTCTTTCTCAGGTTCTGCTAGTCCCAGGCATTCTTTTGTTTATAGCTGAAGCAAACATCAGTGGTCATGTGATATCTTCCCTATGTCTTGTCTTTTCACTTTTGTATGGACATCCTTCACATTGGATTAGGACTTATTCTATCGCAGTATGAGCTCATATTAACTTAACTGATAACCTCTTCAAAGACCCTGTTTTCAAACAAGGTCACATTCACAGGAATTAGGGATAGAATTTCAAATTATCTTATTGGAGGGCATAATTCAATCCATAACATTTAGTATTGTCCTTTCTCATTTTAATCTTTCTCATTGTTGTTGTTGTTATGTGCCTTCGAGTCGGCCCTGACTAGCGACCACTCCTTGGGTTTCCGAGGCAGTATCACTATGGAAGTAGGATTGCCCAACCTTCCTTCCAAGGAGTGGCTGGTGGATTTGAACCGCCAGCCTTCTGGTTAGCAGTCAAGTGCTTTAGCCACTATGCTACCAGAGCTCCAATCTTTCTTATAGGTCTAATGTATTGCATTACATATTTAAATTGGCACATTTCTGATGCAAAGTTGAACATGTTTTTTGCTTGGAAATTTGTGCTTCAGAGAAGCTAAAAGGTATCTCTGAAAAAATATAATTGGTAGGGGATGTTAAATGACAGGTTTTAGGACACAGTATGCCAACACTGTTTCTCCTGAGAAATGAGAATTTAGTGATCAGTGCAGTGGAGGCAATAGTTCCTCATGCTCTGTATTGTCCCTTTGCATCTGAGTAGTATGTTCTCTTCTTGGCATTGCACTTTAGGAAGAATGAAGATGGAGTGACCAGAGCAGCAATCAGGCCGGTAAGGGGAATAGTAAGAAGAACAGAAATGTTTAGCCTACAGGGAAAAAATGTGTTATAGTTGTCATCAGGTTGATTCCAATTCATGCTGACCTTATGTATAACAGTATGAAACATTACCCGGTTCTGTGCTGCCTTCATGATCATTGGTCTGTTTGAGTCCATTTTTGCAGCCACTGTATAGTGGGAACCAAAGTTGTCATCTAGTTCATGGAAGACTGTCTTCTGGAAGAGGGAGCAGGCATATTTGGTAGGATACAAAAGGCAAAAAAAAAAACTATAGAAATGAAAATCACAAGATGGCAAAGTACAGCTCTTTGATATCTCACCCTTTGGTCTGCCTTGGCCTGGTGTTAGCCTAGTCGGTAAGCTCAGAGCAGTATCCTTCCAAGTGTCACCTATTTCACATTGCCATTCTCCACAACAGAGACTTATAGTCCCTTCTCAAGCTGTAAGGTCCAGATCTGAATTCTTCACAAAGCACAGACATAGCTACACCTGGAGGCACCCATATATTCATCATAGTATTCCTTCAAAATTTGCATTTGTAGAACAAAGCCAATCAGGGTCAGAACAGGCAAACAATCAAATAAGCAAGACAGTTTAAGGAAACCTCTTTTTATGCTCCCTTATTTTAAGGTGAGAGATATCAACAGCCAGGAGTGGGCTATGGCTACGTGAGGCCAGCCAAGTTTGAGAAGGCCTCCAAGAATACACAGTTCAAAGGAAGGGATGGCTAAGTAAAGGCTGTTGGAAAGGAACAAGAAGGCCAGGACAGACAAAGGATAGAGAAGGGGCACAATATTTTTTTAGAGGCAGGAAGGAATCAAATATAAAGGCAAGAAGATGATGTTCTTGAGGAAGAGGGGGAGAGCCTGAAGGGAGCATGAGTAGAGTACAAGAAGTAGAGGAGTTAGGGGATAAAGAGTGGGAGCTCTTTCAAAGGGTTATCAAACCCATATGCACATCAAGTATTGCCTGCAGATCTAATATATAATTTTATACACAAAAA
The DNA here is from genome assembly GCF_000298275.1 of Orycteropus afer afer. Lineage (NCBI taxonomy): Eukaryota > Metazoa > Chordata > Mammalia > Tubulidentata > Orycteropodidae > Orycteropus > Orycteropus afer. The sequence goes on from NW_006921591.1 coordinate 12,886,057, forward strand.
CATGTATACTAATTTTATAATATGTGCAGATGTTATTAAGGCATAAATATGTTAAAAGTACTGAATTCATACTTTATTTGTTATGCATTTTTCTCAACCAGCAAATTCTAAAAGAACCACTTCTAACATGTATGTTGCTGCTGTTAGCTGCTATCGAGTTGGATCCCAGTTCATGGTGACTCTATGCACAAAGGAATCAGACCCTTGTAATTAAGAGAGTTTTCACTGGTTGATTTTCTGGAATTAGATCACCAGGCCTTCCTTCTTAACCCATCTTAGTCTGGAAGCTCTACTGAAACCTGTTCAGCATCATAGCAACCTGCAAACCTTTATTGACAAGTGAATGGTGACTATGCTTGATGCACATTAGCTGGGAATCAAATCAGAGTCTCCTGCATAGAACAGGAAAATTCAACCACTGAGCCATCACTGCCATCTTTAAAGCAAAGAAGTTTTTAAATTTTTTTTTGTCTATAAGAAGATGTCTCACACATGCAACATTGGAAACCATTAGTCTTTATTATGGTTGTTGGTCACTATATAGAAAATTGGGATTAGAATCAAGTAGGGAAGCATACTGCATAAAAAAGGAATTTCAATTACTTATTCAGGGCAAAAAATAATCCATAGGGCATATATTATATATTTTCCTACTTCCGGGTAGGGTTGTGCCTAATTTGTTCTAGAAATATGACAACCTACCTGGTTTTAAATCATTATTCAGATTTGTATCCAAAATTGTATTGAGTATAAATCACCTCAGCAGGTACAACAGGAAAAACAAAGATAAATACAATGTGTTCCCTGAACTCTGAAAATATCACTTACCTGGGTTTTTCATTTTGAAATTGTACAGCCCTCTCTATCAAGATTTCTTTACTGAACCTACATTTGACTTTTGAGAGAATGTCATGTAGTAGTCTGAAGATGAACATTTCTTGCCTAAGCAATCACCGATAGACCTGATGTATAAAGGACACAGTGAACAAGAGGCTATGTGCTCTTTCCAACCTATTTCATTACTATAGCTAGCATAATTCTAATGCCAAATCAGTTGTCATGGGGGCAATTCCCAAATCATAGCAAATTGTACTTTTAGGGTTTTTAATGACTGATTTTTCAGAAATAGATAGATAAGCCTTTCTTCTGAGGTAGTCCTGGATGGACTCCAACCTTCAACCTTTTGGTTAGCAGCCAAGCACGTTAACTGTTTGCACCACTCAGGGACTCCATTGTAACGAGGACACTGAGTGGGCCTCACTGGATTCACAACTATGAGAAGGACATTTTCTCTCCTCATCCTTCTTCCTCCTCCCACCTCACCCCATATCATGAAATGTTCTTGCAAACTGTGCCCATGTAAAATAAGCAACAAATCACTGCTGGAAAGAAAACAACAACAAAAATATTTTAAGGAAGTCTCCGATTTTCTCACTGACATGACACACATTAATTAAACTTAGCAAAAGCTGCTCTGGTGGGAATATATTTTTTAGAAGGCTATCAACAAGTTTTGATTCCTTGCCCCTCCCCATTCTTCCAGCATATACTAAGACAAATTCCTACATGATACCACTACTTTAGCAGTTATTGAATGAGTTTAGAGTAATGCAGGAAACATTCTCCATCTATTTCTGACTGGAAAGATGGGGCTATTAAGCTTTCTCAGCCAGATCATAAACTCTGTGTAGAGGAACACTACTATCCCCAGCAATAGCAGATCTAGAAAGAAATTTCATCTAATATTCTTTGAGCTGAGCTTTGAAGAACAAAATGTGTCACAGCTTCCATCACAATCTATGCATAGTAGTTCAATATGCAGCTATTGACTGACTGGATTTATATGCCAGAACATAGGCAGCCTCAGAGCAATACTCAAGCCACCACAGTATGACAAACAGATAGAGGAGTGGTGGGAATACAGGCACATGTATATATATTTAGCAGAAAGATAATATCACGAATATAAGAAGAGGATATGAGAGGAATGAAGGATTTTCAACTTTGATAGCAGGATTATTAATGCTTCATCTGATTAAGCCAAGGAAGATGAGAAGTTAGGCTGACCTCAGAGGATCAAAAGACCAGATGTGTTGGATGGATCCAAAAGTAATTCCATGGGATTGGAGAGAAAGAGAGAAAGCTGTTATATACGGGACTAGTGAGAAAAATGGCCAAATTGGAGATACAATGGCTGGCTGAAGAGCAATGTGATATTCAAAATCATTTATTCAAATACTTACAAGATACAACTGTCAAAAGAAAAAAATTGATTAATAAGTCAATTAGCATTAACAGAATTTATTGAATGAGAAATTATTTATGAACAGAGAGCACAACAAACTGAGTGGGGAGGGAGCCTAAATTTACACAGTTACCATGTCCTTTTAAAGCTTATTTGAGTAAATATCTTGCCCTTTGCTTCTGGTTAATCATATTTAATTTTTTCTTTTGTTTTGGGAAAGTTGGTCACTGAATGTTAGCTGGCTTGATTGGATGACTGTTGCTTGCTCATGCTGACAAGTATTGCTAACTCATACTGATAAAGGTTACTGACATATATTAACTCATACTGATAAAGAAAACAAACTTCTTTAAGGTTCACTTCTGTGTAAAGTTGTTGTTTTTTTGTAAATGGCCTTGTAAATTTTTCTTTAACTTTTGGTCTAGGAAAGCCATTTTAACTCTTGCTGCTATGAAATTTTTAACACAAAAAACAATGAGATGACCCTTTTCCACAAGGAGCTCTCAGACAGAAGAGATAATTACAAAAGCATGTGTACTAATTTAAAGTGCCATATGTGTTAAAACAGGGTAGACATAAAGCCTTTTTTTTTTGTTTAAATTGTGATTTGGGTGAAAGTTTACAGAGCATATTCATTTTTCATACAGCAGTTCATACATATTTTGTCTCATGATAATGACTGCAATTGTAGTTACCAAAAAAGTCAAACCAAATTCACTGCCATCGAGTCCATTCTGCCATTCTGACTCATAGTGACCCCCTTTGGGTTTCCAAGGCAGTAAATCTTTATGGAAGTAAATTGCCCAGTCTTTCTTCCATGGAAGGTTTGTGGATTTGAACCTCCAGCATTCTAGTTAACAGTCAAATGCCTTAGGCACTGCGCCACAGGGTAGACATAAAGTCTTACAGGGTTATGTAGAATGGCCACTAACCCTGTCTATTGTTAGAGGCTAGTCAGGCTGAAGATGGTGTATGTAGCAGAGAAAAACAATATGGTGAGTTAGGGTTGTTGTTCTTAACTTTGATTGCATATTAAGTGACTTGAGGACCTTTAAAAGCAACCAATGTAATTTCCACTTCAGGTTATGATAGAGTAGTTTGTATGAGAATATCTTTCACAATGTGAATAACTGTACAATCTGGATAAAAGGAAAAAAGCACAGTTCCACCAGAGTATTAGAGAACACCCAAGACAGCCAGTCCTTAAAGGTTCAAGATTCTAGAGAAAGAGTGAGCTCAATATTCTTTGATACTTTTATTCTTCAAGTTTTTGCTGATAGGTACTTTTGGCAATATTGTGGGGCTCGAAAGACAAAAAGTGGACTTGAAAGGCAGCTAGAACTTGAAAGGCCAAGGCCCCAGAGAAAAGAAAAACTCCGAGAAGTGAGCTCAGTGTTCTTCTTACTTTCACCTTGAGGCTTTGCCAATTTCTAAATTGCATGGGCCAGCATAAAGAGACTATAAAACAACATGGGACTTTCTGTACTCTCATAGTGTGAGGGTGACAATTATTGGAGTTCAGGACACAAGAGAGAAGAGGGGCTCTGGTAAACACTGAGGCTTTCAAATGAGTCCTGTAAAAGACTATATCCCGAGATTAAAGAGAAACAAAATAGATCAGCCCTTATGAGAATTACAATCAACTTTTTAATCATCTCAACCATTATTTGGAGGATGGTGGGCTGCACTACTCTGCCAGCCTGAAGAAAATTAAAATGCCTCTGGAGGAAGATCAATCACCTGAAACCTCTACAAATCATATACGTGATGTCCAGACTTTAATTAAAAATCACTAGACTGCCAAGGGAATAAACAAGCAAAACAGACATTTGAAGCAGAGCCATAAGGATGTGGATATTAATGTTACTGGACATTGTCTTTAAAATAACTGTGATCAATACATTTAAAAAGTAGAAGACAAAAATAGATAATTTCATCAGAGAATGAGAATCTATAAATAAGAATTAAACTTAATTTCTGGAACTGAAAATTATAATAACTGAAATAAATAACAATAGATTGATTTAATAGCAAATAGATGTTGCAGTAGAAATGTTTGACCAAAAAACTAAGCCAAACTCACTGCCATTGAGTCAATTCCAACTCATAGTGGCCCCTTTTGGGGCCAAAGGTGGTATATTTTACTGGAGTAGATTGTCCAGTCTTCCTTCTGCAGAATGGCTGATGGGTTTGAACGACCAACCTTCTGGTTAGTAGTCAAATGCCTTAGGTACTATGCCACCAGAGCAGACAACTTAAATATTGGCCACTAGAAAATGCCAGAATAATTTATTTATTTATTTTCCAAAAAGCTTAGAAAACAGAAAAAAAGGCCATAAAAAAAATGTGGGGCATGGTGAAAGGGTCAAAGATACCTGTAAAGACAATCCCAGAAAGAGAAAAGAGAATGGAATAGAATTAACATTTGTAGAGAAATTCATGAGAATTTTCCAAAACTGATGATGAAAGCCCAATCACAAATTCAATAAGTACTGTGAACATTAAGTAAAATAAATGCATATAAAACCATACTTAGGAATATCATAGTCAAAGTGATTAAAGTGAAAGACAAAAAGAAAATCTTAACAAAGAACATATCAAAAAGACACATTAACCTCAAGAGAGCAGCAAAAAGATTGAGAGTTGACCGCTAAATAGAAATGCTGAAAGTGAGAATGTGAGTTGACATACTTAGCGTTCTGAAAGAAAATATCTGCCACTCTACAATTGTATACCCAGCAAAAATATTCTTCAAATGCACAGATAATGACATTTACAGACAAACAAAATTTGAGATTATTTGCCACCAACTGACACATGCTAAAATAAATACTAAAAGGAATTATTTAGGCAAATGGAAAACGATCTCAGATGGAAATGTAGAAATACAAGAAGAAATGGAGAGTATTATGAAAGGTAAATATATGTGTAAATTTAATAAATAAATACTGTGTATACCAAAAACCATAAAATCATATCTTTGGGGTTTAAAAGTATATATAATTGAGAAGCATGAAAACTATAGCATGAAAGTAGAAATAAGACTAAACGGGGTTAAATTGTTCTAAGATTGTTGCATTATCTAAAATAATAAAAGTACCAATTTGTAGTTGCTGTTGTTTGTTGTTAGGTGCCATGGAGTCAGCTCTGACTCATAGCAACCCTATGCACAACAGAACAAAATACTGTCTGGTTTTGTGCCAGCCTCACAATCCTTGCTATACCTGAGTCCATCACTGCAGCCACTGTGTCAATCCATCTTGTTGAAGGCCCTACCCTTTTTCACTGACCTTCCACTTTACCACACATGATATCTTTCTCCAGGGAATGGTCTCTTTTGACAAGGTAGGTGAGACAAAATCTAGCAGTCTTGCTTCCAAGGAGAATTCTGGCTGCACTTCTTTCAGGACAGATTTGTTAGTTCTTCTGGCAGTCCAGGGTACTTGAAGTATTCTTTGTCAACACCACAACTCAAAAGCATTAACTCTTCTTTAGTCTTCCTTATTCGTTGTCCAGCTTTCACATGCATATGAGGCTATTGAAAATACTATGGCTTGGGTTAGGCGCTCCTTAGTCTAAAAGAGGTATCCTTGCAATAATTCTGTTGGATCACCTTTCTTTAGAATGGGTACAAATATGAATCTCTTCCAGTCATTTGGTCAGGCTGTTGTCCTCCAAATTTCTTGGCATAGATGAGTAAGTACCTCCAGTGAGGCATCCGTTTGTTGAAACATCTCAATGGATATTCCATCAATTCCTGGGGCCTTGTTTTCCAGTAATTCCTTCAGTGCAGCTTTGACATCTTCTTTCAATACTATTGGTTCTTGATCATATGCCACCTCTTGAAATAGATGAACACTGACCAATTCTTTTTGGTGTAATGACTGTGTATTCCTTCCATCCTCTTTTGATGTTTCCTGAATCATTCAATATTTTCCCCATAGAACTTTTCAATATTGCAACTCAAGACTTGAATTTTATCTTCACTTCTTTCAGCTTTAGAAATGTTTAGCATGTTCTTCTGGTTTGGTTTTCTAACTCCAGGTCTTTGTACATTATAAAATTCACTTTGTCTTCTCAAGCTGCCCTTTGAAATCTGTGCAGCTCTTTTATCTTGTAATTTCTTCTACTTGCTTTAGGTACTTTCCCCTCAAGGGCAAGTTTCAGAGTCTCTTCTGACATCCAATTTGGTCTTTTCTTCCTTTCCTGTCTTTTTAATGACTTTTTGCTTACTTCATGGATGATGTTCTTGATATCATCCCAAATTCATCTGTTTTTTGGTCACTGGTGTTCAATGCATCAAATCTATTTTTCAAATGGTCTCTAAATTCAGGAGGGCTATAATCAAGGTCATATTTCGACTCTCATGAGCTTGTTTTAATTGTCTTCAGCTTCAACTTGAACTCTCATATCAGCAGTTAATGGTTTGTTCCATAGTTAGCTCCTGGCTTTGTTTTGGCTGAAGATATTGAACTTCTCCATTGCCTCTTTCCACAGATGTAGTAGATCTGATTCCTGTGTACTTAATCTGGTGAATTCCAGGTGTGTAGCCACCATTTATGTTGTTGAAAAAAAAGGCCTTTGAAATGAACAAATTATTGGCCTTGCAAATTCTATCACGTAATCTCTGATGTAATTTCTATCACCAAGGCCATATTTTTCAATTACTGGTGATTCCTCTTTGTTTCCAACTTTTGTATTCCAATCACCAATAGTAATCAACACATCTTGATTGCATGTTCAGTCAGTTTCAGACTGCAGAAGTTGGTATAAACCTTCAATTTCCTCATCTTTGACTTTGGTAGTTGGTGCATAAATTTGAATAAGTCGTATTAACTGTTCTTCCTTGTAGGTGTATAGTTATTATCTTGCTGACTTTATTGTACTTCAGGATGGATCTTGAAACATCTTTTATAATGATGACTGCCACACCATTCCTCTTCAATTTGTCTTTGCTGGCATAGTAGAGCATATGATTGTCTGATTCAAAATGGCCCAAACCAGTCCATTTCAAGTCATTAATGCCTGGGATATTGATCTTTATGCATTTCACTTCATTTTCCAAAGCTTCCAATTTTCCTAGTTTCATACTTTGCACATTCCATATTCCAATTATTAATGGATGTTTGCAAGTGTTTCTTCCATTTTGAGTTGTGCCACATCAGTAAATGGAGGTCCTGAAAGCTTTACACCTTCCACATCATTAAAGTCTACTCTACCTTGAGGAGGTAGCTCTTTCCCAGTCATATTTTGAGTGCCTTCTGACCTGAGGAGGAGCTCTGGTGGCATAGTGCCTAAGGCATTTGACTGCTAATCAGAAGGCTGGTGGTTCAAATCCATCAGCCACTCCTCAGAAGGAAGTTTGGGCAATCTACTACCAGAGTGATACTGCCTCAGAAACCCAAGGAGGGGTCACTATGAGTTGGATCTGCATTGACGGTAGAGCTTTTGGTTTGGTTTGGTCTGATCTGAGGGGCTTATCTTCCAGCATTATATCAGATAATGTTTCAGGGCTATTCATAAAGTTTTTCAGTAATACATCAGACAGTGTTTCACTGCTATTCATAAGATTTTCACTGGCCAATTCTTTGAGAATTGGATGGCCCCTTTCATCTTCCAAGTCTTTCTTAGTCTGGAACTTCTGCTGAAACCTGTCCAGGTTTACATGGGTGACCCTGATGGAATTTCAAATGCTAGTCACATAGTCTTCAGCCTCACAGTAACATGCGAGCCACCACAGTATGACAAACTGACAGACGAGTGGTGAACAATTTATAGTAACAAAAACCAAATACACTGCCATGGATTCAGATCCGACTCATAGCAACCCCTCCTTGGGTTTCTGAGACTGCATAACTATGGAAGTAGATTGCCCAACCCTCCTTCCAAGGAGTGGCTGGTGGGTTTGAACCACCAGCCTTCTGGTTAGCAGTCATATGCCTTAGGCACTATGCCACCAGGACACTAATAAATCAAGGAAGTATGTTGTAATACCTAAGGCAATGGTTTCTCAAAGTGTGATTCTTGAACGAACAGCATTAACATCACCTGAAAACTATTTAGAAATTAAAATTCTTGGGTTCCACTGTAGACTTGCTAAAGCAGAACATTTTGGGGAAAATCTGTAATTCTGCATTTTCACAGCACTCCAGATATTTCTAATGTATGTTAAATTTTAAGAGCCACTATTCTAGGAAAACACTGGAAGAATAATGAAAGAATTCATAATTAACTAGTTAATATGGGGTGGGGGAAAATAATAAAAATACTTGGTCAGTGCAAAAGGAGGAAAGAATGGAGAAATGAAAGATATGTGGATAGGAGAACTAGAAAACAAATATTAAGATGGAGAATTTTAAACTCAAGTAGATCATAATTTTAAATATAAATATAAATAGAGTGAGTTGTTATTTTGTTATGTGCCGTCAAGTTGGACCCAACTCATAGTGACCCCTACTTGGGTTTCTGAGGCAGTATCACTACAGAAGTAGATTGCCCCATCTTTTTTCTGAGGAGTGACTGGTGGGTTTGAACCACCAGCCTTCTGATTAGCAGTCAAATGCCTTACGCACTATGCTACCAGAGCTCCCAATGGAGTAAATACTCCAATTAAAAGAAAAAGATTGTCAGTTGATAAAAGGAGATAAAGCTATATGCTGCTTATAAAAGATATATCTTAAATAAAAAGGCACAGGAAGCTTGAAAGCAAAATATATAGGGAAATATTAACCAAGATAACTGGTCTAGCTATATCAAACAAAATAGATGTTAGGAGAAGAAGAAATGCCAGAGATAAATGGGGTCATTTCATAATGTGAAAATGCTCAACCCATTAGGAAGATATGTTGTTGTTGTTGTTATGTGCCGTCAAGGCAGACCTGACTCATTGAGACCCCTTCTTGGGTTTCTGAAGCAGTATCACTACAGAAGAAGATTGCCCCATCTTCCTTCCAAGATATAGCAACTATAAATTTAAAAAGCTCCAAAATAAATAAAATTAAATTAAAGGAAAAATAGACAAATCTCTATTAACAGAGTATGAAATTTTAACATAGATCACTCAGTAATTGATGAAAGAAAGAGATAAAATAACAGTAGAATTACAGTAGATTTAAACAGAGCACTTAACAAACCACCTAACTGACAACTATAGAATACTCTATCCTATAATGGTGGAAATTATTTTCTTTTCATGTGTTTATGAAATAGTTATCAAAGTAGATTATAAGCTGAATCAAAGACAATTTTTAAGGAATTGATATCCAATGCAGATTCTCTGACTATAGTGAAATTTAACTAGAAATCAATGGAAAATGGTACCCTCAAAATCTCCAAAATTTGTAAATTGAATCCATCATTCAAAGAAGAAATAAAAAATAGGGAGTATTTTGAAGTTAATGATAATGAAAATAAGTTGTATCAAACCTTGTGGGATACAGACTTTTGGCAAGATAGTGGAATAGGCAGACAAACTACCCAGATCCTCTGCAACAAATAAACAAGAAACCAATCGAAACAGATGCAGAAGATAATCCTGGAACCCTGAAATTTGAAGGGAAGGATGAAGAAGTGGATTAAGCACCAACTAGTAGAAGAACCTAAGTAAAAGCAGTGAATAAAGAGACAAATGGAGTTGAGGACTATTGGCTATCCTGATAGCACATCCAATTTGAATGTTTACAACTGGCACTCCAATCTGGGCAGCAAACTAAGAATTGTCATTACTTGCCTGGGTCTGCATGGGCAACCACGCTATTGGCTGATGACTGGAAAGGAAAATCTTTAGTAAGGAGATAAACAGAGCTGTGGGCTTTCGGCTGTCCTGAGGGTGCTACCATTTTGAATATTTGCAAGCAGCATGGGTATTTTGCAAGTGGTGTTTCAATCTGGGCAGAAATAGGCTCCACTTACTGAAGACAACATGGCCAGCTACACTGGAGGCTGACATCTAGAAAACAACTATTTCCACACTACCCAACCAGATACATACCTCTTACAGCCCCATCTACTGGTTAAAGGCCATCACTTGCTTCTGCATCAATTGATCAACAGTAGATGGCAGCCAATACCAGCCCAACTCGCACTCAGCTGCTCTGCATGAACAGCTAACAGAGATCTGTGCCACACTCTCATTCTCTATCACACACACCAGGATACAGGTGGTGAATGCCTAAGTGCTGCCAACTAGTGAATAGAGAAGCACAATAGCCCTGCTCACTCAGATATCAAAATCAAATAAAGCAAAACAAACAAACAACAAAGAAAACCTGGGCAAATCACACCAACACACAGTCACCAAATAAATATAAATACAATGGTATCACAAAATGTTGAAACAACTGATCATCCTAGTCCACTCAAAGAAGGAAGATAAAGTAGTACAAACAAACGACCAGGATGTAGACCCAGAAAATATCCATGAAGAAGAAGTGACATTTGAACTGGCTGATAAGGAATTCAAAAGAATTATATTATTTTCAATAGATTGAGATATAGATCAAGGAAAACACTGACAAAACTAAGGAAAATACAGACAAAACTCTGGAACAGTTTAAGAAAACAATACAAGAACAAACTAACAAAATAAATGAAAAAACAGAAACTATACAAAAACAACAAATAGAAACCCAGAAGATTAATTCTAATTTTCAGAAATACATAACACATTGAATGGGCAAAGGAGTAGAATTGATTCAATGGAAGACAGAATTAGTGAGATTGAAGACAAGTCCTTCAATATTACTTTGTTAAGGGATCAATTAGAAAAAAAGAGATCAAAACAAGATGAAGAAAGCTTAAGATTCATGTGAGATACCAACAAGAGGAATAACTTACATGTGATCAGAATACCGAAACAGTAAGTGACAAATACAACCAGAGAGAAAATTGTTGAAGATTTGCTATAAGAGAATTTCCCTAATAAAATGAAAGATGAGAAAATATTGATTCAAGAAGATCAACAAACCCCAAACTGGGCAGATCCTAAAAGAAAATCACTGATTTTCATAATCAAACTCACAAAAACCAAAGACAAAGAAAAGAAAATATCCTGAAGGCAGCATGGGAAAAAGTAAAAGTTACCTCCAAAGGGCAACCAATAAGACTAAACTCTGATTTGTCAACAGAAACCATGCAGACGAAAAGACAATGAGATGACATATCTAAACCTTGAAAGAAAAAAAATTGCCAACTAAGAATTATGTACCCAGCAAAATTGTCTCTCAAGTATGATGGTGAAATTAAGACATTTCCAGAAACAGAAATTAAGGGAATTTGTTAAAACCAGATTAATCTTAGAAGAGACATAAGGACAGAGAACCAACAAAAGCAGACAACAACTGATTATTTGCACACATGATGACATAACCCAGAAACCAACCCAGTAAAATAAACTTACAAGACTAAACAGGGGACCATAGACTTCAATTGGTAAATGAGGATAACTACAAACCATAAAGAGGGAATAAATAGTGTAGGTACAGAACTTCCAAGTGGAGAGTAAGTCAAGACAATCATGAGATAGAACAGACTGTTCTAAAGTTGGAAAGAAAATAATAAATCACAGAGTAACCTTCATGACAAATAATACAACTTTGCAACAAAATAAAAAAGAAGGGTGGCACAAGTACCTAGCAGATACTAAAACAATAGCAACAAAGGAAACAACAACAAAATTTATAAACAATATGAGCTCAGTACAGAAAATTATATAGAGCAAAGAAATCAGCAATACCACGAAAAACACGTAACAAGGTGACAGCAATAAATTCATACCTGTTGATAATTACAATGAATGTAAATGGATTAAATGTACCACTCAAGAGATGGGGAGTTGCAGACTGGATAAGAAAATATGCTGTCTAAAATAGGACACAAACACAAAAACAGGCTGAAATTCAAAGATTGGAAAAAGATACATGAAGAAAATGGTGATCAAAAAAGAGCAGGAGTGACAATATTAATTTTCAGTAAAATAGACTTTAAGACAAAAGTCACCATAAGATCACAATACTGTAAAATTAGAAATCATTAAACAGGGGAAGACTTATTCTCTTTAACAAATGGTGCTGGCAAAACTGGATATCTATTTGCAGAAAAATGAGATAAGATCCATATCTCACACCATACACAAAAACTAATTCCAGATGGGTCAAAGACTTAAATGTAAAACCTAAAACTATAAAGTTCATCAAAGAAAAAATAGGGGGAAATTTAGGGCCCTAACTTATAGCATAAATAGACCATTAAGCATAATCCAAAATGCACAAACAGCAGAAGATAAACTAGATGACTGAGACCTTCTGAAAACTTAATTCTTAGTTGAATCAAAAGATTTCTCCAAAAGAGTGAAAAGAGTACCTATAAATTGAGTAAAAATATTTGGCAACAACATATCTGCCAAGGCGCTTAACCCCAAAATTTATAGAAAACTCCAACACCTCAACATCAAAAAGATAAACAATCTGGTCAAAAAATGGGCAGAAGACACAGAAAGACACTTCATCAAAGATATTCAGGCACCCAACAAACACATGAAGAAATTTTTGTTATTATTATCCATTAAGGAGGTGTGTAAAGCAAAACGAGATACTCATTTACTCTAGCACTAATAGCAAAGTTCAACAAGACAGAAAATAAAAAATGTTGGCAAAGATGTGGAGATATTGGGATGGTTATACACTGCTGAGGGGACAGTAATATGATACAACCATTGTGGAAAATGATTTGGTAATTCCTTAAAAATATGCAAATCGAAATACTATTTGATCTACCAATCCTATTACTAGGTATACATCCTAAAGAAGCAAGAGCCAGGACATGAATAGATATATGCACACTGATGTTCATCACAATGCTATTCATAATAGCAAAGAGATGGAAACAACATAACTACCTATCAACAGAAGAATGGATAACAAAACCATGATACCTACACACAACAGAATGCTATACAACACTAAAGAATAATATAGAATCTGTGAAACACCTCATAATATGGATGAACTTGAAGGACATCATGCTGAGTGAAATAAGTCTATCACAGAAGGACATATATTGTATTAGTTCACTATTGTAAAAAGTCAAGGAAAGGTTTACATAGGGAAAGAAAATTTCTTTGTTGGTTACCAGGGATGGGAGGGAAAGGGAAAGAAAATTATAGATAGATAAGAGATAAAAGTATTGACTTTTTATGTGAAAAGAAAGCAATACACCAAAAGTAAATGAGCAACACAATAACACTAACAAAAAGGATGACAAAGAGAGGAGCACAAGAGGTACAAATAACAAAGATAAACACTTTTACAGACACAATGCTACATCCTCAGTAATAACAAACATTAATCTATTGCTGGATACATAGGTAGATGGGCTGAATGATTAGGTATATCTAGGCAAAAGAGAATATATCTATGAGCATTTATAAGTTTGGCACATGATATTTCTGCTTATGTATTTGTATGTGCTATAAGAATGTCCATATATATAATAGGGGGCAAAGTTATTATAACATAGCTCAGCCAACAAACATGAGAGAGCGAGTTGTTGGGTTCATTGCCTCAGGGCTATGGTTGTGTGGAGCATCAAGCTCAATTGGCATGACATGCTACACAGAAACATTGTTCTACAACCTACTTTGGTGAGTAGCAACTAGGGTCTTAAAAGCTTTCAAGTGGCCATATAAGGTGCAACAATTGATCTCTCCTCATCTGGATCAAACAAGGGTGAAGAAAACAAAAGACACATTGAAACTTCAAACAAGAGTGAAGAAAACCAAAGACACATGGAAACTATTACTCCAAGGGATTAATGGACCATGTGAACCTCAGCCAACATAACCCTGAGACCAGAAAAACTAGATGGTGCCTGGCTACCATTGTCAATCACTCAGAAAGGGATCAAAATAGGAGATCCTGGATCAAGTGAGAGAAAAATATGAAACAAAACTCAAAATCACAAAAAAGACTAGTCTTATTGGTCTAATAGAGACTGATGAAACCCTCAAAACTAGTTACCCTTTGGACCTTGAATTGAACTAATTTTTATGGCTTCCAGCCAAACAATGGACAGGAATATAGGCATGTAGAGCAGGTAGGTACACTGCATAGAATAATCAACCATGGGAGAAGAGAAGATAGTATTTGCACAGGGAGATCATTTACAGGGTAGGAATGCAAGGGAAAGAAAGACAAAGGTAAAAGGTAACCACAGGGAGGAAGTGGGGAGAGAGCTGTTACATTGTGGGAATTGTAATCAATGCCATGAAACAAAATGTACATGAACTGTTGTATGAAAAATATACTTGCTGTGTAAACTTTCATCCAAATCACAATTCTAAAAAATTAATAAATAAAAAAGGGATAAATATGGAAATTGAAGATTTTTATCAACTTCTACAGTCTGAAATTGACCAAACATGCAATCAGGATGTGTTAATTATCACTGGTGACTGGAGCAAAAGTTGGAAACAAAGAAGAATCACCGGTAGTTGGAAAATTTGGCCTTGGTGACAGAAATAATGCTGGAAATCTCATGGTAGAATTTTGCAAGACCAATGACTTATTCATTGGAAATACCTTTTTTTAACAACACAAATGGCAGCTGTGCACGTGGACTTTGCCAGATGGCATACACAGGAATCAGATTGACTACATCTGTGCCAAGAGGTGATAGAAAAGCTGAATACCTTCAGCCAAAACCAGGCCAGGAGCTGATTGTGGAAAAGACCATCAACTGTTCATATGCAAGTTCAACTTGAAGTTAAAGACAATTAAAACAAGTCCACAAGAGCCAAAATATGATCTTGAATATATCCCTCCTAAATTTAGAGACCACCTAAAGAATAGATTTTATGCATTGAAGACCAATGACTGAAAACCAGAAGAATTGTGGGATGACATCAAGCACATCATCCATGAAGAAAGCAAGAGGTCACTAAAAAGATGAAAAGACCAAAATGGATGACAGAAGAGACTCTGAAACATCCCTTGAGCAGAGAGAAGCTAAAGCAAATGGAAGAAATGACAAGATAAAAGAACTGAACCGAGGATTTCAAAGAGCAGCTCGAGAAGACAAAGCCAATTACTATAATGAAATGTGCAATGACTTGGAGTTAGAAAACCAAAAAGGAAGAACACACTTAGCATTTCTCAAACTGAAAGAACTGAGGAAAAAATTTAAGCCTTGAGGTGCAATATTGAAAGATTCCATGGGCAAAATACTGAATGATATAGGAACATCAGAAGAAGATGGAAAGAACACACAGAGTACCAAAAAGAACTGGTCATTCTTCATCCATTTCAGGAGGTGGCACATAATTTAGAACCAATGGTATTGAAGGAGGAAGTCAAAGCTGCAATGAGGGAATTGGGGAAGAACAAGGCTCCAGGAATTGATGGAATATCCACTGAGATATTTCAACAAACGGATGCCCCACTGGAGGCACACACTCAGTTATCCCAAGAGATCTGGAAGACAGCTACCTGGCCAACTGACTGGAAGAGATCCATATTTGTACCCATTCCAAAGAAAGATGATCCCAAAGAATTTGGAAATTATTGAACAATATCATTAATATTGTATGCAAGAAAGATCTTACTGAAGATGATTCAAAAATGGTTGCAGCATTGTATTGACAGAGAACTTCCAGAGGTGCAAGCTGGATTCAGAAGAGGACATGGAACAAAGGATATCATAGCTGCTGTTGGATGGATCTTGGCTCAAGGCAAAGAATACAAGAAAGATGTTTTATTGACTATGCAAAGGCATTTGATTGTGTGGATCATGACAACTTGTGGATAACATTGAGAAGAATGGGAATTCCTGAACATTTAATTGTACTCATGAGGAACCTGTACATTGACCAGGAGGCTGTCATTCAAACAAAACAAGGGGACATTGCATAGTTTAAAATCAAGAAGGGAGTGTGTCAAGATTGTATCCTTTCCCCATACTTATTCAATCTGTATGCTGAGCAAATAATCTGAGAAACTGGGCTCTATGAAGAAAAATGTGGCATCAGAATTGGAGGAAGAATCATTAACAACCTGTGATATGCTGATGACACAACTTTGCTTGCTGAAAGTGAAGATGACTAGAGGCACTTACTAATAAAGATTGAAGAATACAGTCTGCAGTATGGATTACGTCTCATCATAAAGAAAAAAAAAAGTCCTCACAACTGCACCAATAAGCAGCATCACTATAAATGGAGAACAGATTGAGGTTGTCAAAGAATTCACATTGCTTGGTTCTACAATCAATGTCAATGGAAAAAGCAGTCAGGACATTAGATGACATATAACACTCATCAAGTCAGCTGCAAAGGAACTTTTTCAAGTGCAGAGGAACAAGGAAGTCTTGAGGACTAAGGTGCACCTGACACAAGCCATGATATTTTCAATCGCTTCATATGCATGTGAGAGCTGGGCAATGAATAAGGAAGACCAAAGAAGAGTTGATGTTTTTGAGTTGTGGTGCTGGCGAAGAATACTGAAAGTACCATGGACTGCTAAAAGAACTAACAGATCTGTCCTGGAGGAAGTGCAGTCAAAACGCTCCTTATAAGCAAGAATGGCCAGACTTTCTCTCACCTACTTTGGTCATATTGTCAGAAGGGACCCTTCCCTGGAAAAGGAGGTCATGCTTGGTAAGGGGGAGGGTCGACAAAAGAGGGGAAGACCTTCAACAAGATGGATTGACACGGTGGCTTTGATGATGGGCTCAAGAATAGCAAGGATCATGGTGCTGGTGCGGGAATGGGCAGTGTTTCGTTCTGCTGTGCATAGGGTTGCTATGAATCAGAAATGACTAGATGGCACCTAACAACAACAACAAATGTGAAAAAATAATTGTGGGATATAGCTAAAACTGTGCATAGAGATAAATGTACAGCATTATAATAAGTATATTAAGAATAAGAAAAGTTAAAAATTAATTACTTAAATATCCATTTTAAGAAGCTAAGGAAAAGATTGGCAAATTAAACTCAGAAGAATTGTAAAAAGACAATACCAAAACCAAAACCAAAACCAAATTCACTGCCGTTGAGTCAGATCCTACTCACAGCGACCCCTCCTTGGGTTTCCGAGCTGGTATAACTGTGGAAGTAGATTGTCCAAGCTTGCTTCCAAGGAGTGGGTGGTGGGTTTGCACCGCCAGCCTTCTGATTAGCAGTCAAATACCTTAGGCACTATGCTACCAACCAAATTCACTGCCATTGAGTTTATTCCAACTCACAGTGACCGCCATTGGGTTTCTGAGGCGGTAA
>NW_006921591.1:12903724-12905104 GCF_000298275.1 Orycteropus afer afer
CCTCCTTGGGTTTCGGAGGCAGTATCACTACGGAAGTAGGATTGCCCAACCTTCCTTCCGAGGAGTGGCTGGTGGGTTTAAACTGCCAGCCTTCTGGTTAGCAATCAAGTGCTTTAGTCACTATGCTACCAGAGCTCATATATATAGATAGATAGATAGGTAGATAGATAGATTAAGAAGACAATAGTAAAAATTAATGAAATAAAAAACAAAAGTACAATAGAAAAAATCAGCAATGCTGAAAGTTGTTTCTTGGAATTGATTAAAAGAATCAACAAAGTCTCATAAGAGAAAAAATGCATTACTAATATCAGAAATGAAGGAGAGATTACTAAAGATGCCAGGGACATTGGAAGGTGATGAGGATATTATGAATAAAATTATGCTAATAAATTTGAAAACATAAATGAGCAAATTTCTTGAGAAACACAACATACAGACAGAAGAAAATAAATTTAAATAGTCTTACACTAAAGAAAAGGAAGCCTGCAAATAGAAATCTTTCCAAAGTAAACCACCACCCTCAGATAACTTCACCAGTGAATTCTTCCAATCACTGAAGATACTGATAACAGACCAATCATTTACAAACTCTGCAAGAAACTAGAAAAAGATAGAATGATTTCCACCTTATTTTCTGATCCTAATTCTGATAACAAAACCTGACAAATGTATAAGAGAGTGTAGGCATTAACATAGATACAAGAGAACTAAACAACAGCTAACAGTCATATGTAACTAAGATAACATATCATGACCAAATAGAGTTTATAGCAGGAATGCAAGATTAGTTTAACATCAGAGAATCAATCATTGTAATTCACTGCAGTATCAGAATTAAGGAGGACATATATCATATATGATCATCCCAAGAGATACAGAAAAATTGTTTTATAAAAATTAAATCTCCGTTTATTATTAAAACTCTCAGCCACCTAGTATTAGATGGAAACTTAATTTAATAAAGAGTATTTACTTAATGCTGAAACATTGAAAATTTTCCCCTTGATACTGGGAATGAGACAAGTATGCTCACTATTACCATTTCTAGTCTACATCGTACTGGGTGGTGTTTCTAGCCATGCAATAATGTGAGAGGGGAAAAAAAGACACATGGATTTGAAAACAGGAATAAAACTATAATTATCCCCAAAAGACACAGCATGACTTTGTATTTCAAATATGCAAAGAATATATGGAGAAATAATTAGAATTATTAACTTTGAGAAGAATGGGAATCCCTGAGCACTTGATTGTACTCATGAGGAATCTGTACCTTGACCAGGAGGCTGTTGTTCGAACAGAACAAGGGGACACTACATGGTTTAAAATCAAGAAGGGAGTGCGTCAGGGTTGTATTCTTTCTCCACACTTATTCAA
>NW_006921591.1:12905849-12923358 GCF_000298275.1 Orycteropus afer afer
GTTCTGCTGTGCATGGGGTCGCTATGAGTCGGAAACAACTCGACGGCACTTAACAACAACAACAACAACTTAATTAAGAAATGCTGATGGATACAAGAGCAACAAAAATGAATTGTGTTTTTCTATGTTGTTAGGCACTGTTGAGTTGGCTCCCATTCTAGTGACCTTATGTGCAACAGAACAAAACATTTCCCAGTCCTGTGCCATCCTCATAATCCCTACTATACTTGAACCCATTGTGGCAGCCACTGTGTCAATCCATCTCATACAGGGTCTTCACATTTTTTGTTGACCCTCCACTTTACCAAGACTGATATCCTTCTCCAAGGACTGATCTCTTCTAACAACATGACTAAAGCAGGTGAGATGAAGTCTAGCTATTCTTCATTGTGTTTTTATATAAAAAGCCATAAATGATACAAAAAGTAAACTTTTAAAAATTATATATCTACTAAAATTATCAAATACTTAGGACTAAAGCTACTAAAATAGCAAGACCTCTACACTTTAAACAACAAAACATTAAAGGAACTAAAGAATATCCAAATAAATGGAAAGATATACAATGTCCATGGATAAGAAGACTTGATATTGTGAAGATTTCTGTTCTTCGAAAATAGATCTCTAGAGTCAATGCATTTCCATTAAAAGTCTGGTGGGTTTTTTGAAATTGACAAACTGATTTTAAAGTTTATATGATATGCTATGTGGGCAAGAATAGCTAAGACAATCTGGAAGAAGAACAAAGCTGGACAACTTGTTAAAAAACTATAATTAAGCTATGTGGTATTGGTGTGCAAGGATAGACAAATAGACCAACAGAACACAAAAAAGAATTCACAATCATTCCTAACATATATGATCACTTAATGTGTGACAAAGGTGCCACTTCAGTGCAGTGAAAATCATAGTCTTGTCAATAAATGTTTTACAAATTAATTGAATATCTGTTTGGAGAAAAACAAATATTACCTTCTGTCTTACATTATACACAAACACTTTTTTATTAATGAATAATCTTTATATGTGGTTAAAACTCTAGTTAAAATATGAAAGCTGGAGCATTTAGAAGTGGTGAACTGATATCTGCAATTTAAATTGTATTAAAATTAGATTAATTTATAGATGTACAGAGTGATGGATGGATATCCAGTCATTAGTTGTCTTCCAGTCAATTCCAACTCATGGCAACACCTAGAGTATCTGAGTAGAACTATGCTCCATTGGGTCTTTTTTTTTTTTTTTTTTTTGGGTGAAAGTTTACAGAGCAATTTGTTTTCCATTCAACAGTCCATATACATTCTGTTTTGTGACATTTACTGCAGTCCTCATACTGGAACAGCATTCTTCTCACTTCCTTCCTGCACTCATCCCTTCCCTTGGTTTTTCCTTCTCCGCCCCTCACACTTTCCTGTGTCCTTAGGCATGTTGTTGTTGTTGTTATTTGCTGTCGAGTCACCCCGACTCATAGCGACCCCTCCTTGGGTTTCCAGAGGCAGTACCATTACAGAAGTAGGATTGTCCAACCTTCTCCACCCCTCACACTTTCCTAACTGTGTCCTTAGGCATATCTGACCTCATATGCCCAATTGTTCTAATGAGTGCATACTCTCCTGATATTATAGCTTGTATTCATCTTACAGCTCTATCATTTAGCTAACAGCTGAGTCATGAGGGTTTAAGTTCAGTTCCTAGCTTGAAAGATGTCTAAAGGCCATAGTCTTGGGGGTTCTGCTAGTCTTCATAAGACCAGCAAGGCTGGTATATTTTATGATTGTAAGTTTTTTTTTAATGCATTTTATTGAAATATAATTTATGTACAGTGAAATACACAAAACTACAGCGACATGGATCAATGCATTTTTTTTTTTTTTGCAGTGTTCCCTCCCCTCCCCTCCCACCTCTGGCAACCAGCAAAGAAACTCCCTCCATATATGAAACTTTCCTTGACTCTCCAAAACAACAAACTAATACTATATTTGTCCTTCTGTGCCAGACTTATGTCACTCAGCATAATGTCCTCCAAGTTTATCCATATTATGCAGTGTTTTGCAGACTCTACATTATTCTTCAGTGCTGCATAGCATTGCCATATGTGTATGTACCATATTTTGGTCATCCACTCTTCCGCTGATGGGCACGCAGGTTGTTTCCATCTTTTTGCTATTGTAAATAGTGCTGTGATGAACATGAGTGTGCATGTATATGTTCCTATCCTAGCTCTCACCTCTCTAGGATATATACCTAGTAATGGGATTGCTGGGTCAAATGGTATCTCCAATTTCAACTTTCTAAGGAATCGCCATATTGCTTTCCACGTGGTTGTGTCACTTCACAGTCACACAAGCAGTGTATGAAAGTCCCAATTTCTCCATATCCCCACCAGCATTTGTTATTTTCTGTCTCATTGAACCTTGCCATCATGCTGGGGTGAGACGGTATCTCATTGTTGTTTTGAATTACATCTCTCTGATGGCCAATGATCATGAGCATCTCTTCACGTATTTTCTGGCCACCTGAATATCCTCCTTGGTGAAGTGTCTATTCATGTCTTCTGCCCATTTTTCAATTGGATTGTTAATTCTTTTGGTGTTGAGGCATTTGGGTTTTCCATCAATTTTACAGATAAGTCCCTTGCCAGATATGTAATTATCAGCAAATATGAATTTGTTGCTGTCATTTTTGTCATGTGCTTTTTCATTGTGTTGATTTCTTTGTTCCATAGAATTTTCTATGCTGAGCTGGTTTTGTTTATGAATCATGTTATCACTTCCTTCATTGCTATTGTTTTAGTATTTGCTGAATACTTATGCTGGTCCTCTTTTTTATTTTGATGTGAAGGTTTATAATTTTTCTTTGAGGTTACCCTGTGATTTATAGTTGTTTTTTTTTTTTTGTTCCCAAGTTTAGAACAGTCCATTCTATCTTGTAGTTGTCTTGACTTCCCTACCATCTAGAAGTTCAGCAACGACAGATTTTTTTCCTTCTTTTTGGTTTGTAGTTGTCCTCATTTGTCAGTTGGTGTCCCTGGTTCCCTGTTTACAATCTTGTAGGTTTATTTACTTTGGATACTTCCATAGCTGGGTTGGTTTCTGGGTTATATCATCATGTGTGTTAATGGTCAGTTGTTGGCTGTTTTTATTTCTCTATCCAAAGGGCTCCCTTTAGCATCTCTTGTAAGATTGATTTGGTTTTAACAAATTCCTTTAATTTCTGCTTATCTGGAAATGTCCTAATTTTACCATCATATTTGAGAGACAATTTTGCTGGGTACATAATTCTTGGTTGGAAATTTTTTTCTTTCAGTGTTTTATATATACCATCCCTCTGTCTTCTCGCCTGCGTAGTTTCTGTCGAGAAATCAGAGCATAGTCCTATTGGTTGCCCCTTGTAGGTAACTTTTTGTTTTTCCCGTGTTGCTCTCATGATTCTTTCTTTGTCTTTGGTTTTGGTGAGTTTGATGATGATATGTCTTGGTGTTTTTCTTTTGAGGTCTATCCTGTTTGGTGTTCGTTCCTGAATGAATATATTCTCATCTTTCATCATATCAGGGAAGTTCTCCTCCAACAAATCTTGGACAATTTTCTCTGTGATTTTATTTGTTTCTTCCTGTTCTGGAATACTGATTACACATAGGTTATTCCTTTTGATGGTATCCCACATGAACCTTAGGCTTCCTTTTGTTTTGATCTTTCTTCTGATTGATCCCTTTCCAAAGAAGTATTCAGGTATTTGTCTTCAGTCTCTTTAATTCTGTCTTCCATTACATCAATTCTACTCCTTTGCCCTTTCACTGTGTTATCTATTTCTGATGATTTAGTATTAATCTTCTGGATTTCTATCTGTAGATTTATAATCATTTCTAATTTTTCATTTATTTTGTCATTTTGTACTTGTATTTTCTTCCAAAATTCTTCTAAGGTTTTGTCTGTGTTTTCCTTGGTCTATCTCTCAATCCTTTGAAGATACCTAAATATAATTCTTTTGAATTCCTTATCAGGGAGTTCCAATGCTGCGTCCTCCTCAGGGATGTGTTTTCAGTCTATATCTTGGTCCCTTGTTTCTCCTACTTTATCTTGTTTCTTTGTGTGGATTGTGATGTTCTCTTGTCTCTGAGGCATTGTGATGTTTTTGTGTTTATATTTAATTGGTGATTGTATGTTGGAGTGACTTGCCCACAATTTTCATTTTCTTTGTTTTGTTTACATGTTATCTATGCAGGCAGGGTACTGTGCTGTGCTCCTCTATTCACTAGTCGACAGCACTTATACACTCACCATCTGTCTCCTTTGCTTTGTCAGCCTCTTGTATGTCCTTGCCAACCCTGGCAAACAGAGCCTGTTTTTAGGTCCCTGGAATCTGAATGAGAATGCTATCACTTTAAAATCCAAAATGGTTGCCACTTGTAGACATTCAAAATGGCTGTACCCTTGGTCACTTTAAATATCCAAAAAGGCTGCCACATGTAAACAATCAAAATGGCTGCACCCTCCAGACAGCAGGAAGTCCACAGCTCAGGTTGTCTCCTTTCTTGCTGTTTCCCTTCTTAGTCATAGGCCATCAGAGCAGTTGTCCCTGCAGCCCTTGGTGACCATGACTGATCTTTAGGTCAATTCTCAGGTCCCAACACCACTTGGAAACATTCAGGCTGTTGGTCTCATCAGAGTGGCTGACAGTCTGCAGCTCTGATCATCTCTGTACTCACTGTTTTTGTTCAGGTTTTTCCACTAGTTGGTGCCTAATCCACTTCTGTATAGCTCCTTTCAAAGCTCAGGGTTCCAGGATTATCTTCTGTATCTCTGTCAATTGGTTTTTCTTTTCTTTGTTGAAGAGGGTCTGTGTTGCTTGACTGCCTATTCCTCTATCTTACTGGAAGTCCTGTTTATTTTATTTTTGATATTTCTATTTCTGGGTTGATTTCCAGATGATGTTGCTGTCTGTCTTAATCTCTAGTTGTTGTCTGCCACTGATGGTTCTCTATCTGGAGCACTGCCTTTAACATTTTTCATAAGCTTGGTCTGATTTTTGCAATTTCTCTTAATGTCTGTCGATCTGAAAATGTCTAGTTTTCACCATTGTATTTGAGAGACAATAATTGTTGATTAGCAATTTTTTTTTCTTTCAGAGGTTTATATAATGAGCTCTGGTGGCATAGTGCCTAAGGCATTTGACTGCTAACCAGAAGGTTGGCGGTTCAAACCCACCCACCACTCTGCAGAAGGAAGACTGGGCAATCTACTTCTGTAAAGATTTACTGCATCAGAAACCCAACAGGGGTCTCTGTGAGTCAGAATTGACTCAACTGCAGTGAATTTTCTTTTTTGGTTTTTGGAGTTTAATATATATCATATACATATGACATATGTATGTCTTCTTGCCTGCATGGTTTCTGGTGAGAAATCAGAACTTAGTATCATTGGTGACTTTTCATTTTGTCTAACAGCTTTCAAGATTCTTCCTTTGTCTTTAGTTTTAGAAAGTTTGATGATGTCTTAGTGATTTTCTTTCAGAATATATCTTATTTGGAGTTTGTTGAGCTTCTTGCATCCATATCTTGTTGTCTTTCACAATATTAGGGACTTTTTTTTCCACCAAATCTTCAACAATATTCTCAGTGCTTTTTTGGGTCTATTTCTGTTCTGGAATTCCAATCACATGTAAGTCATTCTACTCTTCATAGTATACCAAATGAAGCTTAAGCTTTCTTCATTTTGTTTAATTCTTTTGTTCTGATTGTTCCTCCAAGAGATTGGTGCCGAGAGATTTGTCTTCAATCTCACTAATTCTGTTTCCCATTGATTCAGTTCTACTGCTTTGTCCTTCCAATGCATGATTCATTTCTGAAATTTTAGTATTAACCTTTTGGATTTCTATTTCTTGTTTTTGTATGTTTTCTAATTTTCCATTTATTTTGTCAAGTTATTCTTGTATTGTTTTTTTTTTTTTTTAATTCTTCTAGAATTTTGTCTGCGTTTTCCTTGATTTTGTTTGTGGTTTCCTCGATCCTTCTCTACTTCCATTGAAGACACCTAAATATGATTCTTTTGAATTTCTTATCAGGTAATTACATTAGCATTTCTTCCTCTGGAAGATTTTATGGCTCTGTACTTTGGTCCCTTTTTTGAGGCATCATGTCCTATTTTTTCTGTGTGTGTTTTGAAGTTCTCTGTTGTCTCTGAGATATTGTAGTGCTATTGTATTAATTTTTTGATTATATGTTGGTTTGTTTCATCCTGATTTTTTATTTTGTTTTATTATAGTATAACCAGGCAACAAGGCAGTCATCTTACTCTGGTAAGTTTGTCTACACTGGGACACACACTACCTGTCTCTCAGCAGATTTGGTAGCAAGTAGGAGTGTCAGTGTAAGTCTCTGATCACTGGTCATGCAGAGCAGCTGAGGGTGGGCTGGGCAGGTGTTGGCTGCTGTCTGTCACTGGTCTAGTAGTACTGGGGTGGGTAGTGGCACTTGCCCAATGTTGGGCCAGCAGGTGTGGGTGGGTGGGTATGATTATGTAGAGTCACTGGCTCCCAACTCTCTGGTCATTTGATCACCAATGTGGGTGCTGGTGCAGTCATTGGTTAGTACAGCTGGCGATCTGGTTCCTGCTCTGGTTAAACACTGTTTGCAATGATTCAAAATGGCCACACTGTTTATTAGCAGTTTTCCCCTCTTTTTTAATATTTTATTTTAAGAGTTTGCTTTACATTCAACATTAAGTGTACATTTAGTTTCACTTCCCACTTACCATGCCCAACCCTAACCCAGTCTCCTCCTCTCCCTGCCCAGTAATCCTCCCCCCATGGCCCTCATAGTTATGTACTCCTCTTTGTCCTACATTTCCTCCATGTGAATGTTGCCCCTCTGGTGCCCTGTGGTCGATTGCTCCAAGGGATGTATTTCCATAGAATATGTGGGTGCTTCACCCTGGGTTAAGTGGTCTGCATGTATCTCTTGTTTACTATTGGGCTAAGAGCCAGCCCTTGGGAATGAGCTTTATTTCAGGCCGAGAATGTATCCCAGGACCATAGTATTGGGGGGGGGGGGTCTCACCAGACTCCATGTGACTGGTAATCTGGTCGTTATTGAGTTTTTGGATTTTGTTCCACATTTTTTCCTCCCATTCTATACAGGATCTACAGATTTGATCCTTTCCTGAGTGTTTGACATTGGTAGCCAGGCACCATCTACTTCTGGTATCGAGGGCCATCGTGTCCTAGGGCTGATTGCTTCCAAATGCCCGCCTCCCCCTCCCCTTTTTTTGCACTCTTCTTCACTTCTGATGATTGAAGATCATTAGCTGCATATTAGATGGCCACTTTAGAGCTTTTAAGACCCTAGTCACTACTCACCTATGTAGGATGAGGAACAAGGATTTTATATATTTTGTTGTGCCAATTTAGTCTGGTGGTGGTAATTGAGTACTGTGGTCCTGAGACTGTAGATCCATGGGATCTCTGTCCCACAGTGTCAAGGTGTTTGTGAGGGATTAGTCTGTGTCTGTCTTCTATTGTTTCTGTAAGGATTGTAGGTATTTTATATCACTGGTATCTGTGCAAGATTAGCCTCAGATGAATCTATCCTCAGTCTAGAGTATATTCCCCTTCACTGACCCCCTCTGATCCTCTCACATGTTTATGTGTTTATCTGTACCCTGGTATTTGGTGTTAATGGCAATGCAGTGTGGACACATTGGTTGGTATTAACATCTATCGTCTATCTCCTATGTGCACAGTTCAGTGTCCTCCCTTTTCCTAATGTTATCATGGTGGTCACAGACTCTTTCCATACATTCTACCCCTTACCCACATCAGCGTGTGGGCCCCAACTATCCCAGAATTAATCCTTCCACATCCCTCCTCATCCTGGTAACCTAAAAAGTTAGTTCCCTTTCCCAAGCAAATCCTTCTTTGTCTTTTTAAAGTAATGGGCTCAAACAGTATTTGTCCTTCTGCAATTGACTTATTTCACTCAGCATAATGTCCTCTAAGCTCATCCATGTTGTGAGATGATTCGCATATCTCTCATTGTTCTTTAATGTAACATAGTATCCCATTGTTTGCAAGTACCATAATTTGGTTATGCACTCATCTGTTGATGGACATTTAAGTTGTTTCCATTTGTTTGCTATAGTGAATTGTGCTGCGATGAACATAGGTGTACGTATGTCTATTTGTGCACTGTCTCTCACCTCTTTAGGATATATTCCTAGCAATGTAATTACTAGGTCAAAGGGTATTTCTATTTTCAGTTTTTTAAGGAAATGCCATACTGTATACCACAATGGTTGTACCATTTTACCATCCCACCAGCAGTGCACAAAAGTTCCAATCTCTCCAAACCTCTCCAGCATTTGTTATTTTCTGTCCTGTTGGACTTTGCTATTATTGATGGGGTGAGATGACATCCTCATTGTTTTGATTTGCATCTCTCTAATGACTAATGATTGTGAGCAATTTCTCATGTGTTTACTGGCCACCTGTATATCATTTTTGATTAAGTGTCTGTTCAAGTCTTTTGCCCATTTATGAAATTGGTTGTTTGTCTTTTTGATGTTGAGGTGTTGAAATTTTCTATAGATTTTGGAGATAAGTCCTTTATCAGATATGTCATAGACAAGTATTTTTTCCCAATCTATAGGTTCTCTTTTTATCCTTTTGATGAAGTCTTTTGAGGCACATAAGAATTTAATTTTTGAAAGGTCCCAGTCACCTAACTTCTTTTCTACCTCCTGCGCATTCTGGGTTATCCTTGATAGTCTATTTATGCCATAAATTAGGGGCCCCAGATTTGGCCCTATTTTATCTTTGATGAATTTTATAGTTTTGGGTTTTACTTTTAAATCTTTGATCCAACTTGTATTTGTTTTTGTGTATGGGATGAGTTTGGGTCTTGTTTCATTTTTCTGCAAGTGGATATCTAGTTTTGCCAGCAGCATTTGTTAAAGAGGCTGTCTCTTCCCCATTTAATGGGTTTTGGACCTTTGTCAAAGATCAGCTGTCCATAGATGGATGGGTCTATATCTGGACTTTTGATTCCGTTCCATTGGTCTATCTGTCTATCATTGTACCAACATCATGCTGTTTTGACTACTGTGGCTATATAGCAGTTCTTAAGATACAGTAGTGTGAGACCTCCCACTTTGTTTTTCTTCTTGAGAAATGCTCTGCTTATTTGAGGTCTCTTTCCATTCCATATGAAGTTAGTAATTAATTTTACCATGTCCTTAAAAAAATTTGTTGGTATCTGGATCGGGATTGCATTAAATGTCTAGATTGCTTTAGGTAGTATTGACATTTTTACCATATTCAGTCTACCTATCCATGAACAAGGCAGGTTTTTCCATTTATGTAGTGCCCTTGTTGTCTCTTGTAGTAGAGTTTTATAGGTTTCTTTGTATAGGTCTTTTGTGTCTCTGGTAAGATTTATTCCTAGATATTTTATCTTTTTAGTAGCTATTGTAAATGATATTGTTTCCCTTATTTCTTTATCAGATGACTCTTTGTTGGTGTACAGGAGTCCAACTGATTTTTGTATGTTGACCTTATATCCTGCCACTTTGCTGGACCTATTAGTTCCAGCAATTTTTTTTTGTTGAGTCTCTTGGGTTTTGTATGTACAGGATCATATCACCCACAAATAGAGATAGTTTTACTTCCTCTTTGCCAATTTATATGCCTTTTTATTTCTCTTTCTCACCTTATTGCCCTGGCCAGAACTTCCAATACTATGTTAAATAGAAGTGGTAATAGAGAGCATCCCTGTCTGCTTCCCTTTCAGAAGAGAAATGCCTTGAGTCTTTCTCCATTAATAATGATGTTGGTCATTGGCTTTGCATATATGCCTTTTTTATGTTGAGGAATTTCCTTTCTATCCCTATTTTGCTGAGAGTTCTGAACAAGAATGGATGTTGGATTTTATGAAATTCCTTTTCTGAATTGATTGATATAATCATATGGTTAGTATCTTTTGCTTATGTGTTGGATTACATTGATTGTTTTTCTGATGTTGAACCACCCTTGCATACCTGGTATGAATCTCTCTTGGTCAGGATGTATTATTTTTTTGATATGTTGTTGGATTCTGTTGGCTAGGATTTTGTTGAAGATTTTTGTATCTATGTTCATGAGGGATAATTGTCTGTACTTTTCCTTTTTAGCGGTGTCTTACCCTGGTTTTGTTATTAGTGTTATGCTTGCTTCATAAAATGAATTTGGGAGTATTTCATCTTTTTCTATGTTCTGGAATAGCTTGAGTAGCATAGGTGCCAACTCTTCTCTGATTTTTGGTAAAATTCTCCAGTGAAACCATCAGGGCCAGAGCTTTTCTTTGTAGGGAGTTTTTTTATGACCTGTTCAATTTCTTCTGTTATAGGTCTATTCAAGTATTCTATCTCTGAGTGGGATAGTTTAGGTAGGCCTTGTGGTTCTAGAAACTTGCACATCTCTTCTAGGTTCTCAAATCTGTTAGAGTCCAATTTTTTTTATAATATTCTGTCAGTATTTTTTTTTTTTATTTCAGTTGGTTCTGTTATAATGACACCTTTTTGTTTACAATTCTTGTGATTTGGATCTTCTCTTTCTTTTCTTTTATTAGATTTGCCAATGGTTTATCAATTTTGTTAATCTTTTTGAAGAACCAGCTTTTTGTTTTATTGATTTTCTCTATTTTTTTTTGTTTGTTTTCTCTTTCATTTATTTCTGCTCTGATTTTTATTATTTCCTTACTCTAGATACTGTAGGATTCTTTTGTTGTTCTTTCTCTGGTTGTTGGAGTTATTGAGTTAGAGTGTTGATTTTGTTTCTTTCCCCTTTTTTGATGTATGTATTTATTGCTATAAACTGACCTCTGAATACTGCTTTTTCTGTGTCCCATAGGTTTTGGTATGATGTATCTTCATTCTGGTTTGTTTCTAGGAATTTTTTTAATTTCACTTTTTATTTCTTCTATTACCCAGTAATTTTTGAGCAGTGAATTGTTCAACTTCCACATGCTTGATTTTTTTTTCCTTTCTCTTCCTATTATTAATTTCTAATTTTATAGCATTGAGGTCTGAGAAGATGCTTTGTAGTATTTCAATGTTTTTGAATTTATGGGGCTTGTTTTATGTCCTAACGTTTATGATCTATTCTGGAGAAGGAACCATGTGCACTGGAGAAGAATGTGAATTGTGCTTTTGTAGGGTGGAATGCTCGGTATATGTCTATGAGGTCGAGTTGGTTGATTGTGTTGTTGAGTCTTCTGAGTTTTTTCCTGGCTGATCTGTCCCTCCTTGAAAGTGATGTGTTAAAGTCTCCTACTACTATTGTAGAGTTCTCTATTGTTCCTTTTAATTCAATTAATATTTGCTTCATGTATTTTGGAGCACTTTCATTGGGTGCATAAATACTTATTATCATAATGTCTTCTTGGTCAATTGACCCTTTCAGCATCATATAGTGGCCTTCTTTGTCTCTCTCTTTTTTTTTTTTTCACCTTAAAGTCTATTTTATCAGAAATTAATATTTCCACTCCTGCTCTTTTTTTATTACGATTGGCTTGGTATATTTTTTTCTACCCCTTAACTCTTAATTTGTTTTTATCTTTGTGTCTAAAGAGAGTCTGTTGTAGGCAGCATATTGCTAGGTCTTCTTTTCTTATCTAGTCTGCCACTCTCTTTCTCTTGATTGGTGCATTTAGTCCATTCACATTGAGTGTAATTAGTGATAGGTATAAATTGATTGCTGTCATTCTATTGTTTTTTTTTTTTTTGCGGTTGTATTGTTGGTGTTTGATTGGTCCATATACTTTTCTGTGCTGAGTTTGATTTATTGTCAAATGCTTCCTCTCTTTTCTCCTTTATTGTTGGTTTTGTGCTTATTAAACCCATATATTTTCCTTCCTTCTGGATTTGCATAGGAGGATTGTTAATTTTCTCTCTGGTTACCTTGGAGTGAATTCTTCTTTCTACATTTTTAGAACAATGTGTTCTATGAGGACATTGTCCTGTTTCCTCTCCATTTGGAAGTTTTTACCTAGAAGTTTTATTCCCTCTGATAAGTTAGTTGCTGTTGTTGTGTGCTGATTGACTTCCTTGATTTTTAGTGTACAATGTTTTATGGTCTTATTTTGAGTTTCTATTTCTGATTTGGTGTTAGTGTTGATGTCATATATCCTGATTTTGTTGATTCCTGTTGTGGGTTCTCTATTGGAAGGACTTCCTTAAGCATTTATTGTAGGGTTGGTCTGATTTTCACAAAATCCCTTACTTTCTGTTTGTCTGAGAATGCCTTGATTTTGCCCTCATATTCGATGGACAACTTGGCTGGATATAGGATTCTTGGTTGGAAGTTCTTCTCCTTCAGTGTTTTGTGTATGCCGTCCCATTGCCTTCTTGCCTGCACTGTTTCTGCTGAGTAATTGGAGCTCAGTCTAACTGTTTGATTATTATAAGTAATATTTATTTTGTCATAGGCAGCTCTAAAAATGTTTCTTTGTCTTTGGTTTTGGAGAGTTTGATTATAATATGCCTCAGTGGTTTTGTCTTGGGATCCATCCTGTATGGGATTCTATGAGCTTCTTGGACAAATATCTTTTCTTCCTTCATGACATGAGGAAGTTTTCTGTTAGTAGGTCTTCCACAATTTTCTCGGTGTTTTTTTTTTTCCTCTTTTGTTCTGGAATTCCAATGAGGTGTATGTTGTTTCTTTTCATGCCATCCCATACAACTCTTAGATTCTCTTCATTTCTCTTAAATCTTTGTTCTGAGTTTTCTTCATACAGGCTGGTGTCCAGGGATTTGTCTTCTAGTTTGGAAATGCATTCTTCAGCCAATTCTATCCTACTCTTAGTGCTTCTACTGTATTGTGCAATTCTGTAATTTTGATATTTATCTTCTGGGTTTCTAACAGCTGTTTTTGTATGAGTTCTGATTGTGCATTAATCTTGCTATTTTGTTCTTGAATGGTTTTCCTGAGTTCTTCCAGGGAACTGTCTGTGTTCTCCTTGCTTCTGTTTGGGGTTTCCTTAGCCTCTTGTAGAGATCTATAAAAATATCTTCTAAATTCCTTCTCAGACAATTCTATTGCCTCTTCTTCCTTCATGTTTAATAAGACCTTTGTTTGTAGTTTTGCTTCTAATGCCTTGTCCTGTTTTTTTTTTTTTTAATTTAACATTGCCTATTGTTTCCTAGACATTTTGAGGTTGTCTTTAACTGTTGGTTATGTATTGATATTTTTTTCTTGGTTTTATGATTTAATATTTTGAAAATGTGGAGCTGGTGTATTTCATTTTTTTGTCTATTAATTCAGGTGTGCTGGGTTGCTATGAAGTTTTCTTTGTGATGATGGAATTGCTGTGTAGAATGTGGATGCAGGTCTATATCACAAAGAGGGTTTTGGATCTGAGCTGGTAGGTATTATGGTAGCTGAATGTTGTTTTTCTACTGGATGAGTGAGGGTATAGGCAGAGAAAGTGGAAAGAGAAGAGAGAATGAAGAAAAGTTCCAAGGTGTCAGGAGTGGTTTCTAGGGCTTTGAGTGGGCTACTAATGATGATGTTGTACTGTCAATTACAGGCCCCCAGCTCAAGTTCAGCAAAGACTCCAATTGTTAGGGGCTGCCACTTTCCACCAGTTTCAGACACACACAGAAACCCTGCTTTCAAGGTCCCTCCATGCCAAAAAGCTGACTTAAGATAACTACCCCTTTCCACCATCTGCTGCAGGAGTTCTTCCCAGGGCCTGCCCACTTGTGGCATCAATGTTCTCTCTGCTCAGGTTTCACTGACACTGGAGTCAGAGAAATGCCTACTCACACCCAGCAGTCCCAAGTTTACCAACAAAAGTAGGTACCAGCCCCTCTGTGCTAAAAAGCCAACCCAAGACAATGGCCTCATTCTGCAATCTGCTGCAGGAGCTCCTCCCAGGGCCTGCCCACTTGCAGGGTAAATGTTCTCTCTCCTTGAATTTCAGTGGTTTTGGATCCAAAGAAATGCTTGCTCGTACCCAGTGGTTCCAAGTTTACTGATAAAAGCAAGTGCTGAAGGTAAATCTGTGGGGTGGCCGCTGGTTCTCTTGTGTGGTGCGTCCTCTCCCTTACCCCAGGGAGGTCTCTGATGGCCTTTCTCACCTGCCAGTCAGCACTCTGCAGGGCAGATTCACCTGTTTTTGTTATTTTTCCCCTGCCCCTTTCTCCTTTCTAATCCTACTCCCCTGAGTTTTGGTGCACTCTGATTCAGTGAGCTGTTCAGAGCACCAGAATCCCTATTTCAAACTGCTGCACCTAGTTTTTCTGTCACTAAGATGCTAGAGGGAATTATCATGGGGAGTACTAAAGAGACTCCATTTTCTTTCTCAGCAGTTTTCCACTCTTTATTCACTGTTTTTGTACAATCTTTTCCTCTCATTAGTATTTGATCTACTTCTTTATCCTTTCCTTTGAAGCTCTGGGGTCAAGGATTGTCATCCATAGCTGTTTCCCACCCCTTTCTCCTTTTTCTTTTCTTTGTAATAGAGGATCTAGATTGTGTGTCTGCCTAGTCTGTAGTCTTGGACCCAGAATCACAAAATTTATTTTCATGTGGATTATACATCTAAGTCTCAAAGGTTAATTAATGAACATTCTAGAAAATAATATATTACATTGAGTAGGGAAGTTTTTTTTTTTTAAAAAAAAAACTACAAAATCACAAATAAAAGATTGATAAAGTGGACTTCATTAAAATCATGAAAATTAAGAACTAAGGGCACCAAAAGAGAATGGAAAATATCATAGCATGAAGGAATATATTAACAATACATATATCTAGCAAAAAACCTTTTGTACTGACTATATAAATAATTCCTACAAATTAATACACTAAAACAAACAACACTTTGAAATGCATAATGTCTTGTATAATTAGAATGGTTAATATTTTTTAAAGAAACTAAAAATACCAATTATTTTAAGGATGTGGAGCAAATGGAAATTACAGACAACATTGGTGGGAGTGCTAATTAGTACAACACTTTGGAAAATTGTTTGGTATTATGTACTAAAGTGAACAAATGTATGTCTTATGGTTCAGCAACTTCGTTGTTGTTGTTGGTTGATGTTGACTGAATTTCAACTCATAGCAACCCATAAGTGCAGAATAGAGCTGTGCTCCATAGTGTTTTCAAAGCTTTGACCTTTGGAAACACATTGTGGGAACTGTCTTCCAGAAAGCCTCTGGTGGATTCAAACTGCCAACGTTTCAGCTAGCATCAAGTCCTCAACTGTTTGCACCATGTAGGGACTCCTAGATATATGGGCAAACACATAGCAGCAAATGAGAAGTCAGTAAGCTTGTAGGAGCCTTATTCATAATTTCACTATTGGAGCAACCCAATACCTATTAACAGTGGAATGGATAAATAAATTTTAATATATTCATACAATAGAATCCTATGTAATAATGGGACTGAATAATGGGAATGTAAAGTTGTGCTATACACAAGATATGGATGAATTTTACAAATTATTAAGCAAAAGAAGTCAGATATCAATGAATACATATTATTTGATTCAATTTATATGTCGTTCAAAAACAGGCAAAATTTAATAGTAGTAGATGTAAGAACAGTTACCTGGGGGACGTGGTTATTGATTGGAAAAGACATAGAGAATTCTAAGGGGCTGGCAATACTCTTATGTCCTGATATGGTGGTAACACAGGGTTGTCCACAATGGTGGTATCAAAATGGAGAGTGAACCCTGAGTCATTGAGAGTACCAACACAAAACTAATCAGTCTCCCCAAGTATCAGTTTCCTCATTTCCAAAATTCAGATAAGACCCAGGGAGGATTCATGAGTCAACAGTGGTAAAACTCCCAGTCCAGAGTCTCACATAAACTAGATGGGCTACAAATATTAGTTCCTATCCATTTTATGGCTATATAGGCACTGTCTGATCTAGTAAGAAAAGAAACATCATCACCTAGTCTCCTCCTCTTCTAATACTCACATATATCAGTGAGGCATCCTTTTGTGTGTGTGTGTGTGTGTGTGTGTGTGTGTGTGTGATTTAGTGAACGTTTACAGAGCAAATTCACTTCCCATACAGCAGCTCACATACAGTTTGTCTCATGACATTGACTACAGTTTGCCACAGTGCAACAGCTCCCCTCCCACTTCCTCCTCATAGTTACCTCTTCCCTGTGCCCTTCCCTCCATGCACTCCTGCTGTCTCCCTGTGCATGCACAGCACTTCTGTTCCCCGTGATTGTTCTCTCTAAGCAGTGTATCTACTTAGTGTAAATGTTCACCTAATATGTCTGTCTTTTCTTTGGCTGGAAGCCACAGGAGTGGGTTCAATTCCAGACCTGAAGGACAGCTAGGGGCCATTGTCTCAGTGGTTCCATCAGGCTCTATCAGACCAGTAAAACTGTTTCCCTTCTCACCCCCCTTATTTTTTTAATAATTTTGAATTTTGTCCCTCATTGTTCTCCCACTCTATCCACATAGATAACTCTCCGAGTGGTTGACCTTGGTAGCTGTGCACCATCTAGTTCTTCTGGTCTCATAGTCACATAGGCTGAGGATTACATGGTCTACCAGTCACTTGAACTAATTGTTTCCATGAATCTTTGACTTTTTTCATTCCTCTTTGCTCTGGATGAGGAGAGACCCATCGTTGCATCTAGATGGCCACTTGCAAGATTTTAAGATCCCAGTCACTACTTGCCAAAGTAGGATGTGGAACAAAGTTTTCTGTACTGTGTTATGCCAATTGAGTTTGATGTCTCCTGTGACTAAGGTCCTGAGCCCACAGGTCCAACCACTTGCTCCTTCTGGGTAGCTGGTGGCCAAGAAGTGACTACAACCTTGTCCCTTGTCAGCTCTACTGTATACCTGGGAATTCTTACACAACATACCAATACACTTGTATAAACATCATCTGCCAACCCTATACATGGTCTTGGGCACACACCCACCTGCTTAGAGTTCAGCCTGTCCACCCATCTATCCACCTGTATATCCACATTTGCCTTCACTGACAATCAGTACTGTGTGTGCAGAAGAGTTCATCTTTGTTGTCTATACCTGCCACATACCTCTCTATGTCTTCCTTATATTGCCACCATGTTGATCACTTACATTTGGTACATGCCCTTCCCTTCACCCAAATCAATACTTGTCTCTACATATCTAATAGTGTTCCCTTCCCTCCCATCCCATCCCTGGTAAGCAACAAAGAAAATTTCCTTCCATATATAAACCTTCCCTTGACTTTTTACAGTAGTGGACTAATACAATATTTGTCCTGTGATTGACTCATTTCACTCAAACTAATGTCCTCCAAGTTCATCCACGTTATGTGGTGTTTTGCAGATTCTACCTTATTCTTTATGGTTTTGCAGATTCTACATTATTCTTTGTGGCATAGTACTTCATTGTGTGTATGTACCATAGTTTGGTTATCCATTCTTCAACTGATGGACACCTAGGTTGTTTCTATCTTTTGGGCTGTTATAAATAGTGCTACGATGAACATGGGTGTGCATAT
>NW_006921591.1:12926051-12928264 GCF_000298275.1 Orycteropus afer afer
GTTGATTTTGGCTCTTTCTTCTTTTTTGATGTGTGCATTTATTGCTATAAATTGGCCTCTGATCACTGCTTTTGCTGTGTCCCAAAGATTTTGGTATGTTTTGTTTTCATTCTCATTTGATTCAAGGAATTTTTTAATTTAATTTTTTATTTCCTCTCTTCCTCGGTCTTTCTTATAGATGGTGTTGTTCAGTTTCCATGTGTTTTCTCTTTTCCCATTGGTCTTCCTATTGTTGATTTCTAATTTGTTAGCACTGTGATATGAGAAGATACTTTGCAGTATTTCAATGTTTTTAAATTTATTAAAGCTTTCTTTATGGCCTAACATATGGTCTATCATGGAGAATGTTCCATGTGCTCTGGAAAAGAATGTATATTGTGCTGTTGTTGGGTGCAGGGCTCTGTAGATGCCTATAAGTGTTGGGAACCAAGAAAAAGACTCCCAAAAGAACATGATTGCAAGGCACATGTTCTAATTACAGTGAAAAGATGACAAAGCCTTTCTTGCGACTGAGTATTTGCTTTTAGAGATGGCAAGGCCTATCTGTGGTTGAATATTGCTTTAAGAGATGATAAGGTCTCTCTCACTGTTAAATACTTAATTGGAAGAACATCAAAGTAGTACAAGTAGGTGTTATTCTCCATGTCTTTTTATCCTATTGGGATGTTTCATACTTTGGGTCACTGTGTTCTAGTAAACATTTATCATTTACACTCCTTATTCCTGAGAAGATTTCTGTGATTATTTTAATAACCACCTGTTGTCCTTGAGCACGCAGAGGAGTAAAACTTTAGCTGTGTAGAGAATAAGCTGACTGTATGGATTCCAAGACTAATGATATAATCATGTACAAACATATAAATAAAGTAGAACAAAGGCATTAGGGGTTGCTCTCGCAGAACATGCAGGGCATCTGCCTGGCCCAAGTTCCTTTTAAATAAAAAAAGAGAACTATTAATCCTTTCATGTCACTTCATTTTATGAACTGTGTGGTTTTGCTGGATGTGGCATATAAGGTCAAGTTGGTGGATTGTATTGTTTAGTTCTTCTGTGTCATTTTTGAGTTTCTTTCCAGTTGTTCTATCTTTCACTGAAAGTGGTGTATGAAAGTCTCCCACTATGACTGTGAAGTCATCTATTTGCTTTTTCAACTCTTTTAAAGTCTGATCTCTGTATTTTGGGGCTCTTTCATTGGATTCCTTTATATTTAGTATTGTTATACTGTTTGTTCAATTGCTCCTTTAATCATTATATAATGTCCTTCCTTGTCTCGTATGGTGGTTTTTGTCTTAAAGTCTATTTGATCAGAAATTAATATTGCCATTCCTGCCCCTTTTTGGTTTCCATTTGCTTGATATATCTTTTTCCAACCTTTGATTTTTAGTCTATTTTTGTCTTTGTCTCTGAGGTGTGTCTCTTGTAGACAGCATATTGATGGGTCATATTTTCTTATCCAGTCTGCAACTCTCCATCTCTTGAGTGGTACATTTAATCCATTAACATTCAGTGTAATTATCAACAAGTATGAATTCGTTGCTGTCATTTTGTTATGTGTTTCTTCATGATATTCCTGGATTCTTTGTTCCATATGATTTTCTGTGCTGAGCTCATTTTGTTTATGAATCATGTTATCATTTCCTTTGTTACTATTGTTTTAGTATTTGCTAAATATTTGTGGTTGTCCTCTTTTTTATTGTGATGTGAAGGTTTATAATTTTTCTTTGAGGTTACCCTGTGATTTCTAATTTTCTCCCTGAGCATAGAACAATCCATTCTATCTTGCAACTCTCTTGATTTCCTCAACATTTAGAAGTTCTGTAACCACTATTTCCCCCCTTTTTTTGATTTGTAGTTGTCCACATTTGCCAATCGATGTCTCTGGTTCCCTGTTTACAATCTTGTAAGCTTATTTTCCTCTGGATACTTCCATAGCTGCATTGGTTTCTAGATTATGTCATCTTGTCTATAAATGGTTAGTTGTTGTTTGCTATTATTGGTTCTCTGTTCAAAGGACTCTCTTTAATATCTCTTGTAAGGCTGGTCTGGTTTTAATAAATTCCCTTAATTTCTGCTTATCTGAAAGTCTCTTAATTTCACCATCATATTTGATGGACAATTTTGCCAGGTATATAATTCTTGGTTGGAAATTTTTCTCTTTCAGGGTTTTACATATTCCATCCCATTACCTTCTCACCTGTATGGTTTCTGCTGAG
>NW_006921591.1:12930510-12931707 GCF_000298275.1 Orycteropus afer afer
AGAGTCCCAATCTCTCCATATCCTCACCAGCATTTGTTATTTTCTGTCTTGTTAAACTTTGCTACTAGTGCTGGGGCAAGATCGTATCTCATTGTTGTTTTGATTTGCATCTCTCTAATGGCTAATGACTGTGAACATATCTTCATATGTTTGTTGGCCACCTGAACATCCTCTTTGCTGAAGTGTCTATTCATATATTCTGCCCATTTTTAAATTGGATTGTCTTTTTGTTGTTGAGGTGTTGGAGTTTTCTATGAATTCTAGAGGCAAGTCACTTGTCAGATATGTCTTTGCCAAATATTTTTTTCCCAATCTGTAGGTTCTCTTTTGACTCCTTTGGAGAAGTCTTTGGAAGCACATAAAAATTTGATGTTTAGAAGGTCTGATTCATCTAGTTTCTCTTCTGCTGTTTGTGCATTTTGGGTTATGCTTCAGAGTCTATTTATGCCATATATTAGAGCCCCTAAATTTGCACCTAGTTTTTCCCTGAGTAACTTTATAGCTTTAGGTTTCACATTTAAGTCTTTGATACATTTGGAGTTAGTTTTTGTGTATGTTGTAAGGTATAGATTTTGTTTCATTTTTCTGCAAATAGATATCCAGTTTTGCCAGCACCATTTATTAAACAGACATTCTCTTCCCCATTTAATGAATTTGTCAAGTATCAGCTGACCATAGGTGGATGGATCTATTTCTGGGTTCTCAATTCTATTGCATCGGTCTATGTGTCTGTCATTATACCAGTACAAGGCCGTTTTGACTGCTGTGGCTGTATAGTAGGTTTTGAGATCCAGCAGTGTGAGATCTCCTACTTTGCTCTTCTTCTTCAATAGTGCTTTCCTTATCTGAGGACCCTTTCCTTTCCATATAAGGTTAGTGATTGTTTTTTCCATATCCTTAAGAATGTTGGTGGGATCTGGATTGGGATTGCATTGAATGTATAGATTGCTTTGGGTAGATTTGAAATTTTCACAATATTCAATCTTCCTATCCATGAACATGGTATGTTCTTTCATTTGTGTAGATCTCTTATAGTTTCTTGAAATAGTGTTTTATAGTTTTCTTTGTACAGGTCTTTTGTGTCCCCAGTAAGAATTATTGTCAAGTATTTTATTTTTTTGGTAGCTACTGTAAATGGTATTGATTTCCTTATTTCTTTTTCAGCAATCTCTTTGCTGGTGTAGAGGAATCCAACTG
>NW_006921591.1:12934408-12945502 GCF_000298275.1 Orycteropus afer afer
CCATGCTGCTTTCAGGATTCTTTCTCTTTGGTTTTGATGAATTTGATGATGATATGTCTTGGTGATTTTCTTTTGGA
Organism: Orycteropus afer afer; assembly: GCF_000298275.1. Taxonomy (NCBI): domain Eukaryota; kingdom Metazoa; phylum Chordata; class Mammalia; order Tubulidentata; family Orycteropodidae; genus Orycteropus; species Orycteropus afer. The sequence continues at coordinate 12,934,486 of NW_006921591.1, forward strand.
GTCTATCCTATTTGGGGTTCATTGGATGTCCTGAATGAATATACTCTCATCTTTCATCCTATCAGGGAAGTTCTCTTCCAGCAAACCTTGGACAATTTTCTCAGTGGTTTTCTTTTTCTTTTCCTGTTCTGGAATTCTGATTACATGTAGGTTATTCCTTTTGATGGTATCCCTCATGAACCTTAGGCTTTTTTTATGTTGTTTTGATCTTTTTTCTGATTGATCCCTTTCCAAGGAAGTATTCAGGTATTTGTCTTCAATCTCATTAATTCTGTCTTCCATTGATTCAATTCTACTCCTTTGTCCTTTCAATGTGCTATCTATTTCTGAAAATTTAGCATTAATCTTCTTTATTTCTATCTGTAGATTTTGTATCATTTCTAATATTTCATTTATTTTTGCTATTTTGTTTTTCTATTTTCTTCCAAAATTGTTCTAGTGTTTTGTCTGTGTTTTCCTTAATTTTGTCAGTGTTTTCCTTGATCTGTCCCTTAATCCTTTGAAGATACCTAAATATAACTTTTTTTAATTCCTTATCTGGGAGTTCCAATGTTGCTTCTTCCTCAGGCATGTGTTCTGGGTCTGTATCCTTCTCCCTTGCATCTACCACTTTATCTTGCTTCTTTGTGTGGTCTGTGATGGTCTGTTGTCTCTGAGACATTGTAACATTGTTGTATTTAGATCTCTGTTAACTATTTGTGAAGAGCAGCTAAGGGTGAGTCAAGCTCTTCTTGGTTATCATTTATCATTGGACTGTTGATGGAGAAGGATGTGGTGGCTCTCACTCTGTAAGTGAAGCTGCAGGAGGTGCAGGAGTAGTTGTGTTGTATGGGCACTGTTTCTCTCTCCCACTCAGTTAGACAAAAACAACACTGAAAAAAACATCAAAAAATTAAAATCAAGTGGACAAAAAACATACTATGTAAACACACAAGAACAATAACTAAAAAGAGAAAAAAAGAAAAAAAAAACCTGTAATATCTGGGGAGAGGATAACAAGAAATAAAGGTAGAGTAGTGGAATAATGAAGAAAAAATGGGAAAAATGGAAAAGGAAAAACAAGAATGGTGTTAACCATGAGAAAGAAAAAAATGGGATCCAGGCACAAGGAAGAGAAAAAAAAAACTGAAAAGTACAACCTGGGAAGGAAAAAAATAAAGAATAATAATAAAAAGGTCAATAATAATAATTTTAAACCAGACAAAAGGAAACAAACTTAAGAAAAAAAAAAAATCTAGGCAGGGTGGGGCAGGGCACCCAGGCTCCGTCCAAGCACACTGACTGGTATGGAATTCCTGCCGGCATAGAAAGTGGGTGGGATTGAGGGATGGCTGCACCTCTGTTCACCAAGAGTGTGTGGGGTGTAAGAGTAACAAGGGGAATATCACATCTTTCCAGTCATTGGCATCCAAAATGCCCTTGTGATTCCTGGCAAGTGAAGCCTATTTTTAAGTCTCTGGAATCTGGGAGACCTTTGTTGCTTTAAATATCCAAAATGGTTGAACCACTTGTAAGCATTCAAATGTCTGCACCCTCTGAACAAGCAAAAGTCCACAGCTCAGTCCGCCTTCCCCTTTGCTGCTTCCCCTTTTATTCACCAGCCACCAGCGCAGTCCTCCATGCAGCCCCTGGCTAGTAGGGCCGATTTTTAGATTAGTTCTTAGGTCCTAACACCACTCAGTAATATCCAAGCTGTTGGTGTTGACAGGATCGCTGTCAGACCACAGCTCTGTATGTCTCCTTTTTTGGTGTTTTCATGGAAGTGCTTCTACTAGTTGGAGCTTAGTCCACTTTTTTTATCCTTCCTTCAAAGCTCAGGTCTCCAGGATTATCTTCTGTATTTATGTTAATTGGTTTCCCTTTTCTTTGTTGAAGAGGGTCTGTGCAGTCTGTCTGCCTATTCTGCCATCTTACTGGAACCCTGAAACATTATTTTTTAGAAGATTTATTCTGTACTGGGAAGAAAGGACTGGCAATCCACTTCTGAAAATCAGCCAATGAAAACTTTCTAAGCATCACAATGGTCCAGTCTGCAACTGATTCTGAAAGTGATACTAGACTGGGTAGTGTTGCATTCTTTTGGCATGGGGTTACCATGCGTCAAGAGACCACTCAAATGTCAGTTAATAACAATATTATAATGGGGTGAGTGGAGTCCCTGAGTGGTACAAAAAGTTGAACTCTCAATTATTAACTGAAAGGTTGCTGGTTCAAATCAACCCAGAAGTGTCTAGGAAGCAAGACTTGACAATCCACTTCTAAAAGGTCATTGTTGTTGTTGTTGCTAGATGTCGTCAAGATGGCTTTGGCTCATAGTAAGCTTATGTACAACACAACAAAACACCACCTGGTTCTGTGCCAGCCTCACAATCCTTGCTATACCTGAGCCCATCATTGTAGCCACTGTGTCTTACCCATTGGAAACCCTATGAAGCAGTTCTAATCTGTGTTCATGGAGTCGTCATGAGTCAGAATTGTCTCATGGTCAAAACATACACACACACACACACACACACAAATGGTGTGAGCAACAGGTATGGAGTTTATAGATATTAAACAGAGTAAAGATATATAACTGACCTGGGGACTAAATTTATAATCTTCACTATATTGGGCTGGACTGAAGGCTGTATATGCAGCATGTATGCTCAAATATCAGGGAGTTTTCCAGTTCCAGCACTCATTGTGGGGGAGGGCATGGCCTCTCTGATACAGAGAGATGCCTACCATTTGTCTTCATTCAATTTCTTAGAGCAAGGAGTGAGGCACTGATGTAGAGGGTACTCCAAGCATTTGGCTGAATCCCAATTTGTGGGATTAGATTTTACCTCCCTGGACTCCTTCTGCAATTCCTCCTGGATCGGGTGTCCCCAGCTTCCTGTCCTAAACTGCTGTAGGGTGACTGCTGGGCAGCTGTGCAACATCTGCCACTGCATTCCACCTTCATTAGAGAGGTGGGCAAAGTGATATATGTGTGAATTTTCTGTACATCATGTGTGTTTGTGTGCACTTGCATAAAATTTCATTTTCAAGGCCCTGCTTAGAGTCTTGGGGATGAAAGGCAGAGTGGAGTTGACGCTATCATTATTACAATGAGACCCTCATGTTGCTTTGGCATATATAATGTTTCCCAGGCATATAACATTTTTTGTTTAAAGAGGTAGCCTAGAGCACATTCCAAGTCAAAAGATTTTCCTTTCTGGAGGATTGTTTCGTCCTCCATGACCTTGGGAAAATGTCTCTTTCTTTCCTTTTTTTTTTTTTTTTTTTTTACCAGAATTATTAAAAATATTGGGCAATCTACTTCGGTAGTGATACCACCTCAGAAACCCAAGGAGGGGTTGCTATGAGTCAGATCTGACTTGACAGCAATTTTTTTTTTTTTTAACATAAAGATTTAATTCTTATGAGTTCTTTTTTTCTTTACAGAAAAAAAAGATTTTTTCTTCAAGCAATGCTATGAGATGTAGAACTTGAAGGAGAAGGTTACTAGGGGAGGAGATTTTGAGAAGGCTGCCAAAGCTGGGACCAAGGGTCTGAATTCCTGTTGGTGGTGGTGCTGGTGGTGTGTTGCACCACTGTGAAGCTCAGCGACAGAGGGAAGAATGTGATCTTTGGCAGATTCATTTGAATTCTGGTGTATGTCCTTGGACATTTAATCTCATCCATGACACTAGGACCACAACCCTTGCTCTGTAGAATTAAATAAGATAATATACTTTAGTGGTTATCAATTGGGTTGACTTTTCTCCCCAGAGATCATGTGGCAATTCTGGAGGTCCTGGGGTAGAGAAACGGTTTGTACTTGACTACTAACCTATCCCGAAGTGCCTCAGAAGAAAGCTCTGGTGATCTACTTCCATAAAGATTACAGCCAAGAAAACCCTATGAAGCAGATCAACTCTGTAACACATGAGTTGGGATTGATTCAAGAGCAATTAGGTTTTTTGTTTTTTGGTTTTGAAGGCATCTTGGTTGATGAGGGAGAGGTTCTATTGCCATCTAATGAGTAAAAAGTAGGGATGTTGCTAAACAACCTACAATGCTTATGACAGCCACACAACAAAGAAGTAAAAATCATCCAGGAATGCCAACAGTACCAAGGTTAGGAAACTGGTGAACATGACTGCTTGGAACAGAGTCATTACTTAGCATATCTCTTTCTTTGGTTTATGATTTCTTCCCCAAGCATTATTCCCCCTGAGAAACATCTTGAAATTTTAGGTATTTCCTCAGTTCACTCTCTAATTCACCACAGAGTTTATTTAAAACCTTCCTCTGTGTCAAGTTTCATATCACACTACCTCTATCCTCTCATTCTTAGAAGTCAATCTTATAGAGAAAATAGAAATTTGATGAGAATTCACTCAATTTTTTGCTTCTAAACCCACTGACCTACTTCATCTGTACCTGTAGACACTGACTTTTCCATTCTGAAGGCAATCTTCTTTGCCAGTGGAGTTCCAATTTTGCTTCATTGTTTGCAGAAGATGCTTTCATCTTGGGGAAGTGGCCCAAACTTGGTCTAAGTATGACTGACTGGTCATTCCCAATTTTAGGTAATGTGATATGTCAAGAAGTTTGCTCAAGGACTTCCAGAAATTTTTTTTTTTCTTCTTCTTTTAAGAGGGAAGTGCATTGTGATAGTTGGAGCTGTCTGTCAACTTGGCTGGACCACTGTGTGGTATAAGCAGTTGTGATGTGGATTATTCCCATGATGGGATCAGATGAATATGTTTTGAGCAGCCAATCCATTGAAAGGGAGTTTCCCTTGTGGTGCAGCTTGCTTCCAGTATATTTATGGACATCCTGGGAAAAGAGACACTTTTTTGTGGATTAGGATCTTGTTGTGCTGCCTACAACCGTCAATGAGCAAACAATCCACCGTTTGGCTTGAAGATCTTGGATTCATCATTCGTTGGAGCCAACTGCCGGTATACTGCCTGCCAACCTTGATCTTGTCAGCCCCCTCCAGCTGCATGAGTCGGGAAAAGCCTCCAGCTTGATGTTTGATCCAAGAACTTGGGACTTGCCAACTTCTATAAGTGTGTGGGCCATTTTCCTAAGATAAATTTCTATTTCTCTATATGTATATATAAGCTTTTTTTTTTGCTTCTCTAGAGAACCCAGCCTATCACATGTATGAAGAGAAATTCTGCCCTGCATCAATGAATACATTCTGACTATGAACTGGTGGAGTAAGGATATGAAGCTTGGAGCTGCTGCAACCATGAGGCAAATATGACTCAAACCATACAGTGTTAATCCTGAGTCCTGCCAACTTTGAGCTGCTCAGCTAATGTTAACAAAAAGTTTTCTCTTAACCTCTAAAATTTGATTTCATGTCACAATCCTGGAGAATATACTGTTATCAAAGCCTAAAAGAGTTTTTAAACAGATACAGCATCTCCTTTCATTCTTGTTCCAGTGGAATACTTCCTGGATTCTATTCCTATCCATCTCGCCAGGACTTTTCCTCCATCATAATTTCCTTCTACTCTTCTATATTTTTTTACCCTTTCCCTTTCTATTGGCTTCTCCCTATGACTCATAAGACATAGTCAGCCTCTCTTACCTTAAAAACAACAACAAAAAACCCTCCTTACACTCATCCCTTTCCAGATACTTCCCTATCTTTCACCTTAACTTTCATAGTCAATTCCTGGTTAAGTGTTTCTTGCACATTTTCTATGGCACTGGAACTATTCTGTATGAAACTGTAGCTGTGGATACAGAACATTATGCATTTGTCAAAATCCATGGGACTGTTCAACACAGTGAATTCAAATGTAAATTATTACTTTAATTAATAATATTGTATCAATATTTGTTTACCATTTGTAGCAAATGTACTGCAGGAATTCAAGGCATTAATGGGGAAATAATGTGGGGAGGGGTGGGGTATATAAGAACTTTTTGTACTTTCTGTACATGATTTCTGTAACTCTAAAACTGTTCTAAGAATAAAGTTTATTAAAAATCTTTTTGGAAATGGATAATGGTTGTACAGCATGATGAATATAATTAATACCATTGAATTACACACTTAAAATTGTTAAAATGGTATTTTGTTATATATATTTCATCACAATACTTTTTTTAAAAAATGGAAAAAAAAATAGACAGTGGCTCTTAGGATATGGTCCATACTCATTACTGTAGCTTATGAGGCTCTGTCTTCTGGTCACTTCCTTCCTTATACTATCTAAAGTCTCTCTCAGCCCTTTCAGTGGGGAGTGCAGGCCTCAGCCTCAAACCTTCTGGGATGCTTTACCTCCTCCCTCTATTTTCAGTCCACCTCATCATGGCTGACTGCACTCACTTCTGAAAACTGAGATGTTATCTGCCTCTGATGAGTCTCTTCTCACCCACTCACCTGAGTTATGAGTCCCTCCCGTATCCCACCTGTCCTCCTCTCTATTAGCACTGAGCTCACTGAACTCAAATTGTTACTTTATCTGTGACTGTTCTTGTTAAACTGTAAGCTTCATGAGGGAGTGATTGTATCTGACTCATTCACCATTTGTAGATGCTCATTGAATATTTGTGGACTGACAAGAAAAACAGGATGAATGAGCAATTATGGACACATCAAGGATCATCCATCACACCACACAGATGACATCTCCCTCTGCCAGCAGCAGACCTTCTCCCTCTTTCTACACTTTTCTTTTCTGCATATTCCCCACTTTTGTGTATGCTACAAGATGGGGCAATCTACTTTCGTAGTGATACTGCCTCGGAAACCCAAGGAGGGGTCGCTATGAGTCGTGTCTGACTCGACAGCACATAACAACAACAACAACAACCTTATGTTTCATTTAACATATGGTAGTGCTATTCTTAGCTTTTAGAAGAACCATCACACTGTTTTCCACAACAGTTGTACCATTTTGCATTGTTATCAGAAATGGAAAAGATTTCCATTTTCCCCATATTCTTGTCAACATTTCTGTTTTCTTTTTTTTTTTTTTTTAAATCTTAGCCTTCCTAAACCAAAATAAAAACCTCACTGTCATTGAGTCAATTCTGACTCATAGCAACCCCCATTGGGTTTCTGAAGCTGTAAATCTTTATGGAAGTAGATTGCTCCATTTTCCTTCCATAGAGTGGCTGATGTGTTTCAACTGTTGACCTGGTTATAAAGGCTAAATGCCTTATCTACTACACCACTGTTTTGGTTACCTAGTGCTACTCTAACAGAAGATACCACAAATGGGATAAACAAGCAAGAGTTTATTTTTACAATTTGAAGGCTTCAACTCTGAGTTCAAAGTGCCAGGCTCTAGGGGCTGGGTGAAAGCCCCTCAACCTTGGGCTTCAGCTCTGCCTCCTGCTCCTATCCCACTGAAGCTAGAGGCTTTTCTTCACTCAGCTGCTAGCTACTGAGGCTTACAAACCCAAGGTTGATAAGTAACAAGGCATAGTCCCAATATTACAAAACCACGTGGCAGGCCATTCATTCAAGTACATTAAAAGTCCCAAGATCGGCAGAGCATGGCAGACTGCTGAACAACAACTTGGCTACATTCAAGGTTCAAGCGTGCCATAAACTTGAGGCCATTCCCAAAGCTGCTGCTTATAGAGGGGAAGCAGACCACATCCCTATAGCAGCTACTCAGCTACTTGTGGTAGATCCTATCATGGAGTTGATTGACAGTCTCATCGTGGGGAATAACTACCACCAGCTGCCCAGGCACTCAACCAGGCCCAGCCAAGTTGACACACAACCTTAACTACCACAACCACCATTTTAGTGGTAGTGAAATGGTATATCATTATTGTTTTCTTTTAAAAATAATGTTTCATTGTGTTTTAGGTGAAAATACAAAGCAAATTAACAAATTTTATACAAATTGTTCCAAGACTTTGATTACAATTTTTATGATGTGTCAGCATTCTCATTAATTCCATTCTATTTGTTCTGTTTCCATTGATCTAGTTTCCCTTTCTTTTTTTCTTTCTTCTCATCTTTGCTTTTGCTTAAAAGTTGACCTTTGGGTCTTGTATAGTTAATTTTTTAAGGGAGCACAATACTCATGAGTGATATTGTTTCTTTTGTAGACCAACCTATTATTTGCAAGAAAGGTAACCTACAGAAATAGCTTCAATTCCAAGTTCAAAAGTTATCTTCTTGTTGTTGTTCTTGTTAGGTGCTGTCAAGTTGACTTCGACTCATAGTGACCCCGTGTACAACAGAAGAAAACACTATCCAGTCCTGCACCATCCTCACAATCTTTGCTATACTTGAACTCACTCACTGTTGCAGCCACTGTGTCAATCCATCTCATTGAGTGTCTTCCCTTTTTCACTAATCCTCTACTTTACTAAGCATGATATCCTTCTCCAGGATCTAGTCCCTTCTGACAATATCACCAAAGTACATGGGACAAAGACTAGGTATTCTTGCTTGTAATGAAAATTCTGGCTGTATTTCTTCCAAGACAGATTTGTTCATTCTTCTGGAAGTCCATGGTATTTTCAATATTCTTCGCTAACACCACAATTGAAATGCATTAGCTCTTCAATCTTTATTCATTGTCCAGCTTTCACATGCATATGAGGCTATTGAAAATATGGCTTGAGTCAGGCACACCTTCAAAAATCATCTTTTCTTTTTAACACTTTAAGGAGGTCTTTTTCAGCAGATTTTCCCAGTGCAGTACATCATCTAATTTCTTGACTGATGCTTCCATGAGTGTTTATTGTGCATGCAAGTAAAATGAATTCTCTGACAACTTCAATCTCTCCATTTATTGTGATGTTACTTATTGGTTCAGTTGTGATGGTTTTTGTATTCTTTATATTAAGGGGTAATCCATACTGAAGACTATAGACTTTAATCTTAATCCATAAGGGTTTCAAGTCATCTTCACTTTCAGCAAGCAAAGTTGTATCATCTGCATACTGCAGATTGTTAATGTATCTTCCTACAATCCAGATGCTGCATTCTTCTTCATAGAGTACAACTTCTAGGGTTATTTGCTCAGAATACAGATTTAATAAGCATGGTGAATGATACAACCCTGATGCACAATTTTCCTGATTTTAAAAACAGAACAAGTATCATCTCGTTCTGTTTGAATGACTGCCTCTTCATATATATACAAGTTCCTCATGAGCATAATTAAATTTTCTGGAATTCCCATTCTTTGTAATGTTATCCATAATCTGTTATGATCCACACAGTAAAATTCCTTTGCATAGTCAATAAAACACAGGCAAACATGTTCCTGTCATTCTTTGCTTTCAGCCAAGATCCATCTGACATCAGCAATGATGTCCCTCATTCCATGCCCTTTTCTGAATCTGGCCTGAATTTCTGGAAGCTTCTTGATTATCTTTAGCAAAATTTTACTTGCATGTGATATGTAGTTCAATAATTTCCACATTCTGTTGAATCACCTTGCTTTGGAATGGGCATATATATGTATGGCTTCCAGTCAGTTGGCTAGGTAGCTATCTTCTAAATTTCTTCACATAAATGAGTGAGTGCCTCCAGCACTGCATCCATTTGTTGAAACATCTCAATGGGTATTCCATCAATTCCTGGAGCATTGCTTTTCACTGATGCCTTCAGTGCAGCTTGGACTTCTTTCAATACCATCAGTTCTTGAACATATGTTACTGCCTGAAATGGTTGAATGTCAACCAATTCTTTTTGGTACAGTGACTCAGTGTATTCCTTCCATCTTTTTTTCATGCTTCCTGCATCATTAAATATTTTGTCCATACAAATCTTTAATATTGCAACTTGAATTTTTTCTTCAATTCTTTCAGCTTGAGGAATGAGGGGCATGTTTTTGCCTTTTTGTTATCTATCCCAGGTCTTTGCAGATTTTATTATAACACGTTACTTGGTTTTCCCAAGCAGCCCTTTGACATCTATCTTGATCTTTTACTTCATCAGTTCTTCCATTTGCTTTAGTTACTCTCCATTCAAAAGCAAGTGTCAGAGTCATGTCTGACATCTAATTTGGTTTTTTCTTCCTTTCTTGTCCTTTTAGTGACCTTTTGCATTCTTCACATATGATGTTCTTGATGTCATCCCACAATTTGTCCAGTTTTCAGCCATTGATGTTCAATGCATCAAATCTATTCTTCAGATGGTGTTTAAATTCAGATGGGACATAATCAAGGTCATATTTTGGCTCTTTTGGACTTCTTTTAATTGTCTTCAGCTTCAACTTGAACTTTCAAGTTGATGGTCTGTTCCACAATGAGCTCTTGGCCTTGTTTTAACTGAAGATACCGAGCTTCTCCATCACCTCTTCCCACAAGTGTAGTTAATTTCATTCCTGTGTATTCCATCTATTGAGGCCTATGTGTATAGTCACCATTTATGTTGTTGAAAAAGGTATTTGCAATGAATAAGTTATTGGTCTTGCAAAATTCTATCATGTGGTCTCTAGCATCATTTCTTTCACCAAGGCCACATTTTCTAACTACCAAAGTGTCTTTGTTTCCAACTTTCACATTCCAATCACCAGTAATTATCAATGCATTTAGATTGCATGATCAATTTTAGACTGCAGAAATTGGTAAAAATCTTTAATTTCTTCATCTATGGCTTTAGTGGTTGGTATATAAACTTGAATAATAGTTGTATTAGCAGGTCTTCCACATAGAAGTGTGGATATTTTCCTTGTACTGACAAGGTATTAGCCTTGTACTTCAAGATAGATCTTGAAATGTTCTTTTTGATGATGAATGTAATGCCATTCCTCTTCAATTTATTTTTCTGGCATAGTAGTGCATATGATTGTCACATTCAAAAAGCTGATACCAGTCTGTTTTAGCTCACTAATGCCTAGGATGTCAATTTTGATGAATTCCATTTCATTTTTGACAAATTTCAATTTTCCTAGATTCATATTTTATATGTTCCATGTTCCAATTTAGGAGCTCTGGTAGTATAGTGGCTAAGGCACTTGATTGCTAACCAGAAGGCTGGCGGTTCAAACCCACCAGCCACTCCTCAGAAGGAAGGTTGGGCAATCCTACTTCCGTAGTGATA
>NW_006921591.1:12945602-12957945 GCF_000298275.1 Orycteropus afer afer
GCTATGAGTCAGGGCTGACTCGACGGCACATAACAACAACAACAACAATGTTCCAATTATGAATTAATGTTTCCAGATGTTTCTTCCCATTTTGACTCATGCCCCATCAGTAAAAGAAAGGTCTCTAAAGCTTTACTCTATCCACTTCATTAAGAGCAACACTATTTGGACAAGACAGCTCTTCCCCAGTTGTGTTTTGAGTGCTTTCTCACATGAGGGGTTCATGTTACAACACTATTTTAGCTGATGTTTCACTGCTATCATAAAGTTTTCCAGTGATATATTAGACATTGTTTCACTGTTATTCATAAGGTTTTCAGTGACCAATTTTTCTGAAGTGGATGATCACCTCCTTCTTCCTAATTTGTCTTAGTCTGAAAGCTCTGAAGAAACTTGTTCACCATGGGTGACCCTGCTTGTATTTGAAATACTGGTGGCATAGCTTCCAGCATCATAGAAACACATGAGCCACTGACTACAGAAAACTGACAGGTGAAAGGATACCATAGGGCCATACTTTTGGGGGAATTTTATAGTCTCTATTTGTCTAGTGCATCTGGCTTTAAAAAAAAAAAAAAAAAAAATTGAGTTCTATTCCATTCTATCCATAACCTATTGTGTCCTTGGTCAGAAGAGTCAGTAGTAGCATGGGCACCATCTAGTTCTGGTCTCAGGTTAGAAGACGCTGTGGTTTGTGTTGGTTATTAGTCTCATTGACTAGTTTATTCTTTTAATCTTTGATTTCCTTCATTCTATTTTGCTCCATATGAGTAGAGACCAAAGTTACATCTTCAGTGGCCATTTACAAGCTTTTAAGGCCCAGATGCTACTCATCAAACTAGGATGTAGAGCATTATCTTTGTGAACTGTGTTATGCCAAATGTCTAAGTTGTCCCCCGAGACTATGGTCCCAAGCCTTTTGATGTAATAAATCAAACTCGTAAGGTTGTTTGAATATGTCTAGGAAATCTCTGTAACTATGCTCCCTATGTGGTTTACTACACATGTCAATATATAGGCAACACATACAAATGTGTATAGTGTGCCTACAGATACACCTATACATGCACATGCATGTAGTCACATGTGCCTTCCTATATGCATATATGCGTCCATATCTACCTATGTAATCACACACATATTTTCTGGTTGTTTTTTTACTGCTGTTGCAAAATTATATGCATTATACCGTTTACTGAAATTCTTCTTTTTCTCGTGTACTTCTTAGTGTCTTTATTTACATTGGTCAGATTGTGCTGACTTCACTCATGTTTGGGATTGCATTTCCCATCACCAAAAGTAACAAGTATCTACTCGCTAGAAAGAGATTCACCCTTCCTCTCCCTTAAAACAAAGGGAAAACTTTGTTTCTTACTTAAAACAAAGTAAGAACTTTGTTTTCTGTGTGTGTATCTATTCTTGATTTTTTATGATAGTGAAACCAAAAACCAAACTTACCACTATCAAGTTGGAGCAAACTCACAGCGACCCTTCCTTGGGTTTCTGAGGTGGTATCACTACAGAAGTAGATCTTCCTTCCCAAGAGTGGCTGGTGGGTTTGAACAGCCAGCCTTCTGGTTAACAGTCAAATGCCTTATTTCACTCATCATGATGTCCTCCAGATTCATCCAAGTTATAAGATGTTTCATGGAATCCTCATCCTTTATAGTTGAGTAAAATTTCATTATATGTACCCAGCAAAATTTGTTTTACCATTCATCAATTGATGGGCACTTAGGTTATTTTCATCTTTTTGGTATTATGAATAATGCTGTAATGAACGTGTGTGTGCATATGTCTATTTGTATAACTGCTTTTGTATCTCTAAGATATATGCTGATAAGTAGGATTGTTAGATCATAAGATTTTTCTATTTCTAGCATTTTGAATAAGTGCCACACTGTTTTCTATAGTGATTATACCAGTTTATAGTCCCATCAGCAAAGTATAAGAGTTCCAGTCCCCTTATAACTTCACCAGCATTTGTTGTTTTTTGTTTTTTGGATTACTGCCATTTTTGTATGAGTGAGATGGTGTCTTAGTGTAGTTTAGATTTGCATCTCTCTAATGGCTAAGCCAGCCCTATAACTAGCAGAAGGTGGGTGTTTGTGTGTCAGGAGCTGCTCCTGGACATAGGCTGCAGTAAGCCAGCCCTGGGACCAACAGAAGGTGGGTGTTAGGGGAGACAAACTTATCTGTCAGTTTGTCCTACTGTGGTGGCTTGAGTGCTGCTGTGAGGCTGGATAAAATGCAAATGGTGTTTAAAATATCAGCAGGATTACCCATGGTGAGCAGGTTTCAGCGAAGCCTGCAGACTAAGACAGACTTGTAATAAGGAAGAGGCCATCCACTTCTCAAAGAACCAACCAGTGAAAACTTTATGAATAGGAGTAAAACATTGTGCGATATAGTGCCAGGAGATGAGCCCCTCAGGTCTGAAGGCACTCAAATATGACTGAAGAAGAACCACCTCCTCAAAAGTAGAGATGGCCTTAATGATGTGGATAGAGTAAAGCTTCTGGAACCCCCATTTGCTGATGTGGCATGTCTCAAGATGAAAAGAAACAACTCCAAACATCTATTAATAATCAGAACATGCAATGTACAAAGTATAAATCTAGGAAAATTGGAAGTTGTCAAAAATGAAATGGAACGCATAAAGATCAATATCCTAAGCATCAGTTTGCTGAAATAGACTGGTTTTGGCCAATTTGAATCAGATGATCATATGATATACTATGCTGGAAATGACAAATTGAAAAAGAATGGTGTGGCATTCATCATCACAAAGAATGTACAAAGATCTATCCTGAAGTACAGTGCTGTCAGTGATATGATAATATCCATACTCCTACAAGGAAGACCAGTTAATACTACTATTATTCAAATCTATACACCAATGACTAAAGCCAAAGATGAGAAAATTGAGGATTTTTATGAATTTCTACAGTCTGAAATTGACTGAACATGCAATCAAGATGTGTTAATTATCACTAGCGATTGGAATGAATGCAAAAGTTGGAAACAAAGAAGAATCACCAATAGTTGGAAAATATGGCCTTAGTGATGAAAATGTTGCTGGAGATCACATGATAGAATTTTGCAAGACCAATGACTTATTCATTGCAAATACCTTTGTTCAACAGCACAAACAGTGGCTATACATGTAGGCTTTGCCAGGTGGAGTACATAGGAGTCAGATTGACTACATCTGTGGTAAGAGGTGATGGAGAGCCTCAATATCTTCAGCCAAAACAAGGCCAGGAGCTGACTGTGGAACAGACCATCAACTGCTGATATGCAAGTTCAAGTTGAAGCTGAAGGCAATTAAAGAAGTCCACAAGAGCCAAAATATGACCTTGATTATATCCTTCCTGAATTTAGAGACCATCTAAAGAATAGATTTGATGCATTGAATACCAATGACAAAACCCAGAGGAATTGTGGGATGACATCAAGAACATCATCCATGAAGAAAGCAAAAAGTCAGAGTAAAAAGACAGGAAAGGAAAAAAAGACCAAAATGGATGTCAGAAAGACTTTGAAACCTGCCCTTGAATGGAGAGCAGCTAAAGCGGATGGAAGAATTGAGAAGATAGAAGAGCTGAACAGAAGATTTCAAAGAGCATCTTGAGAAGACAAAGTCAACTATTATAATGAAATGTGCAAAGACCTGGAGTTAGAAAACCAAAAGGAAAAAACAGCATTCTCAAGCTGAGAGAACTGAGGAAAAAAATTTAAGCCTCAAATTGCAATATTGAAAGATTCCATGGGCTATATGTTGAATGATGCAGGAAACATCAAAAGAAGATGGATGGAATACACAGAGTCACTATTCCAAAAAGAATTGGTAGATGATCCATTTTAAGAGGTGGCATATGATCAACAACCAGTGGTACTTAAGGAAGAAGTGGAAGCTACACTGAAGGAATTGGTAAAATATGAGGGTCCTGAAAGTTATGGAATACCCATTGAGTTGTTTCAACAAACAGATGCCATACTGGAAACATTTACTTGGCTATCCCAAGAGATTTAGAAGATAGCTACCTGGTCAATTGACTGGAAGAGATATATATTTGTACCCATCCAAAGAAAATTGATCCCACAGAATGTGAAAATTATGGAAGAATATCATTAATATCACATGCAAGTAAAAACTTACTGAAGATAATTCAAAACTGTTGCAGCAATATATGACCAATAACTTCCAGAAATGCAAGCTGGATTCAAAAGGGGGGCATGGAGCAAAGGATACCATATCTAATGTCAGATGGATTTTGGCTCAAAGCAAAGAATACCAGAAAAATGTTTGCTTGTGTTTTATTGACTATGCAAAGGCTTTTGATTGTGTAGATCATAACAAATTGTGGATAACATTGAGAAGAATGGGAACTCCAGAACACTTAATTGTACTCATGAGGAAACTGTACATAGAATAGGAGGCTGTTGTTCAAACAGAACTAGGGGATACTGCATGGTTTAAAATCAGGAAGGGAGTGAATCAGGGTTGTATCCTTTCACCACATTTATTCAATTTGTTTGCTGAGCAAATAATCTGAGAAGCTAGACTATATGAAGAAGAACATGGCATCAGGATTGGGGGAAATCTCATTAACAACCTGAGATATGCAGGTGACACAACTTTGGTTGCTGAAAGTGAGGATGACTTGAAACACTTACTGATGAAGATTAAAGACTACAGTTTGCAGTGTGGATTACACAATATAAGGGAAAAAAAAGTCCTCGCAACTGGACCAATAAGTAGCATCACGATAGATGGAGAAAAGATTGAAGTTGTCAAAGTCTTCATATTACTTGGTTTTACAATCAACACCATTGGAAGCAACAGTCAAGACATCAAAAGATGTATTGCATTGGGCAAATCTATTGCAAAAGACCTCTTTCAATTGCTGAAGAGCAAAGATATCTCCTTGAAGACTAAGGTGAGCCTGACCGAAGCCATGGTATTTTCAATCGCCTCATATGTATATGAGAGGTGGACAATTGTGGTAGTTAAATTTGTATGTCAACTTGACTGGGCCTGCTTGAGTGGCTGGACAACTGGTGGTAGTTATTCCCCATGATGAGACTGGCAATCAACTCCATGGTGGGATCTACCACAAGCAGCTGAGTAGCTATCTTTGGGATGTGGTCTGCTTCCTGTATATAAAGAGAAGCCTTGGGGATAGTCTCTAGCTTATGGCACACTTGAACCCTGCCTATAGCCGTGTCATTGCTCAACAGCCTACCATGCTCTGCTGACCTTGGGACTTTCAATGGACTTGAATGAATGGCCTGCCATGTGGTTTGGCAACATCGGGACTGTGCCATTTTATTTGGCAACCTTGGACTTGTTAGCATCAGCAGCCAGTAGTTGCCTGAGTGAAGAGATGCCTCTAGCTTCAGTGGGCCAGGACTAAGAGGCAGAGCTGCAACCCAAGGTTGGGGGGCTTCCTCTCAGCCCTTAGAGCCTGGCACTTTGAACTTGGACTTCTAGCCTCTGGAACTGTAAGAAAATAAACTTTTGTTTTATTAAAACTATCCCATTTGATATAAATTGTCAGATTGGCACTAGGTAACCAAAACAACATTGAATACGGAAGACCAAAGAAGATATGATATTTTTGAGTTGTGGTGCTGGCAAAGAACACTGAAAGTACTGTGGACTGCTTAAAGAACTAATAAATCTGTCCTGGAAAAAGTGCAGCCAGAATGCTCCTTGGAAGTGAGAAAAGCCAGACTTCATCTCAGCTACTTTGGTCATGTTGTCAGAAAGGACCACTCTTTGTAGAAGGATGTCATGCCTGGTAAAGTGGAGGGTCAACAAAAGAGGGGAAGGCCCTCAACAAGATGAATTGACACAGTGGCTGCAGAAATGGGCTCAGGTATAATAGGGATTGTGAGGCTGGCACAGGACCGCGCAGTGTTTCGTTCTGTTGTGCATAAGGTCGCTATGAGTCAGAGATGACTCGATGGCACGTAACAAGAACAATGGCTAATGATTGCAATCATCTTTTCGTATGTTTGTTGGCTATCTGCATGTCCTGTTTGGTGAAGTGTCCTTTGTGTCCTCTGTCCATTTTTGATAGGATTATTTGTCTGTTTTTGGTTGAGTTGTTGAAGTTTTCCATATGTTTCAGAGATTCCACACTTATCAGATATGTCATTGTCAAAGATTTTTTTCCTTGTCTTTAGGTTCTCTTTTTACTGTGTTGGTAAAGTCTTTCAATGAACATAAGTAATTAATTTTTAGAAAGTCTTCGTTATCTAATTTACCTTCTGTTTGGACATTTTTAGTTTTGTTTGATAGGCCATGCATATTGAAAATTAAATACCTTTGTTTTGACCCTATGTTATCTTCTAGGAATATTATATTTTTAGCATTGACATTAGACCTTTTATCCCTTTTCAGTTAGTTTTTGTGCTTGATGTGAGGTATGAATCCTGATTAATTTTTCTGCATTTGGATGTCCAATTTTGCCAACACCACTTGTTAAAGAGACAGTTTCTTCCCCATTGAATGGATTTTGACCCTTTGTCAAAGATCAGCTGCTCATAGATGGATGGATTTATATCTGGATTTTCATTTCTGTTCTATTGGTCTATGTTCTGGCATTGAACCAGCACCTGGCTGCTTTGATTACCACGACTGTATAGTAAGTTTTGAGAATGGGAAGTGAGAGGCCTCCTACTTCGTTCTTCTTAAGTAATGTTATGCTTATCTGGTGTCTCTTTCCATATAAGTTGGTGATTAGTTTTTCTATCTCTTTAAAGAATATTGTTGGGGATTTGGACAGAGATTGCATTATATCTATAGATTACTTTGGGTAGTATTGACACTTTCACAAAGTTAATCTTTCAATCCACTAGAATGGAACACATTCCATTTATGTAGATCTCTTTTAGTTTCTTGAAGTAATATTTTAGTTTTCCTTGTATAAGTCTTTTATGTCCCTGGTTAAGTTTATTCCTAAGTGTTTTATCCTTTTTGGGGTTAGTGTAATTGGTATTGTTTTCTTGATTTCCTTCTCAGTCTTCCCCGTTAGTATAGAGGAACCCAACTGATTTTTATGTGTTGATCTCGTACCTTGCCAGTTTGTTGAATACTTATATTAGTTCCAGTGACTTTCTTGTAGAGTCTCTAATTTTCTATGTATAGGATCATGTCATCTGTGAATACAGATAGTTTTTATTTTCTCTTTCCAATTTGTATACTTTTTACTTCCCTTTCTTGCCTTGTTGTTCTAGCAAGAACTTCCAGTAAATATTGAATAGGAGTGATGATAAAGGGCATCCTTGTCTCATTCTTCTTCTCAAGCGTAATGCTCCCAGTCTTTCTCTATTGAGAATAATGTTGGCTGTTGGTTGTTCATATATTCCCTTAATTATGTTGAGGAATTTCCCTTGTATTCCTATTTTGCTGAGATTATGTATCAGAAAAATAGTGTTAGATTTTATCAAGTTGCTTTTCTGTGTCGATTGAGATAATCATGTGATTCCTTTCCTTTGTTTTATTTTTTGTGGTGAATTATGTTGATTTTCTAATGTTAAACCATTCTTGCACCCCTGGGATGAATCTTACTTGATCACGATTTTTGATGATTGTTATTTTTTGGATACACTATTGAACTCTGTTTTCTAGAATTTTGCTGACAATTTTTATATCTGTCTTCATGAGCTACATTGGTCTGTAATTTTCTTTTCAGTTGTGTCCTTGTCTGGCTTTGGTATCAAGATTATGCTGACTTCACAGAATGAATTAGGGAGTATTTCTTCCTTTTCTGTGTTCTGGCATAGTTTGAGCAGAATGGTTGTCAACGCTTCTTTCAATGTCTATTAGAATTCTCCAGTGAAGTCATCTGGGCTGAGGCTTTTGTTATTGTCGGGATTTTTTTTTTTTTAAGTAACATCTTTTTTTTGTTGTTGTTATGAATCTGTTCAAATTTTCTACCTCTTTTTGTGCTAATGTAGGTAAGCAGCATGTTTCTAGAACTTGGTTAATGTCTTCTAGGTATTCAAATTTATTGGAGTATAATTTTTCATAATATTTTGTTACGATACATTTTATCTCAGTTGGCTCTGTTGTAATGTCACCCATCTAAATTCCTATTTTTGTTATTTGCATCTTTTCATTTTTTTCCTTTGTCAGTTTGGTCACTGGTTTGTCAATTTTATTGATCCTCTCAAAGAACCATCTTCTAAGGTTGTTGAGTTTTTCTATTGTTTTTCTGCTTTCTATTTCACTTATTTCTGTTCTGATCTTTAGTATGTTCTTTCTTCTAGTGACTATGGACTCCTTTAGCTGCTCCTGTCCTATTTGTTCAAATTGTAGAGTTAAGATTTTGATTTTTGTGTATTCTTCTTTTTGCTGTGTGCATTTATTTGCTGTGTCCTAAAGGTTTTGGTATGTTGTGTTTTCACTATCATTTGAGTCAAATAATTTTTTTTTTAATTTCATTTTTAATTTCTTCTAATACCTGATAAGGAGTTCTGCTGGTGTAGTGTTTAAGGCATTTGGGTGCTAACTAAAAGTGCAGTGGTTCTAACCCACTAAGCACTTTGTGGAACAAAGATAAGGCAGTGTGCTTCTCTAAAGATTTATAGCCTTGGAGACCCAATGGGGTTCGCTATGAGTCAGAATTTATTCGATGGTAGTGAGTTTGATTTTGATTACCCTGTAGTTTTTAAGTAAGGTGTTAATTCAGTTTCCATTCATTTATTTATTTTTCTTTTGTTCTTTCTGTTATTCATTTCCGGTTTTATAGCATAGGATCAGAGAAGATGTTTTGTATTATTTAAGTGTTTTTAATTTATCAAGGCTTGCTTTGTGGCCTAAAATATGGTCTATTCTGGAGAGTGATCCATGTGCATTGGAGAAGAATGTGTACTGTGTTACTGTTGGTGGGTGTGTTCTGTATATAAGATTGAGTTAGTTGATTGTGTTATTTATATCTTCTGTATTTTTGTTGAATTTCTTTCTAGTTCTTCTGTCCATCACTGAAAGTGGTGTGTTAAAGTCTCCTGTTATTATTGTAGAATTGTCTATTTCTCTTTTCAATTCTGTTAGAATTTGTTTTATGTATTTTGAAGCTCTGTCATTGGGTGTGTAAATATTTATTATGATTATGTTTTCCTGGTGGATTGAAACTTTAATCATGATACTATGCTTTTCTTTATCTCTTCTAATGGATTTTGACTTAGAGTCTATTTTATCTGAGATTTTTATTTCTACTCCTGCTTTCTTTGGGTTAATGTCTGTTTGATATATATTTTTTCCATCTTTGATTTTAGCCAATTTATGTTTTTATGTCTAAGGTATGTCTCTTGTAGGCAGCACATTGGTAGATCACACTTTATAATTTATGCTGCAACTGTCTCTTGACTACTACATTTATTTACATTCAGTGTGATTATCAATAGGTATGAATTTACTGCTATCACTTTGTTATGCTTTGTTTGTGTGTGTGTGTGTGTGTGGTGTTAACAGTTTCTTTGTTCCATTTAATTTTCTGGGTGGAGTTATTTTTATTTATGGATTTTCTTTTTTCTGTCTTTCACTGTTGTTGATTTTGTGTTTACTGAGTCTTTTTTATTTTCTTCTTATTTTGGTGAGGAGGTTTATTTTCTTTGTGTTTACTCTGAAATTTACCTTTATTTTCCTAAGTTTAAAACAATCTGTTATATCTTTATATAACCTTGACTTCCTCTCCATATGGAAATTCTATAACTACACCATTTATTCCCATTTTTGTTTTGAATTTGTCATCATTTGAAGATTGACATCTCTGGTTCTCTGTTTTCAGTTTTACAGCTTTACTTCACTTGTGAGAATTCTTTATCTAAGTTGTTATCTGAGCAATGTTATCATCTGTCTTAATCTTAGATTATCATTTGATGTCATTGATTCTGAGTCTGAAGGATTCCCTTTAATATTTTTTATGGTTGGTCTGGTCTTTGCAAATTCACTTACTTTCTGTTGTTCTGGAAATGTCCTAGTTTCACCATCATATTTGAAGGATAATTTTGCCACATGTATGATTCTTAAGGAGCTTTGGTAGCACAGTGCCTAATGCATCTCACTGCTAACAAGAAGGTTGGTGGTTCAAACCTACCAGCTACTCTGCAGAAGCAAGAGTGGGCAAGACTGGGCAATCAACTTCCGTAAAGATTTACCACCTTGGAAACCCAAAGGAGGTCACTATGAGTTGGAATCAAGTTGATGGCAGTGGATTTGGTTTAGTTTGCCTTGATTCTAAGTTGTCAAATCTTTTCTTTCAGCATTTTATATAGGTCATCCTGTTATCTTCTTGCCTGTGTGGTTTCTGCCAAGAAATCAGTGCTTAGTCCTATTGGTGTCCCTTCGTAGATGATATTTCTTTTTTTCATGAGCTGCTCTCAGAATTTCTTCTCTTTCTTAATTTTTGCAAAGTTTGATTATGATGTCTTGGTGAATTTCCTCTAGGTTCTATCGTGTATAGAGGTCATTGAGCTTCTTGGGTGGAAACCTTCTTATATTTCATGATATTAGGGAAAATTTCTGCCAAAACATCTTCACAAATTCTCTCTGTATTTTGTTTTTCTCCTTCTCTTCTTGGATTTCTATTGAATTTAACTGATTCCTATTGATGGTGTTGCACATACTGTTAGGCTTCTTTCATTTTTCTTTATTCTTTCTTTCCTGATTGTTCCTCACACAAATTAGTCATCAAGGAATTTGCCCTCTATTCCACTGACTCTTTTTTTTTCATAGATTCAATTCTACTTCTGTCCTTTTATTGAGTTATAAAATATCTATATCTGATATTTTGTTATTAGTTTTCTGGATTTCAAGTTTTTATTTTTGTATGGCTTCTAATTGTCTATTTTGCCATTTTGTTCTTGTATTGTTCTCCTGAATTCTTCTGAGGTTTTGTCTATGCTTTCCTTAATCTCTTTGAAGGTCCTAATAGAAGTTTTTGAATTCTTGTCAGGAATTCTTATTGCCAATTCTTCCTCTGGAAATTGTTTTGCCCTTTTATTTTGTTCCCTTGTTTGAGCCATCTTATATTGTTTCTTCACATGATTTGTTATTATCTGCTGTCTCTGAGGCATTAAGGTGTTTATTGATTGATTGATTGATTGTGTGTTTGCTTTATGCTGATGTTTTTTCTTTTATTTTAATGTATCTAGAGCTTTGTTTCTTCACTTTCTCTTAAAATGTCTTTCTTCCTTTGTATTATTTTAATTGTTGTTGTTTGTGGTTCTGGTCTATGTGTGATGTTGGTAATGTCTGTTGTCTGGGTGTGATTCCCTCTCACTAGTGGGTGTGGTGGGTCAGACCCATGTGTGAGTTCCTGTGGTTAGTCTCATATGTCTTCTCTTAATGGATTGAATGGAAGTAGAATAGCAGATTCTTTCCTTGATATTGATTTTTGAGTGGTCAGAGTCCCTCCGCAACCCTTGTGGGACCATGTGTTCCTTTCAGGTTAGTGCTAGCAGTTAGTGCATTCTCTGATGGTCAGGGCAAGGTGTCTCCATATCTTCTGTGAGGGAGTAGTACCCAAATGGATGAGGGAGACCCATTCTTTGTGCACAAATTGTCTCAGTGTTGTTGTTGTTGTTATGTGCTGTTGAGTCCGACCTGACTCATAGTGACCCCTCCTTGGGTTTCCAAGGCAGTATCACTATGGAAGTAGATTGCCCCATCTTTCTTCTGAGGAGTGGCTGGTGGGTTTGAACCACCAGCTTTCTGGTTAGTAGTCAAGTGCCTTAGGCACTATGCTACCAGAGTTGTCTCAGTAGGTGGTATGATATCAAGGGGTTTCAGTGCAAGTGCAGACAACCTGAAGGAACCATTTGAGTGTGGGATGTACGATATTGCAGGCATGTGGAATTTGGATGAGGACACTAGAATCTTCTGCTCATTTGGCAGAGGTGAAGATGGCTCCTGTCAGGATGTGACTGATGTTGCTGGTGAGGTGATGTGCCTGTCTACCCAGTCACTGTGGCATGGGTGAAGAGAGTATTCTCACCAGTCACTGTGTTGGGCATTGTGTGTGCACACTGCTGGTTGCTAGGTGGTTACGGTCAAGATGCTTGGGTAACTGATCCCAGGGTAAGTGGCATGAGAACCTGCACCACCAGTTGCTAGAAGGGCAGAGCAGCACAGGGATGAGCAAAGTGGGCACAACCTCGCGGTCACAGGTCCAACAGCACAGGAGCAAACTTTATAGATTACTAGGCAAGTGAGGAAAAGTGGGGATGTGTGTGTGATAGTTGAAGATGTGTCAACTTGGCTGGACTCCAGTTGTGAGTGGTGGTTCCCATGATGGATCACATGACTGCGTTCTAAGCGGCCAGTCGG
>NW_006921591.1:12964252-12990356 GCF_000298275.1 Orycteropus afer afer
ACTTTGCTGGTTTTTGTGTTTCTCTAGAGAACCCAATCCAACACAGTGTGGAACAGGTGCAAACCTCTGATTGCAGATCAGACAGCATGGAAAGGTGTGCTGCAGATTGCCAGGTGGGGAGTTGGGGGAATAGGTTACAGTTCTAGTCATGAGGAGGGTAGGAATGGAAGGCGGGGAGTGAAGATGTTTCCCTAGTGTCTAGTACAGGCATCAGGACACTCCCCACGTAGTGCAGATAGCAATAGGACATGGCCCTGACCAAATGTGAGGAGGGAGAACTTCTTAGGGTCTGGTCAGGTGGGGGATCTCTAGCAGCCATGATCCTCCAACCTGCCATGATAAGGGATCACTGTGTGTTGAGTAGTTTTGTCCTTATTTTCTGGCTCCTTCCCTACTCTATGGTCACCTGGATCCCTAGGGCTGTCACCCATCTTCTTGAACTTTCCATCCTTAGATCCAGTTCATGTTCTGCTCAGCTTGTTTCACTATGGGTTTGCCTACACAGTATCTCTGTCTCCTATTGAGGATTTCATGAAGTTGCCTTCCTATGCTCTTCACCTGGGAATACTACTCACTTTGTCTCAAGATGGTCATGCTATATCATGTCATCTGGCAGAGTGCCAACAGTTCATAACTCTCCTTGCTTATGGTTTTCATTCACTTTCTCCTTTCTTTTGGTGATTTACCTAGTTCTTCGTCCTTCCATTTACTGTTCTAGGTTCCCAGATTGCCATATGTCTGTGCTTCACTTGGTTCCTCAGTTCTTTGATGTAGGAGGACCGCATTGTGTGTGTGATTAAGCCACCATCTTGGGCCATCTCCTCTGATTGTGGTTTTGATTTGCATCTCTTTGATAAGCATCTTTTCATGTGCTCAACGGCATTTGAACATCTCCTTTGGTGAAATGTCTGTTCAAGTCCTTTGCCAATTTTATCAGACTTATTTGTCCTTTTGTTATATTGTCAAAGTTTAATATATTTCTGGCTAGTAGTTTCTTATCAGATATATGGTTTCTGAAGATATTCTCCATGTTGGGAACTTATCTTTTTACTGTTTTGTCAAAGTCCTTTGATTAACAAATTTTTTAAATTTTTGTGATATCTCATTGATTTATTTTGTCTTTTGCTGTTGGTGCTATCCACTCCTAGGTAGATACCCAAAAAACCTGAAAGCAGAGACTTAAACAAAGACTTGTATGATAGTTGGAGTTGTTTGTCAACTTGGCTGGACCACAATTCTGTGTGGTTTAAGCAGTTGTGATGTGGATTATTCCCATGATGGGATCAGATGTATATGTTTTAAGCAGCCAATCTGTTGAAAGGGAGTTTCCCTAGGGGTATAGTTTGCTTCCAATATATTTGTGGATATCCTGGGAAAAGAGACACTCTTCTGTGGATCTGGATCCTGTTGTGCTGCCTACAACTGTCCGGGAGAGAACAATCCACCATTTGACCTGGAGATCTTTGATTCATCATTCGTTGGAGCTAACAGCCAGTACACTGCCTGCCAACCTTGAGTTCGTCAGCCTCTCCAGCTGCATGAGTCGGGAAGAGCCTCAAGCTTGATGTTTGATCCAAGAACTTTGGACTTGTTAGCTTCTATAAGTGTGTGAGCCATTTTCCTAAGATAAATTTCTCTTTCTCTATATGTATATATAAGCTTTTTTTTTTTTTGCTTCTCTAGAGAGCCCAGCCCAACACAGCTTGTAAACCCATGTTCATTGCAGCACTATTCACAATAGGCAACAGGTGGAAACAACCTAAATGCTAATCGACATGGATTAACAACATGTAGCCGATACATACAACAGAATACTACTTAGTCAGTAAGAGAAGTGAAGTCTTGGTATGTGTTACAATATGTATGGAACTGAAAGACACTGTGCTGAGTAAAAGAAATCAATCACAAAAGGACAAATATTGTGTGACCTCACTTATATAAAAAGACAAGGCAAAAGTATAGAGACCAAAGTTTATTAGTGGTTGTCAGGGCAAGAAGGAGGAGGAAGAGGGGATTAATGGTGATGGGAAAATTGCATTGATAAAGGATAGAATTGCACAGCCAATTACTGTAATTGCTGTCAATGAGCTGTACACCTATTAAAAGTTGAATTGACAAAAGTTGTGCAAGAGATATATTTACAACAATGACCAAAAAAAG
Source organism: Orycteropus afer afer (assembly GCF_000298275.1). Classification (NCBI taxonomy): domain Eukaryota; kingdom Metazoa; phylum Chordata; class Mammalia; order Tubulidentata; family Orycteropodidae; genus Orycteropus; species Orycteropus afer. The sequence continues at coordinate 12,966,413 of NW_006921591.1, forward strand.
GCAGCTATTGAGGCTTATAATGTACAGCCAAATAACGTTTGGGATTTAATTCTTTGGTCTGGAAGTCTAGGGTCATAATTTTGTGAGACATCCTAGTTAATTGGCCTAATAGCATGTTTAGTGCTTCTATTCTACCTTGTAGTTTTATGTAGTGCCTGGGGTCTGAAGAGCTTGCAAATGGCCATTTTAGGCACAATAATTGGCCTCTATTGACCTGGAGAAACAGGAAAAAGAAGTAGAGTCAAAAACAAGAGGATGATATGAAATGTGTCTCATTTGCCATGAGACCAGAAGAACTAGATGGTGCCATAATTGAGTATTTTGATCATAGATTACATAGACAAATCCTGATGAAAAGGAGGAAAATGTAGAACAGAATTGCAAATTCTCGTGGACTTGAGACTTTCTGGAGCCATGGAGTATGGATTAATGTCTGAAACTATCACTCAGAGATTATCTTTAAACCTTAAACTAAAAATATCCCCTGGAGTCTTCTTAAAACAAAATAAAAGTTTAGCTTAACTAGTAAAAAACAGAAGGTCTGCCTTGAGTATTATGCTATTTTAAGAACTATTTATGTGAGATCAGGTTGACAATAGCAAATTTGAAGGTTAGGGGATGGTAAGTTTATGTTAGTGAGGGAGGAACAACTCAGAAAAGGAGGGTGAGAATGACGTCACAATTCTAAGATTACAATCAATGTCACTAAATTGTACATATAGAAACTGGAATTGGGGCATGTTTTGCTGTGTATATTCTCAATAACAACAAAATAAATAAAATTTAGGAAAAAATTCACTTAACAATTGTTAATCAGCATTATTTCTTTAATTCGATAGGATTTGGAGAGAAGGTTCAAAGTGTTTAAGTACATTTCTGGGGGTCATACAGCTGAAGAATGGCACAGCAAGGATGTGAATGCTTTATCTTAAGCCCTGCATTTTTCCACAAGAATGATCTTGCATAAATGCTTTATAGAGTCATTTCATTTACAGTATTGTTTAACTTTTCATGTGAATGCATTTATATTGCTAACTAGAGTATTGAATCTGGGGGCAAGTCTTTTCTTAACTGGTAGGGGATGGATTAAAACTGGGTGTTAGCGTGGAGGTCAAAGCTTGACAAAGATGTCCTGCAGCAAGGGTTGAGGAGGAGGGAAGGACTTTGGCTAGAGGAGTCTTGGAGGTGAGAACAGGGTAGTGCATGAGGACCAGGAGTGGGGAAGCTGGAAAAATGCAGACCAGAAAGGCAAGATTAGAGTCAGATAGTAGTGTCAGAGTGCTAAGGGGGTTGTCAGGGCCACTGAATTCCACAATTCCAAGAGACACTTTTCACTTTATACTTATATGCACAACCTGAATAGCTGGATGTGATGGTGTGGTTGGAAGGTAGGAGGGGGGCTGTGTGGGTTGAGGGAAGGTAGGCTCAGGAAGAACCTAGAAGAGAATAGAGAAATGGGCATGGAGGGAGTACTAGCTTAGGAAAGGCCCAGCACTGGGGTGAGTGGAGGACTGGGAGATGGTGAGTAGGGGCCAGTCTGGGAAAACTGGGCTTGGGTGAGCCTGTGTCCTGATAGCATCAGGCTATATGAGTTGTTTTCCCAATGTAGAATATGAAAATGGGATGCTTGCTAGTCAGCACCTAGCAACTGAAATTGATGCATTACCTATGGATTGCCTCATTATTCCCATGCCAGTAGTGGTGGGCATGCCACACTCCACTGGGAGGGAATAAATCAAGATATAACCAGGAGGTCATGTTGAGTACCCCTGTGTGTATGATTCTAGGAAACTATGTAAAACCCTAACTAACTAGAGTGGTTGAGGTAGAGGGAAGGCCCATGGTTTCTGGAGATAGAGAGGAGAAGGGTGAAGAGATATATGGAAGACAGAGCAATGTCTAAAAATGGATTTATTGAATAAATACATGATGCCCTGATATGAAGGGCTGTGGACAGCAGAGAGAAAGTGAACAGAGTCATCATTCCCCTTTTTCTTGTGGCTAATGAAGGGGGGGGGGCTCCACCTCAGTAGCGTTTAATAGAACAGACTTAATCTTCTACCATGACCCATACTATTGAAAGTTTCAGTTGATATAAAGCATCTGTCCCAGATAGTCTTATTGGTCTCCTTGGAAATAAAGTTAAGGCCTCTTAGAAACTTAAATTTGAGATTCTAGAAATATTCTTTCCCATACTTCTGAAAACCTAACAATGAATTTATCTCTCTGTTTAGGAACACTTCAGAGATGGCTGTTTCATTCTCCTTTCAGAAGAGGCTGCAGGAAGACACCCTTTCCTTTTTCCTAATTTCCCGTACAAGAAAATGACATTTGCCTACAGTTCTATTTTTTTCTCTTGCTTTTTAATTATCAAAAACTTCTAGCAGCTGATTTATTATATAGGTAACAAATTGTGTCTTTGAGACCCACTGCACTCTAATTACTTGAGTTAGCACTGCAGATATCTATGCAGAGGCCAGCAGTCAATTTTGACTCAGAATAGATAATACATGGACTGCTATTAAGTTTAATGTAGATTAATGTGAGTTGCTTCCCTTTGCACGTATGTATGCAGGTACCAATAATTAAGATTAATTTCCACCAGATAGAATGGCCTTCACTGTGCACAGTGCCAGAAAATGCTTCTTTAATAGCTGTTAATTGGATATATTTGCTTTGATGGTGAAATCCTGATTAGTCTTGTTGGCCTGAAAACTCCCCTCCTTGCTCTCCCCCGCCTACTCTTTAAGGGAAAAAGGGATTGACGTGCACTGAGTCAGATCTTTGAAGGTGAGGAACTCTTTTTACCCTACTATCCCACATTACTACCCACCCCATGTGCTTTATTCTTGAGCGAATCAGTCACAGCAGCTTCCGATTTTTGAATGCCTACTATGTGCTTGCACTTTATTTCAATGTCGTTCTTAAAGTTAACTGTGAGGCAGAACTTATTACCCCCCCCCCTTTTTTTTACTTTTGTGAATGAGGAAATTGAAAGTCTTAGTTAACTAGTACTGCTGTAACATAAATACAACAAGTGAGTGGCTTTAAAGAGCAGACCTTAATTTTCTCACAGTTCAGGAGGCTAGAAGTAGAAATTGTGGAAGGAGGTCCTTTGTCTATTTTAGCTTCTTGTAACTGCCAGCAATCATTGGCATTCCTGAGCCTATAGATGTATCAGTTTGCTTCATTTGTCTTCTCACTCCCTCTCCCTCATGTTTCTTAGTCTTCTCACCCTGCCCCATGTCTCTGTGTCTATTCTGCTCTTTTCTGTAACTCAAAAGTAATTAGGCTTAGTACCCTCTTTCCCATGCTGATATGACCTCATTAAGATAACAAAGGAAATCCTCTATTTATGCAAATAGGGTCATATTTACAGATTAGGGTTTCAACACATGTTTTGGGGAGACCCCACTCAATTCATAATATTGGAGATTCCAGTTTGACTACTTTCTGAAAAAATACATAAAGGATTTTTAAAAATTGCCAGCATGGGCCATTGTGTTATCATCACTAATGTTATTCTCCATTTTCCTATTTTTCTGTAGGAGCTCTAATGGCACAATAGTTAAGCACTTGGCTGCTAACTGAAAGGTTGAGGGTTTGAACCCAACAGCCACTCCATGGGAAAAAAGATGTGGCAGTCTGCTTCCATAAAACTTACAACTTTGGAAAGCCTGTGGAGCCTTGTCCTATAGGATTGCTTTGAGTCAGAATCCACTCGAAGGAAACATGTTTTTATCCCTGCAGATCTTACAACCTAAACTGAAGAGCCATTTCCCCCTACTTTCTCGGTGTCTTTCTTAATTTGTAATATCTTCTCCTCTCTGAACTGAACAGTTTAAGGCTAATTAAAATGTAAATGGAAATTCTCAGAATTGCTCTGAAGTACCATGCCATGTTCAGTTATTTCTTTAATAGATCCAAAAGGCTGGTTTTCTCTAGGTAAAGTTGTGAAATGGTAATAGTTCTAGAAATATTTTTTACTTCTCCCTAGTAGCAATTCAACTTCTCATTCCCATTATATAATGGGAGCTTCCTTTCATATATTTTCTTCTTTTTTTTTTTTTTTTTTCACATAGCATAGGTACTCATATAAAAGGAAACAAGTCCTGACATCAATAATCCATAATTAACTTCTTGGCTAATTTGGGTGGAGAAGGGATGAGGTTGAGGGAGGCACTAAATTTACTATAGGAGGAAGAGGGAAGTCTTCTAGATGAATCTTGTCTCCTAGTTTTGCTCCAGGTTGGTGGAGCTTTCACAAGTCCTGTAGTGTGCTTTCTGGTGCCCCAGTGGGCACTAGCTGTTCTAGTGAGGCTCAGTGAAAGGACTGTGTGCTTGAGTCTCTGGGACAGCAGAGTTTGGATCTTGTGTCTACCATGGATGAAGTGAATGACCTTGGTCATATTATTCAACCTCTCTTAGTTGCCATTTCTTTTCCTAGAATGTCACCAGATTCACAGTGCTTTTTGCAAAGCAAATGAGATACTCTAGAGAGCCAAGAAAAGTGAGAAAAAAATGTCAATAAGATGGATAGACACAATAGCCACAACAATGGATTAAAAAATACCAACAATCACGAAGATGGCACAGGCCTGGACCACGTTTTGTTCTGCTGTAAATGGAGTTGCATGGCTTGGAGTTGACTGGATGGCCACTAACAACAACAACATGTTAAGTTCTTAGTACAGGCTTTGGTCCTTTCAATGAATATCACTTCCTTTTCCATTTCTAGGATCTATAATGCTACTGAAAGGTTTTTTTTAAAAAAGAGCAGCCTTTATAATTTTTTCCTCTGTAGAGGAGCTGAATTTAAACTGATATCGCTAAACAGGAAAAACAAACTCTCTAGGTCTCTTTTAAGGAACTCTGGTGATGTAGTGGTTAAGGTATTTGGCTGCTAACCAAAAGGTTGGTGGTTTGAACCCATCAGCCACTCTGCAGAAGAAAGATGAGGCTTCTGTAAAGATTTATAGCCTTGGGAACCTAATGGGTCCAGCTGTGAATCACAATCAATTCGATGGCAGAGAGTTTGGTATGATCTTTGGAGATCTCTTTTAGGGAAATCATTCAAATCCTTTCTGATTTGTAAAATCAGAAAATTGAATTAAGTTAGTGTGGTGGCACTGGCACTTTGAATGGGCAATTTGTCATTGTGTGGGATTTCCTTGCACAGTACAACACACTTAACATGATCTATCTTGCCCACTAATTGCCCACAACACCTTCAGTCATTGTGACAGCACACTGTCACATTTCTGAGCATCTCTAGGGAGACACTATAACCCCTCACACACTCACACTCCACTTGAGAACCACTGGCTGAGTTATACAGTTCTAATGTCCCTTATTTGAGTGGTGCAAACAGTTAATGTGCTGGGCTGCTAACCAAAAGTTTGGCTGTTTGAGCTCACCCAGAGGTGTCTCAGAAGAGTGGTCTGGCAGTGTGTTTCTGAGAAATCATCCATTGAAAATCCTCTGCAGCACAGTTTTCTAACACATATGGGATTGCCATGACTCAGACTTGACTCAACAGCAACTAAGCAGCCAATTTTAGCAGGCCCTAGCCCGGGAGCCTTGTGGGTGGGAAGAGATTAAATGCCCTGGCCTTTTACTTGATGCTCTGTTTCTGTGGGGCTCTGAGTTGAAAGGAGTTGTCCTTCTTCCACGCAGTATATGATTGGTTGGCTGGCCCTTTGATCAGGAGTCTACAGTGAAATTCGAAAAAAATATTGTTGAAGTTTAGTAGGCATGAACTTGGGGTCAGCCCTGGTGGTGCAGTGGTTATGTGCTTGGCTGCTAACCAAAAGGTCAGGAGTTTGAACACACTAGCCACTCCTCAGCAGAAAGATGTGGCAGTCTGTTTCCATAAAGATTACATCCTTGGAACTCCTATGAGGCAGTTCTACTCTGTCCTATGTGGTTGCTATGTGTTAGAATCAACGCATAGGCAATGATTTTTTTTTTTTTTTTAAGTAGATGTATTTAATTGCTATAAAAGTTTCTAATAGGGCATAGATTCTGTAGATTCTGCTTTCAGAACTCTTCCACTACAGTTGTAAAATGAGAATCTGGCTTAGGCTTGAATCCTGGTTCTGTTGTTTATTAGCTGTGTGAAATTATGTGAATTACTAATCCTCTCTCAGCCTCATTTTCTCACCTGAAACTAAAACCAGAGGGTTTTAGTTAGAGTTAAATGAAATAATGTTAGAAATCAACTAATAGGATGTCTGGTACATGGTAGGGGTGCAATTTGTAATTTTTACTAGAAAGTAGCGTAATTACTGTCTTGCTTCTCTAGTGGTGCTATAACAGAAATATCACAAGTGGTGGGCTTCAACAAACAGGAATTTATTCTCTTACAGTTTAGAAGGTTATAAATCTGAGTTCCAAATGCCAGGTCTAGGGCTGGGTGAAGACCCCTCAACCTTGAGCTTCAGCTCTGCCTCTTATTCCAGGCTCACTGTAGCTGGAGGCTTCTCATAACCCAGGCAGCTGTTGGCTCTGAGGCTGACAAACCCAAGGTTGGCAAGTAGAATGATGCAATCTCAAGATCAACGGGCACATGGCAGACCACTGGTTCATGACCAGGAATAATCCCAAGATTGGCAGACGACTGAGATGAAGACTCAGCCAAATACAGGATCCAAATGTGCCAAAAAGCTAGAATCCTTTCCCAAAGCCTTTTATGTACTGGAAACAGGCCAAAATGAAAAGCCAGCTAATTAGCTGTTCACAGCAGATTCCACCATAGAGTTGATTCCAATTTCATGGCATCCAGCCACTCAGCCACTCAAAACTACGGCCCAGCCAAGTTGACACACAACCTTAACTACCATAGTTATGAAGAGGCAACAATCTGTAAGCTTCCTAAATTAAATAGAATGGGTTTAAATTGCAGCTCAGAGGGAAAAAAAATAAATCTTGGGGGGTATGTGTTGTTGTACCTTGAGATAGAGAGTAAAAGAACTTTTGGAATTCCTGGATATCTTCAGGAATATATGACCTACTCCATTGGAAATAGTAGCTTCCTAGGGTTGGTGTAACAAAGTACCATAAACAGAGGGGTGTAAAAAACCAGAATTTTATTCTCTCAGTTCTGAAGGCTAGAAATATGAAATCAAGGTGTCTGAAGGCTAGAAGTCAGAAATCTCAATGTCAGCAGGGACATGTTCTCTCAGGAGACATTAGGGGAATATTCAAGCTTGCCTCGTCCTAGCTTCTGGTGGTTCCTAGCAATCCTCGGTGTTCGTTGGCTTGAAGATAGGACAATGCAATCTTTATCTCCATCATCACATAGCTAACTTCTCTCTGTATCTCTTCTCTTTTTAAAAGAACACATATATTAAGGCCCAACCTACTCCAATAAAGGAGCCCTGTTAGTGCAATAATTAAAGTTCTTGGCTGCAAACTGAAGGGTCAGCAGTTTGAACCCACCAACTGCTCCGTGGGAAAAAGATGAGGCAGTCTGCTTCTGAAAGATTTACATCCTTGGAAGCCCTATGGGGGCAGTTCTGTTCTGTCTTATAGGGTCATGACAAGTTAGAATTGACTCAATGGCAGTGGGTTTTTGGTCTACTTCAGAACGACCTCATGTTAAATAATGTATTATTTAATAACATAATAATGTTATGACCTCATGTTAACATTATCTAAAATCCTATTTCCAAACGGAAATAGGATCAGTGGTAAGTGGTAAATTCTCACCTTCCATGCAGGAAACCTGGGTTTGATTCCTGGCTAATGCATTTCATGTATAGCTACTACTCATCTGTAAGTGGAGGCTTGTCTTTTGCTATGATGCTGAACGGATGTCAGTGGAACTTCCAGACTAAGACAGACTAGGAAGAAAGGCCTGGTAATCTACTTTTGAAAATCAACCCATGAAAACTCTATAGATGACAAAATTCTAAACCAAAACTGATTATGAGGATGTTGTAGGAAAGGCCAGCATTTCATTCAGATGTGTGTGGGATCACCATAAGTTGGCAGAATACACAGAGCTAACAACATTTCCAAACAAAGTCACATTCACAAGTACTGGAATTACTGTGAATAGGTACCTGTTACTTCAACATATCTTTTTGGAGGACACAATTCAATCTATTACAGGCCTGACCAGACACAGAAGAGAAATTAGGTTAGTGGTTTTCAAACTTCGGACTGTACACCATTGATTTTATTGTAATGGGATGACTGCATACTCACCTGCCGTCGTGTATGTGATGGACTTGGGCATGTGCCAGTCAGGCATGCTTGTGCCTAAACTTTGAGTATGGCCTGAGCACCCCCTGGTAAAGAATTTGCTCACACAATCTTACCTGAGTGGATAGGCACAGGCCTGATCTTTTAAAGAAACAGTGCCAAGGTATCCTCTGAATAGGGCCACACTAACAAAGATGAACTTGTATATGGACGCTTTTGGCAGGGGACACTGAAGACAGAGGTATGCACATGGATAAAGAACATAACAAAAAGAGATGACATTTCAAAAGGTTAACATTCAGGAGTTGGTGAGTAAGATATGTTTATATACAGTACATTCAGTACATTCACAAATTATATATATATATACACATACACATACATAATATGTGAATGTGCCATACATGGAGATAACTTGGAATCAAATGCTTGTAGAATTATCTTTGATAGATTTGGGCAACACAGATTGAAATATCAGGTATGAAGGACTGAATTGTGTCTCTCAAATATGTGTTGGAATCCTAACCACTATACCTGTGGATGTAATCTCATTTGTGAGAAGGGTTTTCTTTGTTATGTTAATGAGGACATGTAAGTGTAAGGTGTGTCCTAAACCTTCACTTCTGAGTTATCAAAGGAGCAGATTAGACACAGAAGCAAGCAAGCATAAATGGGAGGGGAGTAGATGCCGTATAAAAATTGCTAAGAAATCCAGGAATGGCTAGGGGACAGAAGCTGAGACAAGGATCCATTCCCACGACTGACAGAATCTCATAGAGCCTTCCCTATAGCTGGTGCCCTGAATTCAGATTTCTCACTTTCTAAACTGTGAAAAATAAATTATGTTCTTTAAAGCCACCCACATGTGGTATTTCTGTTATAGAAGCACAAAGAAACTAAGAAAATCAAGAAAGATTGTTTATGTGCTGGAGGAGGTGAGGAAATGGACCCTGAGTTGGGCCTAGGAGATTAACCACAGTGAGGCATGAGTAACAATGTAACTGGACAGTTGTATAGAGCAAAGGCTGGTGGCCTCTGACCAGAATGACCTGTGAATGACCTAAACAGGTCAGGGAGGCTCAGTGTGGCTTTCTTAGGAATGCGTACTATACAACTGTCTCAACAGTGGGCGTGATTGAGAACCAAATGCATATCCTGAGCTTCCTAACATAGGTACTAGCCTGCCTGCCTAGAGCTTATGCTCATCTCAGACCAGTGGTGAGGTGAACAATAGCTGGGTCAACAGCTACTGAGGCTGGCATTGCTGTTAGGGCTGGCTTTCATTCCATTCTATTAGTAATGGTCATTGTTCAGACACAGGGTGCATATTGGCATTTCTCCTTTGCTTGGGATATCTGAAATGGAAAGATAAATGGATGGAGGGACAGGTGATGGAAGAGAGATGGATAAAAGGAACAAAGAAGCAAGGAGAAAGAAAGAAAATGATAGAGGAAAACTAAAGAATAGAATCGAATCAGAAGGGCTCTGTGGTTATGTATTTCATGCACAAGAATGGAACAGAGATGCAAACAAGCCAGAAAATGGCAAGGACCAAAGGAGATTTTATAAAAGAAGAAGAAAAATCTCTTCATCATATTCAGTACAAGCTGGTAAGTGATACAAGCTAACACAGGCAGACATGCATAAAGCAAACTTGAGTGTAGTTTCAAATCTCTTGGAAATGCTTCAAGAAGGTAGTTTTAACACAAATTAAAAGGAACATTTCTTTTCATTCTGTTCAATAATTATATGGAACATGAGGTAGTTACGGATTGGAATTATTACTGGGACTAATGGATGAAATTTACATGGAGGTAGGTTTAGGAGGAAATTTATCATTAGAAGACTGCTCAGCAAGGAAGTAGATTTTCTTTTGATATCTTGAGCTTCTGGTCATTGAAAATGACCTGGCAGGCAGGCAGTGAATGTGATTTTTGCATTGGTCCAATGGTTGTACCAGAAGACCTCTCAATTCTCTTTTTAATTCCTAGGTTTTATGTTTTTAGAATCAAGGACTTCGATAAATTCTTATATGGCAAATGCCATTATAGGTTCTTATTGGAAGCTAGAAATAAAGTATAATAAAAATTTATGGAATAATGTTAGAAAGGGAGGAAGGAAATCAGAAAGGGACAAAAGGACACTAACGTGTATTGGGTTAGAAGCTATGCTGATTCGTATGTGTCTCATTTAATCCTCACATTAGCCCTGTGAGGTAGGTGTGATTAGCTTCACTTTTACAGATCAGAAAACAGATGCTCAGAGGGGTCAAGTGACTTAGCTGAGTGACACAATTTGTTAGTAGCATATTGGGTTTTTCCCTCGTCTTTCTAAAGTCCAAGCTCTTCTGTCATGTCAGTGCACTTCCCAAATGGGCTCTTCCCTGGTGTTTTCCTGGGTGCTTCTGTCCAACATGACTCTAGCCAGACAGACCTTCTGTCCAAAGTGGTGTGACCTGCCTTACTTTCTCCTATGATTTTAAGGAATGCTCACCTCAGGACAGAAAGTCATGGCAGTTAGTGAATTGAAGTGGAAATAAAAATGCACTGGAGGTGTTTTCCCCTGTGCAGTTGCAAAATGGGTACAACTCTCTCTCACTCTTCCTCTTGGCAAAGATGTCAGTCAAAAAATGGTAATTAACACTCTATTGTTTTTGTTGTTCTTAGGTGCTATTGAGTTCATTCTGACTCCTAGCAATCCCATGCATAACAGAAGGAAACACTGCCTGGTTGTACACCAGCCTCATAATCCTTGCTATACTTGAGCTCATTGTTGCAGCCACTGTGTCAATCTGTCTTGTTGAGGGTCTTCCCCTTTTTCTCTGACCCTCCAATTTACCAAGCATGATCGCCTTCTCCAGGGAATGGTCCCTTCTGACCACATGACCAAAGTAAGTGAGACTAAGTCTGGCCATTCTCGCTTCCAAGGAGCATCCTGGCTTCACTTCTTCCAGGACAAATTTGTTGGTTCTTCTGGCAGTCCATGGTACTTTCAGTATTCTTTGCCAACACCACAATTCAAAGGTACCAACTCATTTTCAGTCTTCTTTTTTCATTGTCCAACTTTCACATGCATATGAGGCTATTGAAAATACCATGGCTTGTCTTTAGTCTTCAAAGTGACATTTTTGGTTCTTAACACTTGAACGCTTTAAAGAGGTATTTTGCATCACATTTGTCCAGTGCAATATGGCATGTGTAGTATCACTCTACTACTTACAAGTTCCTGGTATAGTATTTTGACTTACCAAATGAAAAAATCAAACTCACTGCTGCCATGTTGGATCCGACTCATAGTGACCCCTCCTTGGGTTTCTGAGGCGGTATCACGATGGAAGTAGATTTCCCAATCTTCCTTCCAAGGAGTAGCTAGTGGATTTGAACCACCAGCCTTCCGTTAGCAGTCAAATGCCTTAGGCACTATACCACCAGAGCTCCCATATTTTGACTTACAAGTCCGGAAACAAGATTCTTGTTCCCGAGGCAATTTGTATTCTCTCTGAGTCTTAGTTGCTTTATTTATAAAAGGGAAGAAGAAAAAGTGAATTCACCTCTCCAAAACCAAACCAAACTCACTGCCGATTCTGACTCATAGTGACTTCCATTGGGCTTCCAAGGCTGTAAAACTTTACAGAAGCGGACTGCCTCATCTTCTTTCTGCCGAGTAGCTAGTGGGTTTGAACTATTCCTTTTGGTTAGCAGCCAAATGCCTTAACAACTACACTACCAAAGCTCCTTGAAATCATCTGTAAGGTCTTTCAAATTATACATATCTACTGTACAGTGCCTAAAGCATTTGACTGTTAACCAGATGGTCAGCAGTTCAAACCCACCAGTTGCTCCTCGGAAAGATGAGGCAATCTACTTCTGTCATGAAGTATTGCTCTCATATGACAACAATATGAGTTGGAATCGACTGGATGACAGTGAGTTTTATACCAGATACAGTTGAGTCAGTTTCAACTTGTGGTGACTCTGAATACATCAGAGTAGAGCTGTGTTCCATAAGGTTTTTAATGGTTTATTTTTTGGCAGTAGATTGTCAAGGCTTTCGGTGTCTCTTGGATGGGCTCAAACTTCCAACTTTTTGGTTAGTAGTTGAGCACATTAATCATTTTTAACACACAGGAACTCCATATAGTAAATAAAAATTACATACAAATTACACACACATATATATAAATATACTTATGTTAATACTTACATTAATACTTAAATCAATCTCTGCTTATCTACATTAATATCAGGAACAATACTTGCCAAATAATCCAAAAACAGGATATAGTTTAAAGTCAATTATTTGCCTCTGGAGTGCATTATTTACTGATCTTACTCCAGACTTGCTTAAACTAATGTTGTTGTTGTTGTTCTTCTTATGTGCCATGGAGTCAGACCCGACTCATAGCGACCCCTCCTTGGGCTTTCGAGGCAGTATCACTACGGAAGTAAATTGCCCAACATTCCTTCCAAGGCTTAAACTAATAATAAAATAAAATTCTAATAGCATCCTTATTAGCTGGTGAAAGTAAGCAGTCTAGGAGCATTGAAGGAAATTTATAAAATAGACTGGTAGAATAATGGCCATTAGCCAATGATAGCCAGGAGTTTTTGGGAACTCTCTGGTGTCAGACAAATCTGGGTTTGAGTCCTGACTCTCACATCCTCTTAGGAAGGTTATTTAATTTCTCTGAGCCTCAGTCTCCTCAATTTGAAGTGGGGCAAGACGAGCCACTTTGTAGGATTGTTGAGGTCTAGGGTTGTACATGCACCATGCCTGGTACAAGTTGGCACTCCACAAATGGCCCTTTATATTTGTTCACATCTCCACCCTCAAGATCATGATCAATGTCTTCTCTCTTGAGTTGACATGTTGTATGGTAGCACAAAGAGGCATGTGACAATCATTTGCATGAGGGACAGGATCAACTTGACTGCAGATGAAAGTTCCTGAAATGCAACCTCTGGAAAAGCCATTCCTATTTGCTTTAACAATGGCAGAAGGGTTTCAGGAGGTTTCTGGTGCCCTTGTAAATGAGCCTCCAGCTTCCAATCTCTTTCCTTCTCTCCTTCTGTGGCAGGCATGGCTCCAGGAGCACCGGCACTCCAGCTCACCAGCCAGGAGGGGGTTAAAACCAACATTTGCAGATAAAGAGGTAAACATATTTACATTCCTCTCTTCACACTTTATGCATATGTCATGCAGTGAATAGTTTTAGAGGTCTGTTTGTACTATCTCTCCAGAATTTTCACAGTCTGGAGGACACAAAATCTCTATAAAGTGACTTATTGAAATAGAAGCAGATTGGTAAAACCGTTTCCCTCTTATGAACTGTGAAGAATGATCCTCTAAATGAAATCAGGAAGGAACTGGACAGAATCTTGTTTAATGGTCTGACAAAATGAATCACAATGATTCCAGACATCCATCACTGCTAAAAGGGAACCACAAATGATCTGTGAACCACTATATATTGATTACCCATGTAGTACAAGTGTCGGATTTAATGTTCACACACCATAGAGAGGCGGCAGGGACAGATGGTGCCTTAACTCTTCTTTGATAGATTTTAATGGTGAAATATTGATTTCTATCTGGCCAAGGCCTGCTGTTAGGGGCCAAAGTCATTTGTTGGGTATTGCCGGACACACGGTTGGCCCGGTGTAATCAATCATTTTTGGCAAGGCAGGTGAAAATCAGAGAGAAGCACCTTGGAACCCAAACTGGAGCGTGATGTGTCTGCGCTCAGCCACCTAGAGAAAGAGAGAAAGAGAGAGAGAGGACTCCTGGAGACTGTGCTTGTAAAGAATTATTAATGATAAGACATGTTTACTGAGGAGAGTCGCAGCGAATCAGAGCTGACATGAAATAGTCTGGGAGCCTCGTGGAGAAAATGAGCCTCTTGCTAAAAGGGACTATATTTTATTTAAACATCCTTCTAAGGCTGAAGACTCAGGTAATCTGTTGTGTTACAAGCCAGTGGCTGTTCTTGCCATCCAGAGAGATAACACTGAGTGCTAATAGGAACACATCAATCACAATCAGGCTGCAATTCCAGTGGTGTCTCGTCCTCACAGCTCCTCTTTAAGCTCCTTAATAACGGTGATAACATAGTTCGGGGGCTGCTGAGAGGGGCTCTCCCCTCTGAGGGTCATATTCATAAAGTGAATAGCTTGCCAAGTCAGCATCCAGGGAAACGGATCTCATGTTCCAGGAGAGAAGGAGGGGCAAGGAGTGGCTAGGGAGGATTGGAATCCAACAGGAGAATTTTCTGTCAGCCATTGGCCCCTGGGTTCTGTGAAGTCACTCTTGCCTTGCTCAGAAAGGGGTGTGAATATGTGTTACGCGTTAATTATGAAATAACAAGGCTCATTTCTTTGGCAGCTTACAAAATGGTTTTGATGGGAACTTCTCAACAGAGCTCCCCAAAGTGCTTTGAGAGATGGCAACCTCCTGGGAGTGTGTGGCTTCCCAAGAAGACTGGGAGGGGAATTGTCTGGCAGGTGTGGAGGCGGGCATGGTCCTTCAGGCCTCTGTAGCTGTGACAGCCTCTAACCTCTCACCCACAAGGTTAAGCATCTATTTGCCTCTTTCACTTCCCCACAGGCTATGAGCTCCTCAAGGATGGCAGTTGTGTCTAATTAATTGTTGTATCCTCGGTACCCTAGAATGTGGTCTTGGGACTCATAAGATGCTTAGTATATGAATATGGCTGAACACTTAAGTGCATGTGTTTGTGTTTAAAAGAAATCAGTGGTACTGCTTTGAAGGCCACCTTTTGAGTGTTCACATAAATAGCTGTGTATTGTGTGTGAATATACACATTCATAAAAGAATACACTGATCTCATAAAGACATGTAGCACGATTTGTATTTATTTATGTTATTTAGTTGGACCCAAATTCAATCTCTTACTAGAGGATGACCTTGGATAAGTTCCTTAACATTCTGCGTGTGTCAGTTAACTCATCTGTAAAATAATAATAATAATAATGCCTATATTTTGAGGGTTAAATAAGTTAGTGGATCTGAGCATTTGTAATAGCATTTGTTATACAGTAAGTACAAATTTTATATCATGCATTTATATTTAAAATTATACATTAGCCATGGCATTATACTAAAATCTTTATGCAAATAAAATGTAAATGTGCACAAGCCATTGTATGTTAACATTAGGGACCCGAACAAATACTGCCGTGTTCTCTGTGATACAGCAAGCCTACAGTGTGAGCAGTAAATTTTTGATGGTAGTTTGGTAGGGGTGGTGAATATTTTGTTTCATTGTGAATTCATGTGCTCTGAAGCTATTTCTACTGGGGCCTCAACGTGTCTGCACTTCCTTGAATGTATTTATCTCAAGCACAGGAGTGGAAATATTGGTCCACACGTACAAAGGTGCTGCATGGGCAGCTGTGCCCAGCTTTGTGAATTGCCCCAGCTGTGCAACCTGTCCCAGATGTGAGAGTGCAGAAGGCAGATTTGGCTTAGATTATCTTGCTTACCTAATGATTTTTGCTTCACTGCCTTGCTCGATTGTGTTCACCAGGATGGCAGGCTATTAAAATGTCAAGGCACATTGAATTGTTGTTATCCAGGAGAGAAACCTTTCCAATCAACCTGTGTTCTGGGGGTTGCATAAACTCCGAGAAGGCGATTGGAGAAAGGCTTTATGGCTTTTTTACATAGATGGGGATGCACAGGGAGCTTGGGAGCCTGCACCGGGAGGGGGAAGAGAGATGGGGCAGAAGCCTGATGTTTATGGCAGCTGGAGTGCGCTAATTAAAATGCCATCTCCTTAAACAGGTATTGGTGTCTCCTCGCCTTTGCGTTTATGGATACCTACAATATGGCTATGGGTGATGCTGCCGTTTAAAGAAGGGAGAAGTGATTCAGAAAGTCATAGAGAGTGCGGCTGCGGAGCCCAGGACCGGGCTGAGGAACAAGGAGCAATTATAAGGCAGGGATACCAAGAAGGAGCTCTGGTCTAGTGACTAAGGCATTTGACTGCTAACCAGAAAGCTGGCTGTTCAAACCCACTAACCACTCCTTGAAAGGAAGATTGGACAATCTACTTCTGTAGTGATAACTGCCTGGGAAACCCAAGGAGGGGTCATTATGAGTCAGATCCGACTCAATGGCAGTGAGTTTGGTTTTTTTGGATATTCTTGGTTGGGCAGGACCGGCTAGAGAGGAAAACAAAGGTTTCCTTGTCCTTCCTTGTACCTGCCCTGGCTCAGCTGAGGGCTCTGTTCTGAGCAACATGTGTCATGGCGAGCATTTTCGGGGTGACAGTCCTGAGCCACAGGGGCAGTGCTGTTACTAACTAGACACCTCTGGCCCGCCCCGACAGCGCCAGCTGGGACAATCTGGAGATGTTCTTCTTTTTCTGCCGTCTAGTCTCATTTTTCCAAGGATTTATATTTCTTCGGGGGGCGAGGGAGAGCGGGGGGCAAAGGACTTTCTCACTAAGTATCCTAGGGATCGCAGCCGCTGAAGGCGCCAAGCAGAAACTAAACTTCCCGGGATTGACTCTTCCTTCCCCTTTGTGCACATCATCTCACAAATATGTAGCTTTCCTCGGCCACGTCGGTTCCATTTTCGTTTCAGAAAGATGGCTTTGTTCTTGCTTGGGTTCGACTCTGAGCGTCACCGGGTTTCCCACCCCTCTCGCCTCAGGCACAGTTGGTGGAGGCTCGAGCTCTGTGGCTGCGGGGACGGATCTGCCCTCCCGCCTTTGTCAGCTCATCAGCTGGAGTCTTATCTGCACTCGCGCATGCGCGGGAAAACACACACACACACACACACACTCGCGCGCGCGCGCACGCACAATGTGTCTCTCTTGCGTGCACACACGTGCGTGCGCATGCTCTCTCTCTCTCTCTCTCTTTCTCGCTCGCCAATTTCCTTCTCCTTCACTGATCCCAAAGAATTCCATTTACCTAGCCACTCCTCGGAAGGAAGGTTGGGCATTCCTACTTCCGTAGTGATACTGCCTCGGAAACCCAAGGAGGGGTCGCTATGAGTCGGGGCCGACTCGATGGCAAATAACAACAACAACAACAACAGTGTTCTCAGGTTCCGGGTCTTGCTTGCCCCGCCCCTCGGGGATCCATTTGTCAGCAGATTCTTCAGGCTTACACTGAATCCCACCAACTCCTACTTGATTCTCCTCACTCCTCTTCTTGAGTGATTGCACCACTGGAATAGTTTGTGGGTCGTTCTTTCGGAGTGTCTGAGTCCTGAAAGATGTGCTTCAGCCTTGTCTCTTTCCCTGTCCTTTATCCACAGGCAGTTCAGACAGTTGCAGTTCCTGGAGAATTTTCCTAGGTTGCCGGCCCTCTCAGCTCCCCAGCTGGGTGAGATACCTCTCATTTGAGTTCCCAGCGTACTTTTATATCTCTTATAACCCAACCCGCTGCTGTCGAGTCATATCCGACTCATAGCGACCCCTCCTTGGGTTTCCGAGTTGAAGTAGATTGCCCAACTTTCCTTCCGAGGAGTGGCTGGTGGCTTTGAACTGCCAGCCTTCTGGTTAGCAGTCAAATCTTTCTCATAGCTTTCTTTAAAACGTCTGTTTGCTTGTCTCGATCCCTAACCAAATTGGTAGTTTATATATTTAATCAATAAACACTAAACATCTACTATGTTAAAGATTAACCTATTGTTAAGCCTTGGGGATGTAACAGGAAGAAAAACAGACACAGTTCCTCCTTCCATGGCCTATAGATCTATGGTTTGGGAGTCACATTATATTTATTTCTGTAACCTGGAACACGTAGGCACTCAACACATTTGAAGAGATGAGTAAGGGACGGAATAAATCCTTCCCCACCCTCTTGAGCAACCCCATCAACCTATTTGGTTTGCATTTTTGTTACACTAAAACACAAACTCATGATGATGAGCTTTCTAGAAGATTTTACTTTCTCAAATTTCTTTATTATGTCACCAGGTTTCTGCAGCTCCAGTATGAGGTAGCTTTGGTCCAGTTCTTGCATTCAATTTTATTAAGGCTCAGAAAGTATAATGACAAAGGTTAAAGGGTTCATTGGTAATGGAGTTCAGACTAAACTTGAACCTGGGATCTCCTCATTTCTGGCCCAGGGCCTCTAGATGGCATATAAACCAAAAAACTAAACAAAAGAATTAGTCTTAGCAACTGGTATACCATCCGATCCACAGCCTATATGACTATGAGACCAGAAGAAATAGATGGTGCACGGCAACCACTGTCAACCACTTGGAGGGAGATCTATGTAGGAGATCCTGGATAGAGAGGGAGAACAATGTAGAACAAAACTCAGAATCACTGGGGGGAAAAAGAGGGGGGGCCAGGTTTGTTGGTCTGATAGAGCCTGGTGGAACCACTGAGACTATGGCCCCTAGCTGCCCTTCAGGTCTGGAATTGAACCCACACCTGTGGCTTCCAGCCAAACAAAAGACAGGCATAGCAGTCGAACATTTACCTGAGGTAGATACACTCCTTGGAGAGATCATGGGAGAAAGAAGGGCTGTTTATGCACAGGGAGACAGCTCAGGGGCAGAAGTGCTTGGAGGGTTGGACACAAGGAAGTGGTGACTATTGGAAGGAAGTGGGAGGGGAGCTGTTGCATTGTGGTTAATTGTGGTCAATGTCATGAGACAAAGTGTATGCTGTATGGAAAGTGAATTTGCTCTGTAAATTTTCACCCAAATCACACACACACACACACACACACACAAACAAAAAACCAAAAAAACTGAACTCACTGCTATTGAGTTGGTCTCGAAAGTAGATTGCCCAATCTTCCTTCTGAGGAGTGGCTGGTGGGTTTGAATTGCTAGCCTTCTGATTAGCAGTCAAATGCCTTAGGCACTATGCCACCAGAGCTCCCAGATGACATGTAGACCTGTATCTCTTCATCTGTGCCTGCCACGTTCCTCCCCTCCTCAAACTCAGGAAAATGTTAAAAGAAAGAGTAGACTGGTTTCCATTTAATTCTCTTCCACATTTGTTTTAGATCCTGGCAGAGAGGCTACTGCTTAAGTGGAATGTTGATTTAGTGGCTATTAAGATGTGCTTTTCTTTCTTCACTTCCCATTAGCCCCCATCCTTGCCCCTAATTATCTGTGTGATGCATGATAGGCTCAACTCTATCTTAATTGTATTTTTTACAATTACCAATAACTTGAGGCTGACCCTTATGCCCGTCACATAGACCAGTTCATTTACATGATTAAATTTGTTCATTACCATAACTAGGCAGCCTGGTACACTTGGGCTGAGTGGGACACATAGCTCCCAAACAGTCTTTGGACACTGAACTAATGGCAGTCTGGGTCCCATACCAGCAACCTTTGTATCACCCAGAGCTGGCTTGCAAGGAGGATGCAAAGTGGCAGGATTGCTGTTTCACCAGTGGCACAGGACAGCCCTACCTCTCTTTGGTGCATTTAAGACAGCATGGACTTCACTATATACTGCTAGGTCTTCCGAGGCAAGTTATTTCATCTACAAATGGTCACCTTGTCAGATTCAATGAGACAATGTCTGAAAAGTGACTATCTCAACGCCTGGCATATAGTGAATTTAACCCCCATGTGCCTCTCTGATGTAAGTACACACACAGACACAGACATACACACATGCTCATGCCCTTCTTCATCCTAGCTGGGCTTCTCTTTATTCTTTCTACTTCCATATCATCTTTTCCTTAATATTCCTTTATTTTTCTTTTTCCTGCATTTATTTCCATTCCCCTTTCAGTTCCCTCTTTGCATTTGGCTGCACTTCTTTATCCTTTTATTTTGGTGGTAGAGATCAAGATTCCTGGTTCTCTCATCTGGGCTCTGCCTTTAATGGGTCCTGTGATCTTGGACCAATTGTTACCTGACTGTGCTGGAGCTTCTTCTTATTCCAGGAGCACCTATGATAGCCCATATGGTCCTATTCTGTAATTATTCACTTCCATGCCTGCTCCTATCAGACCTGGGCCTCTTGGCAGTGGTTGCGGTTTAGTGAGCTAGCAAATAAGGGATATTTGTTCAAGGTTGGAGGAAGGAAGGTAGGAAGAAAGGAAGGAAAGACTGTCTTCATGATTCCAAGTTAGGCTTATGAACACCAGAGAATGCACATGACCATGAAGAGTCCATGCACACCTTGATGCATGGCAGATACAGCCCTGATAGGAGGCCTAGCTTGCTTAGTGGAGCATGGGCTGGTTTTAGCATCTAAACTTTAGACTTTATTTGCCTCCTTCATTCAGTACCCTGCGAAACTGTAGGAGTCAGCCTGTAAAAGTAGTTGGGAGGCAGACATAAGACTAAGTTGAGCCTAAGTCATGTTGTCTCTTGCAGTGGATCACGTTCTTCTGGAGAAATCCCTGGATTACTCCTTGATCATGTAGCTCTTCTTCATAGTGCTTCAGTGAGACATGGATAACTGCTGTGCAATATGGTAAGGTTATCTGTGTACTCACACGAATGTGATCTGTTAACAGTGGCCGCAGACTTCCCTGAAGTAGAAGAGTGCCTCCTCTCATTAGATACCCTGAAGGCTGTCTTTATTGAATGACCTTTCTGTTTTACAATTTTCATTGAAATGATTGTGGATGAAGACACTTTTCAGTGCCTGCTACATATCAGGTGGGGCAGTGGAGGTTCAGTGGTAGAATTCTCACTTTCTATGCAGGAGATTCAGGCTGGCGGTTCAAATCCACCAGCCACTCCCAGGAAGGAAGATGGGGCAATCTACTTCCATAGTGATACTGCCTTGGAAACCCAAGGAGGGGTCGCTATGAGTTGGGTCCAACTTGACGGCA
Source organism: Orycteropus afer afer (assembly GCF_000298275.1). Classification (NCBI taxonomy): domain Eukaryota; kingdom Metazoa; phylum Chordata; class Mammalia; order Tubulidentata; family Orycteropodidae; genus Orycteropus; species Orycteropus afer. Next base: position 12,987,421 of record NW_006921591.1, read on the forward strand.
CATAACAACAACAACAACATGCAGGAGACTCAGGTTCAATGTACCTCATGGATAGCCATCTATCACTGTCAGTGGAGGCTTGTGTATGGTTATGATGCTGAAGAAATTTCATCAGAACTTCCAGACTAAGACAGACTAAGGCCTGGTGTTCTTCCAAAAATCAGCCAATGAAAACCTTTGGGTTTCCTATATGCAACCAACCATGGGAAAGTTGCAGGATCAGGCAGCATTTTGTTCTGTTGTGCATGGGGTCACCATGAGTCAGGGGTGAACTTGATGGCAACTAGCAACAACAACAACAGCAACAACAATGTATCAGGCACTTATTATATTACATATATAATATTACATATCACAACTTTCCATGAAGTAGGTAAAAGTGTTCCAATTTTACACATGTGGGAATTAAGACTCAAAGAAAAAAAGAGTTGGTGGAAGATGCTTTCCACCATTCTGTGATTTTTCTCTACCTCAAGGATGGAGCCTGAGCTCTGGGGTCTCTCATATGAGGATTCTGTTTAGTATCTTCTAGGCCTCTTGGAGGGACCAGAGGTTAGGCTAGAAGTGGCATCTCTGAGTTGGGTGGGAGATAAAGTTTGAGAAAATGGCTGGGATACAGCTCTGTTTAGCTAGAGCCTAGGCCATATCAAAACCACATGGACACCTCCCTGCTGGAAAAACTTCTCCTTGTCCTTGCCAAAGAACAACAAAAAAAAGGAGAGACTGAAATTTTGAGCTCCCTGGGAGGCCAAGCATATTTGGAGGCACTTTTGCTAATATAGTTTGTAGGAATATGAGACACTTTTGTCACTTTTCAGAAGCAAGGAAGACAGAAAAGCTCATATTTTCAACTCTTCGAGTTTCCAAAAATAAAGTGAATTTTTTAACCTCCACTTTTTTTTTTTGATAAGTCTCAATGCTCTCAAGTTACTAATTTTTCCATGATTCCCTGAAACTTCAGCTCTCTCCTCCTCAGAGAGCTGGTGCCTGCTGAAGCCTCGTGCTGAGCTGTATCAGTTTGCTAGCAAGCTAAATCTTGGACAATTTAAAAAAAATACATTAGGAATAGCATTTCTCTAGGATTGAGGGTAGGGGATGGTGAGAATACCCTACAAATCTACACAGAAAATGCAAGACAGGTCTGAGTTCACAAGTTAGTCTTGTAACTTGTTCAGCAATTCTTTAATCACTCTGAGCCTTGGTTTTTGCCATCTGTAAAATGGTGGCAATGATATCTGCATGCTGGGAACACCTTGGTGACTGAATGAAATCACATTTGTAAAGAGTATGGGGTAATGTTGTAGTTGTTATGTGTCGTGGAGTCAGACCCGACTTATAATGACCTCTCCTTGGGTTTCTGAGGTGGTATCAGCTTATGGCACACTTGAACCCTTCATGTAGCTGAGTCATTGTTCAGTAGCCTGCCATACTCTGCCAATCTTGGGGACTTTCAATGGACTTGAATCAATGGCCTGCCGGGCAGTTTGGTAATATGAGGACTGTGCCTTTTCATTTGTTGACGTTGGGTTTGTCAGCCTCAGCAGCCAGCAGCTGCCTGAGTGAAGAGATGCCTCTAGCTTCAGTGGGCCAGGAGCAAGAGGCAGAGCTGAAGCCCAAGGTTGAGGCGTTTTCACCCAGCGCCTAGAGCCTGGCACTTTGAACTCGGACTTCTTGCCTACAAAACTGTAAGAGAATAAACTCCAGGTTTTTAAAGCCTTCCCATTTGTGGTACATTCCTGTCAGAGCAGCCCTAGGTAACCAGAATTACTACTTACCTTCTTCTCAGTTGGTTTGCACTCAAACCTAAGATTGGCGGTTTAAGTCCATGCAGCAGCCTTGCAGAAGAAAGGCCTGATGAACTCCTTGAATAAAGATTACAGCCAAGAAAACCCCATGGAATGGTTCTACTCTGTAAAACATAAGGTTGTCAGGAGTCAGGATTAACTTGACAGCAAGTTTGGCTTTTTGGTCTCCTCCCAGACATTTTAGCCACCTTGTTCCTCACTGTATGTAGTCTGCCTCCATGCGGGACTGATTTGATTTAGCTCCACGAACCTATGACTGGTTCTATGCTTAATTTTATTATTATTTTTTTTTAAGATAGGCTTATCTCATACTCCCCATTGTACGTTGACCTCCATCAAGTATAAATTTGCTTGGTGTCTCTCCTATTAACATGTTGCATCTGTCTCTAAACTGGCCATTCACAGAAAATGGAAGTTCTATTTTTTTTTTTTTATTCTGTACCATATACATGGACACTTGACCTGCATGTCTTTTAACCACACCTGACCCTGTAAATATTTATTAAGATACAGTTTTGCCTAGTGCTTACAAGCAGTGAAGCCTTGATCCCCACCCCTACCTCTGACACTAAGTGTGCAAGATCAATGATGAGTTTCAGCCTCTCTGAGCCTTTGTTACAATGGGGATTCTGGTGTCTATCTCATGAGGTTGTCTTGAGGATGACATGAGATTACAGATGTAAAGAATTAGACCTGAGCCTGTTATTGAGTGAGTGTCCAATAAACTATAATTATTATTATTTGTGGTTATTTTCATTTGTAATATTGAGTGAAAAGTATCTGTTTCTATCTATTTATCATTTATCTGTATCTTCTTTTTGTGTCAAATGTTCTTAGAGTTTTCCATGATAATCCCCTAAAATATTATTCTTTACAAAACAATGAGTCCAACACTAAGCAAAAGTCATGCTGGAGCAATTTCAAGGAGCATTATGCTGTGCGTAGATAGTGAACTAAGTATATTTAATTTTCTTAGTCCACCCTTAAAAGAAGTTTAATGTCAGTCAACATATAGAGTTTTTACCTGCACTTTGCAAAGCAACTGATATAGTCAAATATACTAAGTAAGCATCTAATTAGCCTGAACAAGTTAGATTATACAAAGAGCAATGATGTGTATTCTTTTTTTTT
>NW_006921591.1:12996797-13011626 GCF_000298275.1 Orycteropus afer afer
TCTGTGTCTGTGTTAATTGGTTTCCCTTTTCTTTGTTGAAGAGGGTCTGTGCAATCCTTCTGCCTAGTCCGCCATCTTGCCCCGCCTCATGATGTGTATTCTTAATAACAAAGTAGCCATTGTTTCTTTAAAAATCCTATTGCCTTCATTGTGTGGAACAGTACTTTCAAGAAAGTTCTCTTCTATTCATTGCACATGTATTTATTAAGGCACAAAAGATAATGAACAAGACAAGATAGATACCTGCTTTCAAATAATTCTCTATTTGGTGGAGAGACCAACTTGCTCAAAAAAGCTTACATATGTTATTTGATGTAAGTATATAAAGAGATCAGGGATGATGAGGAGGGGCTGCTCACCAGGTTTGAGGGATGGTAGAGGAGGAAAAGAGGGGTCAGGTAAGGCTTTGTGGATCAATAAGGATGGAAACTCGTGTGATGGCACATAAGAAGAGGGAATCCTGCCCATGCTGGGAAGCAGTAGGTAGTTTGATGGGAGGAGTGAAGGTGGAGAGGTAGCAAAAGACAGGCTGAGGTCCAACATGAACAGAGTGGTACATCCACTTATGCCCTGTTAGTCTCATGGCCACACCCAGCTGCAAGGGAACCCAGTGAATTCATCTTTATGTTGGGTGGCCATGTGCTTTTCTAGAAATTCTATTATTTATGAAAGAAGGGGAAGTATAAACTATAGGGGTCAATCTATGCATGAAACACTTGGCACTGCGTTTAGCTAAATGATAAATTCCTCCCTCTCTCTATTCCTTGCAATGCATGTGCCAAGGGTGGTACAGAAGTGCTTCTGTTTCTTTTAATTTCATTCATGTTTCCACCAGAAGTTTAGTTGGAGCTTTAGTTATAAATAGGAAAATGATATGCAATTCTTGTGTTAGATTACTGAGAAGATGAAGAATGGACTTGAATGTGTGTGTGTGTGTGTGTGTGTGTGTGTTCCTCTGAAGCAAGAAGATTGTTAGAGTCTTGCTTCTCAAAATGTGGTCCGTGGTCCATGGTCCGTGGTCCATGGTCAAGCATCTTCCTGGGATCTTGTTAAAAATGCAGAAGTTAATCCCTTGCCCAAACCAAATGGATCAAAATCTACATTTTAATGGAAGACTGAATGATTTGCATTCGTATTCAGGTTTGAGAGGCACTACACTGTAAGACTCTTGAAATAGTGGAGACTGAAATATGATGGATAGTGGCACTGGTGATAGGAGAAGAATTTGACTCCTATGGTTCCACTGAAAAGTAGAATGACTATCAGGCAAGTAATTGAATGCTTTTTTTTTTTTTTTTTGCAAGTTCTCTCTAGAAACTGCTGTGTAAATGTGCATGTAGTGCCATCATATATGTAAATTATTTAGCTACCCTGAGTTTATTAAGATATCATGAATAGACAAATGTTGTATGACACCACTTATTATAAAGCAAGAACAGACAAATGTATACAGGTAAATGTTCATTATTAGTGGTGACCAAGTTTGGGAGGGAGATGGAAGAAGGGTTATTGGTATAGAGCACTGAATTTCAGTTTATAGTGATGGAAAAATGGCATTGAGGTTAGATTTGCACAGCTGATTAATGTAATCATTGTCAATAAGTTGCACAGGAACTTTGCATTTGAACTGACAAATGTGTGAAATTTGTTTATAACAACAACAAAAGAAGAACATCTGCTTATGTCCAACCAAACACTTCATGGGACTTCTTGATGTGGAGGTTTGAAATCATGGTGTCATGGGACATCCCAGTTAATTGCCCTAATATCGTGTTTAGTGCTTCTGTTCTATCTCCCAGTTGCTGCATAGTGCCTGGAGTCTTAAGAACTTGCTAGTGACCATCCAAGTTACAACAATTCCAAAAAGGAGAGTGAAAATGGTCATACAACTTGAACAATATAACCAATATCACTGAATTGCACATGTAGAAACTGTTGAATTGGTGTATATTCTGCTGTGTACATTCTCAACATCAACAACAACAAAAAAATAAAGTAAATTAAAAAAAGAAATCCTGAGAAGTGCTGAAAGAGAATATGAATGATGAATTACTTAAGCAGTGCTGTGCCCAGAAAGAATGTCAGATAAACAAAATTTAAGTAGATAAAGTGAGTAGCATCTTCCTTAAGGTCCTCAGGTGGCACAAATAGATTGTGCATGACACTGACCTAAAGTATGAAAGTTTGAGCCCACCCAGGGGGTGCTGAAGAAGAAAGGCCCTGAGACTCACTTCCATAAAGATTACGGCCAGGAAATCCCTATGGAGCGATTCTACTCTGTAACACATGGGGTTGCCATGAGTTGAAATTAACATGACACTAATAAGTTTGGTGTTTTTTGGTTTTGGGTCTTGCTTAGCTTGTTCTAATAGCCTTATGGGTGTATAATGTGCTTGGGGCTGGGGCTGGGACTATGGATGGATAAATATTTGACCAGTGAATGGTGGCAAGACCTAGAGGTAGCTTCCCTTTTTGAATATCTTCATTCATTCATCCATTCATATATGGAGTACCTACTCTTTATCTGCCCACTTCTATCCAAGCACTGGTAATACAGAAAAAATCAGACAGAAGTGCAAAGATGAGTCACAAATGGAACAAACATGTTTAAGTAGCCATACATGTGGTTGTGATGTGTGCAGCAAGGATGGAGTGCTCAGTACCTCTCTAAGCTTTGGCAAGTAGAAGAAGTTAGTGTGTAAACACCGGGGTTCTGACCCAGAGACCCCTAAGATTTCAAACTATTATTCCTGGAATGCCTTGAATATGTTCCATAACTTCTTGGTGCCTCAGTTTTCACACTAGCAAAATGAGCATATTTCACAAAGTGGTTATCAAGATTAGATGAGCTAATGCATGTGAGAGCTGGACAGTGACTATGGAAGATGGAAGAAGAACTGACACTTTTGAGTTGTGGTGCTGGCAAAGAATGCTGAAAGTACCATGGACTGCTAAAAGAGCTAACAAATCTGTCCTGGAGGAAGTGCAGCCGGAATGCTCCTTGGAAACGAGAATGGCCAGACTTCATCTCACTTACTTTGGTTATGTTATCAAGGGGGACTATTCTCTGGAGGAGGATGTCATGCTTGGTAAGGTGAAGGGTTGACAAAAAAGAGAAAGCCCACAATGAGGTGGGTTGACACAGTGGTTGTGGTCATGGGTTCAAGTACGGCAGGAATTGCAGAGCTGGCACGGAATCGGGTGGTGTTTTGTTCTGTGCATAAGGTGGCTATGAGTTGAAGACGACTTGATGGCACCTAACAACAACAATGCATGTGAAATACTCAGTACAGGATAGCAATCATCATCATCATATTATTATTATTATATTTATTTTTATTCTTATGAGAGAGACAGAAGGAATATAAAACACATCCTCAGCTCTCAAGAAAAATTTCCCAGTTGATTGGAGAGAAGGGACCCACTAGTGTAAGGCAGATAATGAACACCAAGCTAAATGCAGACTTAGGTCCTCTGTGTGGGATTTGTCCGTGTTGAGGGATTTGGAGGGATGTGCTTCTGGAGGTTGGGACACCAGGGAAAAGTTTCTCAGGAGACATGTTGTGGAGGTAGGAAAATGAGTAAGAGGCAGAAAAAGTGGTGTCCCACAGCCACAGTAGAAAGAGCACAATAGCAATTTTGAGGAGAGAAGGCTTAATCATAGCTCTCTTACTACCAGATTCATGCAGAGGTTGAGTGTGTGGGCTCTGGGGTGAGATCAGCTCCATCAACTCCAGGCTCTACCGCTTACTGGCTCAATGAGACCATGGGCAAGTTGACCTCTTAGGTATTCCTCTTCTCTAAATTGAGATGGTGACAGATTGTCCATTCACTGTTGTAGGTGCAAATGTGCCATATATATAAAGCACTTACAGCAGGTCCTGGCAAAAAGGAAGTGCTTAATAAAGGCTAAGAATTATATTTAAGTGTGATTATTTTTCTTACTGGTTCTCCAGCCCCATCTCTGCCATCCAATCTAGCTTAAATAATAGATCTTTCTTTAATTGATTGATCATGTTATGTCCCTGCTCAGAAGCTTTCAGACTCCAACCTATCACAGGCCTTACCATGCTATTCACGGTTCTACATAATCTGGCTCAAATTAATCCAGTTTTCCTTATTCCCTCTTTATATTCTTTAAAGTATTATTGTGTAAATTATAGTCTACTTTGAACTGTGATTAGCTTTGAATGCTAATAATCTCTCCCATTTAGCTCTTTAGGGTAAGGATCATGCTTATTTAATCCATTCTCAAATACATGTTTGTGTAATTCCCATGCCCACAGCAGTTCCAGGTTCCCAACAGATTTCGTACAGCACTGACAGTTACTTGCTGCTGTGTGCTGTGTGTGTATGGGTTTGCTCACATGCATGTGTGTGTGTGAGCTGTGTCTTTCTTCCTAGACGTTCTCCCAGAAGAGGCAGCATGCATGTGTAGCGTCCACCTCTGACTGGCCTGTAAGGCTTTGCTGTCTCCATTATGTCCCCCCTCTGTGCCTAACCCTGCAAATTGCTCTTCATCACACCAGCTTCTTCTCCTAAGCTTCTTTCATTAATCTTAGACCCAGCCAGTTCCCATCCTGTCTTTTCCCAGAACCTCATTCTTCCCAGCCAAAGCATGAAGTTGCTTACTGATAATCAGGAAGTTAACAAAGCTAAAACAGGATATCAGGTTGATATCAGGTAGAAGGAATAATCTTTTGACAGAGAAATGTGAAGGTCAATGGTGAAGGAGCTGTGGCTAGGAGAGATGTACCTACTTCACCCCTAGGTTGATATTCTGCCCCCCTGTTAATGAATTTAGGCTTGTTATTGTCCTTCTCTTCTCCTTCCCCCTTCCCCTCACCCTGCCTCTTTTACACCTTTCCCTGTCAATGGTGTCCATTTCTGCTCTCAGGTACTTCATGTCCTCATCTCCTGCCCTGTATCTAAATCTGCTCATGAGAAAGGAGATCACAGGGTATTACTTTCTCAATTTGGTCTCTGGAAGGCTTTGTCCCTGTGGAGGTACCTGACGGTAGGCAGGCTGAATGGTGGTGCAGATGAAATCTTGTGAAAGCTCTTCCATATGCAGCTCTTTTGGCACCTGTGACTACTTCCCCAGAGATTTCTCTCCTTTCCAGTGAATCAGAAACCATCCATTGTGGGTCTCTTCAGCTATTGTGAAGTGGTGGTTGATGTGGTCTCTGACAAAGGTGCCTCCATGAGTTCGATAGGCTGAGCACACCTAGGAGTAGAAATGGTTGAAGCACAGGGATGCATACACCCTCCTACATATGAGACATTACTCAAGTGGAGACTTACTGGGTCAAGAGAAGTACGGATGGAAGCAGGAAGGATTCCCGATGGGGGAGATGGATAGAGTGTCAGACCATAACTGGAAGAAGAGAATAGGAGAGAATGATCTTAGAAATGAGAAGGTTAAACACTGGAATTATAGCTAAGAGTATTGGTGGGGAGCTGCAGTTTGAGGTTGGGAGTAGGTCCTGAAGCTAACACAGAAGAGAACTGATGGAGAAAACGCTTATAGTCACCTTGCTGCCCAAGTGAAATTCTTTTGCCCTTCGGCTCACATCTGCCTTCCTAGTAAATCCTGCCTGTGCAGGCCATACAGAACCTTGGTGGAAGTTAATAAAACCATGCCCTATCTGGGCTGACACATCCCTGAAGGCATGCAGGTTGGCCAGCAGATGGCGCCTCACTGAGAACTGGAAAAGTGATGGCATTTGGAATAGTCAGTCCAGAACTGACTGAAGTTCATCTTCTCTTGGTGCCTTCAGACCGTCATCCTTGTGTAGAGTGCAACCTGAACAGTTATATGGAACAGCTTTGTCTACACCTCATGAGCCCTGGCCATATGGTGTCTCTCACTATTCCCTGGTGAGTGGTCTGCTCATACAGGGCCTTCTGCCTGGAGATGTTCCATTCTTCAAATTCCAGCTCATCTATCCAGACTCAGCCCAAAGTGTTCTGTTCTTGGTGACACCTTCTGACTTTCCGAAGTGTGTGAGCTGTTCCCTGAGTTCTTGCATGCACTATAGGGCCAGGTGCATTTTATCCACCATCATATTCTAGACCAGTTTTGACCACACAGCAGGAGCTCAGGGACATTTGCAGAGTGAGTGGAATAGGGCAGTATGTAGCTGGGCATTCTTCAGTCCATCTTCCCATCACTTCTTTGTTTTTTATTCACTGCCACCCAGTGAGGTGAGTAGGGTAAGTACCATTAACTTCACTGACGTTTTAGTTACCTAGTGCTACCATACACATATACCTTTAATGGGTGGCTTTAAGTAACAGAAATTTATTTTTTCACAATTAAAGGGGATAAAAGTCTAAATTCAGAGTGTAGCTCTAGGGAGAGATCATTTCTCATCTATTTCAGCTTCTATTAGCTGCCACATCCCTTGACAATCCTATGCTTATAGGCACAGCTATCTCCATCATGTTTTCCTCTTTCTCCTCTGTGTTTATGTATGTGTCTGTATCTATATCCATTCCACTTTTTTTTAGTAACTCTGAAGTTATTAGGTTTAGGACCCTCTAAACTGATATGACTTCATTAACATAATAAGAGAAAAAAAACCTATTTCCAAACAGGGTCATATTTACAGGTACAGGGGTTAGGATTTCAAAAGGTATTGCAGTGTAGTAAATTACATAGTATGGCTTTTCTACCCACAAGTCATTGTAAACTCAGTGGTGGAATGAGCAACTGAGGAGCTGATTGTAAATGTTATCCACGTGGAGTGTTTCTGTTGGGCGTGGCACAATACAATGTTCTGGGAGGTGCCCACTTTCTCTCAGGTGCTTAGAGTTCTGATGCTATGATTGGCTAGTTTGACCACCCTGCCGGGCTCAAAAGGAGGCCTCCTGGAAGCAGAACTCTCTCTGACTGCTGGTGGAGGAAGACGTGCTGCCGAAAGAGACATGCACCCCTCAAAGAGACACGTGCTGCTGGGAAAGAGACATGCATTGCTGAGTGAGACACCAAGGGACCAGCACTGCTGGAAAAGAGACTGAGAGACTGTTGGCTGAGGGACAGTGGGCTGGGAGAGAGACTGAGCATTCTTCCTGAACTTGAGTTGTAGCCTGGTGCTTCCCTAATAAATCCCATAATCCGTGAGTTCTGTGTGGCCACTGCAGCGAATTATCGAACCCAGGAGAGAGGTGGTGGGTGCTTTGGGAGGAACGGTTGGTGGAAGGACTGGAGGGAGGCAGCATGTCTGGCCTTGCAGTAATAGGCCTTGGGTTACTGCTGGTAATCCTGTCTACCTCTTGTGAGATTAGAGGAGGTCAGAACATGTGGCCTCCTTGCCGTTTTTGCAGGTATTTTGAGGACAAAATAACAACTGAGCAGAAGAACAAACTGATGGTGAAAGATGGTCGGTGGTTGGTGGAAGGTTCCCATCTATCTTTGTAGTGCTATCTTCCACAGGAATCCTACTTACATTTTTTATGATTTGCTCCAATCATGTAACTCTACTTCTGCCTCTTGGAGAGGCTTTGTACTCTCTTGCCTCCTTGCTTTATCCATGCTGTTGCCACTTCCTGAATGCCTTTTCCACTTCATACTTTATTAAAAATTAACCCAAGTTTAAGGACCAAATCAAATATTATCTTGCCCATGAGGATTTCTACAAGTTCTGGATCTGCAAATCTTTAAAGCATTACTTGTACTGTTTTTGCCCAGAATCAGCACTAAGTAACTGCATGTCTCATGTCTCCTAACAGCTGGAAGCTCTGTGTTCTGGTCTTTGTTATTTCATCCTCTAGACTGCCTAGGATAATGCCTTATTTACAATAAGCTACACAGCATGTGAATATTGGGTTGAAGAATGCTTATATAAGTTCAGTTATACTTGCTTGTTATTTCATTTATTTTGTAATGCCTGGTTGGTACAAGAAGGAGCTCTGGTGGCATAATGCCTAAGGCATTTGACTGTTAACCAGAAGGATGGCAGTTCAAACCCACCAGCCACTTTGAGGAAGGAAGACTGGGAAATCTATTTCCATAAAGATTTATCACCTCGGAAACCCAAAGAGGGTCACTATGAGTTGAAATCAACTCAATGACAGTGAGTTTTTTGTTTGTTTGTTTGTTTGGGTGGTGCAGATAAATGGTTAAGCACTCAACTACTAGCTGAAAAGTTGGACTTTGAGTCCATCCAGAGGCACCTGGAAGACAGGCCTGGTGACTTGCTTTCAGAAGTTCTCAGCTTTAAAAACCTTATGGAACAGTTCTACTGTGTATATGTAGGTTGCCATGAGTTGGAATTGACTTGATGGCAACTAACAGCAGCAAGTATTTATTTACCACTACTTGCTCACCTTTTTTCAGAAAGGATTAGGCAGCTTATCTCATTTTGAAATAACTAAATCAGTGGTTCTTGAACCATTTTGCCCAAGATCTGTAGTGACAAATACTCTCATTACTCAGTGTATAGATACATATAGACACTAGAGCTCCAATATTATATACACACTGCAGTGAAGTAAATCACATAGTGTGGCTTTTCTAGCCATAAGTCTTTGTAAACTCCATGGTGGAATTTGCCATGAGCAACTGAGTAGCTCCTGATTGTTAAAGTTATCCACCTGGACTATTTCTGTTGAGAGTGGCATGAAGCAATCTTCTGAGAAGTTCTCTCTCTCAGGTGTATGGTATTCTGATGTTGGAATTGGTTAGTTTGGCCACTCTGCCAGGCTTAAAAGGAGCCCTCCTAGAGGCAGAAGGAATCTCTTACTGCTGGTGGAGAGGCATGAGAGACATGCATTGCTGAGAGAGATGCAAAAGACATGTATTGGTGAGAGAGACCTCGAGAGACACACTGCTGAGAGAGATGGCCAGCTGAGAGATGGTGCACTGAGAGAGAATGAACATGTTCCTAACCTTGAATTATAGCCTGTTTCTTCCCTGATAAACCCTATAATCTGTGAGTTCTGTGTGGCCACTGCGGTGAATTATTGATCCCAGCAGTGAGGTGGTGGGTGCTGCAGCAGGAATCGTTGGCGTCAGGGTTTGTGAAAGGGCTGGAGGGAGGCAGCATGTCTGGCCTTGCAGGAATAGGCTTTGGGCTACTGATGGTGATTCTGTCTTCCTTTCATGGGGTTAGAGGAGGTCAGAAGATGTGGCTTCCCTGCCACCTTGGCACATATACATATAATTCTGAAGTGAAACTTTTCCAATACATTATATTCAATTCAGTGTGCAATACACTCTAATGTTTGCTGATAAACTTTATCCTGGATTTTAAAAATGCTGGTTGTAACCTAGTAAATTGATTTTACAGCCCACAGATTAGTTATGACTCTCAGTTTAAAAAACACTAATTGCAACCACCAAGAGGCAGTGTTCTGATAAAGCTTTGGCTGGTGGGTACCCTGAATGTTCTGTCTTGATAGGCATGGAATGTAGTGAGTGATGGGTCAGTGAAGAGACTGGCAGGGCCTGAACTCAGATTTGTCGTCCTCCCATTCCATGAGCAATGATGTGGGCAAATGCCCTCACATACTCCAACTTCCCATTCTATTCTCCCTCTGGCATCCAGGATTCTCCTGATGCCCCCCACAAAAGCTCCTTTGTGGTTCCTAACAGTGGCAAAACCTTCCTCTCTACCTTTCTACTCTTTCCATAATACTAGCACTATTGTGCCTATATCTCTCTTAGATTGTAATCTCTTGAGGGTAAACATGTGTTTTGTCCATTCTTGCCTCCTCACTATTTACAAAGTGCCTGGCCTATAGGTTCTTAAAGAACACTGGCTGAATAAATGATAAAATAAAAGGATGACTATAGCCTCAAAATTTTGCTGAGTGAGGAGTTACGGGGTTGTCAAATTGAACTCATTCAAGGTCAAGTAGGTAACATTATTGCTTGAAGCAATTCTTATAGGAGACAATAGGGAAGGGTGAAGACTGTGACAAAGCTAGAGCGTGTTCTGCTTAAAATATTAAAATACTGTGGGAATCAAACAAAACTTGAGTTCCTTGAGGATGGACAGCTTTTCACTCTGAATTGCTTTCTGGCTTGGTAATAAAGAAGACAGGTAAAATGTTTAAATGGATCCCAAACTTAAGTGCACATGAATGTTCCCTGGAGACCCTTGTAAAAATAGACTCCTGGACCAACCTCAGGATATGGATTCAGCAAGCTTAGATATCTGCTTATTTAATTAGCTCACCAGGAGATTCAGAAGCAGACCATTTCTGAGCAATTTAGTCCTTGTATAAAATGTTATGTCATTTCCTCTGTTCCCACCAGATAATGGGCCCTCAAAGCTTTGAATCACATGTTTTCTAAAACAACATTTCAGTGCAAATTAATGTCCTGTAAAATAAAAATAAAGATTTATTTCAAATATACAAAATAATTTTGTTTAATGAAAATAATTTCTTGATTTTGCTTTTCTCTATTTTTAAAAATCTGGGCACCTTTATAACTCCATTTTTCACATGCAAGTGGCAAAGCAAATAAGTTAGAAGAGAAAGGATCTGAATGAGGGAACTCGGAGACAAGAGCTATTCATCCTGGCCTAGAAGCTTGTTGCTTCCTTGCATGGATGTGGATATTGACAGTGTGATTTTATATTTTTGTATAGCTAACAGCTTTAGTTAAAGCAGGTATTTCTTTTTTAAAAAAGTATCTTATTCGGATTTATTGCGAAGGTTTACAAAGCATATTAGTTTCCCATTCAGCAATTTATAAACAGATTGTTTTGTTACATTAATTGAAATTCCAACAATACAATCCTCATTTCCACCTTGGGTTCCCTATTTCTGTTTGCCCAATTTTCCTGTCCCTTCCTGTCTTCTTAACTTTGCTTTTGACAAAATGCTGCCTTTTTGGTCCCACACAGTTGATTGTTCTGAGAAGCACTTCCCTCCTGAATGCTATTGTTCACTTTATAGGCTTGTCTGTTATGTGGCTGAAAGGTGACCTCTGGGAATGACTTCAGTTCTAGGTTAGAACGGTATCTAAGGGCCATAGTCATGAGGGGTTCTACCAGTCTCTTTCAGACTAGTAAGTCTGGTTTTCTTTATGAATTTGAATTTTGTTCTACCTTTATCTCCCACTCTACCTAGTACCTTCTATTATGATCTTGGTCAGAGTAGTTATTGGTAGTACCAGGCACCATCTAGTTCTTTTTGTCTCAGATTAGTGGAGGCTGTGGTTCATATGGTCCATTAGTCCTTTGGACTAATTATGTCATTGAGTCTTTGGTTTTCTCCACTCTTCTTGCCTCTGGATGGAAAGAGACCAATAGTTGTATCTCAGAAGGCTGCTTGCAAGTTTTTTTTTTTTTTTTTTAAATGTCATGACAATTGACCTAGAAGTCCCCTAATTATGGTCTCTAGTCCTCAAACCCGGTATCTCAGTTCTAAGAGGTTTTCATAACTCTGTGCCCTGTGTGTAAAGCAGGCATTTCTAAGCCACTTAAACACAGAGTGATTAGTATATAATGTTGTGTTCCATCACAGTTCACCAATGAAGCTAAATATACTGACATCTCATGGTCTTCCAGGAATGCAATGACTTCTAGCTCCAAGGGCCACAAATTTAATTCCAAGAGGTAGGATTGCTAGATAAAATTCAGGCAATCCAGTTAAATCTGAATTTCATGTAAACAATGGATAATATTTTCATATAAATATATCTCAAATATTTCATTTTTACTCTAACTCTGGCAACGCTACCAAGGGGTCTCTTCCAGAGGGGAGGTTAAAGGAGCTGGCTGGTGCACAGAGGAGAAGCTTGGAAATTGATCAGGGCAGCAAGGAGGAACTGTCCTTTGTCAGAACAACTGAGAGTTGTTCAAAAGATCAGCAGAGAAGCTGAACCGGCTGGGTCCCACAGTCAGAGAACAGAAGGAAGCCAATGTAGAAGTCAGGGCTTTGGGCCAGCTTAGACCCAAGCCACCAGAAGAGCAAAAGGTGAAGAGGGAGCTAAGTCATGGATGCTCAAAACAAACCTGTGATCGAGGTCTGGGTCCTTAGAGGTTTTCTGCCATTGCTCCACCCGAAAGGAGAACTGTACCCTGTGTAATAGGTACATATAATGACGCAAAGATAGCATTTGTCTTAGTTACCTAGTATGTTGTAACAACAACAACAACAAAAAATGCCACAACTGGGGAGCTTTAAAGAAGAGAAATTTATTTTCTCACAGCTCAAATCAGAGCATGGCTCTAGGGAAGGCCCTTCTTCCTTATCTATTTCTGCTTCTAGTAGCCAACAATTTTTGGCACTCCTGAGTTTGTAGATGCATCTGCCATGTGTGTCTGTCTTCACATGTGTTCCTCTGTATATGCCTCTGTATCTATTCTGCTCTTTTTATAACTCCAACATTATTAGAACCTAACTTACTCCTTTTTTAAAAAAAAAAATTTATTGTGATTTGGGTACAAATCTACAAAGCAGATTCGTTTTACTCTCAACAGTTCATGCACATTTGGTTTCATGGCACTAATTACAATCCAACAATAAAAAGCTCTTTTGCCATCTCCTTCCTGCGACTGCCCCTTCCCTGTGTCCTTCTTATCTATATATTCCTGTCAGTCCAGCTTTCCCTCTGTGCAAATGCCACCCTTCTGATCTCTCACAGTTGAATAATCTAAGTGGTGCATCTCCCTAAGGTAGGTGGGTGTATCTCCCTGGGGTACGTGTCCTGCTTATAGGCCTTCCTACTATTTGGCTGAGAGCTAATCCTTAGAAGTGAGTCCAGTTCCAGGCCTGAAGGATAAGCCGGGGCCATAGTCCCAGGGGTTCTTCCTGTCTCTATGAGACCAGTAATTCTGGTCATTCTTGTGTTTTTGAATTTTGTTCCACATTTTTCCTCCCACTGTACCCAGAATATACATTTTTGATCCCTTTCTGAGTGGTTGGCATTGGTAGACAGGCACCATCTAGTTCTTCTGGTCTCAGGGTTGTGAAGGCTGACATTTCCATGGTCCATCAGATCTTTGGAATAATTGTTTCCATATGAGATTGATTTTCTTCACTCTTCTTTGGTCCAGATGAGGGAAGACCAATAGTTGCATCTTAGATGGCTACTCAAAAGCTTTTACGACCTTAGTTGCTACTCACCAAAGTAAAATGTAGAACAAGATTTTAATTGAGCTTGATGTCCCCTGAGACCATGTTCCTGAGTCTGCAGTTATGGTGACTCACTCCCTCAAGGTGTTTGGTTGTCACTGAGAAGCTACTCTAACTTTGTCCCCTGTTAGTTCTATAATGTATACAGATATTTTTGTAGCACAAATACACATGTAACAGTATCATAAACTAAATCTATCTATGGTCATGGGTATATTCTTGTTCACCTACCCATTCCTGATCTCAACTGTCTATGCATCTACCTAGACTAGTGTTTGTTGTTACTGGTAAGGTAGTATTGATAATGTAATAGTATTTACTTCTGTTGTCCATGTCTTTTGTGTGTGTTTCTGTGTCTTCCTTTTCCCAATTGTTATTGTGCTGGTCACATACTTTTGTTATATTGCCTTTCCCTTCATCAAAATCAACATAAGACTCTTACTAGTTAGAAATTTTCCCTCCTTGGTAACCAATAAAGTAAATGTCTTTCCCTGCATAAACATTTCCTTGACTTTTTATAATAATGGATTCATATAATATTTGTAGGACTCACCATAGTTTGTTATGACCTTATTAACATAACAAAGATAACTCCTATTTCCAAAGAGGTCATATTTGCAGGTATATGAAAAACCAAAAGCAAACTCACTGCCATCCAGGTGATTCTAACTCGTAGTTACCCTCTTTGGGTTTCTAAGATGATAAATCTTTATGGAAGTGGATTGCCCAGTCTTCCTTCCAAGGAGTGGCTGGTGGGTTTGAACCATCAACCTCCTGATTAGCAGTCAAAAGCCTTAGGCACTACACCACCAGAGTTCCTTATTTACAGATATAAAAAAAAACAAAAAACAAAAATCACTGCCATCGAGTTGATCACAACTCATAGAGACCCCTCCTTGGATTTCCAAGGCAATATCTGCATGGAAGTTGATTGCCCAATCTTCCTTCTGAGGAATGGCTGGTGGGTTTGAACCACCAGCCTTCTGGTTAGCAGTCAAAATGCCTTAGGCACTATGTCACCAGAGCTCCCATTTACAGGTATAGGAGTTAGGAATTCAGCACATACTTTTGGGGAATAAATTCAATCTATAGCAGCACTTAATACTGGAATATTCTAAATAACGATGCTGGCTTATGGAAAAAGAGTCCTGGGAGGGTGGGATTCCTGGGAGCTCTGGTGGCATAGTGCCTAAGGAATGTGACTGCTAATCAGAAGGCTGGTGGTTCAAACCCACCAGCCACTCCTCGGAAGGAAGGTGGACAATCTACTTGTGTAGAGATACAGCCTCGAAAACCTAAGAAGGGATCGCTATGAATCAGATCCAACTCAACGGTAGTGTGTTTGATTTTGGTCTTGATAACCTTGGGTGCTCCCAGATATAGCAGGAAATTCTTGACTGTGACATTTTTCTAATAATTTCTTGATAAACCATGTTGTAGAGCAGAGAAGAGTCATGGAGCACCTGTGGGAGAAGCTACTACATCTGTTCACTTAGATATCAATTTTTAAGATGGTCACCCAGACTGACCAGGTTCTCAGATATCACTCACCTTTCCAGAAGGGAAGACATGGATAGACATCCAAACAGAAACCAACAGAGGCCGTTTGATTCATTTAAAAATGGGGCCTAGAAAAATTTTGTGAAGATGGCGGACTAGGCAGAAGGATTGCACAGACCCTCTTCAACAAAGAAAAGGGAAACCAATTAACACAGACACAGAAGATAATCTTGG
>NW_006921591.1:13019271-13027902 GCF_000298275.1 Orycteropus afer afer
GGACACTGGGAGGAGGTAACTATGGGGAGGAAGTGGGAGGGGAGCTGCTGCATTGTAAATTTTGGTCAATGACATGAGACAAAGTACATGTGAACTGCTGTATGAAAGGTGAATTTACTCTGTAAATCTTCACCCAAATCCTAATTTAAAAAAAAAAAAAAATGGGGCCTACTTTCTTAGGTTGTCTGTTATGTTGATTTGACCTCTAGGCTGATTTCAGAGGGTCAGAGTGATGAAAGAACATATTTGATCTGTTTTTCAATGAACTACAATTGCAAGTTACAGACTCACTCAAATCAATCAACTCCCTCAATATCTGACAGTGCTCCCATCAACAATAGCATGTATGAAGGCATACAGAGACCAAAGTATAAGAGTGTGGGAAAGACATTTGTCCCCAGTTCTACTGCTAAAGAATCAAAGTGCTCAGGAAAGATGTTTCAGAGAATAGGGATTGTGGTTTTTCAGTTACATACATGAAATCCCTTAGAAAACCAGTATCATTGTGTGTATTAATTTCCTATGGCTGTTGTAACAAATGACTACAAATGTAATGGCTTAAAACAACAGAAATTAATTCTCTTACAGTTCTGGAAGTCAAAAGTCCAAACTGAGTCTTATTGGGCTGAAAACAAGGTGTCAGCAAAACTGGTTCCTTCTAGACGCTGGAGGACAGAATCCTTTCCTTGCCTCTTTCAGTTTCTAGTGGCTGCCAGCATTCCTTGGCTTGTGGCCACTTCAGTTCTTGCTTCTACAGTCACATTTCTGTCCCTTCCTATGTGTTCAATCTCCCTCAGTTTCCCTCTTATAAGGACACTTGTGATTATATTTAAGGCCCACCCAGATAATCCAGGATACTCTCTCATCTCAAAATCCTTACCTTCATTATATCTATAATGTCCCTTTTGCCATATATATTAACATCCACAGGTTCCAGTGATTAGGACCAGAATATTTTGGGGTTACTATTCAGCTTACCACACTGTGATAGAGTGGAGTCAGAATGTTGAAACTGAGGGGAACCTGAGATTTCTCTGGCCAAATCTTACTGTAAACACAGTATAGTGAAAACCGTAGAGAGGAAAGGACTTGCCCTGGTCACACACTCACTAGCTTTCAAGGTCAGGATTATATTCCTGATTTCCATCACTTCCACAACAACTGCTTATCTAAGATAGCCTGTGGCTCTGATATACTTTTCCACAATGGATCCTCAATAATGGTATCTAAAATGCCAGACAAAGGTTCAGCATTTATATTTACATCCTAGAAGTCAGACATATTGACAGTTATATCAGAACTTTTGAAGCTGAACTAATACATGAAAAGCTGGTGTTACTTTCCACAAAATGTTGCATCCATAAAGTTCTGAGGATTTTTAAAACCCCTGTGAGCTGTCAGGGGCACTTTAAAATAAATGTAAGTACTCTTCTCTCTTATCCCATTAATTATTCATGTCTTAGTTTCTATTCAAACTACTCATCTCCAAAGTATTCATACATATTTTTTTCCTTGGTTGTAATCATGCAATTCAATAAATCCAAAGAAAGCTACAGGCCTTATGTTCAGGGGGCCCAAATCCTTTCAGTTATGCATAAGGAGAAATTGGGAGGTTTAACTTTTTCCTTCTAGGTTGAATTTGTGTCAGAAAAGAAATGCAAGAACTACCTTAGGAAAAAAAGATGTGATTAGCCAGTCCAACAGGACACCTGGCCCCATGTATCCCTGGATGGCATGTGGAACACATTCTCCCTGATGGTATCTCTGAATATGCCCAAATAACCTAACCCATTCATAGAAAAATCAACGGCTTAGTCATTTTCTTTAAAGAGACACAGAGATAAAGAAACAAGACTCTTTATACATGTGTGATAGTTAAGTTTGTGTCAACTTGGCTGGGCCTGGTTGAGTGGCTGGGCAACTGGATGTAGTATTCGCCGTAATGAGACTGGTAATTGACTCCATGGTGGGGTCTACTGTGAGCAACCGAGTAGCTGCCTTAGGGATGTGGTTTGCTTCCTGTATATAAGGAGAAGCCTTGTGGAACAGTCTCTAGCTTATGGCACGCTTGAACCCTGCACATAGCCGTGTCTTTGTTCAGCACCTTGCCATGCTCTGCCAACCTTGGGACTTTTAATGGACTTGAGTTAATGGCCTGCTGTGTGGTTTGATAATATCCAGACTGTGCCTTTTTACTTGCTGACTTTGGGTTTGTCAGTCTCAGTAGCTAGCAGCTGCCTGAGTGGAGAGATGCCTCTAGCTCCAGTGGGCTGGGAGCAGGAGACAGAGCTGAAGCCCAAGGTTGAGGGGCTTTCAGCCAGCCTCCAGAGCCTGGCACTTTGAACTTGGACCTAAGCCTCCAAACTAAGATAATAGACTCCTGTTTGTTCAAACATCCCATTTGTGATATATTCCTGTCAGAGTGGCACTGTTGTTGTTGTTGTTGTTATGTGCCATCGAGTCGGCCCCAACTCATAGCGACCCCTCCTTGGGTTTCCAAGGCAGTATCACTATGGAAGTAGATTGCCCAACCTTCCTTCCAAGGAGTGGCTGTTGGGTTTGAACCAGTAGCCTTCTGGTTAGCGGTCAAGTGCCTTAGGCAGTATGCTATCAGAGCTCCTCAGAGTGGCACTAGGTAACCAAAACACATACATACATCTATATAAATATACACACACATATATATAGATATACATATAAATCTATTTGTGGAATGTGTATGAAGGTATGTATATGGTCCTGTATCTCTGGTAGTGTAATGCCTAAAGCATTTGACTGCTAACCAGAAGCCTGGGGATTCCCCCCCAGCCACTCCTCAGAAAGAAGATGGGGCAATAGAGATACAGCCTCAGAAACCCATGGAGGGGTTGCTATGAGTAGAAATTGACTTGATGGCAGTGAGTTTGGTTTTTTTTGTTTTTAAGACCCTTTTAGAATAATACACTCCAAAACTTTATTCCATGTAGAGTAGAATCCTTGGGTGGTACAAATATTTAAGCATATGGCTACTAACCTAAAAGTTGGCAGTTCAAATCTACCAAGAGGTGTCTTTGAAGAAAGATCTGGCCATCTACTTCCAAAAGATCACACCCATTGAAAATCCTATGGAGCACAGTTCTACTCTAGCACATATAGAGTTGTCATGATTTTTTAGAGATATTGATCCAGTCCTCTCCTGGTCATGCCTTTTCCTATGGGATAAGGAGTATACTGTGCCAGAGGGTAATGCTCATGTGGTGGTCCTGCCCTCCCACACACACACACACTTTTCAGCCATACTCTGGTGCTTGGGTCCCTGGAATTCTTAGCCTGAATGACTCTTAGCCCACCTGCAGAACCTGCATGGGCTTCCCTTCTGGACCATCCTCCCAAGAGTGAGCCATGCCACCCAGATGTTCATCCTAGGCTTGACTGCTGGCCAAGATGTTTATGGGAGGTGCAGAAGGAGCTTGACAAGAGGCTTGAGGTATCCTCACACCCACCTATTGCCATCAAGTTGATTCTGACTCATGGTAACCCTACAGGATAGAGTAGAACTGCCCCATAGGTTTGCAAGTCTGTAATCTTTATGGAAGCAGACTACCACATCTTCCTCCTAGAGAGCAGCTGGTGGATTCAAACCACTGATCTTTCAAATGGAAGTTGAACACTTAACCATTGCCTCATCAGGATTCCTTACATATGTGTATAAGGTCCAGCAATCTGTTTACCAGTACTCCAGGTGATTCTGCTGCACACTTCAGTTTGAGAACCACTGTTTTAGACTAAGCAGGACCAGAGGTAAGCATGAATTGTTTGGAAATCCTCCAAAATATTCTGAAGTCTTTAACTCAGGAAAAGTGTCAGTATTATGAAGAGGCTTTTCTCTCTTTTTTCTCTTAGCTCTAACAGTAGTGGTTTACTTTGAACAAGACAGTTCCAACTTTGAGCTTCTGAGTCTTTTTCTTGCAAAATGAGAGTTGCACTCTAAATCATTAGATGGTTTCCAGGGTCTTTTCCAAGTTGAAGAGGCAGTGAATTTGAAAATATCTCTCACTAAGTTTCTTCACTTTCATTTATTCACATTAACATCTCACTGCTTAGTGCTATAAGGAGCTCTGGTGGTGTAGATTTTAAGGCATTTGACAGCTTTGCTGTTCATCTCTCAAGTGTGTGTTTTAAGGGAAAAGGTGGCTGTTGAGTTTCAACTTCTGTAGAAGGTAGGTGGTTCAAACTCAACAGCCACCCTTTTTCTTAAAACACACACTCGAGAGATGAACAGCAAAGGGCCTCATGGGACAATTACTCTACAGTAACACTTCTCAAACTTTAATGTGTAGATTCTGATTTAGTAGGTCTAAGGTAGGGTCTGAGATGCTGCATTTCTTGAAAGCTCTCAGATGATGCCCATGCTGCCGGTCTGGGAAACACATTTTGATTAGAGGTTTTTGTAGTGTTAAGTTTAATCAGATTGCTCCCCTCTGAAGACATGAGCGGTGTCAAGGAAATGATGGTTTAGAAGCTAAGGAAGAGGACAGTTAATTTATAAGTGGGTACCCAAAACCCAAAGGAATGTTGTAACTAGTAAACCTTACTAGTCAATAAGAGGGACTAGTGGGGACTGTGGCAAACTGGAGAGTATGTATCCCATTAAAGGATGTGGGCACTATTCAGCTCTAGCTAATTTGTGCCATGAAGTGATATGCTTCAATATTGCCAACTTTTCCAATTTTTGAAGAGAAACCAGGAAATTTTTAATTTTTTGTAATTTAAAAATGTTGTCAGTTACATCACATTAAGTGAACTAACCAAAAAAAAATCCAACTATTTAACTAACTAACACCATGCAAGTTAAACTAAACATAAAAGGTCAGTTTGGTACCTTTGGGAGTGCAAATTCATGAAGGGGAAAGAAGTCCTACTTGGGCATTGTGGATGGGGGTGCAAGGTGAGAACAGAATACTGGACAATCAAAAGCCTGCCTGAGTGTAGTAAATGCAGACAAAGAAGACACAAAGGTGGATAGAAAATTAGAAGACCAACATGGCTTACTTTCAAAAATGTACCTATGTCTTCTAGTTCTTCCTCTTAGAGATGATACAGGACTTCTTCCTCTGGAGATTAGTGTGGGAAAATAAAAAGGTAGTGGGCTCAAGTTGAGTCTGGATCATGAGTGATGTATTTTCCTAGAGTAGGGATGAAGCCCAGACCTCTCTCCTCTTCCTAGTAACATTGCTGCCCACTTTCCCTAGTCCCCCAATTCCATCTCTTGAGCTGGCTCTGTTTTTTCTAGGGAGATTTCATGCCCATGTATTGTTCATCTTAGTCCACTTTGGATAGCCTGAAGGATGGTAATATTCCAGAGGACATCTCTGTGAGAGAATTGGACAAAATAAGTTGGATAGAAGTCATCTAGTTTAAACTTATTTTGTGATGTTCCATAGCGCATTGAAGCCAAACACTAAAACCAAATCCTGCAAGGTCAAGTTTCAGTGACTTTTCAATTTTGCCTTTTTGTTAGTGGGAGAACTAAATGTGAACACATGTGCAAAGTCCTTTGCATACCATAAAGCACAACAAATATATCAGTGATTGTTGAGAGGTAGCAGGAAGCCAGCAAGCCTCTGTTAGCACCCCAATTCTTACTAGTGTTGTAAACAGTCAAGTGACTTAATCTCTCTGAATTTGTTTCCTTATATGTAAAATGGGGCAAATAAAACCTACCTTATAGAGATGATGATTAAATGAGATAATGTGTATAAAGCATCAAGTATTTTGATGCAATAATGCTGCTCAATAAACAATAACTTATATAGTTATTGTTACCTATTGCCCTCGAGTTGATTCTGACTCATAGTGTCCCTAAAGGACAGAAGAGAACTGCTTCATAAGGTTTCCAAGGCTAATCTTTATGGAAGCAGATTGCTATATCTTTCTTCCATGTAGTGGCTAGTGGGTTCAAACTGTTGACCTTTCAGTTAGCAGTTGTGTACTTAACAACTGTACTACCAGGGCTCCCTATCATTATCCCTATAACATTCAAATGCCTCAAAATTATTTTTCATATTTAAAATGCTTTATAAATTTATTCAAGTAATTTTCATGTTGAAAAATCAGAAAGACTGGCAAAAAATAAAAGAATCATTTATAATCTCTATATTTGGAGACTAATCATGGATAACAACTCAAGACACTCTTCTAGACTTTTTCCTGACATATATATTGGGTGGTTAGTATAATAGATATGTGATACTTGACAAGTTAGTTTAAAGCATATATTATATTTACAATAATTCAAGTGTTTTGCAACCTATCTTTTAATTGACAACAACATATTATGAAAATTTCCATGTTGATAGTTATTTTTTACATCACTTAAAAGGACTACAAAATCTTGCACTTCTGGAAAAAAGGAGTGGATGCAAATTTCCTAATTCCTTCTCTTATGTACAACTGAAGATCCTGAACATTATAAATAAAACATACATAAGATATACTGAAGGGTGGAAAGAAAAGTAAGACTGATTGGGGCCCTCACTGAGGAACAGCACATTGGTAAGTTCCCTGGGTTTTCTTTTTGTCCCATATACAGCAGAGTTAGAGGTGAAGAATACACCAACCTAGAAATGCCCATGGACATAGATAAAAAGGAAAAGGAAAAAAAAAAAAAAAAGCTCCATCAATATTTGCTCTTTCTAGCCAAAGGACCAGGAAAAGAGCAGCATAGTGAGACAGCAAACTACTAAACATTTGTTGTTTTTGTTATGTGCCGTGCAGTCGGACCCGACTCATAGTGACCCCTCCTTGGGTTTCTGAGGCAGTATCACTATGGAAGTAGATTGCCCCATCTTCCTTCGGAGGAGTGGCTGGTGGGTTTGAACCACCAGACTTCTGGTTAGCAGTCAAGTGCCTTAGTCACTACATTACAAACATTAGTAAAGAATATTGGCTCTACTTTAGCCAAACACCACATAAGAGTACTGTAGTCTCATCTCCACTCACAAAGTTAAGGTCAAGTAGGGAACCTAGAGTGTCACCTTCATAAGCCCATGGCAAGACACTACAGCACTTTTGCTGGAGTGGTGTCAGAGAAATCCAGGCAGAAAACTAGAATTTTCACTTCTGCTATCTGGTAACAGGGAGCTCTGGTGGCATAGTACCTAAGGTATTTGACTGCTAACCAGAAGACTGGTGGTTCAAACCCACCAACCACTCTTCGGAAGGAAGTTTGAGCAATCTACCTCTGTAGATATACTGCCTCGGAAACCCAAGGAAGGGTCGCTATGAGTCAGATCTGATTTGATGGCAGTACATTTTTTGTTTGTTTGTTTGTTTGTTTATCTGGTAACAGGCCCACTCCTCTCTATCCTAAAGTATCAATTTAGACAACATGAAGCTCTACATGGCATTAAGGAGCTCTGGTAGCATAGTGCCTGAAGTGTTTAAATGCTAATCAAAAGGCTAGTGGTTCAGGGGACTTCTGGTAAGATGGAAGAATAGGCAGACAAGAGACACAGACCCTCTTCAACAAAGAAAAGAAAAACTAATTGACAGAGATACAGAAGATAATCCTGAAGCCCTGAGGCTTGAAAGGAACTATGCAGAAGTGGATTAGGCACCAACTAGTGGAAAAACCTGAACGAAAACAGTGAGTACAGAGATGGTTGGAGCTGCAGACTGTCAGCTACTCTGACTAGACCAACAGCCTGAATATTTCCAAGTGGTGTTGGGACCTGAGAATTGACCTAATGATCAACCCTGGTCACCAAGGGCTGCAGGGATGACTGCATTGGTGGCCTATGACTAGGAAGGGAAACAGAAAGGAGGGAGACAACCTGAGCTGTTGAATTTCTGCTGTCCTGAGGGTGCAGCCATTTTGATTGTTTACATGTGGCAGCCATTTTGGATATTTAAAGTGATCAAGGGCGCAGACATTTTGAATGTTTACAAGTGGCAACCACTTTGGATTTTAAAGTGATAGCATTCTCATTCAGATTCCAGGGACCTAAGAATAGGCTCTGTTTGGCAAGTCTGCAGGGACATACGAGAGGCTGACAACAGGAAAGGAGACAGGTGGTGAGCGTATAAGTGCTGTCAACTAGCAAATAGAGGAGCACGGTACCCTGCTTACATAGATAACATACAAATAAAACAAAGAAAATGAAAATCATGGGGAAATCACTCCAACATACAATCACCAATTAAATATAAACACAAAAACATCACAATGCCTCGGAAACAACAGAGCATCACAGTTCACACAAAGAAGCAAGATAAAGCAGGAGAAACAAGGGACCAGGATACAGACCCAAAACACATCCCTGAGTAAGATGCAGCATTGGAACTCCCTGATAAAGATTTCAAAAGAATTATATTTTGGTACTTTCAACGAATTGAGAAACAGATCAAGGAAAACACAGAGAAAACCCTGGAACAATTTTGAAAGACAATACAAGAATGAAATGACAAAAATAAATGAAAAATTAGAAATGATACAAAATCTACACATAGAAATCCAGAAGATTAATACTAAATTTTCAGAAATAGATAAGACATTGAATGGGCAAAGGAGCAGAATTGAATCAATGGAAGACAGAATTAGGGAGATTAAAGGCAAATACCTGAACACTTCTTTGGAAAGGGATCAATCAG
>NW_006921591.1:13028082-13028787 GCF_000298275.1 Orycteropus afer afer
TGCAGGTGAGAAGACAATGGGATGGTATATATAAAACCCTGAAAAAGAAAAATTTCCAACCAAGAATTATGTACCCAGCAAAATTGTCCCTCAAACATGATGATGAAATTAGGACATTCTAGATAAGCAGAATTTAAGAGAATTTGTTAAAACCAGAAAGCAACAACAGCCAACAACAACTGACCATTAACACACATGATGATATAACCCAGAAACCAACCCAGTTATGGAAGTATCCAAAGAAAATAAGTCTATAAGATTGTAAACAGGGAACCAGAGACATCAATTTACAAATGAGGACAACTACAAACCCAAAAGAGGGAAAAAACTGTGTCCTCACAGAACTTCTAGATGGTAGGGAAGTCAAGACAACTACAAGATAGAATGGACTATTCTAAACTTGGGAAGAAAATTATAAATCACAGGATACCCTCAAAGAAAAATGATAAGGCTTCGCATCAAAGAAGAGGACCAGCATAAATATTCAACAAATACTAAAACAATAGCAATGAAAGAAGTGATAACATGACTCATAAACAAAATGAGCTCAGCATAGAAAATTATATGGAACAAAGAGATTGACACCATGAAAAAGCACATAACAAAAATAACAGCAACAAATTCATATTTGCCAATAATTACATATCTGGCAAGGGACTTATCTCTAAGATTTATAGTGGAAGAGTGGATGACCAAACTATGGTG
>NW_006921591.1:13028977-13030774 GCF_000298275.1 Orycteropus afer afer
ATTTCAATAAAATGCATTGAAAAAAAAAAAAAAAGCCTAGTGGTTCAACTCCAGCTGCTACACCTTAGAAGGAAGATTGGGCAAACTACTCTTATAGGGATACTGCCATGCCTTGGAAAGCCAAGGAGGGGTCACTATAAGTCCGATCCCACTCAATGGCAGTAAGTTTGGTTTTTGTTGTTGTTGTTGTTTACTTGGCATTAGCAAGAAACACTTTCCTCCCTTTACTGGGGTGGTGCCAGATGAGGATCAGAAAGTCAGGACTTTCACTGTTCCCCAGAAGTAATGAGGCCACTTATATTTCAATGTCAGTGGAAACTTCCACTCACCCTGTGGTAGTTAAGTTTGTGTGCCAACTTGGCTAGGCCTGGTTGAGTGACTGGGCTGGATGTAGCATTCTCTGTGATGACACTGGTAATCAACTCCATGGTGGAATCTACTAGTGAGCAGCTGAGTAGCTGCCTTGAGGATGTGGTTTGCTTTCTGTATATAAGCAAAAGCCTTGGGGAACGGTCTCTATCTTATGGCACACTTGGACCCTGCATGTTGCCATGTCATTGTTCAGCAGCCTGCCATGCTCTGCCGACCCTGGGACTTACAATGGGCTTGAATTAATGGCCTGCTGTGTTGTTTGGTAACATCGGGACTGTACCATTTTATTTGCCGACCTTGGGCTTTTTAGCTTCAGCAGCCAGTAGCCACATGATTGAAGAGATGCCTCTAGCTTCAGTGGGCTGGGACCAAGAGACAGAGCTGAGGCCCAAGATCAAGGGGCTTTCACACAGCCCCCAGAGCCTGGCACTTTGAACTTGGACTTCTAGCCTCCCAAACTTCAAGAAAATACACTCCTGTTTGTTAAGCTATCCCATTTGTGGCATAATCTTGTCAGAGTGGTGCAGAGGTAACCAGAACACCTTGATGCCAGCAAAAAACAGGAACCACCACCATCACTTTGGGGGTAAATGGAGGCCAAGTGGGGAACCTGGACTTCTAACTTCACAGTGATAATGGAGAGCCCCTGTTTCCTTCTTTGAGTGATGACAGAGAAAGCTAACTAAAAAGAAGGTTTAAATAAGATGTGCAGCGGTCCATAAAATAATACAAAAACATCCAGGTTTCAACAGAAAATCATGTGTCATATCAAGAACCAGGAAGATTTAAAACTGAATGAAAGAAGACAATCAACAGATGGAAACACCAAAATGACAGAGATATTAGAATTATCTGGTAAAAATTTTAATAAAACTATCATAAAAATGCTTCAGTAAGAAATTATGAACATTTTGGAAACAAATGAATAAAATAGAAAGTCTCAACCAAGAGATAAATTATATGAAGAAGAATCAAATGAAAATTTTAAAACTGTAAAACTCAATACCAAAATAAAAAGTTCAATGGATAGGTTCAACTGCCTGATGGAGAGGACAGAGGAAAGAATCAGTATACTTGAAGAAGGAACAATGAAAATTACCAAATATGAACAATAGCTTTCTAAACAGTCTTTTTCAGAAAACATACAAGAAAAAAAGTGATCAGAGCCTTACAACGTGCAGGAATATACCTATATCTATTAAAAAAAAAAAAATTTTACTGCTCTACCATTGAGCAATTCTGACTCTAGTGACCTCCATTGAGTTCCTGAGGCTGAAATCTTTATGGAAGTAGATCACCCCATGTCCCTCTGTGCAGTATCTGATGAGTTTGAACCGCCAACCTTCTGGTTAGCAGCCAAATACATTATCCACTATACCACCAGAGTACCTTATCTATATCCGTATCTGTAATCTCTATCTCTAT
>NW_006921591.1:13035534-13037270 GCF_000298275.1 Orycteropus afer afer
TCCAGGAAGCGTATATCTAGAATCCTGTTTTTTCCAGTTTGTTCCTCGGATAGTATTACAGGTAGGCCACACCCCTGGGGAAACTCCCCCTAGACTGACCGGCCGCTTAGGACATAGTCATGTGATCCATCATGAGAAACAACACTCACAAGTGAAGTCCAGCCAAGTTGACAGATCTTCAACTATCACAGATATAAAACGGTCCTCAAGAGCAGAAGAACTAGATGGTGCCCAGCTACCAATTCCAAACACTTGAGAAGGTATCAAAACTAGTGATCCTGGATAGAGCAGGAGGAGAAACGTGGAACAAAACTCAAAAACACAATAATGACAGAGTTACTGGTCAAATGGAGTCTAGTGAGACTCATATACTATGGCCTTGGGACACCCTTTGGGCCTGGAATACAAGGACTTGCCCTCACCCCAACAGTAGAGAGACGTATGTAGAACACCCATCTCAGGGTTAGGCACCCACCTGCTCTATGGAGATACACCCCTTGAAGCAATCAACCATGGGGCACTGGAGGAGCAGCATGCACATAGAGGGAAAGCTGGAAAGACAGGAGTGCAGAGTTAGCATAGTTAAGAAGGGCACAGAGAAGGGCTTATAGGGAAGGGAGGGGAGGGGAGTGGGCTAGGTTTGGGGATGGTAATTGTGGCGTGAAATCAAATGTACACAAACTGTTGAATGTGAAACAAATTCTACTCAGTAATTTTGCACCCAAAGCAAAATTTAAAAAAAGAAAGAAAGAAAGAAAACTCAAGTTTGGCAAGAAACAAAGCTACAGATCAAGAAGCTGAGTGAATTCAAAACAGAACAACCCAAAGAATCCATACCAAGACACATCATAAGTAAATTTCTGGAAACAAAAGACAAAGAAAAAATCTTGAAAGTGGCCAGAGAAAAGTGACGTCTTGCCTATAGAGGAAAAACAATGAGAATGACAGCAAATTTTGCATCAGAACCAAGAAGGTCAGAAGGAAGTAGCACACTTTTTTTCAGATGCTAAAAAAACCCTCTCAACCAAGAATCTTATGTCCAGGGAAAATATTCTTCAGGTATGAGGAGAAAACCAAGACATATTCAGCTAAAGGAAAACTAAGGTGATGTGTTGCATCCTACTGACCCTAAAAGAATAGCTAAAGGAATTACTCTAAATAGAAAGTGAGGAATAAAAGAAGGAAACCTGGAACATCAGGAAGAGAGAAATAACATAAGTAAAAATTAAGTAAATACAGTGGCTTTCCTTCTCTCTTGAGTCTTATAAATTATGTCCGATGATTGAAGCAAGAATTATAACACTGTCTAATACAGTTCTAAATGTATGGAAAGAAAACATTTAAGATAATTGTATATGGGAGAAGGTAAAGAGATGTAGAGTGGTAAGATTTCTATACTTCACTCAAACTCATAAAATGAAGACACCAGTAGACTGTGGTAGGTTATACATGTTGTTGTTGTTATTATGTGCCATCTAGTGGGATCCGACTCATAACGACCCCTCCTTGGGTTTCCGAGGCGTTATCACTACGGAAGTAGGATTGCCCAACCTTCCTTCCGAGGAGTGGCTGGTAGGTTCAAACCGCCAGCCTTCTGGTTAGCAGTCAAGTGCCTTAGGCACTATGCTACCAGAGCTTCCATACAAAATGTAATACCTAGGAGTTCTGGTAGCATAGTGGCTAAAGCACTTGACTGCTAACCAGAAGGCTGGCGGTTCGAACCCACCAGCCACTCC
>NW_006921591.1:13039373-13042533 GCF_000298275.1 Orycteropus afer afer
GCTCTTTTATCTTGTCATTTCTTCCATTTGCTTTAGCTACTCTCCACTCAAGGGCAAGTTTCAGAGTCTCTTCTGTCATCCATTTTGGTTTTCTCTTCTTTTCTCATCTTTATAGTGACATCTTGCTTTTTTCATGGATGCTGCTCTTGATATCATCCCACAATTCTTCTGGTTTTCTGTCATTTGTGTTCAATGCATAAAATCTATTCTTTAGATGGTCTCTAAATTCAGGAGAGATATATTAAACATCATATTTTGGCTCTTGTGGACTAGTTTTAATTGTCTTCAACTTCAAGTTGAACTTGCATATGAACAGTTGATGATCTGTTCCACAATCAACTCCTGGCCTTATTTTGGCTGAAGATATTGAGCTTTTCAGTCACCTCTTGCCTCAGATGTAGTCAGTCTGATTCCTGTCTGTTCCATCTGGTGAAGTCCACATGTACAGCCACCATTGGTGTTGTTGAAAAAAGATATTTGCAATGAGTAAGTCATTGGTTTTGCAAAATTCTACCATGCAATTTCCAGCATTATTTCTGTCACCAAGGCTAAATTTTCCAACTACTGGTAATTCTTCTTTGTTTCCAACTTTTGCATTCCACTCACCAGTGATTAACACATCCTGAATGCATGTTTGGCCAATTTCAGACTGTAGAAGTTGATAAAAATCTTCAATTTCCTCATCTTTGGCTTTGGTGGTTTGTGCATAAATTTGAATAACAGTTGTATTAACAGGTCTTCCTTGTAGGCATATGCATATTATCCTATCACTGACAACATTGTACTTCAGGACAGATCTTGAAACATTGTTTGTGATTATGAATGCCATGCCATTCCTCTTCAAACTGTGTTTTGTTCTGTTGTACATGGGGTCACTATGAATCAGAACTGACTCCTGGGACATGACAACAAAAACAATAAGACATACTCCACACAAATAAATTCTAGAACTTAAACAAATCACTCCCTCAAAAAATACAAACTTCAAAAACTCTCTCAATATGAAAGAGATTATTTGAATAGACCCATAATTATCAAGGGAACTCTGGTAGCATAGTACCTAAGGCATTTGACTTCTAACCTGAAGGCTGGCAGTTCAAACCCACCAGCCTCTCCTCGGAAGGAAGATTAGGCAATCTACTTCCATAGTGATACTGCCTCGGAAACCCAAGGAGGGTCACTGAGTCAGATCCAACTTGAAGGCAGTGAGGTTTTTTTTTTTCTTTTTTTCCAATAACTATCAAGGAAATTGTATTTGTAGTTTAAAAGAACTCCCAAAAAGAAATCTATAGGCCAATATGATTTACTACAGAATTCCACCAAATGTTAAAAAGATAAATTAACACAAATTCTACAAAATCTCTTCCAGAAAACAGAAGAGGCAAGAACACTTTACAGCTCATTTTATTAAACTAATATGTCCTTGATGTATTTAGACAAAGAAGTACAGGGAGGTCGATTCCAATATGGCGGAATAAGCAGAAAGACAGTACAGACCCTCTTCAACAAAGAAAAGGGGAAAAAAGTAACAGACACAGAAGATAATCCTGGACCCCTGAGCCTTGAAGGGAAGGATATAGAAGTGGACTAAACCCCAAGTAGCAGAAGAATTTGCATGAAAATACCAGAAAAGGAGACATATGGAGCTGCAGTCTGGCAGAGATCCTGAGCGATCCTGATGGCACAGACAGCTTGGTGAATCCCAAGTGGTGGTAGGACCTAAGAATTAGCCTAAAAATCAGCCCTGCTAGCCAGAGACTGCACGGAGGACTGCTCTGGTGGCTGTGCAATGAAAGGGGAAGCAGTGGTGAAGAGGAAGACGGGCTGAGCTGTGGACTTTTGCTGGTCTGAAGGGCACAGCCATTTTGAATGTTTACAAGAAGCTTGTCCATTTTGGATATTTAAAGAGACAGCACTTTACCAGATTCCAGGGGCTTAAGAACAGGTTCTGCTTGCCAGTAACCTCAAGGACACTCTGGACCTGCATGACTGAAAAGGTGCGACAGGCCTCTTGTTACTCTTATATCCCACACCCACTTGGTGAATGGAGGTGTGGCCATCCCCCACTCCCACCTACCTTCTGGGCCTGCAAAAACTCCATCCCAGTCTGTGTGCTCAGACAGAGCCTGGGTGCCCTGCCCTGTCCTCCACTGTTTTTTTTCTCTTTGCCTTTCTTTTTTCTGGTGTTTAGTTTGCTTATATTTGTCTGTTTTAAACCTACTATTATTAATAATACTTTTGTCCTTTTTACTATTATTCTTTATTCTTGCCCTCCCAGGTCCTAGTTTATAGCTTTTTTTTTTCCTTTCCCTGTTCCTGGTTAATTTTATTTTTTTAACTTTAAATTATTTTTTTTTTCCATTTTTTCTCATGGTTCAGTCCATTCCTTGTTTTTCTTTTGCATTTTTCCTTCATTATTCTCCTTCTATACCTTTTTTCTCTTAGTGCCCTATCCCCAGATATTGCAAGTTTTCTTTTTTCTTTTTTTCTTCTTCTTTTTTCCCTTTATTCTTTTTTTTGGTTATTGTTCCTATGTGATGACATGGTGTACTTTTTGTCCATGTGCTTTTAGTTTTTTGATGGTTATTCAATTGTAATTTTTGTCTAACTGAGTGGGAGACAGCAACAGTCCCCGTAAGATACAACTACACCCACACCTCCTGCAACATCACTTACTGAGTGAGAGCCACCACCTCCTTCTCCACCAATGGGCCAATGATAAAAAACCACTGAGAAGAGCAAGAATCACCCTTGGCTTCTCTTCACAAACAGTTAACAGAGATCTAAATACAACACCATGTTGTTTCAGAGACAACAGACCATCACAGTCCACACAAAGAAGCAAGATAAAGTGGTAGAAACAAGGCAGCAGGATACAGAACCAGAACACATCCCTGAGGAAGAAGCAGCATTGGAACTTTCTGATAAGGAATTCAAAAGAATTATTTTAGGTATCTTCAAAGGACTGACAGACAACCCAAAGAAAACACAGGAAAAACCTTACAAGAATTTTGGAAGAAAATACAAGAACAAAATGACAAAAAAGAAAAATTAGAAATGGTTCTAGGTCTACAGACAGAAATCCAGAAGATTAATACTAAATTGTCAGAAATAGATAACACATTGGAAGGGCAAAGGAGTAGAATTGATGCAATGGAAG
>NW_006921591.1:13047246-13047754 GCF_000298275.1 Orycteropus afer afer
GGTGGGAGGGGAAGGGAGGGAACACTGTTAGATAGATAGAGATAAGTATTGATTTGGGTGAAGAGAAGGGCAATGTACCAAATGTGAGTGATCAATATAGCGGCATTGAGAAAGAGAAAGACATAGAGAGGTAAGTGGGAGGTACAGACAACAAAGACGAACACTTTTGCACATAGTATGGCATTGTCAATGAAGGCAAACATGAGTAAACGGGTGGATAGATAGGTCAACAGGCTGAACTATTAGGTATGTCTATGAAATGAGGAGTGTACCCAAGAACATGTATAGGGTTGGCAGACAATGGTCCTGTAAGTTTATATGTATGATCTGAATTCCCATGTGTATAGTAGAGCTGACAAGGAGCAAGGTTGTAGTCACTGCTTGGTCACAGCCAGCTACCAAGAGGGACCGAGTAGTTGAACCTGTATGCTCGGGACCATAGTCGCAGGGAACATCAAGCTCCATTGGCATAACATACTACACAAAACATTCCACCTCCTACTTTGGC
>NW_006921591.1:13047955-13051993 GCF_000298275.1 Orycteropus afer afer
CTGGTCTGATAAAGCCTGGTGGAACCACTGAAGACTATGGTCCCTAGCTGCCCTTCAGATCTGGAATTGAACCCATGCCTGTGGCTTCCAGCCAAACAATAGATAGGCATATGAGTTGAACATTTATCTTAGCTAGATACACTCCTTGGAGAGAACAAGCATGGGAGAAAGAAGGGCTGTTTATGCACAGGGAGACAGCTCAGGGGGCAGGTGTGCATGGAGGGATGGACACAGGGAAGGGGCAACTATTGGGAGGAAGTATGTGGGGAGATGTTGCATTGTGGTAAATTGTGGTCAATGTCATGAGACAAAGTGTACATGAACCACTGTATGGAAGGTGAATTTGCTCTGTAAATTTTCACCCAAATCACAATTAAAAAAAAAAAAATGAAGTACAGGGAAGAAAACTACGGACAAATATCCTTCATGAATACTGGTGCAAAAGTCATAATCAAAATGTTAGCAATAGAAATAAACACTATATAAAATGAAATACACATCAAGACCAAGTGGATTTTATTCACTGATGCAAGATTGGTTCAGTATTTGAAAGTCAGTCATCGTAATTCACCATGTTAGTGGGCTAAAGAAAAAGAACTTATGATCATATGACTTGATGCAGAATTGGCATCTCACAAAATTTAATACCCAGTCATGATAAAAACTCTCAGAAAAATAGAAATAGAGGAGAAACTTCCTTAGCTTGATAAAGAGCTTCTACAAAAATCTACAAATAACGTTGTGCTTAAGTATGAAAGACTTAATGCTTGCCCCCTAAGATTGGAAACAAATAATGACTGTCCATTGTCACTACTCTTATTCTACATAGTACTGGAAGTTCCAGCCAGTGTGATGAGGCAAGAAAAGGAAATAAGAGACATATATGTCCAAATGATTATCCAGAAAGGTATAAAAGTATTTCAGTGGAAAAAAGCCTTTTCAACAAATGATGCCAGAATGATTGTATAGCCATAAGCACAAAAATGAACCTGGACCCAAGTCTCACATCTTACACAAAAAGTTAACTCTAAATTGATCATGAACTTAAACATATGGCATAAGTGTGATGTATAAAATAATCAATAAATCATAGTTCATCAAAGTTAAAACTTTTTTATGTGAAAGATTTTATTACGAATATGAAAAGTTAAGATACAGAGTGAAAGGAAATACTTGCAATGCACATACCCAACAAAAACTAGTATACAGAATATATAAAGACTCTCAAATATCAGCAATAAAACACCAAACAACCCAATTAGAAATAAGCAAAGGATATGAGGAGACATTTCAGTAAAGAAGATATACAGTGGCAAACAAGTACATGAAAAGATGTTCAACATCATTAGCCCTTAGTTAAATACAAATTAAAGCCATAATAAGATATCACTCATCAATTTGATGATGATGGGAAGGAACTGAATCCCTTACACTTTGTTGGTGGGAATGTAAAATGGTACAACCACTCTGGAAAACAATGTATGAAGTTCCTTAGAAAACTAAGCAAGCAACTACCATGTTGTTGCATACCATCAAGTCTGTATTTATAATTTATAATACCCTATAGTCTTAAAAATACATGAAACTCTTCTGTTCTCTTTATTTGGGTTCATTGCTTGGGCTATTTTAATACTAGAACCATCCTGTTAAAGTCGTAGCTTTATTGATGTTATAACAGTTGTTGTTAGGTGCTACTGAGTTGGTTTTGACTCATAGTGACCCTATGTAAAGAACGAAACACTGTCTGGTCCTGTACTGTCCTCACAATATGTGTCATGTTTGAATTCATTGTTGCAGCCACTGTGTCAATTCATCTCATTTAGGTTCTTCCCCTTTTTTGCTGAACCTCTACTTTACCAAGCATGATATCCTTCTATAGAGACCGGTGGCTCTTGATAACGCAGTTAAAGTACAAGAGATGAAATTGGGCCATTTTTACTTCTAAGGAACATTCTGGCTATACTTCTTCCAAGACAGATTTGTTCATTCTTCTGGCAGTCAATGGCATTTTCAACATTCTTGCCAACACCGTAATTCAAAGGGATCCACTCTTGTGTCTTCCTTATTCATTGTCCAGCTTTCACATGCATATGAGGCAATTGAAAATACTATGGCTTAGGTTAGATGTACATTAGTCTTCAAAGAGACATCTTTGCTCTTTAATACTTTAAAGAGGTCTTTTGCAGCAAATTTGCCCAGTGTAATACATCATTTGATTTCTTGACTACTGCTTCAGTGGGCATTGATTGTAGGTCTAAGTAAAATGAAATTCTTGATAATTTCAATCTTTTCTCCATTTATCATGATGTTGTTTACTGGTTCAGTGGTGAGGATTTTTGTTTTCTTTATGTTGAAGTGTAATCCATACTGAAGACTAGTGTTTGATCTTCATCTATAAGTGCTTCAAGTCTTTCTCATTTTCAGCAAGCAAGGTTGTGTCATCGGCATATCGCTGGTTGTTAATGAGTCTTCCTCCAACTCTGATGCCATGTTCTTCTTCATAGAGTCCAGCTTCTCAGATTATTTGCTCAGTGTGCAGATTGAATATGTATGGTAAACTGATACAACCCTGATGCACACCTTTGCTGATTTTAAACTATACAGTATCCCTTGTTCGGTTCAAATGACTGCCTCTTGTTTGCTCATGACCACAATTAAATGTTCTGGAATTCCCATTCTTTGCAACGTTACCCATAATTTTTTATGATTCATACAGTTAAAATGTGTACACCTCAACCTTTATATAGTAAAACACAGGTAAACATCTTTCTGGTATTCTTTGCTTTCAGTCAAGATCCATCTGACATCAGCAATAATATCCTCCTTTTCATGTCCTCTTATGAAATTGGCTTGAATTTTTGGCAGTTCTTGTTTAGGTACTGCTGCAACCATTTTTAATTATTCACAGCAAAATTTTACTTGCAGTGATACTGATGATTTTGTTGGAAAATTTATGCATCCTATTGGGTCACCTTTCTTCAGAATGGGCACAACAAATATGAATCTCTTCCACTCAGTTGGCCAGGTACCTGTCTTCCAAACGTCTTGGCATAAACAAGTGAGGGCTTCCAGTGTTACATCTGTTTGTTGAAACATCTTAATGGGTATTCTGTCAATTCCTGGAATGTTGTTTTTCACCAGTTCCTTTAGTGCAGCTTAGATTTCTTCCTTCAATAACATCACTTCTTGATCATATGCTACCTCCTGAAATGATTGGATGTTGACAAATTCTTTTTGGTACAGTGACTGTGGATTCCTTCCATCTTCTCTTGATGTTTTCCTGTATCTTTCAATATTTTTTCCATTGAATCTTTCAATATTACTACTCAGTGCTTGATTTTTTTTTTTTTTTTTCAATTCTTTCAGCTTAAGAAACACCGAATGTGTTCTTTCCTTTTGATTTTCTAACTCCAGGTCTTTGCACATTTCATTATAATATTTGTCTTCTTGGGGTGTTATTTGAAATCTTCAGTTCAGCTCTTTTACTTCATCAGTTTTTCCATTCACTTTAGCTACTTTCCATTCAAGACTAAGTTTCAGAGTCTTTTCTGATATCCATTTTGGTCTTTTGCTTTCTTCATGTGTGACATCCTTAGTGTCATCCCACAACTCATCTGGTCTTCAGTCATTGGTGTTCAATGTGTCAAACCTATTCTTCAGATGGTCTCTAAATTCAGATGGGATATACCCAAGTTTGTATTTTGGCTCTTGTGGACTTGTTTTAATTTTCTTCATCTTCAACTTGAACTTGCATATGAACAATTGATGGTCTGTTCCACAGTTGGCCCCTGGTCTTGTACTGACTGATGGTATTGAACTTCTCCATCCTCTCTTTCCATAGATGTAGTTGATTTGGTTCCTGTGTATTCCATCTGGCATGGTCCACATGTATAGTCTTTGTTTATAATTATAGTTATAATTATAATTAGGGCAAGTTTTATTCTTTTTCCAAAAAGAATAAAAATCTTGGGTATTCTCATTCTTTTATTTTCTCAAGTGAACTTTAGAATTATGTTATCCTATTTTCTGATAGGAGCT
>NW_006921591.1:13052093-13059882 GCF_000298275.1 Orycteropus afer afer
GGAAGGTTGGGCAATCCTACTTCCGTAGTGATACTGCCTCGGAAACCCAAGGAGGGGTCGCTATGAGTTGGGGCTGACTCGACGGCACACAACAACAACAACAACAACAACATTATCTTCTGATACTCACCCTGACCCCCATATTCTATTTGGATGATTGGTATTGCTTTATTAATTCAAGGAGAATTGAAGTCTTCACAGCATTAAGTCTGGGCTTAGAAACATTTCTCCATTATTGAATTTTCCTTCATTATTAAAGTCTTATTTTAAAATATCCCCTAAGAACTCTCAAAATACAAAATAAAAGGAAGTTTGTAGTTTTCTCCATATGTTTCCTTCACAGTCTTCTTAAGTTTGTAGTAAACATCTTAGATTATGCTGATGACAAAACAATTGTTTATCTCTTTGATGGGATTATCTTAATTTCATGGAAATAACTAAGCAACCTTTTCTGTCAGGAAAAAATTCCTCTAGAGTCCCTGGGTGGTGCCAATTGTTAACTGCTTGGCTACTAACTATAAATTTGGTAGTCTGAACCCACCCACATGTACCTTAGAAGAAAAGCCTGATGATATACTTCTGAAAAATCTGCCACCATAAAACCTACGGAGTACAGTTCTACTCTGACACCATGGGGTTGCCATGAATCAGAGTCAACTTGATGGCAATTAGTTTGTTTTTCAGATGCCTCTAATACAATTCTTCTGGAAAGCACCTGCTAATCCAGGTGAAAACAGTTTTACTGGCTGTGAAACTAACCCATGACAGTTTGCTTGGCTGTTCCAGCTTCACAGAGATGTGGTATATCAGGGGTTCAGTAAATGCTTGTTGGTTGGAGTACAATGAATAATTCAGCACATAATGTCACTAATTTAACCCCACTGAGCACCTTCTCTCTCTGTGGGCTCAGTTATGCAAGTGAAGCATTTGGAGCCCTGTGTTACTGGGACATTGTCTTAATTTTCCATACACTCTTTAAAACACATCATCAAGTTATTATTCTCCTTGAATGAGACCTACATATGAGAAGATAGATGTAACCCATGCACACACATGTGTATCTTGTTGGAGATGTATTCTACTTTAAAAAATCTAATATGGCATTGTGGGGAAAAGTATCAACTTTTGGACTTTGTGATCTTTGCCACCAGGCACAGAGAACATGAAAAAATGCTTACCATTTGAAGATAAGGAAAATCATTTGCATCCTAGTGCTGACCAGCACTTTTGAGAGGAACAGTAGACCCAGAGATCTGGTAATGTGGACTAACGAGTTTTGTATCCTGAAATCCATATTGTAGAAGGGATTGAAATCTGCAAAAAGCCACATCTGTGTGCTCCTTGCCAAACTCCAGCAAGGAGCCTGAATACAGCATGTCATTATGATTAATTGTGGGTAATGAGGGTCTTATGAACCCAAGAAAGAGAAACGTTTGTTTCTCTGCTGCTACAGTTACAGCCTCCTATTTGTTTTCAGGCATTCAACAGAAGAAAGCCAACACAGAATAGGAAATGGCTATTCTGTAGCATCCTTTACTGCCCTGCCAGACATTTCCGTAAATTATCATGCAGAAATCACTTTGGGGTTTTGTGAGCTCTTTCAAGGATGTGATAAAGAAAAGCCTTCCCTGTTCAAAAATCAGACTGTAGGAGATCTGTTGTGAGTTCTCCCAGAAGCTAAGTGGTCTCTGAGTACTGATACAAATAGAACAATATTCAAGGAAGCAGGGTGAATAAAATAATTTTATGGAAGCAACGGGTATTTCCGTTATTATTCGACCCACCAGAAGGTGGCGCAAATTCACTGCTGATACAGTAAAGGAGGACTTGGTTTTCTTTTCTTGAGCCCTGCCTGACCTGTGCAAGTACAGGCAGTCCTCAGATTAGGAAAGAGTTCCCTTCCCAAATCTGTCTTTAAATCAAATTTGTACATACATAAGAGCAATTAGGTATGGTTCCTATGTAATATTAGTTACCCAAATGTTTGTCTTAGTATATAGTATATAGTGTACCTTTCTATGTATAAAAAAACATTAGAGGAACTCTTCCAGATACACTAAAACACCCTTAACATAAAAACAATAATGTTTTGCTGTAGCATCACAAAGTGGTGGCCATTTGTTATTACAAACTTTTACCTCGAATTTTTAACGGGGTGGCTCACAACTGTGAGTTATATATACGTTGGATGTTTATAACCTGGGGACTACTTGAACAGTAAAACAGAAAGAAACAAAGAAACCTCCAATAATGAAAAATAAATTAAACAAACAGTAAGATTTCATCTTTAACTACAACAACAACAAAAACTTCCTTTCATGTTGTACAACCTCTGTCATCTATGTCTTGATGAACTCAGCTATGTGAGTCAAACTAATAAGGGAGGCCAGGATGGAGATTTGAGCAAGATAATTTTTAATATCTTAATGTAAGAAACTTAACAAGATGTGGTTTCTAATGGCTTCACACAAGCACTATATTAAAGAAATGGCCTATGTTGGAGATTCTAAAAAATAACAAAAGAGTGGCTAAACAGTCACATGCTTCATTCTGTTTTTAAAATATTCATTATAGAAAATACATGCTCGGACTTTACTTTAGGGTGAAGCACTGTGACTTCCCTTATATGTGTCTGCTTCTGCATTTTTCAAACAAACATTAAGCCATCACCCAGGAAGAATGTAGAAGACTCAACACAATTGTTTTAAACAATAAACAAAAAGAAAAGAAAAACCGATCATTAGCAACAACAAAACCCTTCTCATTCGTTTGTGAGAAGAGCATCAGAAAGTTAAACACTGGCTTAGAGCAATTCGTCCACTGTGTGCTCTGGTGGCAACTTTCAAAGAGTCGAGAGCATTTTTAGAGATGAGATATCTGCCTGGAAGAAAGAAGAAAAGTTGTGTTTTCTTTTTAATTATTTCACTAAAATATCAATTGGAGCACTTGTTTATTTATTTATTTTTCCTAAATCTCAGTTTTCAAGATAACTTGGTCTAAACAGGGAGAGTATTTTTAAATAAAAACAAACCTAAACTAAACAAACAAACAAACAAAATTCCTCAAACCTTTCTATATAGAAAACAAAACCAAGACTCAAAAGAAAGTTTCAACATTTTGAAATAGAATTTCTAAAGAAAATATATCCAGAGTCTGATCACTGCGTTCTACGTTAGGACCGATTTTTCAGCGCGAAATCAGCACAGTTTTAAATAAATGTGACCAGGGAGAACAACGTTTTTTTTTTTTTCTTCCATAACTAAAATCCATCTTTTAAAAAATTAATCTGCTCTCTGTATTGCGGGATTACATTTCATTTAACTTCAGTGTTGCGCCCTGTAATTAGTTTTTCTTGATTTGTTTCTTTAGAAGAATGGGGGTAGTAGAAAGAAAGAAAGAATAAAAAAGCAAGCTTGTAGGTTGCAGCTGAAATATTTTCGTTTATCACGCCTGGCCGATAAAGAATCAACAATACTGAACTCCAAAAGGCAGCGAGTCACAGACCCCGCTTTTCCCATCCCAAACCTCTCAAACATCTTTTCTGAAAATCGTCAGAAATCATAGGGAAGCCAAAGGGCTTGGCCAAGCCGCTTGTCATTTATTTGGGAGAGGGACGCGTCTTGGAAAGGAAGCTGAGGGGTTAGGAGGAGGATGGGTCGGCTGATTCAACAACTTACTCGCGGGCGTTTTCCAGTACTGAAGGGAGTCTATCATCCTCCCGCGCACCTGGAAAGTCCCCCTCCTGGCACCCACTTTGCTTGGCGCGCCTTTAAGAAGCTCCGCGCTGGCAAAGCGATCCACAATGAAACAAATTCTCATTTTATGACACCTTTCCCCTCCTCGGAGTCCGAGCAATGTTTGGGGGGCTCGGCACTCAAGGAGATAAAAGAGTTTATTTTAAATGCGGTACAC
Source organism: Orycteropus afer afer (assembly GCF_000298275.1). Taxonomy (NCBI): domain Eukaryota; kingdom Metazoa; phylum Chordata; class Mammalia; order Tubulidentata; family Orycteropodidae; genus Orycteropus; species Orycteropus afer. The sequence goes on from NW_006921591.1 coordinate 13,056,006, forward strand.
GTCAAGATCAGACAGAGCTCCTTTCAACTGAACGACAGAGCGGATCCTCATATCCTATTTCACTGTTTCCCTGAAAAGAAACTTTTCTTTTAATTTCTTCCCTGCCCCCCAAAGAGTCGGGGAGAAAAGTGCTGGACACAAAACTGCCCCCTGCTCTTCGGATATCACTTAACTCCTGATCCTTGTAATTATCTGGGCAACGCCGGCCTCGCCCACAGCCGTGGGTTTAGTTTTGTCGGGTGAGGCTGCAAACTGGTTTTAGCTCCCTTGAGCGTTTGAGCAACCGGGGACAAGTTGCAAACCAAAGTGAGGCGACTGAGGCAAAATGTTTCTAAAGCGCCAGCGCTCAGGGTGCTGGGCGCCTCCGCCACAGAGCGCCCGCCTGGAGTACAATTAGTGCCTTCGCCCGGGGCTCGTGGGCTGTTGGCGGCCGAGCCACCAGCTTCTGAAGAGAGACTGAGCAGGGATAGAATGGCTGGGCTTTTGTTAGCAGTTGGTTTTTACTTTTGCAACAAACGGGCCCTGGTGGGACCGGGTGACTTGCAGAGACTTTGGCCCGGCTTCGGGCCTTTGTCAGCTCCGGTCTCTGAGGCTACTACGCGAGTGGTTTGGGACCGCGCCCAGTTTTGGCGGGTGTCCCGGGCCCCGCCCTCACCCTCTCCAGGCAGAGTCTTCTCCTTGCCGCGCAGACAGCGAGGAAATGAGCACAAACAGCGTTTTGCACTTTTCCGCTACTTTAGCAGGAATCGGAGGAACCCGGCTGGCAAACCCGAAGAGGGAGGCCGTTATTTATGGCAGACGAGTCGGGGTCTGGCACCATATGGTGGGACTTACCAGGCCCGGGCCGCCTCCCAGTCCCTCCCCCCACCCCAACGTCGGGCAAACAGTGCCCGCTGACAATGGCGCCCGTGCAGCCCGCAGGCAAGGAACGCCTCAGCGGCTTCTCCCTCGATTCCATCCCCCTCCCACATTTTTTTTCTCCATACTAAGCTGATGGAAGACGCTCTTTATTATCATTTTTAATGGTATAATTAGCAATTAAACAAAAAATAGTGATTTGGGTGCATCAGCATTTAACAGCCAATGGCACCTTCCTTCCCTTTTGTGGAAGCCGGATCAGGGTTGAGGGGTGGCGACTTGGGCCAGGTGGAAGGTGATGTGGGGTTAAGAAGCGTCAGACCTCTGAGAAGAGTCTCACTTCCTCTTCGTTTTGTCGCCCTTTGTGTTACATACGGGGGCAAGCAAGGTCTGCCAATCACTACCATTTCTCTTTCTTGTTCCATAAAGGGAGGGTCGTCACAGCAACAGGGACATGACAGGCTGGTATCTCTCTCGAGCTCCAGGGGGCCCCTAATAGGATTGAACTGAAAGATCAAGCGACTGGTTTCCTATTTTAGGCCTGTAATAACTCCCAACTGCTTGCATATACATGGGCTTTACAGTATTATGAGGCAACTTTTAATCCCAGAGAAGAGGAGACTGTTTTCTAGCTGGGTCTACTTTAGAAAATCCTATGGGATCCTCCCTCCCTGCTCATCCTCCTTTTCCTATCTCCTCTCTTTACTTGGGGGGCAGAAGAAAATTTCCCCTCTCTCCACATTTCTCTTACCAGCAGCTGAAGGTGTCATTTCCTTTCGTTAATTCATGTTACCAGCTCAAAGTAAATACTCTGTTTAGAGGGAACAAAGACACCCCTCTTTGGTATTCAGTGGAAGTCCCGGGTGGGATCAGAAGTTTGCTCATCTTTTGGGGAAATTGGCCTTGGTTATGGTTTAGTCAGACCCCTCCCCCATCCGCACACACCTAGAACACAAAGCAACCTAACAAGGAATGAGAAAGGTTTCTCTCCCCCAGGCCTTTTATATTCAAAATGAAATGTGAAGTCACTTGGGAATAAGGAGTGTGTGTGGTGTGTGGGTGTTCTTTATCTGTGCCTCTATGGGTTGGAGAGAGGAAATAACAGAAAACTCATGGGGCAGGGAGATGGTTTGCTCACCCCAAAACCAGAGAAAACCCGTCAAAGAGACTGACTTCAAAAAACCCGGAGACTGCCTGGGAAATCTGAATGCAAACAGCCCTGGAATAATCAGCCCCACTAACATCTGTCACCGCAGCTGTTTCATTTCTGGTTGGTGAGAGAACCTGTCTCTCTCCTGTGGGCCGGCAGTGAACTCTGAACAGTGGGACCAGGGTCTTGCTTTTACAAACAGAATGCTCCAGGTGTCTATGTAATTCAAAAACCAAAAACTTACTGCCATCGAGTCGTTTCTGAGTCACCGCAACTCCTCCTTGGGTTTCTGAGGCGGTATCTCTACTGAAGTAGATTGCCCAGTCTTCCTTCGGAGGAGTAGCTGGTGGGTTTGGATCACCAGCCTTCTGGTTAGCAGTCAAGTGCCTCAGGCACTACGCCACCTGCCACCTTAGCCCTCTTGAAAACAAGAAACTAAACAAAACAACATGAGCATGATTTTGCCACCTTTTAGGTGAGAATAAGTAGCCTGTTGAAGTAGGTTAGGAAGAAGTGTTTTGACATATGGTCACATATAGGGAAATTGAGGCATAGGAAATTGAGGCCAGGAAACTTTCAAATTGATATCCAGGGGAGAATCAGAATTGATAAGTGCAATCCTCAGCCCACTGGATTTGGCTGGTAGTCTTGAAAATCATTCTGTTAAAAAAAAAAAAATGAGTATTTTTCTTTTATTCAATCAAGAAACCACTGAGGAGCTCTGGTAGAGTAGTAGTTAAGGCATTTGGCTGCTAACCAGAAGGTTGGTGGTTCAAACCAACCAGTTGCTTGGGAGGAAGATGAGGCAATCTACTTCTGTAAAGATTTACAATCTTGGAAACCCAATGGGGGTCACTATAAGTCGATATTGACTCTATGGCAGTGAGTTTGGTTTTTTGAGTTTAGAACATGGAAGACAAAGTGCTTTGTGTTGTGGAGAGGTAAAAAAATCACAGCCGTTGAGTCAATTCTGACCCATAGCAACCCTTCCTTGGGTTTCTGAGACAGTATCTCTAGGGAACAATCTACTTTACGGAAGTAGATTGCCCAGTCTTCCTTCCAAGGAGTGGTTGGTAGGTTTGAACCACCAGACCTCTGGTTAGTAGTCAGATGCCTTAGGCACTAAGGAAATAAAGTCTCTGTGCTAAAATAGTGTGTCTCCTGGGAGGGGTACTGTGACAAACAAGGGCATATCCCCCAAAAAACAAAGTAATTGTTGTTAACTCCTACTCATGACGATGCCATATGTACAGAGTAGAACAGTGCTCCATAGTTTTCAATGACTAATTATTTGAAAGTAGATTGCCAGACTTTACTTTTGAGGCAGCTCTGGGTGGCCTCAAATTGTCAAGCTTTCTGTTAGCCGCCCAGTGCATTAACTATTTGTGTCACCCAGGGACTCGAATAAGGATGTAGGTACCTGGGAATCATGGATGTGGCAATGTAGTGGCTTGGTTTGATATAGTGGCATGGACATCTGACAAAGGAACATGTAATTTCTGACTGGAGTCACCAACATGGACTTCATGGAAGAAGTAGCATTTGCCTAGAACGTGAAGGCTGGCTGAGGTTTTGATAAGTAGAGGTGGAAGAAGGGCACTGAATATGCAGTGAATGGCATGCAGACATGAAGGAAGAGCAAATTAGTTTTTTTTTTTTTTTCCAGGGGATCAGGAGTGATGAGATAAGAATGAAAGAGAACAGTTTTATTTTATTTTATTGTGACTTGGGTGCAAATTTACAAAGCAGATTCGTTCTACTCTTAACAGTTCACGTATATTTGATTTCACGGCCCCAATTACAATTCCCAACCATAAAAAGCTATCTTCTTCTCTCTTCCCTGTGACTACCCCCTCCCTATGCCCCCTT
>NW_006921591.1:13062955-13079017 GCF_000298275.1 Orycteropus afer afer
GTAATTTTTAGGTTAATTTTTAGGTCCTACCACCACTCGGGAATGTCCAAGCTGTTTGTGCCGTCAGGGGCGTTCAGGTCCCTGCCAGACCGCAGCTCCGTATGTCTCCTTTTTTGGTATTTTCACACAAATTCTTCTGCTAGTTGGGGTTTAGTCTACTTCTGTATCCTTCCCTTCAAGGCTCAAGGGTCCAAGATTATCTTCTGTGTCTGTGTCAGTTGGTTTCCCTTGTCTTTGTTGAAGAGGGTCTGTGCAGTTCTTCTGCCTAGTCCGCCATCTTGCCAGAACTCCCACCTGTGCCCTTCTTATCTATGTATTCCTGTCTGTCCAGTTTTCCCTCTGGTGTCTCATGGCTGATTGATGTAAGAGGTGCATCTCCCTAGGGTAGGTGGGTGCATCTCCCTGAGGTGGGTGTTCTGCATGTAGGTGTTTCTACTGTTGGGCTGAGAGGCAATCCATGGGAGTGAATCCATTTCCAGGCTCAAAGGATAAGCTGGAGCCATAGCCTCAGGGGTTCCACCAGTCTGTATCTGACCCGTAATTCTGGTCATTTTTGTGTTTTTGAATTTTGTTCTACATTTTTTCTCCCACTCTGTCCAGGATCTCAAATTTTGATCCCTTTCTGAGTGGTGGGCATTGGTAGCTGGGCACCGTCTAGTTCTTCTGGTCTCAGGGTCATGAAGGCTGAGGTCCTTGGGGTCCGTCATATATTTGGGCTAATTCTTTCCAAATGATTTTTATTTTCTCCACTCTTTGCTCCAGATGAGAGGAGACCAATAGTTGCATCTTAGATGGCTGCTTGAAAGGTTTTAAGACCCCAGTCACTACTTACCAAAGTAGGACGTAGAATGAGATTTTATTGTACCGTGTTGTGCCAGTTGGTTGAGCATGATATCCCCCTGACACTATGGTCCTGAGCCCCTCAGGCCCAGTGATTTTCTCCCTAATGATGTTTTGTTGTCTCTGAGAAGCTACTCCAATCTTGTCTTCTGTTACTTCTGTAATGTATGTGGATAATTTTGTAGCACATGTCATATACTTACATATGCTTACATACATATGCTTACATAGCATATGTAAGACTATCTTCAGCCAAATCTATCCCTGGTCTAGCATATATTCCTATTTGCCTACCCCCGCCTGATTTTCTCATCTGTCTATGCATTAGCCCATAGCCTAGTGTTTGCTGCCACTGATAATGCAGTACTGTGCATGTAATAGTATTTGGCTCTGTTGTCTGTATCTTTTGTGCACGTTTCTATGTTCTCCCTCTCCCTATTGTCACCATGCTGGTCACAGATTCTTTCCATATCACCCCTCACTTCATCCAAATCACATGTGACCCCCAACTAGTCTGAAATTTTCCCTCACCTTCCCTCCCATCTCTGGTGACCAACAAAGTGAATTTACTCCCCTGTGTAAACCATTACTTGACATTTTACAATAATGGACTCATATAGTATTTGTCCTTCTATGATTGACTTATTTCACTCAGAATAATGTCCTCTAAACTCATCCATGTTGTGAGATGATTCATAGATTCGTTGTTACTCTTTAATGTTGCACTGTATTTTCTAGTGTGAATGTACCATGGTTTGATTATCCATTCATCTGTTGACAGGCATTTAGGTTGTTTCCATCTCTTTGCTATAGTGCATTGTGCTGCAATGAACAAGGATAGAATTTTAAATATCAGGCTAAGACTTAAACTTGAATCTGTGGACGCTACAATGTTCTGGGAGCATTAATGGATGGTGAACCTAGGGTTGATTTATAGACAGGGGTTGGTCTAGGAAGAAGGAGCTCTGGTGGCTCAGAGTGCAAGGCATTTGCCTGCTAACCAGAAGAGTGGTGGTTCAAACCTACCAGCTGCTCCATGGGAGGAAGATGTTGTTGTTGTTGTTGTTAAATGCCATCGAGTTGTTTCTGACTCATAGCGACCCCATGCACAGCAGAACAAAACACTGCCCGATCCCGTGCCAGCCCCACAATCCCTGCTATACTTGAGCCCATCATCGCAGCCACCGTGTCAATCCATCTCCTTGAAGGCCTCCCCCTCTTTCGTCGACCCTCCACCCTACCAAGCATGACATCCTTCTCCAGGGAATGGTCCCTTCTTACAACATGACCAAAATAGGTGAGACGAAGTCTGGCCATTCTTGCTTCCAAGGAGCATTCTGGCTGCATTTCCTCCAGGACAGATCTGTTAGTTCTTTTAGCAGTCCATGGTACTTTCAGCATTCTCCGCCAGCACCACAACTCAAAATCATCAACTCTTCTTCGGTCTTCCTTATTCATTGTCCAGCTCTCACATGTATATGAGGCAATTGGAAATATCATGGCTTGTGTCAGGCGCACCTTAGTCCTCAAGGAGATATCCTTGCTTCTCAGCACTTGAAACAGTTCCTTCGCAGTTGGGAGGAAGATAAGGCATGTATTTCCATAAAAATTTACAACCTTGGATACCCTGTGTGGGTCAGTATGAGTCAGAATCAACTCAATGCCAGTGAGTTTGGTTTGGTCTAGTGGGCTGGGAAGCAGGTATAAAATTTTAGATTCTGGTGTGGAGGGTGTGATAGGCATTAGAGTGAGGGTTGCTGCAGGCCAGTGTTGTAAGAATGGAAAGAAATATTTGGTCAGTATTGGTGAATGATAACACCATTCATCTGTCAGTTTGTTGTACTGTGGTGGCTTGTGTATTGCTGTGAGGCTGGAGGCTAGGCCACTGGTTTTTCAAATATCAGCAGGGTTACCCATGGTGGACAAGTTTCAATGGAGCTCCCATGCTAAGACAGACTGCAAAGAGGGAGGGTAGACTTGACTTGGTAAAGCAGAAGGTCAGCAAAAAAGGGGAAGACCCTCAACGAGATAAATTGACACACTGGCTACAAAGATGGGCTCAAGCATAGCAAGGATTGTGGGGATGGCACAGGACTGGGCAGAATTCAATTCTGTTGTATGTAGGGTTGCTAAGAGTTGGAGCTGACTTGACAGCACCTAAAAATAACAGTGGTGACTGATGGATGTAGATTTTGAAGCAGAAGTGCAGTCAGAGGTGATATATGTCTTCAAGCCAGGATGATTGGGAAAAAAAGGCAGCCTTGTTATACACAAGCCATTAAAAAACAAACATTTAAACCCACCATTACATGCAGATTTAAAAGCAATATTGAAAACTTCAGGAGAAAAGAAACTCAGACACAGACGTGGGCAAATTTCCTTTCAACATCAAAGAGCTTACTTTGTCAAAGCCAGACGCTTGGCATGGCTGCACCTCAACCAGACTTAAAGACAAGAGTCTCAGAACCTCAGAGTTCAGTCCCTTTGTGGGATGAACAGGGAAGCAGTCTGCAAAAATGGCATTTTCCCCAACACACATTTTTCCTCCTTAGCATCCATTTCAATTTTTATGTCATTAGTGAGAAAGAACATTAGAGAAAGAGATCTGAGAGTTATTTTCTCTCCAACTTCCAGATGGTAAAACTGATTTGGCTTTCATTTATTTATTCTTAGTTGCATCCAACGTTTGCTTGAGAATATCCTAGAGGAAAAATACCTGGATAATCACACAACAAATGAAGGCCAGGAGGATAAAAAGTAGAAAATAGGGCACTAGACTGGAAATGTGGGACTAGAATTCCAATCCTGTTTTTGCTTATTAAAGTTGGGTGACAGTTGGGCTGTTTTCCCACCTGAAAAATAAGGTGAGTTGAATGATCTTAAAGGTTCTTTCTAGTTAACATGATTCTTCTCTGAATTTCCAAATAGTTTCTTTCTTATACTCTATGATCTGCTTTGCATGTGCAAATAGAAAGGGGTATTTATATTGGATAATTTGGACTTTAGTATGGTTTTTAATGACTTCATTTGCATTGAACTTGATAAATATTTTGAAAGCATCATCACATCCATTCTCATTTGGTCTGCAGAACTTCCATGTAAAATGAGTAAGCTGGAGATTTTATCCCTAAATGTACCAAAACCCATAGCCATAGAGTTGATTCTGACTCATAGCAACCTTATAGGGCAGAGTAGAATTGCCCCATAGGGCTTTCAAGGGTATAAATCTTTATGGAAGAAGATTGCTTTATCCTTCTTCAGCAGAGTAGCTGGTAGGTTTGAACTGCCAACCTTAGCAGCTGAATGCCTTAACCACTGTTCCTTCCCCAAATGATTATCACTTCTATTCATGGGAAGCTTGCCACATATCTCATATGCCTTATGTCCAATGTCTCATTTAAGCTCCACAACCTGGCAGGTATTGTTATCCCCACTTTACAGATAAGAAAGCTGAGACTCACAGGAGTTGGAACTTAAGGAGTTAGACTTAAGGAGTTAGATCCAAATCTATGATTTCCAAGCCCACACTTTGTTAAGGCCTGGAGAAGTCACACAGGGTTTATGACTGCCTCCCTCTCCTAGGCAATATCTCTTGGGTGCCTTTAGCACCTATATTACAGAAGGAAACTGTTCACTAGTGTGACCTTCCATGGCCTTTGTGGACTTTCATGGACCTCCCATGTGAAATATAATGCCTGAGATTTAAATAAGGCAAGCTGTTGACATATGCTCATCAAGCATGAAATCCACGGCTAGCACTCTACCATGGAATTTGGGGGCCCTAAAGAAATATTAGAAAAGTCTTATTGCATAAGGATTTTATAATCTGAGATGAAGAAATCAAATAAGCCAGTGAAACACCAGTGGACAGGTAGAATTCAGTGTAATAACGGAGATGGCCAGGTTCTGAGCAATGCTCAGTCTCTGCTCTTACAGTAGGTAGCATGGAATTATAAGTAATTATAATTTTAAGTAATTTCAGCCACTATACCAAGGTCTCATTGCTGGCAAGTGGCAGAGTCAGGATTTGAACATGAGGCCTCTAACCACAAAGCCTCATGTGAGTCAAGCCAGACTACACAAACCATCTGAAAGAAAGAGATGAGGGTCTGGGGGTGTGATAAAGGCAACTTGCACATGCTGAACAGAAAAGAGTCACATTGTTTTGTAGTCTTGCCTCACAATGTTGTTGTTGTTGTTGTTGTTAGCTGCCGTCAAGTCAGTATCAATTCATGGTGACCTCATGCAAAGGGGACCACTGCCGGTCCTGCACAATCCCCACGATCAGTTGCAGTTTGGACCTTTGTGATCCACAGAGTTTTCATTGACTGATTTTCAGAAGTTCATTGCCAGACCTTTTTTCCTAGATTGCCTTAGTCTAGAAGCTCCACTGAAGCTTGTTTATCATCACAGCAACATGTAAGCCTCCACTGACAAGTAGTGGCTATGCATGAGGTGCATTGGCTGGGAATTGAACCCAAGTCTCTTGTATGGAAGGCATGAATTCTACTATTGAACCACCAGTGAGTGCCCCCTGCCTCACAATGGTAAGTGCTAGTTTTATGGGAAATATTAAATGTACCACAGTGCGGAGAAGAAATCATTGGGAAGGCAGCATGGAATTTTGGGAAAATGGACTCAGTCTGAAGACCAGGTTCCAGTCTTGACTCATCATTCACCAGCTGTGCTTAATCCCTGTACACCTCTGCTCTCCCATCTGTAAGTAGGGTTAATGGATAATGTTCAGACTTAAATAAGATGCAGCACATGAAGTGTCTAACACGAAGACTGGTCCCATGGCAGATACTCAGAAAATGATAGTTACCAGAAACATCTATACAGTGAGAGCATGCTGATTAAATTCACTTTGATTCAAAGTGAAGACAGATGGGGAATTTATTATTTGTCCAATGGCTTTCTTATCCTGGGTTTTGATTCATTTCCTGGTATTTTAGCCCTGCAATAAATAGATAAACCAAACGGACCCAGTTCTGGTTATCTACTGGAGCATAATAAACCCCAGCAAAACAGTGGCTTAAAGCAACACTCATTTATTTTGCTTATGAATCTGAGGGTTGACTGGGCTCAGCTAGGCAGTTCTTGCTTGGGATCTCTCAGGCAATTGTAATCAGATGGTACTGAAGCTGGGGTCGTTTTGAAAGCTTCTTGGCTCACGTGCTTTAAACCTGGGCTGGGAAGATTCATACCACTGGGGCCAAACAGCTGGAACTCCTTGGGCATCTGTATCTCTATGTGGTCTTCCACGTGGTCTTTCTGTAACACCAGCAGAATTCCTGGGGAAGTTTTGGCTAGGCTTTGGTCCAGAACCAATCACTATGACCAGAGGACCAAGTGTTGATTGACTAGGCCCAGATCTTGTACTTCCTCGAGGTCAACCCCACCAAAATTACTTAGACTGAATGTGGGAAAATAATTATCTCCAAAGGAAAATTGAGGTGGAGATGGATGATGGAAATGCAAGGCTAGCAGATGTTAACTGGACTCTCTTGTTTCTTGCAGATACAAAATAGATGTTTATTGATGACAGGGACAGGTAGGGGTGGGTCTGATAACCCTCCGACTGAGCTGCTAAGACCAGTGCATTCTCTGCCTAGACCAGAAGCTACACATAATGCTGTAACCTAGCATTTGGGGTGGTGGGCAGATTTTGGGTGTTTGAACTGTATACTTTGGTCAACTTTCATTTTCTTGCCTCTGCACCTTTGTTTTTGTCACCTCCTCTACATGAAATGTTCTTCTTACTCATCTGCACTATTTGAAGTTAAATTGCTCAACATATAAAGCCCAATTTATTTATTTATTTTAAACATTTTTATTGTGCTTTGAGTGTAAATTTACATACAAACCTGTTTTACGTTCAACAATTCATGCACATGTGATTTCATGGCCCCCATTACTGTCCCCAATTGTGAAAAACTCTCCTCCTCTCTCCCCACTCTGACCACCCATTCTTGTCTGTCCAGCTTTCCTTCTGTGTGAGTGCTACCGCTCTGGTGTCTCATGGCTGATTGATTCAACGGGTGCATCTCCCTAGAGTAGGTGGGTGCATCAACCTGGGATAGGTGTTCTGTATGTAGGTCTTTCTACTGTTGGGCTGAGAGCCAATCCATGTAAGTGAGTCCATTTCTAGGCATGAAGGCTCACCCAGGGCCTTAGTCTTGGGGGTTCTGTCAGTCTCTCTCTGACCAGCAATTTTGGTCCTTTTTGTGTTTTTGAATTTTGTTCCACATTTTTCCTCCCACTCTATCCAGGATAGGAGCTCTGGTGGCACAGTGCCTAAGGCATTTTACTGCTAACCCGAAGGCTGGTGGTTCAAACTGACCAGCCACTCCTTGGAAGGAAGATGGGGTGATCTACTTCTATAGTGATACTGCCTTGGAAACCCAAGGAGGGGTTGCTATGAGTCAGATCTGACTTGATGGCAGTGAGGTTTTTTTTTTTTTTTTTTTTTTTTTTCCGGTCTATCCAGTATCTCCAGATTTCATCCCTTTCTGAGTGGTGGGCATTGGTAGCTGGGCACCATCTAGATCTTCTGGTCTTGAGTTATGGAGGCTGAGGTCCTTGTGGTCCTTTTTATCTTTGGACACATTATTTCCAGATGACTTTGATCTTCTTCACTCTTCTTTGTTCCAGATGAGAGGAGACCAATAATTGCATCTTACATGCCCGCTTGAAAGCTTTTAAGATCCTAGTCACTACTCACCAAATTAGGCTGTAGAACAAAATTTTTATGAACTATGTGTGCCAATTGAGCATGATATTCCTTGAGACTATGGTCCTGAGGCCCAAGGCCTGGTGATTCTCTCACAAGATGTTTGCTTGCCTCTGAGAAGTTACTCCAATCCTCTCTTCTGTTGATTCTGTAATGTATGTGGCTAAATTTATAGCACAAGTGCATATGTAAGATTACTTTCAGCCAAACCTATCTTTGGTATAGGGCATATTCCTGTTCGCCTATACTCACCTTCTATGCATTAATCTGTAGCCTGGTTTTTGGTGTTAGTGATACTGCAGTGGTCCATATGCAATAGTATTTGCCTCTATTGTCTTTATCTTCTGTGTACATTTCAGTGTCTTTCCTTTTCCCAGTGTCACCATGCTGGTCACAGACTCTTTCCATACCATTCCTTCCCTCACCCAAATCAAGATGTTATCCCCAAATAGTCCAAGATTTTCCTTCCTCTTCCCTCCCATTGCTGGTAAACAACAAAGTGAGTTTTCTTCCCTGAATAAACTTTCCTTGACTTTTTACAGTGGTGGATCATACAGTATTTGTCCTTCTTTGACTGACTTATTTCACTCAGCATAATGTCCCCTACATTCATCCATGTTTTGAGGTGATTTGTGTATTCTTCATTATTCTTTAATGTTGCATAGTATTCCATTGTGTGAATGTACCATAGTTTGGTTATCCAATCATCTGTTGATGAGTATTTAGGTTGTTTCCATCTCTTTGCTATACTGAATTGTGCTACAATGCTGAGGTATAGCAAGGACTGTGGAGCTGGCACAGGACCTGGCAGTGTTTTGTTCTACTGCACATAGGGTTGCTATGAGTCAGAGATGACTTGACGACACCTAACAACAACAATGGCTAATGAAGCAATGCTGGTGGCATAATACCTAAGTCATTTGACTGCTAACCAGAAGGTTGGCGGTTCAAACCCACCAGCCATTTCACAGAAGGAAGACTGAGTAATCTACTTCTGTAAAGATTTACCAACTGAGAAACCCCAAGGGGGTTGTGATGAGTTGGAGTTGACTTGATGGTAGTGAGTTTGGTTTGGCTTTTTGGTAATGGTTAATGATCATGAGCATTTCTTCATGCATTTGTTGGCCGATAAGGCCCAATTTATGATCACTCTAGGCTCTGGTAGCATAGTGGCTAAGGCACTTGACTGCTAACCAGAAGGCTGGCAGTTCAAACCCACCAGCCACTCCTCAGAAGGAAGATGGGGCAATCTACTTCCATAGTGATACTGCCTCGGAAACCCAAGGAGGGGTCACTATGAGTCAGGTCTGACTCGATGGCACATAACAACAACAACAACAACAACTAGCCACAGGGAAGATTTTCTTCCTCTGATCTCTGTGGCCTTGCTACTAAAATTGTGATCCAAGTACCAGCAGCATCAGTATCACCTGGGAGCTTGTTAGAAATGCAAAATCATGGTACCAACTTCAGGTCCATCAAATTTTAATCTACATTTTAATAAGATGCCCAGGTGGTTTGTAGGCATATGAAAGTTTGAGGAGCACTGCTACAGAGCAGTGGTTCTCAAGTATGGTCCTCAAGATTACTGGAGGTCCCCATGGCCCTTTCAGGGAGTCTGAGAGGTCAAAACTATTTTACCTTATTTGCTCTTTTCACTCTCATTCTGTCAGACTGTACAGTGGAGTTTTTCAGAGGCCCCATGACCTCTGATGGTTAATGGAATGTGTGCTTTTGTATTATTATGTTTTAAAATTTTTAGTTCTAGAATGAAAAATATAAGTGTCATAATCCATATAAACAAAACTCTTTGGAATCTTCAATCTTCAATAATATTTCCAAGTGTGAAGGGTTCTTGAGACCAAAAAGTTGAGAAATGCTGCTCTTGATCCTTCTATCACTGGATAACAACAAAATGCAACACACTGCCATCGAGTCAGATCTGACTCATACTGACCAATCCTTGGGTTTCCAAGACAATATCTCTATGGAAGTAGATTGCTTAACCTTCCTTTCCAGGAGTGGCTGGTGAGTTTGAACCACCAACCTTCTAGTTAGCAGTCAAATGCCTTAGACACTATGCCACCAGAGCTCCTTGCCACTGGGTAGGGAAGGCATATTCATCTCTGTGTCCTTGTCTTCAGATCCTGAGCCAAACTTCCGGTAGGCTTTGGGTGTGTTGAATGAGACTGCCTGTTTGTCCCTATCCTTGAGTACAAGGAGGGGTAGCTGGGGCTCCTTTGGGGGGCATCGAGTCCCTTGGAGTCCTTTCATTCTGCTCATGGCTGGACGCAGAGCCTCTCAATATTTACTGAAAACTGAAAATTTAGAAGACTTTCAGTAACATTAAAAAAAAAAAAAAAAGATTCCCACGCCCATATCCTCCTTTCATTTGTTGATTTTTTGCTCTTCAAACCCCATTTAAAGATAAGAAACACAGATTAAGAGAAGCCATATGACCTTCTGACATCATTGAACCAGCCAAGGACAGTCAGAGCTAGGACCTAGATCTCAAATCCCATAGATTAGACTCCTTGTCACTAGATTGTAGACAAAAATCCATTAATGAACCCAGAGGTGCCCTGGAGGTCTTACCATCACAGAGAGCTGAGACACCTAGTGGTGGCAGGGCACTGGAAGCCCAGGTGTAGGAGCTCTGTGCTGGGTGATGTGGTGTCTCTCCAGGGGGCTAGGGGCTCATCAGGTCCTTGTGGAACGTGGCTCACCTGCTTGGTCTAGTGCTTTCTCTATGCCCCAAATTGACCTGGGTCCTGCATTTGGGAATCTCAGTTCTTTCTCTCAGTGATCTGATGAAATATGCACTCTTATTATCCTGTTTGATATCAGGAAATTGAGACATTGAGGGTAACTTGACCAAAGACACAGTAGTTGGGAAAGTGGTAGATCTTGCCTTTGAAGATCTGCCTCTCTTCTTGAAATCCCTCTGGTCCCCTTTCCTGATGCCTAGTGACTAGGTTTATGATCTCCAGTACACTTGCTTTGCAGTGTGATCCCGGAGGAACTGTTTCTGGAATAAGAAATCCACTCAGGTAGTTATAGGTTTCTCTCTTGCTCTCCCTCCCTTCTTTTCTTTCTTCTTCCTCTTATTCTTCCTCTCTTCCTTCCCCTATTTCCTCTCCTTCCCCTCCTTTTTGGAAGCTTCAGGAATCCCAAGAAATGCAGTATAAAAGGCTGGACTCTCCTCCCAAGGTTAAAAGCTTTGCTGTTCTGTGGTGCAGACAGCTGTTCTGTGCAAAAGCCACCACTGCTCCATCCCTCCCCCACTCCAGCTCTGACACATCCCCACTGGCTGGGTGATGAGTTTGAAGCCCTTAGAGTCACCCACCAGGGCAGCTTCACATCCCACCCCCAGGCAGTTTCAATATCACATTGGGAATCCACAGGGCTCTGTTTCTGTGCCCGCCCCCATCCAAGGTAAACTATCCAGACTTAGGGACCCAGGTGGGGGGCCAGGGCACTACGGAGAAACAAGCTCATTGAAATTCAGATAATCCTCAAACCTCATTTTATTGCATACGACTGCCTCCTGACTAGCCTTTTTACCGGATGGGCCAAGAAGCACTGGATTTCTGCTTTGCTCTGCATTTCTTTTATCTTCCTGGCCCGAGGGGGGCATGGGCTAATGATCAGTAAAATCAGGAGAGGCCAAGAGGCCCCACTAATCCACAAACTGGATCATCTGCACCTGAATAATCAAGAGTTGCTGGCACAAAAGTTAGTTTCTCTCTTTGATCATTAGCATGCTCAGAACACACCTACCTCTGTTTCTTGTGGAAGTCTTTTGGGGAATGAAAGGCAATTCTGCCTGGCCAAATAAAATCCAAATATAGGAACAAAAAAATTCTAGTGTCCCAGTGTTCCATGGTTCTAATATGACAGTGAAGTTGTTGTTGTTGTTATGTACCATAGAGTCGGACCTGACTCATAGCGACCCCTCCTTGGGTTTCCAAGGCAGTATCACTATGGAAGTAGATTGCCCCATCTTCCTTCCAAGGAGTGGCTGGTGAGTTTGAACCACCAGCCTTCTGGTTAGCAGTCAAGTGCCTTAGGCACTATGCTACCAGAGCTCTCATGACAGTGAAGAGTGGACTGAAATTCTAAAGAGATTGTGTAAACTCACAAGATTTGATAGGTCAGTTCCATTTGGTATTGTAGACACTTCAACAAGAGGGGGTATTTATTCACATGTAAACCTTAGTGTGCCATAAAATAGCAAAAGAAACAAAGCAAAAATCACTTTCTATTGAGTCGGTTCTGACTCATGGTGACTCCATGTGTTTCAGAGTCAAACTGTGCTCCATATTTTCAAGGCTGTGACCTTTCAGAAGTAGATCTACAGGCTTTTCTTGCAAGGTGCCACTGGGTAGATTCTAACCATGAATGTTTTGATTAGTAGATGAGAGCTTAACTCTTTGTGCTACCTAGGGACTCTTAGCACACCATATCTAAAGTTAAATACCTTAATAATGATGATATATTACAATGATGCTAACAGTCATAATTCAGGCATCCCTTAATTTAAGAAAACCCATTATAAAGAAACCATAGTATGAGGGGAAAAAAAGAGAAATAGGGAATCATTACTTGTATCACAAGCTTTTTTTTTCTTAAAAAAAGGATTTTTCTCAGATTCTTTTAAACAGCAAGTACATCAGTGGTATTCATGTGTTTTAGCTGACAAAAATAGGATTTATCCATGAGTTGTCATGAATGAATTTGTATGGGACACACTCTTGTTTTTCTAATATCTAGTGATTATTAAACATGCTTTGGTGGCACAGTGGGTAAGGCATTTGGCTTCTGACTAAAACATCAGCTCTTCAAACCCACCAGCTGTTCCAAGGGAGGGAGATAAGGCAGTATACTTTCATAAAGATTTACAGCCTTGGAAACCCAATGAGGGTCGTTATGAGTAGGAATCAACTCTATGGTAGTGGGTTTGGTTTGGTTTAGAATGATTATCAAGGTATATCCACCTCTATTTGACCTTGGCCAAAAGGCTGAGAGTGATAGATACCTTCTTCTCAGGCTAGGAACAAAAACAATCACAAGTAATGCCTTTGCAATGGCATGGACTGGACTCCCTGGAGTTGAATGTGGATTGAATTCTGACTCTGCTACTGAGTTAATTACAGTCTCTGAGCCTCAGTTTCCATAAATGTTTCCACATCCTTGTTCAAAATCCTCTGATATTTTCTCTTCTCACCCAGAATAATATTGAAAGGCTTTACCACAGCCTAGAGGATACTGATCATCTGCAGTTTTCTGAGCTCTTGAGCTCACCAAGATCTATCAATTCAGATGAAGCAAGCTCACTTCTGCCCACTACCTTTGTGTATTCTCTATCTTTGTCCTGGAAAACACTTCCCTTAGACCTTTGTGTGGCTGCCACTGTTACCTCATGTAGATCCTTGTTAAATCCTAACTCCTCATAGCGGTCATTCCTGACCACACATCCTCAGATCCCTTCCTTTTTGTACTTCTTGCTGGCTTAATTTTATTTACCATTGGGGCTGTGGTGGCTCATTGGTAAAATTCTTGCCTTCCATGCAGGTGATGGGGGCTAATGTGCACTGTTACCTCACACACAGACACCACTTGCCTGTCAGTAGAGGCTTGAGGGTAGCTATGATGTTAGGTAGGTTCAGCAGAGTTTCCAGACTAAAATAAAGTAAGAAGGAAGGTCTGACAATGCACTTAAAAAAAATAAGCCTATAAAAACCGTAAAAATCACATGTGGGGATGGTGTAAGATAGTTTGCCACTGTGCATGGGGTCATCAGAAGTCAGGGGCTGATTTGATAGGAGGTAACAACAACAATATTTACCATTGTCTGACACATATGATATCTATTAATCTGTTGTCTGTCTTTGTAGATTAAAACATAAGGCCATGTGAGTAGAGATTTTGCCTTTTTCACTCCTGGTTAGCACTTCCTGGCACAGTGGTATATGTGGCTCATGAACACAGAATGAATGACTGTGTGATATGGCAATAATACCTACTTTCAAGGATGTAGCCATTAGGAATGACATCGATAAAATGTGGCACAGAGCAAATAAATGATCAGTATTATTGTTTATATTATTGGTATGAAAACTAGCAAATTCTAAGTACTTTGTAGTGTTTGCTAAGTCTGTTGCACTTAAAGGGCTCTGCGGGGTCCTTTAACAGACAGTGGGTTAATTCATGTTAATGAATGTAGTCTTAGGAACCCATATTCTAGCTCAAGGATCTAAAACCGAAATGCTTGCAGGGACCAAGTAGGCAACATAAACAATTAAAGCAATCTGGGTGGAACCTGCTGAATTGCAGAGGTCATGTTCAAGTCCACCTAAAAATCCAAAGTTGCTTTTTCAAGAGGATTTGGAAATTCAGATTTTTATGCAAAATATCCTTAATTTAA
The DNA here is from genome assembly GCF_000298275.1 of Orycteropus afer afer. Classification (NCBI taxonomy): domain Eukaryota; kingdom Metazoa; phylum Chordata; class Mammalia; order Tubulidentata; family Orycteropodidae; genus Orycteropus; species Orycteropus afer. The sequence continues at coordinate 13,076,956 of NW_006921591.1, forward strand.
AATGTTGGTTTCTGTGTTGAGGATTCCCAGTGCCACCACAGATCTGGAGGTCCATTAAGACTCACAGGGCTCAGTGTATTATTGTGCTTATGGCTGAGTTTCACTCCAAGGAGGTTGTAAGCATACACAGTGGGATCATAAGGGGAAATACTCAGGAGTCTGGAGGGATCAAGGCACAGATTTCCTCATGCTCTTTCCCTCCCAGGAAGGATCACACAGAACACTCTCCTCCTATCAACAAAATGCAGTAACATCTATGCATTAGAGACTCAGCATCTAAGGTTTTGTTGGGGGCTGGCCATTCTGTCTGCTACTATTGTTAGCTGACATCAACTCATGGCAACCTTATGTACAATAGAAAGAAACATTGCTCAGTTCTGAATCATCTTTACAATTGTTAGCATGTTCCAGTCCATTGTTGTGGCGATTGTACCAATCCTTTTCACCAAGGATCTTCCTCACCTTCAGTAGTCCTTTACTTCACCAAACATGATGTCTTCTTCCAGCAGTTGACCCTTCCTTAAGTAGCGTAGTGCCTAAGGCACTTGACTGCTAACCAGAAGGCTGGCGGTTCAAACCCACCAGCCACTCCTCAGAAGGAAGGTTGGGCAATCTACTTCCGTAGTGATATCCCCTCAGAAACCCAAGGAGGGGTTTTTACGAGTCGAGTCCTACTCGATGGCACATAACAACAACAACTAAGTGGGCCCAAACCAAGATTGATTCCTCCTTAAGATGACTCCAAAGAAAATGAGTTAGACCACATTTTGTGGACCACAAACCTTATGTGATCCATAAGGTTTTCTTTGGATAAGTCTTAGAAGCACATCTTTCTTCATAGTTTCTCTTTGTCTAGAAGTTCCACTGAAACCTGTCTACCATGGGTGATCCTGCTGACATTTGAAATGCATCATAGCAACATATAAGCCACTACAGTATGACAAACTGACAGACATATGGTGGCCACTCTGTCTACCATGTACTAAAATTCTAGACACCCAGGAGAAAACAGATATTCAGCATAAAGCAAACATACTGTTTGTACAAACAATCTAGGCACAGTGAGTCACTCTTATCACTTGGGGAAAGTTTTATACCAGTGTAGGCACTGCTTGACTGTCAGGGCCAACTTTGCAAACAGGCCTTTCTAAGAACAGCAGTCTCAGGCCTGCTATGATAACTCTTTTGCACTAAGGGGAAAAAAAAAAAAAAAACTTTTCACTATAGAAAATTTCCAACATTTACATATTTATACATATATACCCTTTACCCACTGATGTTGGTCAATTCTGACTCACAGAGAGCCCATAGGACAAAGTAGAATTGCCTCATTGGGTTTCCAGACTACCACATCTTTCTCCCATGGAGCAACTGGTGGGTTTGAATTGCTGACTTTCCAATTAGCAGCTGAGTGCTTTTCCCACTGTGCCACCAGGGCTCTTTATACACACACACACACACACACACACATACATATACCAAAAGAAGAAAATCATAAAATGAACCCCATGTATCCATCATTCAACTGCATCAATTAACACACACCTCTATTGATTCATCTATGCCCTCACCTACTTCCCATCCTACCCTGAATGACTTTGAAGCAAATCCCAGATATTATATTTCATCTGTAATACATCACTAGGTATCTTTAAATGACAAGAGTTCTTTAAAAATGACTTCTGGTGTAAGTTGCCAGTTTTCAACCTCTGCCCTAGCCCTGTGCCAAATTTGGTAATTTACAAATGATAATTTTAGTTCATTGCCTCCTTTGTCAGACACTTCTGACATGAGTACCACCAGGATTTGGAGCCTGAGATGAAGGGAAGAAAGAGTGTTTAATAGAGCACCCTGTGCTCCAGGGAATGGGGAACCTGGCATGGAATTTTAAACAGGATATTTGTTTTACCAGAATGATTCCAATGGTTGTTGGTGACAGTGATAGTTAATTTGGCTTGATTGTAAGCCACCGGAGGGCAGTAGTTGTATCTGGTTTTATTTTAGTCTTCTTCAGTGATGTCCAGGAGCTCTGGCAGCATAGTGCCTAAGGCACTTGACTGCT
>NW_006921591.1:13079977-13083502 GCF_000298275.1 Orycteropus afer afer
GACCCCTCCTTGGGTTTCCGAGGCAGTATCACTACGGAAGTAGGATTGCCCAACCTTCCTTCCGAGGAGTGGCTGGTGGGTATGAACCACCAGCCTTATCACTATGAAAATAGATTGCCCAACCTTCCTTCTGAGGAGTGGCTGGTGGGTTTGAACTACCAGCCTTCTGGTTAGCAGTCAAGTGCCTTAGGCACTACACTACGTAATTACATATTGTAAGAAAAGGCATATGTGATAATTCCTGTAAGAGACATGCAGAGTACTGGCAGGTTTTGGTGGATATTCATTATATTTATTTGGGTCCCACTATACACCAGTACTGACTATTTCAGCTACTCTTAAATGCATTGTTCTTACTCAAGCCTCACAATGAACTTGCCAGGGAGATAATACTATTTATGGCCTCCTCCTCAGCTCTGAATTTTAGATGAGACAACTGAGACTCAGAGAAGTTCAGCAACCTTTCCAAGGTCACACAGCTAGTCAGTGTCTAAGTTCCCATTTCAAACCCATATCTATTGGGCTCAGAAGTCTGTTTACATTAGACCCCTCAGTGTTTAGTGGTTCCATCATGGGAGGGACAAACTTTAGCATTCCCCAGGGCTCCTTCCTGACTCCAATAACTTGTGATTCTAAGACTCTTTCTATGTGTCACACAGTAGCTGAGAGTCTGGGGCCAGGTTCTCCAGAAACAGATCCTGAGATAGATTTATTTGTTGGTAATTTATTAGATGAATCCTTGGTTATTGCAAATGGTTAGTGCACTTGGCAACTAACCATAAGTTGGAAGTTTGAGTCCACTCAGAGGTGCCTCAGAAGAAAGTTCTGGTGATCTGCTTCTAAAAATAAGCTGTTGAAAACCCTATGGAGTAGAGTTCTACTCAGACACACATGAGGTTGCCATAAGTCAGAACTGATTTGACAGCAACTGGTTTTAATATATTAAGGAATGGGAACTTGGAAAGCAGGAGAGAGAAGGGCAAGAAGTTAAACAAGTGTGCAATTTCAGGAAAAAAATCTACAAAAGGTAGCAGTAGCCTGATTCCACAAAGATGCTTGGGAGTAGGTTACACCTCAGAATTCATCCCAAGCAGAGGCAAGGCTTTCACACTCAGAACCATTAGTTATTGACTAAGGTCTACTCAGGGAACCAGGCCTCAGACCATCACTTCCAGCTCTCTGTGTGTTCAGGCAATGGTGAAGAGGTCACAAAGGCTCCCTGGAGGAGGCAGCACTTAAGGTGACTCTTAAACTACTATGATTTTCAAACCTCAGTGTGCACTACAATCACTTGGGGATTTTGTAGATATCAGGCTTCACTCCAACCTACCAACTAAGAGTCTATAGGGATGAGACTCTGCCATTCATGTTTGTTTGTTTTTTCCCAAATCCTGCATGGTTCCTGTAGGTATTTGTGTTTTTGAGAATAGGAGGGAAAGCCAAATTTTGTTTTGTTATTGGTTAGAGAATAAACTATTGATTTTAGCAAGCTCATCCTGTTATTAAAATAAAACATATCTGGTAAATTTAAACAAAGAATTATATGTAGAGAAGTGTTTTTGAAAGGTGATGGGAGAAATTAGGTTCCTGGGTGGCACACACAGTTTCCAATTAGCTGCTAACTTAATGGTTGGTTGTTTGAAAACAAGGGGCACTGAAGAAGAAAAGCCTGGAGATCTGCTTCTGTAAAAAATATAGCCAAGAAAACCCCATGGAGCAGTTTTAGTCTGTCATACATTGGGTTGCTATGAGTCTGAGTTGATTTTTGGTTTATAAGAGAGATTGGTTACCACACACATATAGAGAGAAAACATAATCTGCAATATTCAGAAATAGCATGGATGCTAAGACAAAGAACATGATACTGCTGGAGAAAGATGCCCAACTAGCATTTGCCCTAGGAGCAGAGAAACTGCAGGAGGCCTATGTTCAGGCTAATATGGAGGGAACCCAAGAAATACCCCTGCAAGGTCACTAGGTATGTTCAGCTGAGTGAAGCTGTATTTTGGAAAGGAGACAATGTAACCTGTGCTGTATATATTTGTGCACTATAGCAAGGTATGCTATACACGGAGACACTCGATGTTTCTCAGTTCAATTCTGTAGACCAGAAATAAGTGCAGAATATCCCCATGCTGCTTCCTGAACAAATAGGCCTTTATTTCTGTCATTAGAAATAAAGTAGATGACTAATAAATTAAAAGCCACGTATTAATGAAGACTGAATAAAAGATAGCAGCTTTATTGGTATTTAGAATGTCAAGGAGTGAAAGGGTTGTTAGAGATGGCCTAGGCAAGTGCTTTTCCAAACTCTGTTCTGTGATGTCCTGAGGAGGGGTCCCATGGAACCAGTTTAAGGGCTCCCTGGTTGAAGAAGGTGTACTTTTGATCCTCCCTGAAGGCTCATGGCCTTTAAATCAGAGGAACTTTTCTGCTATTTGCTTTATTTGTTTATTCTTCTTGGTATTGTTTTCCTCTGAAGAAAGTGCTCTGAGACTAGGAGAAGAGCTTGAAAGGTGCTGATGTTCTTGCACCCCTTCAGACTATAAATGAGAACAGGCAGACTCAGAGGGAAGTGCCCCAGATGTTCAGCTCCTGGTGGCTGAGTCAGCCCTGGAACCCACCTGGAGCTCTTACTGCGATTCTGAGTGGCACTGCTCTGTTCTACAGACCTAAGTGGGAAGGTGGGAAGGGATACCATCTGAATATGCTGATGCTTAATACAATATAGGGCAAATGGAAAAACTCCTATACACGGGCCTGCTGGGGGAAATATTCCTGGAGGCACTTAGTGATTGTCTTTCCACTGGGATTGGGGTATTTACCAGGTTCCCTAGGCATCACAGGAACCCAAGCTAACATAAGAAAGAGTTCCCTGAGGTATAGCAACCCATCTCATTGGAGTACTGGGTTGACAATTAAAATGGCCAACAAATGGATCTGAGAGGGTGTTGACGTTAACAAGTGTTTGGGACATAAAACGAATGAGGTATACTTGTGTATAGGTGAAATGGGTTCTGGGGGTGGTGGTGGTGGTGATGGGTTATGTTTTATATCATTTTACAGTGGCTGTTATTGAAAAGAAAGAAACAGGGCTAGGAATTAGGAGGCTCAGAACTTGAATCCTGACTTGTTTCTTCCTAACCTTATAATTTGGAATGAGACTCCTAATATCTATGAGCCCAGACAGTGAGAGTCACAAGACAGCAGTTGAATTGAATCCACAGCATTGAACACAGTGCCCAGCACACTAAATTGAGAATTTGATCACTTTCTTCTCTCTTCATATACTTTTCTTGAGGTAGCAGTTATGAGTAACTCTCTCTGGTGGGCTGTTCCTCAAAACTCAAAGGATAGGCACGGGGTATGCAGGGAGGCTTAGCAAGGCCTTTTGGCTGAAGATATAGAATTATGTTATCTAAGTGCTTTTTTTTTTAAAAAAAAATTTATTTTGATTTGGGTGAAGATTTACAGAGTAAATTCACTTTTCATACAGCAGTTCACATATACTTTGTCTCATGTCAT
>NW_006921591.1:13085257-13154774 GCF_000298275.1 Orycteropus afer afer
CAATCTGTAGGTTCTCTTTTGACTCTTTTGGAGAAGTCTTTGGAAGCACATAAAAATTTAATTTTTAGAAGGTCCCAATCATCTGGCTTCTCTTCTGCTGCTGGTGCATTTTGAATTATGAGAATTATGTTATCTAAGTGCTTTAATGCTGGTCACTGGTGGTTGGGAGAGGAGGGAGGTGCAATCAAGAGTAGCGTACAGGCACATTGTCAGTGTTAGGTCTTGCATGGTTGATAAGTTATTGTTAAAAATAAAGAAAAAGGGATGCATGGACTAATGCTGAGATGGTGACATGAACCAGGGATCAGGAATAATCTAATTCCATGCACTGAGGCTCAAAAATAAAAAAAGAGAAGAAGTATAATGCAATTGTAAATTCATATGACAGGAGTAAGGATGCCTATACAGGAGAGGCTGGACAGGGAGTAGAGTCTAGGTCACAGAGAACCCCTACAGATACAGGAAAGAACTTACTGTGGCCTTGAGAAAGTCAGAGGACCAGTTGCAAAGTAGTGATTGATTGACATGTTATTTTTGCCTTTTCTTCCTTTCTTTCTCCCTTCATTCCTTCCTCTCTCTCCCTCTTTTTGAGAAAGTGTATTTTGATCACCATATAGGAGAATAATTAGAGGAACAATAATGAAGTTAAGAAGCTTTGTTAATAGGTTAGTTAAAGAAGATAGTTGGTTTCAATCTAGGGATGGAAGGAGGGAGACTGACTTGAGCTCTAAATAGGAGGATAATTGACTGGATGTGAGAAATCAAAGAGTGAAAAGAATTCAAGGCTGACTCCTAGTTACCAGCTGGAGTGACTTTAAGGCCACCAACTGAGATAGGAGAATAGGAGGAGATGCTAGATTAGCTTTAATAAGTGGTATTTATTGAGCACTTATGTGTTTGGAAGAAAGGTCTGATTGTCTGCTTCTAAAATCTCACCCATTGAAAACCCAGTGGAGTAGTTTTACTCTAACAGACATGAACTCATCAGGAGTCAGAACTGACTCATTGGCAACTAGCATGGTACAGGTCCTGCTACTGGTAGCTATATATCTGTGCTATGAATTCAACAGGCATAATAATTCTACTTCATTCTCCTAAGAATGTTTTGCTTTGAAAGTTAAGTGCAAGGCCACAAAGATCATATATGGTTGTAGTGGCTTTGAAGTGTGTTAATTTGGCAAGGCTAAGCTAAATTCGCCAGAATTCTCTTTCTTGTATGTTTCTGGTTATAGTGGGCCACAAGAGAGATTCTAGTGGGAGATATAGAGGACAGGAGTGAGGGAGGAGTCATTCTGTAGCTCACACATGCTGATGCTGATCTATTGGCTTAGCTGATCTTTTAGCCTACTGGTTGGCATGAAGCAACAGTTGGGCCTGCAACCATTTCACTTTGCCCTAAATCCTCCCTCAGCTTTCCTGACTCCTGGGTGTATTTAACTCTGTCACAAAGGACTGCAGCTTCTGTTGGACACCACTGGGATCAAAGGCAACAGGAACTGACATGGATTTTGGCTCATCTTCCAAGGCTTTAGCATGTGACTTCTAGCTTGTTCTTGATCTCCATTTTGCCTTCCTACTTCCTATGCTGCAGACTTTAAGACTCAGCATCAGACTCAAAGATGAGTCTTACAAAGACTGCTTAGCCCTTCCTCACATATGGTCAAATGTCAGTAACAAGCCTATCAGCCATCTATCCATCATCTATCTATTTATCTATCTACCCATCTATGACAGCCAGATTCTTATAAAAAATCCTTTTATATCTATAGCTATATCTCCACTGACTGCTATACCTATACCCATAGCTGTATATAGGTATAGGTATAGCTGTACCTATAGATATAGGTATAGGTACAGTTATAGGTATAAGTATAGCTACAACTATAGGTATAGCTCTAGCTCTAGTTTTATTTCTCCCTCTCTCATATATATATATATATATATATATATATATATATATATATCCTATACATATAAAAACCAAAACCAAACCCCCTGCCATTGAGTTGATTCTGACCCCCATTGGGATTCCAAGGCAGTAAATATTCATGGAAGTAGATTGCCCCCATCTTTTTTTTCACAGAGCTGCTGGTGAGTTTGAACCATCAACCTTTTGTTTAACAGTCAAATTCCTTAGTCACTGCACCACCAGAGCTCATATACATATATAAAAACTCACTGCTGTCAAGTCGGAGCCCACTCATAGTGACCCCTCCTTGGGTTTCCCAGGGGGTATCACTATAGAATTAGATTGCTCAAGCTTCCTTCCAAGGAATGGCTGGTGGGTTTGAACCACCTGCCTTCTGGTTAGCAGTCAAATAGCATATTATATGTGTCTTAAATATTTGTGCACGTGTATGTGTTCTTAGTGGTTTTGCTTCTTTGACTGAACCCTGATCAATACAGTGGGGCAGCCAGGATCTGATCTCAGTCAGTTCTGCACAACTAGTGACTCAGATAACCTGGGGAGTGGGGAGGAAGGTTTTCCATTTTTGAATCTGAAATTGAGGTGCCTGTAACATGTCTGGGTAGGCAAGTCAAAGGCAGGTGGAGATATCAAAGAAGCCTCATGTGCAGTAGAAGATCAGGGAAGGAGAAATTAAGGTAGGCTGCCTGGAATTGGAAAAAAAGTTTTATGGTTGTGAAACTTGATTTAAGCCCCTCAAAGTTGGTAGGAGCTAGTGAAATGGATGGGAGGGGAAGGGCATTGTAGATGGGGAAATATCATGAATGGGATGTGAAGAGTCAGCCTGGCTCATTTAAGAAAGTTATATTGATTACATGGCCACAGTTATATTCGGGTCTGTAAATTAGATATCCTCAAGAAAATGGTGGGCACTGAGCATGGTATATTGCTCCTGTTAGAGTACATTTCCTTTCTAGTTCAACTAAATCCAACTCACCTCAAACATTTTGTGAGCACCTAATACTTGGCAGCACTGTGTTGGATATAAACATGAATGAAACATGAACTGTATCCTGGAGAAAATTTCTGTTCTAGTTGCAGATAGTCTATAAATTTTTGTTAAATTGATTTGAATGGAACTCTTGAACCAATAACAAGGCTGATTCTGGACTCCTGATTTCATTTTAGGCTAATTGTGTGGATCAAATGATGAAACTCAGGTCAATCTATCCATCCATCTACACTCCATCCACTTACCCAAAACTAACTTGGTCTCTCTCTACCTACCTACATAACATTCAATTATCTTTACTTATCAGTCATCTATTATTTCTTATTTTTCTGAATGAGAGATAGGATTTGGTAGTCTATAAAATTAGCTACTCACAACATAAAATGACAATGAAAAAATAAAATCAGAGATAAAGAAAATAGAGGGAAGCAAATGGTGACAGCCATGCAGTGGAATCATTTATTAGAGGTGAATATTGAATTTAGTGCTGAGTTTTTAGAAATTAAGAGAAAAAGAAAGAAAGAGAAAAGAAAGAATGCACATTTAGTTATCTAGTCCGAAGAGAGTAGGAATACAGGTTGGAAGGTATAGACTTTCTTTGGCATTGTGCAGAAGGAGGATTTATCGTGTAAGTCTCTGGGTAACATAATGGACACAGTCTTCCATTGGATTTCTACAAAGGCAGAGAAATGCTCTTCAAATGTTTCTCCTATCGACCTTCTATAAAGGCTAAGGGCATAACATTAAATCTTATTTCAGTGCAGGCTTTTCTGTGGTAAACTAAGATAATAATGTCCAGCTACATTAAATTCTGATGATCAGACTTATAAGAGGAGAGAGCCCAGAGAACAGGGAGGGAGGGCTGGCTAACTGGCTATTAGGCTCTATCTTTCAAATTTCATACATTTCCAAAGAGCCTTTGGCTCTGGGGAATTTAATCTCCATCCCAGAAAAGGTCTCTCCCTCTCTGAAATCCATCACAGTCAGCTCAGAACTAGTTTCATTCTAGGGCTAAAGAGAGCTATAGTCCTGGCCTGCTGCTTTCCTCCTTTTACCAAAGTCAGGATCTGAAACACTGCAACTAGAAGGTTTCTCTGGCCATATTATTACTAAGGAGTTATTTGAAGAATGGCCCCTCAAGTTACAGTGTCTAGAACTGCCATATTTTTTCCCAGCACCAGCAGCTTCTTTACAGTGTCTGGTCTGTGGCATGACCAATTACCAGTTAGCATTGGCCTCATTTTGGTCAGCAGCTACATCATGTCAAGTGTGTCAGCGACCTAACATTAACATGTCTGGTCCCCAGAACCTATCTCAGATTCAGGGCTACCCTTGGCAACTTAAGGCCAACTCTGAATGACACCTGGATTGTGAATTTTTGAAGCAAGTGTTCCCAGCACGAAGACCATTTGGTCTATCATTCCACAGAATTGACTGAGCACCTGCTGGATAAAGGATCTGGATGCTGGCACATACTGTAATGAAGAGAGTGGGAGAAGAAACACAGGGGTATGAAAGAAATAGAAGTGTAGAAAAAAGCTAGATACCATTGTTAAAAAGCAAAACGAAAATACAGTCAAGTTGGCTCCAATGCATGGTGACTCCGTGTTTGTTAGCGAAGAACTTGCTTCCTAGGGCTTTCCATGGCTGATTTTAGGAAGTTGATAGGAAGACTTTTCTTCTGAGGTACTGCTGGATGGATTCAAACCTCCAAACTTTAGGTTAACAGTTGAGTGTGTTAATTGTTTGCACCACACAGGGATACAACGCAATAATACAACCTAATTGCAAAAGTGAACCAATGTGTGCCTCAGACTGCATATGTGGCTTTGAACAAATCATAGTACTTCTTTGCCCTCAAGTTTCTCATCTTTTTTATGCACAGAAAATGATACATCTGTAGCCTTACTGGGTTATAGTTGGAGGTGGGGAAGGAGAGGAAGAACAGAACATGATGGGGTACTGAGAAGGTCAAAAGACTAAATAAGGACTCAAGTTGATATTTATTGTTAATAATTCATGGTTTTAAAATATTTCATAACACCTGTGAAAACAATCTGCTTTCATTTCCAGAGATACCAGTGGCCATTAGTGCTTGGCTTATCATGGAAGCCTATCCCTAAAGTAATAAGTATTTTTCTTTTTTTCCATCTCTCCTCCTCAGGAGAGAAGGCCTAATGGCAGGCTCCATCAGCCAATTCCAGTTTCCATTTGTCCCTCACTTTGTGCCTTTCTAGATTTCACACAATTTATTTGACCTCAACGCTTTAGGCACATACCAGACAAATCATTTTACTCTCTACCTTCTCTCCAGGTAGTTCACTGTGGGTTCTGCGTATATTAGAAACTAAAGCTCCTTTTTTCCATTCTCCTGACTTATAGATGCCACCTAGCTCCCTCTGCTGCCAGTCAGAGAAATCCCACATAGCTTAGCTGTACGCAGCTCACCTTTTCATTTCTGTATACAAAACATTCTTTTTTAGAGTCAACACTAAAATTAACATATTTAATAATATGTTACTAACATGGAACATATATAGTATGTCACATATACAATATTTCATGCCGTACAGTATATATTTGGGAGCTCTGGTGGCATTGTGCCTAAGGCATTTGACAGCTAACCAGAAGGCTGGTGGTTGAAACCTATCAGCCACTCCTCTGAAGGAAGATTGGGCAATCTACTTCCGTAGTGATACCACCTAGGAAACCCAAGGAGGGGTTGCTATGAGTCGGACCTGACTCGACAGCAGTGAGTTTAGTTTTGTTTTTTTTGGATAATATATATTATAATACTTAACAATGCACATATTATCCTAGTCAGTCTTTGGAAAAACTAATTGAGGTAGGTACTATTACTACCTCTGTTTTGCAGATGAGGAAACTGAGGCTCAGAGAGGTTTGGGTAATTTGTCCAAAGTCATTTAGCTGGTAAATTGTGCAACTATCTTCATTGACTTGCAGCTCCCCTTCTATTACCCCGGAACTTTGGACAGGAAGGGGGTTAATAGTCTTCTTTTGTTGAAGGGAAACCACTTAATCAATATTCCCTTTTCCTCCCTTCCTTAATAAAGAAGTCTTCACTTACCCGGTGGCCATGACTCTACCACTCTAAAACCAAAAGCAAACTTGTTTCTGTCCAGCTGATTCTGCTCATAGAGACCCTATGTGTTTCATAGTAGAGTTTTCTTGGCTATAATCTTTACTGAAGTAGATCACCAGGCATTTCTTTCATGGAACTTCTGGGTGGCAACTAAGGCCTTCCTCAAATAGGCCCAAACTTCCTTTCTTTACTTTTCTCCGCAATTTCTTTTCAGTGATCTAAATAGAGCTCTTGACATATTTAACAAATATTTTTTGGAATGTACCATATGGTAGGCATTGTGCTAGAGTCACATGCAAAAGGATTAAAAAGTGGCTTGAAGTGGCTTCAAGTTGCTCAGGGTCTAGTCAGAGAGATGTGAGATGGTAACATTTGAGCTGAGTGTTGTAGGGTGGTGGTGGCAGAGCAGATATGCCTACGGTGCTGGAGGAGTATCGAGGAGAGGGTATCTAACCAACCCTGACTAATCAGGAAAGGCTTCCTGGAGGGAAAATACGCCAGGTGGTCTGGAAGAAAATAATAATTTACTGCCTCCTGAAGCAGCTTTCTCTTCATTTAGGTGTTTCCTTCTATGTGGAATATCCTTGTCTTATCTGCACCTTCTGACATTTATTCTTTCTGCAAGACTCATCTAAATATCACTTTCTCACCCATGAATCATTTCTGGGTTCTTTAGCTTGACAAGACCTCCCTTTTTTGACTCTTTGTGGCATTTTGTTTATTACCCTTCATCTTTTTTATCTTGTCTCCCTCTGCTTTTATGATGATTATTTTATATTACCATCTCAACACCTCCAACCCCATCACAGACCTTTATATATATATAATAAGGATTTTCTGATGGTGATTGAACTGAATACTTTGCCTTTCTCGTTGCCTTTATGTGTCCTTAAAGTGGACCAGGAGCCACCCAGGATAAATTTGAATGAAAGGGGAGCCAGATTTGCTGAGCCTGGTGAGTCTGTGTGTCCAATTAGTTGAGAACCTGGACCTTATGAGGCTGCAGTCATGGCTGGTTATCATGAGACCCCATGAACTTGTCCATGTGCCCTGGTCTCCATCTTAGTCCTGGTTCCAAATCCACGGGCCCTTGGTCACAAAGTCACCTATGTTTAGAAGAATGCAGAAGCCTGAGTGAACATGAATAGGGAAAAATGAGGCTTCAAGGTCAGAAAACCAGGTCTCCAGGGACACCCTCATAGTTACTGTGGAGTTACTGAGAACAAGTAACATCATCAACCTGAGCCTCAGTTTCCTCAGGTACAAACGATTGACATTGCATTTAAGAATTTTCCCAACTTAAACTGTACAAACCATGAAGGAAATTCAGTGGGAATCATTCATTTTTATGTGGAATACTGTACAGTTATTGTTGTTGTTTTGTTTTGTAGGTGCCGTCGAGTCGGACCCAACTCATAGTGACCCCTCCTTGGGTTTCCGAGGCAGTATCACTACGGAAGTAGATTGCCCCATCTTCCTTCTGAGGAGTGGCTGGTGGGTTTGAACCGCCAGCCTGCTGGTTAGCAGTCAAGTGCCTTAGGCACTATGCTACCAGAGCTCCTACAGAATTATAATATATATATATATATATATATATATATATATATATTGGGGTTCTTGGGTAGCATAAATGAGTAAGTGCTTGACTACTTACTGAAAGGCTGGCCATCTAAATTTACCCTGGAATGCCTTGGAAAAAGACCTGGGAGGTCTGCCTCTGAAAGATCAGAGCCATTGAAAAGCCTGTGGACATGAACAGACACTTCTCTAAAGATGATATGCTGGTGGCCAACAAACACATAAGGAAATTGCTTTACTCATTAGAGAGATGCAAATCAAAACAATGATGAGATATCATCTCACTCCAGCAAAGTTCAACAAGACAGAGAATAACAAATACTGGTGAGGTTGCAGAGAGATTGGAACTCTTATACACTGCTGGTGGGATTGTAAAATGGTACAACCGTTGTGGCAAGCGGTATGGCATTTCCTTAAAAAACTAAAATAGAAGTGCCATTTGACCCAGCAATTCCATTACTAGGAATATATCCTAAAGAAGTGAGAGGCAGGACACAAACAGACATATGCACACCTATGTTCATCGCAGCACAGTTCACTATAGCAAAGAGATGGAAACAACCTAAATGCCCATCAACAGATGAATGGATAACCAAATTGTGGTACATTCACACAATGGAATACTATGCTACATTAAAGAACAATGAAGGATGCACCTATCATCTCACAATATGGATGAGCCTGGAGGACATTATGCTGAGTGAAATAAGTCAGTTGCAGAAGGACAAATATTGTATGAGCCTATTACTGTAAAAATACAAGGAATGGTTTGCTTAAGGTAGGGGACTCACTTTGTAGGTTACTGGGGTGGGGAGGGAACAGGAGGGAATAATTTTGGGCTAACTAGGGCCAATGGTGAGGTGGGTAAGGAGAGGGATGGTATGGAAAGAGTCTGTGAACACCATGATAACATTGGGGAAAGGGAGGACACTGAATTATGCACATAAGATATAGATGACAGAGGCTAATACCAATATATCTACAATACTGTATAACCATTAGGAGCTCTGGTGGCATAGTGCCTAAGGCATTTGACTGTTAACCAGAAGGCTGGTAGTTCAAACTCACCAGCCACTCCTCAGAAGGAAGTTTGGGCAATCTACTTCCGTAGTGATACCACCTTGGAAACCCAAGGAAGATTTGCTGTCAGTCAGATCTGACTCGAAGGCAGTGCATTTGCTTTACCATTAACACCAAACACCAGGCTACAGATAAACACATTAACATTTGAGAAGATCAGATGGGGGTCTTATACTCTAGACCAAGGATAGATTCAGCTGAGGCTAATCTTGCACATCAGTGATACAAAACAACCACAATCATTACAGAAGCTGCAGAAGACAAGCATAGAACAATCCCTCACAGACAGCCGAACATGTTGGAAGAGAGATCTAACAGACCTACTGACTCAGGACCATAGTATTGGGGACATCAGACTCAATTGGCACAACAAAATATATAAAAATCTTGTTCTATAACCTACATTGGTGAGTAGTGACTGGGGTCTTCAAAGCTTTCAAGCAGTCATCTAGGATGCAGCTAATGGTCTCCTATGGTTGGGAGTGAAGAAGAGTGAAAAAACTAAGGGCATTTGGAAGCAATCAGCCCTAGACATGATGGACTTCAAGACCAGAAGAACTAGATGGTGCCTGGCTACAAATGCCAACCACTTGAGAAAGGACCGAAACTTGAGATCCTGGATAGAGTGGGAGGAAAAAACAAGGAGCAAAATCCAAAAACACAATAATGATCATATTTACTGGTTAGATGGAGTCTGGCGGGACCCTCAATACCATCACCCTGGGATATACTTCAGTACTGGAATAAAACTCACTCCCAGGGGCTGGCTCTCAGCTCAATAATAAACAAGACATACATGCAGACCACTCAACCCACGGTGATGCACGCACATATTCTATGGAAATGCATCCTTTGGAGCAATAGACCACAGGGCAATAGAGGGGCAACATTCACATGGAGGAAATGCAGGACACACAGGAGAGCATAACTATGAGGGGCACTGGGGGGAGAGTGTACCGGGAAGGGATGGGAGGAGAGTGCATTAGGGTTAGAGATGATAACTGGGGAGTGAAACCAAATGTACATGAAATGTTGAATGGAAAACAAACTCTGTTCTGTAAATTTGCATGTAAAGCACAATTAGAAAAGAAAAGAAAACCCTATGGAGCACAGTTCTACTCTGACACAAATGAGGTCACCAAGAATAAGAATTGACTTGATGGAAATTAACTCTGGTGACATAGTGCCTAAGGCATTTGACTGCTAACCAGAAGGTTGGTGGTTCAAACCCACCAGCCAGCCACTCCTCGGAAGGAAGGTTGAGCAATCTACTTCCGTAGTGATACTGCCTCAGAAACCCAAGGAAGGGTTGCTATGCGTCAGATCCGACTTGATGGCAGTGTTTTTTCTTTTTTAAAATAGTAAAATAAAAATATCATTTATAAATATAATAAAGTATACAAATACTAATTTGAAAGGAGCTGTCTCTTCCTCACATGGTGGTATGGCATCGGCCAGCTTTGTCTTTAACCTGAACTGGAAATATCTTCTCAACAGTTGCCTGGAAATTGTGTTCTTTTGGTCTAAAGCTGAGAGAACATCAATATGAAATGCTGCATTTTCCAGCTTCAAAGACTTGACTGAAAGCTCATCCCTGCCCGCTGGTCATTTGGCTCTGAAAATAGGCTGCAAAAGCCTATGGTTTGACATGTTTCAGGCTAGTTTCCCCAGAAAGAGTTTGTAAGCAGGGAAAACATGTATTTTGAAGAGCATTAAGAACTTCTGAAATTGTCATTAACAGCTCTCCTTGGTGCTCCACTTTAATAAAATGAGGGGTAGTGACATAAGAAAAAAATAACAGCCCAATCTTTGTGTTTTGTAATGAATAATAAAGTATTTTAACCTCTTTAGGGATTTAACACCATGTTAATCCTTTAATCCCTAGAAAAACCAATTTTGTTGACATGAAAAGGGGATATTTAACTTCATCCAATTAATTTTCTACCTTAGAGATGCCATGATTATGAAGATTAGATTGAATAGATTCATTAGAGCTACCATATTGTAAATCAAAGAGTGGCTTTGACACCAAAAAGTAGATTCAAGAAGGAAATTTTATATCACAGTTTTGTCTAAATGTACCTACTTTGAAGAGCCAGAGCTTGGGGGCCTTTGAGTCTTAGCACTCTTGCTTCCACTGCTGCTCACATCTGCAACTACTCAGCCACTACATAGCCATTAAACTAGGAACTCGGCTGACATTCCTGCAATACCAGTTCCATCTCTGTTTGAGCTCCAAATTAGAACTGTTCTTGTGAGGAGGCTGAAGTGCGTGCTGCAGAAACATTCCTAACAGTAAAAAGTTAGCAAAGTGTGAACTCAATTTTAAATTACACAGCAGGGGGAAAAGCTCTTCATTCAAATCATTCTCAGAACAATAGATTGGAATTAGAGATGGAAGACAAATGGTTGGAGATTTAATTATTTTTGCCTTGGACTTCAACACAGAGACATGGAAAGGGTTTAATTCTACCCCCATACCCAGCCCACAGTCAGAATTGAATTTACAGGGATGAAAGAGAAGAGATGATGAAAAGTGAGGGCTATGGCTGTGCCACAAATTTTCTAGTGGTATAGTGAAAAGTCCCTGGAATCTTCTGGATGAAAATAGTTCCTTTAAAAACAAGTGAAACATGGACACAAAAAGGGTCAGAATGACCCCTCACTCTAGATCCTAGAAGTCAGTAGATACCATTTATTACCATCCTGTTACTCAACTTGGAGGTCAGGGAATGTGGATTATATGTCTTGGCATCCTCTATGGTGTCTTGCTTGGGGCTTGGCATGCAAGTAGCATTGTCTGTTACAGTGCTTTCTTCTGAGTAATGACATGGTATGACTGCAAGAAATGACACTGGTTTTCTAATGTGGCTTATGAGGGAGCATGGGACTGTGGAAGAATGGGAAGTTTTGGAGACAGAGTGAGTTGAGTCTTTGTCCTACCACTCTCTAGATCTGTAGCCTTGGACAAATTTCTTGACTTATTTATGACTTGGTTATCTCATCTGTAAAATGAGGAGAAGGATGCCAAACTTTGAGAGTATTTTTACAGTGTAAGATAGTGATTAGTTGAAACCTCACCACCACCCATCTTCAGTTTATGATACTGTGGTGGCTTGTGTGTTGTTATGATGCTGGAAGCTATGCCACCAGTATTTAAAATACCAATATGGTCACCTATGGTGGACAGATTTCAGTGGAACTTCCAGGTTGAGACAAACTAGAAAGAAAGACCTGGTGATCTACTTCCAAAAATTAGCTAATGAAAACCCTATGGATCACAATGGAATATTATTTTATATATTGTTGAAAGAAGATCTCCCTAGGTTGTAAGGCATTCAAAATACACAGTGGCTGCAACAATGTACTTGAGTATACTAGTGATCATGAAGATGACACAGGAGCACCCAATGTTTCACTCTGTTATAAGTCAGGTCACAATGAATTGGAGACTCCATGGCAGCTAATAACAACAACTATTAAATCCTTAGCACGGTACTTCACAAATAGGTGCCAGAAGATGTTTGTTTCCTTCTCTCCCACCAAGTAGAAATTAATCTCTCAGTTACATATAACAGGAACAATCTTCATTTTTGGCTGTTTCTAGTAAACATCACTTTCTAAAAGGACTCTTTGTGGCCATCACTCTGTCTTCTCAGAGCAGTTAAACTAGTAGGTCCTAGCTACAAAATTGGCTCAAACAAAGGTAAACAATGTAGTAGAATGTTATTTTGTGCCCACATCGTTTGAAATGGAAATTAATTTTAGCTATGTGTTTTAAAGTGTTGATATGTCTTATTTACTGGGAGGGCCCAACCCCTGAGTGTCTGATCACCTTGATGGACTTGAGGAAGTTACCCTGGATGGTGGTAATCCTGGATGCAATTAGGCTGTCTATCCCTCCACCCTCTTCACAAAAAGAGTTAGATTCTGCTGACCCAGTAGAGAAGAAAGACCAGGGGGACAAACTGAGTGAAAAGAATCATCTGTCCATTGTGGTTATTGGAGCTGCTGGGATCCTCTGATGACCGTGTTGTCCTTCCTTGATGGGTTGAAAGAGGGCCCAACACTCTGAGAACGTGGTCAAGGGACAATGTCAATTTTTCTATCCCTCTGCCGGCATGAGCCTACTCTGTCTGCCGTAAGGAGGTATGCTAACCCTTACTACTTTTCTTGGCCCTGGCCTCCTGTTTCCTTCCCCTAGGGGTCTCAAGAAGAAGGGGAAATAATTTTTAAGGTTGTGCTTTAATCCATGCTCCCCAAGTCTCCATTTCTGTGTAAAGATCCTTTCATCTGGGGACAAAAAGACTGTTTTTCTTATACCTAGAACTAGAAAAGAATCCCTTGGTGTTGCAAAAGGTTAATATGCTTGATTGCTAACTGAAATATTAGAGATTTGAGTCCACCAAGTGTGCCTCAGAAGAAAGATCTGGCAGTCTACTTCTAAGAAATCAGCCATTGAAATCCCTATGGAGCACAATTCGACTCTACACATACGGGGTCACCATGAACTGGAATTGATTGACAGCAGCTGGTGAGAGAAATAGAAAACTGGTCTCTCATGAGGAATAACAGCTCCCATGGACCTAACTCTGTGCTATACTAAGTTCTGAGGGACCCAGAGAAAGTGTCACATCTTTGCCCACTGGCAAGTAGAAATGGAGGAGAAAGACCCGAGTATCTGAAAAACTAAAAAGCATCTTGAGAGAAAATTTAATCAAAGGTACAGGTCATTTTTAAAGACAATGATACAGAATTTGCTCTCCCTTAGTTCCTATTTCCACTTGTAAATGTGGCACATTATCCCATCAGCACTTCCTCTTAGGAGCATTAATCTGTGACTGGTACCCAGAGTTTCTCTGAGTTGTATTTGACCAAACTTGTCAGTGTGTTCTTTGTTATGTCTCTTCCTGCATAATCTGCTTTCCTCTTTCTCTTACTTTATCCAGGCTCCCAGAACCAGGCCATGTGAATGAAGGGGCAGAGTCACCCTGCAGAGAGGTTGGAGCTCATCCAGAAAAACTCTAGGGAGACCACATTGTGGGAATAGTCTAAAAGGGCTATCTACTCACAATTTCTCATCTATTTCTGGCCCTTAGCTGTGTCCTGTGCTTGGACCTCATCAGTTTAACGAATAGTAATTATGGTACTGAGACATCAGTGTTTCAGTGGTAGAATGAATTCTCTCCTTCCATGCAGGAGACTCAGATACAATTCTCAGCTTGCACCTGATATGCAGTCACCACCTGTCTATCAATGGAGGCTTATGTTTCTATGATGTTCAACAGATTTCAGGAAAGCTTCCAGACTTAGACCAGGAAGAAAGGCCTGGTGATCTACACCTGAAAACTAACTAAAGAAAATCCTATAGATCACAAAAGTCTGATTCTCAACCAATCACAACAATGATGCAGGATCAGGAGCATTTTGTTCCATTGTGCATGGGGTGCCATGAGTTGCAGATGACAACACACAGGAGGTCACCATGAGTCAGAGTCAGAGTCAGAATTAGATTTTTCCTCCAAAGCCATCTCTCCCTACACCACCCATTTGTAGTAGAATTTAAGATATAAAAGACTTAACCATTGTTCAAGTTGTAGGTATGAGCACAGCATGGGCTCCGGAGGCTGAGGGAGTTTGGGAGAAGTGTAAAATGCTCAGCATTGGAAGAATTTAACCACTTTGGTAAGAGGAAAACTGGAGTTTGGAGCCATCCTGAGTGTGGTCCTTCTGGCCCAGACCCGATGTCAGATATGGCTTTGGAGGAGCCATTACATTCCCTGTCTATAATTTGCAGATTAAATCTCCCTAAATAGATGCTCATACTGCAGACTATCAGCACTCACCCCTGCTCTCTCTGTCAATAACCCATCAACTGAGGGGCCTAATTGTGTGCATTGACACAGCAGATTAACCACACAGGCCCTGTTGGCAGTCTCTTCAAGTCAACGATTGTAGGATTATCAACCCTGCCATTGATGTTTGCCTCATTCTTTCCTCTCTGGTCCCCTGTGAGATGCAGGAGAGTGCTCCATTCAAGCCCAATGGCTCAAAAACAAAGCAGTAATCTCAATGTAGGGACCTGAAAAGCAATTCTGATCAAGGGAATTCCGGCAACCCATTGCTTTCCTCTTTTTCATCACTGCTATCTCCCTTCTTTGTGCTAAAATTCTCGTTTGTGGAGAGTTTAATTCAGAGGACAGGGATGTCAGAACCCTCTACTCTTCAGGCTCAATGGGCAAAGGGAGCAGGGGAAGCTGAGGTTGGAATGTCCTTGTTTTCCAGGCATCAGGCAGAACTTTGATGTTCTCACACTGCATTTTCTCCCATTCTGTTAGGTGAGTACATGGCTGCAGTTACAAAGGCTTCCTATATATCTGGGCTTTGGAAAACAGGGAGCAGTTTCTTATCAAAGGGGAAAATTGAGAGCCTGTCTGGCCTTTTCTTCTTCATTCACTCCTCTGCCAGCCTCTAATCTCTCTTCAAAGATAGCTTTAGTGTTGGCAGATGGCAGTGATGTAAACAGCACAGGTGGGTCCACAGCCACACATGTGAGAGACTGGACAAGGCTGATGCCTGTGACTTAAGTTGGAATCAGGGATCTGTGATGATGCCAGGCTGTTCAAGACAGGAAGTGTAAGCACATCTAATACCTCAACTTTAGTGTCTGAGGAGTTAAGAGGAAGATGAGTGTTGGGATCAGCCAGATGGAAAGATTTAGGGACTGACAGGCTAGAGACAAGAAGGTAAGGGAATATCAAGGGCCAGAGGGGGCTTCAGAGGCCCACCTGCTATTTCTGCTGATCCTGACAAGGTATGGCTTCCATTGTATGCATGTTAAAAAAAAAAAAAAAAAAAAATCCCACCTGGTAGGTAAAGCAAGAGGGGACAAGGACACTCTTCTACAAACTCACAAAAATACCCAAGGATACCTCTATTGTTAGCTGGGAGGAACTGAGCCTCAAAAGACATTCTTTTGCCCAGAGAAGATGCTTACCTTCTGGAACAGGATGGCCCAGACATCATACATTGTTCTAAGACAGCTGCTATACCCAGCAAGGAACTCATTACCTTCAAGAAGTAGAAAAAAGTTTTAATGGATTTGAGTTCTGGAGGCACACTTTAAAGACACTAATTTTCCTATGTACCATTGATCTTGACTTTTCTAGTAGCTGCCAGTAGTGCGATAGTGGTCGGGAGGACACTGCTAGAAACTTCTGCCCTGCTCCACAGCACAGCCTGGATCCTTCTCTACCTGAGTCCTTGGCAAGTGTTGTATATTGTATTACTGCTCCCACTAGGGTGAGCAAAGTACACTTCCTGTTCCATGGCTTAGTCAGGTGACCAGGTGACTTTCTTTAGCCAGAGGAGCAGACATGATGAAAGTGGAGGCTGTAGATGTTTATACCTGATTTGGTTTTCCCTCCTGTGATCCAATGTTCTTCCAGGAGAAGAACATAGGCCCAGAATAAAGACATCTGGAGCAGATAGGCACCTGATCCACAGTTTGAAGCCCAGCTGGGTCAGCTGACCTACAGCCCCATGAGGGGGAAAAATAAATGTTTGTTGTAAATCACTGAGATTTTATTTCCTATCATTTTATAAAAATTTTTTTTTAATTTATTTTTGATGACAATATACACAGTCAAATGTACATCCATTCAACAATTTCCACATGTACAGTCCAATGACATTGGTTACGTACTTCACATTGTATTACCATTCTCACTAATTCTGTCCATATTGTTTCACCACCTCCAAAAAACCGGCATGGGGGGTGGCAGGCGTCTGACCTCATCTAACTTCACAAATAGGGGAAAAGCATCAAGATCAACAAACAGCCCACAGCTATTCCCTATGAGGCAGAGGTCAGACATGCCTCCACCCTCTGACCTTTTCAGCAATTCTAACACCATCCCTCCCAGTGTACTCTATACTTCTCTGCTGGACTCAATAATTTGTTGCAATGACCACAAAGAACTCACACAAAATACTCAGGATTATGTGATTTATTAGGAAAGTAACAGGATCAGGAACAACTCAGGATATATGTCTTTGATAGCCTCTTCTCAGCAGTGGCCCTCTCTGGCCTTCAGTATCTTGGTTATCTGGCTCCTTGGCCTCTGCTCTGCTCAGGCAAGTGTTGCAAAGCTCTTTTAGCTCTGCCAGTAAATGCCTAGAAGTACTCCCCTCCACCAGTGAGCCTTAGTCCAAAGGTTCTCAGCTTTCTTGCTCCATAGCTCCAGAAGCCCACTGTGCTGACTCCTGATGGGTCTGCTACCAGCATTTCTCTGCTGCTGCTTCTCACAGCCTCTTCCCATCTCTCATATCACAGCTTTCTGTCTCCTGGATTGAGGAAGTTCAGTGCAGGGATCTTGGGTCCAAGGACATGCTCCACTCCTGGCTCTTCTTTTTTGATGGTTGTGAGATACCCCCTTCCTGCCTTTGGGATTTTTAAGCCTACTGTGATGGCAAAACTGACCAATCCCCATGTTAAGGTTCTATACACCTTTTTCCATGGTCCCACTCCCACAATGATGCCATGCACCTTATTTACATTATTAACAAGCTATCCAATCCCCTTGGTGAGCCATAAGCACTTCATATTTGCATAGTCATATTTGCATAGTCCCATCCAGTTATCAGGTGGTAGTCAGGAAGACAATGGCTAGAAGGCCATAACAAGAAATTCACTTCACTGTACCACCATTAATCCAGACTCTTTGCTCCTAAATTTGTCATTTGTGCTTTAGATTAACCGTTGTCAATTTGAACTCACATGGATAATTCTTTATAAGAGCTCCATGCTCCAGGCAAGCATTCTTCATTAAATGAGCTAAATTGTTGTTTTGTTCATTGATGGTTTCATGGCTTTGGTTCAAGATTTAAAAATTATTTCTAGGCAATAGACTTGGGAGTTGCCCCCATCTCAATGGATGGGGCATGAAAAATGGATGAAAACAGTACGTCTGTTTTCTATATGAATGTGAAGTTCTGTTCCATGATTTTCCTCCTTTGCATCAGGATCCATCTGTTGGGTCCTTGATTAATACATTCAGTAATGGTAGACAGGCACCATCCATTTCTTTTAGTCTCAGGGTGAAGTAAGTAGTATTTCATAGAGGCAATTAGAGCTGCAGTATATTTGCTTCTGTTATCCCTGGGTTTTCTTCTTCCTCTACTTTGCCAAGCTAATATGTTGTTGTTGTTATTGTGTGCTGTCAAGTCGGCCCCAACTCATAGCGACCCCTCCTTGAGTTTCCGAGGTGGTATCACTACGGAAGTAGATTGCCCCTCTTCCTTTTGAGGAGTGGCTGGTGGGTTTGAACCACCAGCCTTCTGGTTAGCAGTCAAGTGCCTACCAGAAATAGCAATTTTTGTGCCACTGAGATTTTGAGGTTATTTGTTACTCTTCAAATATTAATGCTGACAGTGAGTGTGGGAATTGGCCCTGACCTTCAAGGGTAAGTCCTAGATGTTAGGCCCACTCTCTTGTTGTTGTTAGCTGCTGTCAAGTTGGCTCTTGACTCATGTCAACCCCATGCACCCCATGATCAAACCATTCCTTTTCACGGTTGATTTTCAGAAACAGATCATCAGGCCTTTCTTCCTAGTTCATCTTAGTCTGGAAGCTCACTGAAATCTGTTCAGCATCACAGCAACACACAAGCCTCCAGTAACAGATGGGTAGTGGCTGTGTATAAGATTCATAGGCAGGATATTGAACCTGGATCTCACACATAGAAGACTGAAGCACTGAAACAACCACTGCCCCTGGTCCACTCCCTTAGCCCCTTCCATTTGCAAATCACTCCCTTCCACATGTCATATTGCACTGAGCAAATTTGCTGCAAAAGACCTCTTTGAAGTGCTGAAGAGCAAAGATG
This sequence comes from Orycteropus afer afer, assembly GCF_000298275.1. Taxonomy (NCBI): domain Eukaryota; kingdom Metazoa; phylum Chordata; class Mammalia; order Tubulidentata; family Orycteropodidae; genus Orycteropus; species Orycteropus afer. The sequence goes on from NW_006921591.1 coordinate 13,103,824, forward strand.
TCACTTTGAAGACTAAGGTGCTCCTAACCCAATCCATGACATTTTCAATCACCTTAAATGTATGTGACAGCTGGACAAGGAATAAGAAAGACTGAAGAAGAGTTGATGGTTTTGAGTTGTGGTGTTGGCAAAGAATACTGAAAGTACCAGAGGCTGCCAGAAGAACTAACAAATCTGTCCTGGAGGAAGTGCAGCTGGAATGCTCCTTGGAAGTGAGAATGGCCAGACTTTGTCTGACCTACTTTGGTCAAGTTATCAGAAGGGACCATTCCCTGAAGAAGGATATCATGCTTGATAAAGTGGAGGGTCAATGAAAAAGGAGAAGGCCCTCAACAAGATAGATTGACAGAGTGAGTGGTTGCAATGATGGGCTCAGGTATAGCAGGGATTATGAAGCTGGCATAGGACCAGGCAGTTTTTTGTTCTGTTTTGCACAGGGTTGCTATGAGTTGGAGCTCACTTGATGGCACCTAACAACAAAAATTAACACTAAAATGCAAGTCTTTTTGTGGACATGTGCATATTTTCCTCATATGTGTCTGGGAGAGGAACTGCTTGCTGACTCATAAGCTATGTGAATATTCAGTTTTACAAGATAATTCCAATTTCTACTCCTATCTGCATCTGCAGTGTTTTAAAAATTCTATTAATTTAACCTGTATCATTTTCAGTCTTAGTTTTTGCCAGTTGTGGTCTTGATTTGCCATTCACTGTCCTGGTTGAAGATGATATTTACTATCTTTTCATATGTTTATTTTCCACACACACACACATACACACATACACACATATATTGATGAAATGCTTGTATTTTGCCCAATATTTTATGGGATTATTTTTCTTTTTGGTACTGTTTTATAATTCTTTACATCTTCTGGACAGTAATCCTTCATAAGTTATGTTGTAAATGTCCTCTCTCAGTTTGTCATTTATCTTTTCATTTTTAAAAAGGATATTTTTAAATAAATTGAAATTTTTTATTTTAATGTCCTCACATTAATCTATGTTTCTTTGTAATGTTTGTGATCTTTGGGTGTTGTCCAAGAAACCTTTCTTCAACCTCCAAGGTCAAGAAGATATTCACCTATCTAAAAGTTTTAAATGTTACTTTTAACATAAAAATTCTTAAATCATCTGGAACTAGTTCCATTAATTGAATACCCTCAATTCTCCACTGAGCTGTGCTGCCACTCCATGAGATATCAAAGTCCCATATATGCATGGATGTGCTTCAGGGCTATCCCTGCTGTTCCACTGGTCAGTTAGTCTACCCTTTGTCAATACCACACCTTTAATTACTGTCACTTTGTAAGAAGTCCTGGTATTTCTTCAACTGAGAAGCCACTCACACCTATTCTTTTCCTTATTCTTCTGCTCCTTCACTTTAGAGTCATTTTATCAAGTTCTACGAAAATTTCTGTCTGGATTTTGATTGGAATTACATTGAATCTATCATTTGGAGATTTGACAGCTTTACAGAGTTAAATTTTCCTATTCATAAGCATAGGAATGGTTTCCATTTATTTACATCTTCTTTAATGTTATCATGCTATAAAGTTTGCTAATTTTCTGTGTATAGGCCCTACACATCTTTGGTTCAGACAACTACCCAGTATTTTACAGGTCTTGTTGTTAGTATAAAAATGTTCTCATTTTTTTAAATTATGTTTTCCAATTATTTGTTGCTGGTGTATAGAAATGGAATCATTTTTTTTTTTTAATTGTGATTTGGGTGAAATTTTATAAAGCAGATTTATTTTACATTAAAATGGAACTAACTTTTGAAAATTCATCTAATATCCATACACCTTGTTAATATTTTCTATCATTTCTAATCATTTTTCTGTAAATTCTTTTGTGGTTTTGTAGTATTTTCAAATAATGTCAGTTTCTTTTTTCTCTTTTCCAATAGATCTCTATTCAAGCTTTTTGAGGTATAATTTACAACAATAAAATGCATATTTTGCATATAATTTTGACAAATAAATACATCTATTAACTCAAACTTACCAAGGATCATTAAGATGGTACAGGGCCAGACAATATTTCTTATTCTGTTTTATATGAGGTCTTAGTGAGTTGGAGCTGATTCGATGGTAACTAACAACAACAATCATCACTGCAATCAAAATCTAGAACATTTCTATCACTCCAGGAAGTTCCCAGGGCTTGTTTGCATTGACTTCCTCTCTTTTCTATTCCAGGCAACCATGAATCTGATTTTTATCATGATAAACTTATTGTCAGTTCAAAATCTTTATATAAATTGCACATAGAGTGTGTACTTTTTTGTGTTTAACTTCTTTCACTCAGCATTAAGTCTGTGACATTAATTTAAAATTGTTAAGTATATACTGTTTTTTCAGTATTATTGTTGGGTAATATCCTATTGAGTGGATATGTCACTGTTTGTTTAGCTGTTCTTCTATTGAGAGACATCTGAGTTATTACTAATAAGGAGTATTGGTGGTGTAGTGGATAAGGCATTTGGCTGCTGACCAGAAGATCGGCCGTTCAAACCCACCAGCTGCTCTGTGGGAGGAAGATGAGACAATCTACTTCTGTAGAAGTTTATAGCCTTGGAAACCCAATGGGGGCTGCTATGAGTCACAGTCAACTAGATGGCAGTGGGTTGGGTTTCATTATGAGTAAAGCTGCTATTAATATTTTTTGAACAAGTATTTTTTAGGATGTATATTTTTGATTCTTTTCTATAAATACCTGGGAATTGCTGGGTTAGAAGGTAAAGGTATACTTAACTATACACACACACACACACACACACACACACCCCAAACTAACTGTGTTTGGAAGTGACTGCGGCATTTTATACTTCCACTCATACTAGTATGAGAGTTGTAGTTATTCTACATCCTTCCCAACACATGATATTGTCAGTTCTTTTTAAACATTAACTTTAATGTGATATAAGTTATATACAATGAAATGTACTCATTTCAAGTGGACAGTTTGGTGAGTTTTTGTAAATGTATACATCCATAATACTACCACCACAATCAGAATGTAGAACAGGCCCCTTTACAGTCAATCTCTCCTCTTAGCTCTAATCCTGTATACCTACTCACCACCAGACATTCTGGTAGGCATTGGGAATATGAAAGTCCATGAGAGGATTGTTGTTCTAGTCCAGCCAAGGAGCTCATAGGAAAAAGGTCTGTAAACTCTAGAAATGAAGTGATCTATAGCTTCAATAAATTTATAGTCTACTTTACAGGAGCTAGTTATATACACTCAACTCCATGTTATACCTATGTACTTTTTCATTATGGTAAAAGACACTTAGCATAAAATTGAACATTATAACCATTTTTCAGTGTACAACTCAGTGATATTTATTAAATTCAAAGTATAATGAAACCATAAGTACTATCTAGTTCCAGAACATTTTTCATTACTCCAAAAGGAAACCTCATACTCTTTAAGCAATCTTTTCCCATTTTCCCTCACCCAGCCCCTGGAAACCTCTAATCAGTTTTCTATGTCTATGAATGATTCTATTCTGGATATTTCATATAGATGGAATCAATCATAAAATATGTGGCCTTTTGTGTCTGACTTCTTTCACTTAGCATAATGTTTTCAAGGTTCATCCATGTTATAGTATGTATTAATACTTTATTACTTTTAATGGCTGAATAATATTCTACTGTATGGCTATACCGCATTTTGTGTATATCTTCTTCAGTTGATGGACATTTGAGCTGTTTCCTCCTTTTGGGGTTGTAAATATTACGAGTGTGTACATTCATGTACAAGTTTTTGTTTGAACATCAGTTTTCAGTTATTTTTAGTATGTACCCAGGCCTTGTGGTAGTTCTATTTTTAACTTACTGAGAAACTGCCAAACTACTTTTCACAGCAGCTGTGCCATTCTACTTTTGCATGAGCAATGTATGAAGGTTTCAATTTTTCCACATCCATACCAACACTTATTATTTTCCATGTTTTTTATTATAGCCATCCCAGTGACTATGAAATGTTTCTTCTTTTTTTTTTTTTTCATGTGCCTGTTGACCATTTGTTGATGTCCTCTGGAGAAATGTTTATTTAAGTTCTTTACCAATTTTTTAAAAATTTGTTGTTTGTCTTTTTGCTATTGACTTGTAAGAGTTCTTTATATGTTCTGGGTGCTAGACCTTGTAAGTGTCCCTAGGTGGTACAAACATTTAAGCATTATACTACTAGCCAAAAGGTTGGCAGTTTGATTCCACCCAGAGGTGCCTCAGAAGACAGGCCTGGTGATACCCTTCTGAAAGGTCACAGCCTTGTGAACCCTTTGGAGAAGGGTTCTGCACACATGAGGTTGCCATGAGTTGGAAAAGACTCAACAACAACTAACAACAGCCAACAGACTCTTATCAAATAAGTGATTTGTAAATGTTTTCTCCTATTCTGTGGATTGTCTTTTACATTCTTGATATTGTTCTTTGTTGCACAAAAGTTTTTAGTTTTGATGAAATTCAATTTATCTATTTATTTTCTTTTATTGCTTGTACTTGGTGTCATATCTAAGAAATCCAAGGTCATGAAGATTTAGCCCTATGGTTTCTTCTAAAAGTGTTATGGTTTTAACTCTTATAATGGAACTTTGCTGATTTTGAGTTAATTTTTGTACATATTCTGAAGTAGGTGTCCAACTTCATTTTTTGAATATGAATATCTAGTTATCCCAGCACCCATTTGTTGAACAGAGTCCTTTCCCCTTTTTTTCTCTCTCTCTTTCTGTATTTTTTAATGTCATGTATCTATATGGAAAAACCCACTGCCATTGAATCAATATCAACTCATCCCAACTCTATAGGACAGAGTAGAACTGCCCCATAGGGTTTCCAAGGCTGTAAATCTTCATAGACCAACTGGTGGGTTTGAACCACTGAGCTTTTGATTAGCAGCCAAATGCTTTAACCACTATGCTACCAGAGCTCCTTATATATCTGTATACACATGCATATATCTGCTTATATCACGAAGTGTAAGGATTTAGTTGGGTCTGAGAAAAATGAATTATTGGCAAGAATATTGCATTGGAGCTCAGAGATCTGGGTTCTAGTTTGCATTCTGCTGCTAGCTAGTTCTGTGCCCTTGAGCAAAGCATGTACCCTCTTTGCATCTGTTTTTCTATCTATAAAAAGAGAATATTGGACAATAATAGTATTTGAAATTTTAATATATATGTATTATCATTATTAGTTTTGTTGCAGAAACTTTTTGCAAATGAACTTTTATGAAAGAAACATAACACGCAAAGTGTAAACAAATAGCAATAGCATGTAAAATGCTGAAGCATTGAGGGGAGTGGTCTGGGCATCTCTTCATGCATTCATAGCCACTTCCCTAATGGCTCTAAAAACACTTGGAACCTCTAGTGCTCCTCGAAACATAGCTGAAAATGAATTAACAAGATGATATATAAGATTTGTATGAGCCTCAGATTTTTTGTTTTTGAGCTTTGACATTTTAATTAAGAGTTAATTCTTTTATTTTACCCACTCCAGGAAGGCCTCCTGGAAGTGGAAAGCTCTGAACTGAACTCTGACAGGTGGAAGGAACACAGGCCACCTGAAAAAAAAAAAAAAAAAAAAGAAGGACAGGCATTCTAGGCACGGAGTGCATGGCTTCTGTCTCTTATGTAAGTATTTGGCTTCAAGCGGGCAGTGGAAGATGCTTGTGCTTTGAAATTACATCTGGGTTTGAATTTCAGCCTCTACTGCTTAGTAACTGTGTGACTTTCAATAAGTTGCTTAACCTTTCTGATTCTGTTTCCTTTCCTGTAACATAGGTCTATTAACACATTGTGGGTTGTTATGAGTTTGCAGAATGTGAGAGGGTGTATTTTTTATCAAATTCCTTGGTGCAGTTCATGGTGAGTTAAGGGTCCAGAATGAAATAGCTGATAACAATGATCAGTTTCTAATTAGAACTTCCAAGAAGGCCTCTTTCCACTTCCTTCCCCTGACATTTCACAATGAGAGATTCTCTCCTGTAGTTCTGCAGCCTTTGAATTCCCAAGCTAGCTGCAGTCTACCCTTCGTCTGTGCCATATTTGATAAACACACATACTTACACCATGTGCCTTCTGCCGTAGAGTATAAACACTTCTACATTATTCATCAAAAGTATCATCTCGCAAGATCAGCCATAAAAAAGTTCTTCACATCCATTCACACAAACAGGTTTTTGAACCCTGTCCAGAAATAGAAATTGAGCGAGCAGAAGCAAAAGCGTGTTATTGTTTGTAGCCTTTTAAATATTGCCTCACAAAACCACTTTTCATCTTGTTCTCAAAGGGATTAACTTCTGAGCAGTGGGGATTAACTGATGTCAGGTTAGAAAAGCAGTCAACACCAGGGTCGACCAGCTTGACAAGATTAGTCCCCAAAATAAAGAATTTACAATCTGTTTTAAGACTGTGTAACTGTAACTTTCTCTGAAAGCCTTCAGTACCTTGAGAGACGAAGCAAGATTCTGCGGCCAGAAGGCCATGTTGCTCCCAGGCAGTCTTTGGAGCGGGGAAGGAAAGGCATTGGGTGGGTGGACCTTCCCCTCAAGGGTACCGTAAGAAGGGTCCATATTGGGCACCTCAGCCATAAAAGAACAGAGAAGTGTTGAGGTCCATCTTCTAAGGGGCTTGGCAGAAGCCAAGTAATTATTTAAGATAGCACAGGGGAAAAGCCACCATACAGAATGGTGACCTAACATACACTCTGGATGGGGAGGAAGCATCTAGTGGATTCTCATGAACTCCCTCAAGATGAAGTTATGTTTGTTCTCTGTCCCCTGGCTTAAAACTCTCCATTGTTTCCTAGACAAATCACTTCTAGAAACTGCCTTGTTTACAGTGCAATGCTTCTGAGGTGGTGGCCTTGACTCTGGGCAAAGGGCTACTTTCAGGTGCCGACCACACAGTCTGAATGCTTGAATTCAGAAGCCAGCTTGACCTTAAGACTCAACCTACGAGTCTCAGACTCAGTCTCGTCATAGATCAGATGAGAAAAATAATCATACCAACTTCATAAAATTGTAGAAGCTTAAATGAGATAATGTATGTAAAGCACAAAGCAAGTGTTTAGCTTTTTAAAAAAGTAACCAGCAACTATCACACACCAGACACATTAAAAACAAAAACAGTTGCTGTTGAATAGACTCCAACTCATGGTAACCTCTTTAATCAGTGTTTTCAATGGCTGATTTTTCAGAAGTAGATCTCCAGGTCTGGGTGGAGTTGAACAGCCACTCTTTTTATTAGCAGCCTAGTGCATTAACTGTTCACACTACCTGGGGACTCCATCAGACACATTGTTATTGTTTATGTGCCGTTGAGTCAGACCAGACTCATAGCAATTCCTCCTTGGGTGTCCTAGGCAGTATCATTGTGGAAAAGTAGATTGCCCAACCTTCCTTCTGATGAGTAGTTGGTGAGTTTGAACTGCCAGCCTCCTGGTTAGCAGTGAAGTGCCTTAGGCACTATGCTACCAGAGCTCCCCCATAAGACACATAGCTGATTCTTAATAAGTGTGTGTCAAGTAAATGTATAAATAATTTTTTTTTCACCATCTAACACAGCACACATCTACTCCCATTTTTGTCAATTCCATTCTTCCCTGTTTCTTTTGCCTAGCTCTAATGTAAGGCCCAAACCAAGCCTTGAGACCACCATCAAAGACAGACAGTAGGAGAAACAATACATAGTTGGCAATTGAGCTCTTTAAACTGTTAAAAAGCAAATATGTCACTTTGAGGACTAAGGTGTGCTTGACCCAAGCCAAAGTATTTTCAATTGCCTCATATGCATATGAAAGAAGGGAGACCAAAGAAGAATTGATGCATTTGAATTATGGTGTTGGCTATGGACTGCCAGAACTAACGAATCTGTCTTGGAAGAAGTACAGCCAGAATACGCCTTATATATGTGAAGATGGTGAAATTTTGTCTCACATACATGTTATCAGGAGGAACCAGTCCCTGAAGCACATACATGTTATCAGGAAGAACCAGACCCTGAAAAAGGACATCATACTTGGTAAAACAAGGGTCAATGAAAAGGGAAGAGCCTCAATGAAATGGCTTTCATTTGCTGCAGCAATGAGTTCAAACATGGCTATGATTGTGATGATGATTCAGGACCGGACAGTGTTTTGTTCTGTTGTACATAGGGTCCTATGAGTTGAAACTTACTTGATGGCACTTAACTTCAACAAATGGAGTCAAATTAAATGGTAACATTTTCATGGTGATTTGTGTTTTTCTGTCCAAGGTGTGTGCCAGAGGCATAGGAGAAGCTGGAAAGAGATGCTATTATGAGGGATGTCTTCTGGGCATCCTCTGAATTCTACTGCTCAGGTGCCTACCTTCAGGTGCCCTCATTTGCCTCCTCTACTTTCTCTTCTGATTTGCTCTTGCAGTCCTTCACCTGATAAATACAGAATCAGCATTGAAGAGGATGGGCTCCAAGCCTAGACCATTCAATATTCTTCATCATCTAAGCAGAAGTTAACATTACTGACCACTAACTCCAAATCCCCTGACTTGGGATATCCATGATTGGGGAGAATGTATTTTTTTTTTCTTTTTGTATGTATATTTTCTTCCTGAATACAAATAACAATTCAGTTGCCCCATAATTAGATTGGATTATGGAATAATTACAACCTTGTTTGCTCTCGGCAGATTACGTGGTAATTATACTTGGCATTACCATGAAGAACCAAGAAATTCCAACGATGTCATTACATGGTTATTTGTACAGTACAATGCAGCAGTGTAATTATACATGCAACATTTGTTCTCCAATAGGAAAATGATTAAAACAATGCTAATGCTTCAAAGTGTTGATTAGGTGCCAACATGATATGACATTTACAATGTGAGAAGGGTGTTTATTTTTATTTATTTTTTAGTATAGCAATATCTACCTTCCCCTGATCTCCCCAGCAACCACCCACGGTAGGCTGTGTGTGGTCAGAAAGGTATGTATGACCATAACATTGTGCTCTCTGCTCTCATAATTCATTCATGCTCACAGCAGCCTGGGGACCTCCATTCACAATAAAATACAGAGGTAGATGACCATTTATCCCTCAACAGGAAAATTACACTGCTTACAAGATTGCCTTTCTAAAAACCTTTCTGATAAAGATAGTGTATGACCAGGTAACAGACACCAGGGCTTCTGTTTATGATCGCCTTCAACCCTCTATGTGATTTTGGGCATAACATTTTCTCTGTCCTGGTCTCAGTTTCTTCACCTCTAAAGCCAGGGGCTTAGAGATGACCTCTCAGTGTCCTTGCAGGTCTAGGAACATGTGACAATCAGTGACATGGGAACACTTGTTATTTAAGTTTTCATGGTTTTTGTGTAACTTAAATGATAATGATCTCCTTGTGCAAAAGGACTTCTCCTTTTTTAAATTTCCAAAATGCCCAACAAATATCAGTTGAATACATGACAGAAAGTTATTTCTCTCCAATTTCATATGCCAATGAGGATGGTTAACTAAACACTGTCACTTAGGGGAAGGTGATGATTTAAAGCTGTAGCAGAAAGAATGGGATTTTGGAGCCTAACCATGTAGATTTGAATCTCACCTTTAAGATGTTGGGCACTTTTTTTTTAACCTCTTTGAGGCTCGGTTACTTTACTAGTAATACGATAAACCAGTTGCTGTCAAATCAATTTCAGCTCATGGATACCCCATGTGTGGCAGAATAGAAATGTGCTCCATAGGATTTTTCAATGACTGCTTTTTGGAAATTAGATAGTCAAGCCTTTCTGCTAAGGCACCTCTGGATGGACTTGAACCTCTGAACTTTAAGTTAGTAGCAGAGTGTGTTAACCATTTGCACCATGTAGAAACTCCAGTAATATGATACGAAGGCAATGATACTTACTCTAGAATGTTGTGGAGCTTAGAAGTAACATATACAAAATACCTAGCACATTGCCTTGTAGAGGGCAGATAGTGCTTAATAAAGGATGGCTGTTCTGTGCAAGCATCAAGAGTTAAAATGATTTCAGGATATGAACACAGAGTTTCTGTCTCTGAGATATTTCTCTAGGATGGGTATAGATTTCCCTGTTAGGTGTCCCCTCTGGACAAGCCAAGCTTGAGGTCTGGAGCCTGCTTGTTGTGATGGGTCTGTGGCATGGTTGCAAGAGGTAATACTTACACATCCAGGTATACTGGGTGTTTTCCAGCTGCTACTTCATTTCATTCCCCCAGCACCTTCTGATGATCCTGACACAGATGCTCATCCAGTGAGATACACAACTATGAACCCTACAAGAACTTGGCTGTAATTAAAGCTTCTTGCCCTCCTTAAGTACAGAGTTAAGGCTGGCCATTAAACGTACCTATGCTCTCTTTTCCCCGGGCCTGAATAAGATGATGACAAGGCAACTGAAAGGCATACATTCATTTTCCAGTAAGTGAAAGTCCGTGCTTTTCTCCACTGGCATGTATTTGCATGGAAATCATTGTGGGTGTGTGTGTAAGAGAGAGAGAGAGAGAAAGAGAAAGAGAGAGAACTCTGCATACTTATTCAGAAGGACTGCTTTTAGGCTGATGTTGGATGTCATTGATCTAGTGAGGTGGAGAAAAGACAAGGAAGTAGAGATGGGTTAAGAGTGGCACAGAGGACTCTGGGTAAAATAACTGGTTCTACAGACAGTTTACTGATCAAATGATATTTTTGTAACCCACCAGTCTCTGAAAGCTATTTAGAAGCCTGCCAAATACCAGTTCTGGCAGATGCAGGCATCACTTATCAGAGATCTAGAAAACCAGAAAAGTTGAGTCAGTTGAGAGTACAGAAGATAGAATGAGGAGCTCAGCCTTGTTGCAATATACTAAGTGTTTGGGGAACCATGGGAGAAGGGACATTGCCCAAGAGTTCAAAGCTTTCGGGGCAGTTAGAGCTATGGTGGTAAGAAGACAAAACTCCCACTGGACTCAAGCTCATCCACTGTAGGGAACCAAAAGTCATGGTGGGACAAAAGCCAACAGAAGAAGAGACCTGCTTCTCCAGTCTACAGATAGAATTTTTAGAAATTACATTTTCTGAACACATTTAAGGAGCTGTGGTGGTGTAGTCCCTAAGGCATTTGACTGCTAACCAGAAGGCTGGTGGTTCAAATCAACCAGCCATTCCTCAGAAGGAAGATTGGGCAATCTACTTCCATAGAGATACAACCTCAAAAACCAAGGAGGAGTTGGTATGAGTTGAGACCTACTCGACAGCAGTGAGTTTGGTATTTTTTGGTTAGAACACATTTATATATATGCGCATGAGTGCTAGATTCTCTCCAGGAGAAAACTAAAGTGAGTCCAACCCTGTTGTCACATTCAGATAGCATGAAGGATGTAAAGGAAGGGCCTGGGAAGAGGGTAGAGATGTTGTTGTTAGGTGCTGTCCAGTCATTTCCGACTCATAGCAACCCCATGCACAGAAGAATGAAACACTGACTGATCCCATGCCAGCTCCATGATCCCTGCTATACTTGAGCCCATCATCACAGCCACCATGTCAATCCATCTCGTTGAAGGCCTCCCCCTCTTTCGTCGACCCTCCATCATACTAAGCATGACATCCTTCTCCAAGGAATGGTCCCTTCTGACAACATGACCAAAATAGGTGAGAGGAAGTCTGGCCATTCTCGCTTCCAAGAAGCATTTTGGGTGCACTTCCTCCAGGACAGATCTGTTCTTTTAACAGTCCATGGTACTTTCAGCATTCTTCACCAGCACCACAACTCAAAAGGATCAACTCTTCTTTGGTCTTCCTTATTCATTGTCCAGCTCTCACATGCATACGAGACAATTGGCAACATTATGGCTTCTGTCAGGCGCACCTTAGTCCTCAAGGAGACATCCTTGCTCCTCAGCATTTGAAACAGTTCCTTCATGGTTGACTTTCCCAATGCTACTGGTCATCTAATGTCCTGACTGCTGCTTCCATTGGCCTCGATTGTAGAACCAAGCCACGTGAAATATTTGACAACCTCAATCTTGTCTCCATTTATTGTGATGCTGCTCATTGGTCCAGAGTTGTGAAGATTTTTGTTTTCTTTATATTGAGACGTAATCCATACTGCAGACTGTATTCTTCAACCTTCATCAGTAAGAGCCTCAAATCATCCTCACTTTCAGCAAGCAAAGTTGTATCGTCTGCATATCTCAGGTTGTTAATGATTCTTTCTCCAATCATGATGCCACATTTTTCTTCATATAGTCCAGCTTCTTGGATTATTTACTCAGCATATAGATTGAATAATTATGGGGAAAGGGTATAACCCTGACACACTCCCTTCCTGATTTTAAACCATGCAGTGTCCCCTTGTTCCATTCAAATGACAGTCTCCTGGTCAAGGCACAGGTTCCTCATGAGTACAATCAAGTGCTCAGGATACAGATATACAGATAGATTTCCATGGCTGTGGAATTTCTGAGTATAAATTTAGTGTTGAATGTCTCATTTTATAAAAAGCAAAGATGTTACTTTGATGACAAAGGTGCTCCTGACCAAAGCCATGTTGTTGTTGTTACGTGCTGTCGAGTTGGATCTGACTCATAGTGACCCCTCCTTAAGTTTCTGAGGTAGTATCACTATGGAAGTAGATTGACCAACCTTTCTTCAGAGAAGTGGCTGGTGGGTTTGACCTACCAACCTTCTGGTTAGCAGTCAAGTGCCTTAGGCAGTATGCTACCAGAGCTCCCATAGTATGTCTCATCTGTATGTGGAAGCTGACAATGAAAAAGGAAGACCAGAGAACTGATGCATTTGAATTGTGGTTTTGGGAAGAATATTTAATATACCATGGACTTCCAGAAGAACTACCTTTGAGTTCCGTTCTTAGAGGAAGTACAGCCAGAATGCTCCTTAGAAGGGAGAATGGCGAGACTTTGTGTCAGTTACTTTGGTCATGTTATCAGGAGGGACCAATCCCCAGAGAAGAGCATGAAGTGTGGTAAAGCAGAGGGTCAGCAAGAAAGAGGAAGAGCTTCACTGAGATGGGGTGATACAGTAGCTGCAACAATGAGTTTGAACATAGCAATGATTGTAGAACTGGGCAACGTTTAGCCCTGTTAGTCATTATGAGTTGGAGCCAACCTGGTGGCATCTAACAGCAGCATACACACAGACTCACATAGACACATATATATGAAATATTAGATAATATATATTGATATATATTGTATATATATGTGTGTGTATGCATGTATATATATCTGTGTATGTGTATATACACACATATGTGTGTATGTATATACACACATACATGCACACATGTACATGTATGTGTGTATGTACGTGTGCATACACACATAGACATGTATATGTGTGTATATATACACACGTGTGTATGTATATATGTATGTATGTATATATGTGTGTGTATATATAAACACATATGTGTGTATGCATATGTGTATACACACACATATATACATACACACACATATACATATACATATAAAGGGAGCTCTGGTAGCGTAGTGGTACTCTTGTCTATAAAACAGGGCAAAACATTTTTATTTCCAGTGTTGTGTTTAGGACTATGTGGAATAATTTATGCCACAGTTTCTGGTACACTTTCCAACACTCACTAATTGCTAAATATAATCATTTCCCCTAAGGATTAAGATTGGTTATGACTCATAGCAATCCCCTCCTTGGGTTTCCGAGGTGGTATTTTTTGTTTTTTTTATCTCTACGGAAGTAGATTGCCCAATCTTCCTTCTGAAGAGTGGCTGGTGTGTTTGAACTACCAGCCTTCTGGTTAGCAGTCAAATGCCATAGGCACTAGGCCACCAGTGCTCCCAAGGATGTCTGCTATAGTTAAAATAGATTTAGATGAACTCCGGGGAAAGATATAAAGTAAAGAGGTTTTGGGCCAAAAGTCAGTAAGTATGGCTGCTGGACACCTGATGACTATTAGGGACAGAATCATGCTATAAGTAAGTCCTCAGGTCACTTCACAAACATACCTTAAAGCCTAATGTCTTGGCCAGTGAACAAAGAAATAGTGGTATCATCTTATTCATCTGTCTTGATAAATAAAATCCTAAACCCTGAGAAAGCAAACAAGGACATAGGAATAGGAATTTAGAGACCAATCCTGAGTTTCTACCAAGCAACTGTTGGACATGGGCAAGTCTCTTGCCTGTTCTGACCTCAGTTTCCCCAACTATTAAAAAAAAGGAATTTGAATTGGATAGTTTCTAAGCTTCTTTCTAGTTCTAAAATTATATAATCCTGAGAAAGATGTTTTTTCCCCTTCCAGGAAATGTGCTTACATTGTGTATTTGAGGTCAGTTTAGTTTTTACTGAACCATATTTCATTCTATACATACATACATATATTATAAAAATATACATAATCATTTGCAATAAACACAGGAATTGAAAGAGAAAATTGTCCCTAAACCTCAGTTCTTTCAATTGAGTCATCAAGTCACTCAGCTATTTATTACGGAGAGAAAAATGTGTGCACTGTTTTTCTTTCTCAGGAGGATTATGCCTGGAAGTCTGCTGGTTTATAAGACTTATGTCGGGAGAAGACATGAGACTTTAACAAATGAAATGATGGCTGTATAGAAAATGAGATAAATTGAGTCTCCTCTGGTCCTATATTTCCATATGCCAACAGGGTTATCCTTTCAGAATATTTGATGGACCACTTTAACAGAAGCCTCCAGTGCTCTCAAGAACTTTAACTCTCTTGTTATTTGAACTGTTTTGATTTCTCTTATACCTGCATCTCCCCATTACTGTTTCCTTTGCCTTGCATCCATGCAACACAAGCTTATGGAATTTACCATGTTTCAGGAACAGGGCTGAATGCTGGAATACTGCTGCGAAGAGAATAGACCCAGTGGTCTTTCTCAATAGTTTAGCAGGGGGTTGTTAGGTAAAGCTGGCTACCAGAATTCTGTGTGGTTTAACATAATAAGAGTATATTTTAGGTTTTATTGCTTTTGTTGTTAGCTGTTGTTGAGCTGGCTCTGACTTGTGGGGAGGTTATATGTAACAGAATGAAATGTTGCCTAGTCCTGTGCCATCTTCATGATTGATGGCATGTATTTATATCATGTGGGTATTTGGCAGACAGCCTTTAATATGGGCATTCAGAAAACTAAGCTTCTTCTACCTTCTAATAAGCCCCACTACCTCCTAGGATTGCTATGTCCTTTCCTCCCGTTTGGTCAATGGTTAGAGCATGAACAAAGAGAATTCCATCAATTTCTTAACCACCTGAGTTCTGAAGTGACACTCATCACTTTTGCTAGCATTCCAATGGTGCTGACAAGTCTATAACCCCGCCTATACTTAGGGGTCTGGGAAATGTAGTCGCTGCTGCACAGCCACTTCTGAGGACAGCATTATATATTGGAAGGGCAGCAGAAGTTGCCATGGACAGACATTAAATAAGCAATTCCCTTAATGAGTATTGCGTGCTATGAAAGAGGAGAATCTAGCACTCTGCTAGAGTAGACCTTACCTACCTGGGGACAGGGAAGGCCTCCCTGAGGGCAATTAAGAGCTAACAAGGTGGAAGAGTTTGGGTAGTAGGAAGACAGAGTTACTGGTTGAACATTTTCAATGGTCATTGGGGGTAGGAAGAGGTGAGGAACAGAGAGAAGTAAGTAATGAACTCAGCTGCTAATGAAAATTTTAAAAGTTTGAGTCTACCCAGTGATGCCTAGGAAGAAAGACCTGGTAATCTGCTTCTAAAACATCTTATGGAGCAAAGTTCTACTCTGACACACATGAGTCTCCATGAATTGGCATTCACTCAAAGGCAACTAGTACTGGTACTGGTCAGAGGAAGAAGTTGGTGTGAGAATGAGAGAGGAAGGGGTTGGAGGTCATGAAGTTTCTTTTAGGCCATGATAATAAATTCTGACTTCGTTCTAAAGACAAATGAAGCAATGGAAAACTTTTAAGAAGGAGAGTGAGGGTACTGTCATTTGTAAAAGATCATCCTGGCTGCAGATAGGGATGTAATTCTGGAGCCAGGCAGATCACTTGGAGGCTACTGTGTTCATCTTGGTGAGAGCTGATGGATAAGGGACTGGCTGTGGGATGTAAAGGAGGAGGAGGATTCAAGTCACATCTTTAGTAACATTTGTTGAATTTCCTTAGTTGGAGCCCTTGTGCCTACCACTTAGATTGCTGTAGCAGTGTCTCAGGAGTTGTCTTGTTATCACTTCCTCCACATTTGCCAATAGGTATAGATGCTTCCTGTTTCTCATGCCACACCCTTTCTCAGTCAAGATTCTAAATTGCAGAGAACGCAATCTATTCTGACTTGCTTAAGCAGAAAGTGATGTATTTAGGGGCAGAGAACATGCATAAAACCTTTGGGAGAGCTAAAGAAACAAGTTCTATACTGTCTTCCAGAGGAGCTCTCAGTGTCCCATTGCAGACCTGGCCTGCCAAAAGAGCTGGCACTCTGTCATCATTAGGAAGTTGCCAACTTAGCTGTCCTTTCTGTAACTACACTGCCTTTGCCACACTCTGTGCTAGCAAAACAGATGACATATGCCCTACTTCTTTCAATCTAGAACTGTGTTCTAAATCAAAGCCAGCCCAAGAGCACCTGATCAGTAAAATTAAATTGCATGGATACAACCTTATGGGAGTGAAATATGGAAAATGTAGTTTTGGGGAATCTCTGATGAGAAGGCTGTTTTATACCAAAGGGAGCAATTAGAATTGTAAAGATTTGCAGCATCTATGTATCTTTATAGCACTTTATGCTCACTTTGTTGACTGTTTGGTGCCCTATGCCTTTTCCATCATTTATGGCTCTCAACAATGGTACTGGAGGCATTTTCTTCCCATTCACAAATGAAGAAAACTGAATCATAGAGGCTAATGGGTTTGCCTAAGATCACATAGCAAGCCGTTGGCCAAGTCTATATTTGAGCTAAGCTTAGGAGCTCTGGGGGCGTAGTGCCTAAGGCATTTGATGGCTAACCAGAAGGCTGGTGATTCAAACCCATCAGCCACTCCTCTAAAGGAAGACGGGACAATCTACTTCTGTAGAGATACCACCTCAGAAACCCAAGGAGGGGTCTCTATGAGTCAGATTTGACTCAATGGCTTATCGAGTTTGGTTTATTTTTTTGGTTTGTTTGACACTGAAGCCTGCTCTTCCCCATTGCCTTCCATGAAATTAAAATACTTTGCAATTATTTATTATAAGAAAACTCTTCAATCTGAGTTCATCCTTGCCTGTGTCACTGGGTGATGAAGGCATGTGAGCAAGCCTCTGTGCAGTGGGTACACCATTGGCAGGCTGGAAGAGGACTGTGCAGAGCCACATGTGAAATCAGGCAGCATCCTTGTTGAGCTGGCCTTGTTAACACATCATACCCTACTGCTCTGGGCAATAATTGATGAAATACAGTCATTAAATTTTAATTAGGAATAAAAGAGGTCCATTATTAGTTGTTATTCCTCATAATTCCCTAATTATGCTCACTGCATAATAGAATGAAAGATCACATTTCACTTGCATTGTTCTTACTTGTGGCTGATAGAGAAGCAAGGTCTATCCTGATTGTCACTTTTCCTCCTCTGCTTTGCTCCTCTCCTGAACTGTCCAAACCCATAGCCAAGAGGTTAAGAGGGAAGTTTTTGAAATAGACTAGCCTGGATTTGAACCCTGCTTCTACCACTTAGGTAATATCACATTATTTACAATACAATATCTGTATCTCTCTTTTTAGAAGAGGTATCATAAAACCTTCTTCCTGAGATTGTAGTGAGGAAAACATTACATGAGAGGTGCCATCTTGAGTGCGAGCTATTTTTATTGTAATTTTAAGGTTTATTATCAACTAGAGACTCAAATACTAGGCTAAGAAGTCTAGATTGATCTTGAAAGGAGTGAGAAATCCATGCATGCTTTTTAGCAAGCAGTGTCGTGATGAAAGGGCAAGAATTTAGGGTAATTTATCTGGTAGTTAATAATCCAAGGAAGCAGCTGAAGATGTGAGGTGAAGAAAATGTATATTTGGTCTCATATATAACTTCAATTAACTGGATTCTCAAAGAAGATGAGATTTTTTACTTGCTTCTAT
This sequence comes from Orycteropus afer afer, assembly GCF_000298275.1. NCBI lineage: Eukaryota > Metazoa > Chordata > Mammalia > Tubulidentata > Orycteropodidae > Orycteropus > Orycteropus afer. The sequence continues at coordinate 13,121,934 of NW_006921591.1, forward strand.
TGTTCTGAGGATGAGTTTGTCCTGAGTTCATTGGTTTCATGGAGCCACTGTAACTCTTGGCATGAAAAGATGAATTGGCTTTAGGGATACTACTGAGTAAGAGCAAAATAGAGATTTTGGGGGTTTGGTCATATACCTTAGTGTCATTTGGAGGTATCTGTGACACTCATATTGGCCACATGCTTTAGAATTTTCTACTACACTCAAAGTTGATACTTCCAATTAAGGTTATTTATTTCAGGTTTCTGAAACTAAATTCACCTAAGGTTCAAACCCACCAGCCACTCCTAGGAAGGAAGATGGGGCAATCTACTTCTGTAGTGATACTGTCTCAGAAACCCAAGGAGGGGTCGCTATGAATCGGGTCCGACTTGACAGCACATAACAACAACAACAACAAAGGTGTAAGAGGGCCTGTGGTTGATGCAACAGTTAATCTCTTTGCTCAACTACTAGCCAAATAGTTGGTAATTTGGAAAAATGCCTGGCAATCTGCTTCTGAAAGGTCATAGCCATGAGAACTCTGTGGCGCACGGTTCTACTCTGCACACATGGGGTCGCCATGTGTTGGAATTAATTTGATGGAAATTGGTAAAGTATAGGGAATTATGAGAATTGCATTGAGTTAATACCCTTCTTTGTGTGTGAAGTTAATTCATTTTTGCAGGGGGGTAAAAGAAGGAAGACAGGCTGGCAAGAAGGAAAGAAGGAAGAAAGGAAGAAAAAGAAAGGGCACAAGTTTTGTTTTTTTTTTCATTTGCTACTCAGCCAAATATATGTATCTGGGAGAAACGCATAACTTCCAGAACTGAGAGAAAATTTACAAGGCTGAGTACTCCTCATGTGTGGTTTGCTATAGAAATGCTATTGCTGAAAGAAAACTGTATCTTAACTAATTCCCTTTCAAAGAGCATTCACTGTTATGTGAGGTAGGTTGGTGGTTGTTGTTGTTGTTATGTGCCGTCGAGTCAGCCCTGACTCATAGCGACCCCTCCTTGGGTTTCCAAGGCAGTGTCACTACGGAAGTAGGATTGCCCAACCTTCCTTCCGAGGAGTGGCTGGTGGGTTTGAACCGCCAGCCTTCTGGTTAGCAGTCAAGTGCCTTAGCCACTATGCTACCAGAGCTCCCAGTTGGTGGTTAGAAAAGCACTATTTTGTCCCTTATAGACTACGTAATGCCCCTGTAGTAAAAATGTCCCTGTCACATTTAGAGAGAGGAATGGGGTAGGATTCAACCAGTCAGGAAATAGAGAGAAAAAGAAAGGACAGAAATGTCCCTAAAGAGCTATTTGTATAAAATGAAAGCTTTTCAAAAGCACCGCTGATCTGACTCTTGAGATGGTACCCAAAGCTGTTATACTGTCTGAGGCTTCTAGCAGTAAGGACAGATTTGGAGAGTTAGACCCCTATTCTTCCCAGGTTTCAGCTGGTGACTTTAGGATTATTATAAATGCATTAAATGTCTGATATGAAATCAGACATAGTGTGTGGGGCTGGCAGTGGGACTTCCACAGACCTCCTGAGGTGGCTGCTCACTGGTAGGTCATGCAGATCCCAGTGTTAGTCCTTGTTTGATAGTTTCTGAATCATGTCTTCATTGGTACACCGAGAAAGTGCTCATGCCTGGGGAGCTGACTCACATTAACCAAAAACCCTAGACATAAACAAACACCTGGACTTTCCTATAGAGGAGTTCCTAGGTAGTACAAATGCTTAAAGCTCTCAGTTGCTAACTCAAAGGTTGGAGGTTTGAGTCCTTCTAGAGACATATCTGAAGAAAGCAGTGATGATCTACTTCTGAAACTACCACTGAAAAGTCTATGGAGCATAGTTTGACTCTGACACATGTGCGGTTGCCATGAATCAACTTTGACTCATGGTAATTGTTTTTTTCCTTCCTACTGAAGACATGAACTGGCTACAAAACTGGGGACCATTCCCTTCAACCTCTGGTTTTTGTACTCTGCCTAAGATGCCATAGGCTTCCTTAAAAGTACCTAGATGGAGAAACACAGCTTTTGGGCTCCCAATGCCTAGTTGGTCTAGAGCAACTTTCCTTTGATCTGTTTTACATACTGGAACCTTACAGAAGATTTTGTTACAAAATTTTGAAATCATTCTCTTCACACAAATAGCTATCTGCTATAAAAGTATTCTAACTTTTGATTTATTGTTGTTCTTTTTGATTGGAAAACTAGTCTGTACATATGGTAGCATATCTGAAAAATACTGAAGAGGCAGAATTACTTACAGACTACTACTGTTAATATTTTCACTTATTTCCTTCTGGCCTTTTTTCCTAAACATATTTTATATGGTTGAGATTGTACTATACTAGCCAATGTTTTTCATGATTATTTTTTGCTTAAGATTTCAAACATATCTGTGATATGAGTCATAATTTGTGTATCTATTGATTTCTGTTATTACTATTACTATTAAACTTCATACATAAAGATTTAGACTTTGTCTCACCTACTTTGGTCATGTTGTCAGAAGGAAGGAACCATTCCCTGGAGAAGGATATCACACTTGGTAAAGTGGAGGGTCAATGAAGAAGGGGAAGGCCCTCAACAAGATGGATAGACACAGTGGCTGCAATGATGGGCTCCAGTATAATAAAGATTGTAAGGCTGGCACAGGACTGGACAGTGTTTCATTCTGCTGTGCACAGGATCACTATGAGCCATAGATGACTTGATGGTACCTAACAACCACACAACACATAAAGCTTTGCCCAATTTCATATTGCTTCAGAAGGACCAAGTCTCAGAAGCAGCATTATAGTTTCAAAGCAGCTAAGTATTTTAAAGGATTTTGAAAATTAACACAAAATTGTTTGGCAAAAGTGTTATATTGATTCACTTGTCCACAAGCCATTTATGAAATGTCTGCTGTATCTTGCCTCCACCAGCACTAGTTATTTTTATTTTTCAAAACAATATTTGTTTCTTAGCGAATTTGAATATTTCTCATAATTGTTCTCTCATTGTAGTTTCAGGGCGTTTTTTCCTATAAATAAATCTAATACTTTGCATTCCCATTCATAAAGCCTCTTTGGTCCCTGAGTGCAAACAGCATGAAAAAGTCCCACGGAGCATAGTGGATAGGATACACACATTTGAGCCAAAGAAATGCTTTCTAGCCACAATTTTGCTTATAATATCTGAGTGCTCTTGTACAAGGCCTTTGATCTCTTTTAGCTTAAATTTCCTCACCTACAAAAATGGTAATAACAATGCCAACATACTAAACCAAAACCAAAAACCAAACCTGTTGTCACCAAGTCTATTATGACTCATAAAAACTGTATAGAACAGAATAGAACTGTCCCATATATGGTCTCCAAGGCTGTAATCTTTACATAGGCAGACTGCCACATCTTTCTCCCATGGAAAGGCTGGTGTGTTCAAATTGCCAGCTTTTGGCTAGCAGCTTAGCAGCACCAGGACTCCTTCACTACAGTCATAATGAACATTTAATGAGATGTCTTCTGTAGGAAACCTAGTAGAATTCTATGTAACAGAGCTCTAGAATCAGCAATTGTAATTTCTGTCCTCACAAAGTACAACAACCTCTATAGAGTAAACTAGTTGCTGTTGAGTTGATTTGACTCAGGGCAACCTCATGCATGTTAGAGTAGAACCGTACTCCACAGAGATTTTCAATGGGCTAAGTGCTTTAGAAGCCGAAGATACTAATGCTGGTGGAGAACAGATCAAGGAAAGCTTGATATTGACCACAGAGCAGAAGAAATGGACCACCAGGCCTTTCTTCCAAGGCACTTCTGGACCCAAACCTCCAATCTATCAGTTAGCAGCTGAACACGTTAACAATTTGCACCATCTAAGGACATAAGAATATCATTCAACATTTAATGACTACTTTATATTTACCAGGCACTGTACTAAGTACTTGACGATTATTAACTAATTTTAGCCTAATAATACCAGGTGAGGGAAGTGATATTACTATGCTCATTTACAGATGAGAAATCTGAGGCATAGAGAGATTAAGAAACTTGCACAAAGTTATAACACTAGTAAATGGCAAAGCTGAGATTTGAACCTAGTTTGAAAAGTCTTTAACATTGGCTCCTATACCTTCTCTCAGACCTCCTCATTCCTGAGCTTTGTAGATCCAGAAACACAAAACTGCATGGGCTTTCCTGAAAACGTTGTGCTCCTGGGCCATTGCATGTGCTCTTCCACCTTCACGAATGGGTGTCTCCTGTCCTTCGTCTTGAAAGTGATAATCCATCCTTTAATAATTGACTGAAATGTCTTCTGCTCTGTGGTCAACATCACCTTTCCTTGCTCTGTTCTCCACAGGCACTAGTATCTTTATCTTCTAAAGCATTTAGCCCATTGTATGTGTGTATGTGTATGTCTGTGGTTTTTATACTAGTTGCTGTTGAGATGATTTCGACTCATGGCAACACTATATGTGTCAGAGTAAACCTGTGCTCTATAGAATTCTCTATGGCTGATGTTTTGGAATTAGATTACCAGGTCTTTCTTCCAAAACACCACTAGGTGGATTTGAACTTCCAACTTTTGGTTAGCAGCCAAACATGTTAACCACGTATCCATTCACACAACCTAGGGATTCCAGTGTTTTACTTACACACCATATATATATATATATGCCTAATCCTGAATCCCTAGAAGGTTCTAAGTAAATGTTGCATGAATGACCTAATGGTGGCATTTCAACCACAGTGAGTGAGTGATAGGTGAGAGAACTGGAAGCATTGGGACTTTCTGGAAGCCTTTGCACTACCTTTCCTGCTTAGATTCCTTATAAGTTGAGTCCTGTAATAAGATCACCTCTCTTTTATTCACTGGCCATTGACCCCAGCTTGCACCCCTTGCAAAAATGCCTGTGGTAACCAGCTACACTCTTGGATAGCCCTGAGATCCTCAGTCACATGCTTTGAGGTTTGCATTCCTGCTGGTGGGGCAGTGAGCTGTCTGCTTCTTATTAGCCGGCCCTGTACACAGTTCCAAAGACAGCCCCAGAGGAGACACACCAGCTCCTTCAAGCATCCTAGAAAGAAATCGGTCCTTTTAGAACTCACTGGCAGGTTGTGATGACTGTGTGAGAATGTGCCTGAGGTGAGGCAGAGAGTGTCTGTGTGTATATGCGTGTGTGAGGGAGGGAACAGGATGGGACTTTGGGGTTTTCAGGAAGATATAGGAAGTGAATGCAGCACTTAGCTCATTCCTTAAGCACATGTGTGTACAGGAAGCCAGGGCTGACCATGCAGAGTGTAATATTTTTAAAATTGTATTAGTTTCCTATGGCTTCTATAACACATTACCATAAACTTGGTGGTTTAAAACAACACATCTTTATTCTCTTTTGGAAGCCACAAATCCTAAATCAAACCAAACGAGTTTAAAATCAAGGAATTGGCAGAGCTGTGCTCTCTCAGGAGACTCTAGGGGAGAATCTGCTTCCTTGCTTTTCCAGCTTCTGGAGGCTGTGCACATTCCTTGGCTGATGACTCTGAATCACTCTGCCTTTTCTCCTCCTGCTTCCAAGGTTTTATGGCCTCTTTCTCTTCAATTCCAAATCTCTCTCTGACATATATATACACATATATATCTCACACATATATATCTCACACATATATATCCCACACATATATATATCACACATATACACATGTTGTTGTTGTTGTTGTTATGTGCCGTCGAGTCAGCCCTGACTCATAGTGACCCCTCCTTGGGTTTCTGAGGCAGTATCACTACGGAAGTAGGATTGCCCAACCTATATGTATATATATATAACCCAAACCCACTGCCATCAAGTCGATTCTGATGCATAGCAACCTGATAGCTAAAGTAGAACTGTGCCATAGGGTTTTCAAGGCTGTAAATCTCAGTGGAAGCAGACTGCCTCATCTTTCTCCTGCAGAGCAGCTGGTAGGTTCAAATGAAATGCTTTAAGCACTGCACCACCAGAGCTCCCTTCCTCTTACAAAGACACTTGTGATTATATGGAGGGCCCACCTGTATACTCTAGGATAATCTCCTCATCTCAAAATCCTTAATTTAATAACATCTATAACATCTCTTTTGCCATATAAGATAACATTTACAGGTTCCAGAGATTTAGCACCTGGATATATTTGGGGACTGTTACTCAGTCTACCACAAATACCTTCTGTGTTGTTCTATCTGTTTTCTTCATCCCTAAAAGTGAATTTGGGGCCCATTCATTTCTTCATTCCTTCTGCCAGTATGTATTTGCCAGTATTTGCTCTGTACCAACACTTGTACCAGGTGCTGGAGTACAAAGATGCATAAAATCTCATCTATTGTCCTAGAAGAGGTGGTGGATGTATCTCTGCAGTGTGTGTGCAATATGCTACCTGGCACAAAAGGACTGTGGAGGAACAGAGGCGGGTCTATCACCTCTGTGACAGATGAGGGGAGTCTTAACAGTGAGTTATTTGAGTCAGTTCTTAATGGAAGACAAATTTTCCAGGTGGATAGAAAATGGAGAGAAAGAGAGCATTCAAAGCATTCGAGAGAAAATAAACAGAAGGTACAAATGTGCCAGTGCAGGTGCACTTGGGGACTCTAAAGTGATCCACTTCTTTCCAAGGACCCAATTTTCAATGGTTCTATAACATCAGTGATATCTAAATAAACAGATGGGGACAGTAGGCAAGAAATGGCTCTGATGTGATTTGGGGTTATCCCACATGTGCCAGAAGTTAGGATTCTTCCTCCAAATTGTTGTATGACCTTAGAAACATTAAATTCTTGACCTGGGGTGCTAGTGGGGTGGTCCCAAAAACATTAATGTATATTTCCTTCCTCTGGCCTTTGCTATCCAATCCCACCTCTTCCCAAAGCCTTCCTTGACTACTTCAGGTAGCCCAATCTCTATCCTTGAATCAGCACAGTACTAAGCATTTGAAGGGCAGTTGTAGAGCACAAGGCTAAGGGTCAGACTGGCTTGGTCCAAATCTCGGCTCTTTCACCTTCTCCACCTTGCATCCCCTCATCTCCTTGTGCCTCACAGCTGTGCACATGTAGAATCCAGTAAATGCAGAGACTATAGCCCCTGGGAGGCACCAGCTATACTGAATGAAGCTGCTGTCACACACCCAGTTGAACCCTTTGATACATGGACTTTTGCAACCAGTGTCTAATTTTTATGTGAGCCAGTTTTTCTGTCTGTTTGTGAACTACTCGAGGGCAGGTCTCTTAATGCAAAACTGATACTGGGAAAAAAGAAAATGGATGTGCCAAAAATTCTATCTTTGTTGCATGTTTGATGGGTGTTGGGAGAGCTCATGGGCTTACTTGTAGCTTTGTTCCACCAGTGAGGAGGTTGTTCTTTGAGAAGAACTTTTTGGCCAAGATTTCCAATGCTTTTGACTTTGGAGGGCCAGAACTATCCAAAAGAGCTCCAATTTGTCTAATGTACTACATACAATTTCTAATTCAACCAGGTGATCAGTGAAGGAAATATACTTCTCCTCTGCCTGCTCATAGACATTGGATGTAGAAGCTACTATGTCCACTACTCCACTAGTTCACTTGACCACTAGCCCAAGTTCTACTCTATCCTTGGTGGTCTGCCCTCTCATTATTGCTGGACATCTCCAGAGACCACACAGGTTTTCACTAATGAATCTCTCTCTCATTTTTTCACTTAGGGCCATTCTCCACAGAGCCCCCTGAGGATGGAATCTTGGCTCTGGCACTGATATTGGTGCCTTAGTGGGAACATTGATCACCTGCCTGGAAAGCAACTATTTCCTGGGGCTTCCAAGCTATAAAATCCTGAAGGTGCCAGAACTGTTCTTCATTTCCTTCAGCTCACAGTGCTGCAGAGGCCTCATGACCTGTGCAGAAAGGATGTGCTTACTTAGACAACCTTTGTTCTCTCGGCCCACCCAGCCCTGCTATGGTCTTGCTGCTTTTACCTCCAGCTCTCTTCCTCACAAGACTGGTCAGGACTAGTCAGGACTGGTACCTCTCTTTGTGCTCTTCCAGGTGTGGTCCTGCTCAAACATCCAGGTTCCCCATGCATACCCACTAATATTTGAATCTCTGCCGACCACTGAACCTAGACTGCACCTAAGAGCTCAGATGAGCAGTTTTTAAAGTTTACAGACAAGGTTTCTGTAGAGATTATGAATATTTGACCCTGAGAATAGAGGAAGGAAAGTTGAGTTGAAGCAAATATCCACCACTGGGACTGTGGAGTGATACATTCTTTTTCTTTCAGTATCTTTGCAACTGTTGAATTAACTGCAGGGGGATTAGGAATCTCCTGGAAATTACTAGAACAGTGCATACCTATCTGAGAAGGGGGACAGAGAATACAACCAGAATTAAATTTCAGTGGAGACTGCAATGTCTTGACGTGGAAACCACCATGGGGGAAGCAGGAGTCTGATTCATGAGTTCTCTCCAAGCCTCAGATTCTGAGGTCTGGAAGCGTGCAGTGATTCCTGGGACATTTACCATTCATCTCTTGAATTCACTCTTGAACCATCCACTTGGTGTTTATTATGCAGAGAAAGAAAAGGCCTATGGATTTAAATAAATAAATAAACAAGCAAAAAAAAATAAATAAATGCAAGGGGCTCAAGCACCTAGGTTGTCTTATGTTCTCTAAAAGAGCAGAATACACTAGGAGTGAGAGGGGTACCCCAAGTCCGGAATGCTGGGTCCCAATTAGCAGGTAGGTGTCCAAAAGTGGGGTAGAGATGACCTGAAGGTAGGCTAGAGCTCCTAGTGGGATGATAGGAAGAGTGCAGAGCAGTAAGGAAGCTGCTGTGCGTGCCCTCTCTCTTGCTTCTTCCTGCAGAGTACACCTACCAACCTTTATTTTTTAAATGATATTTATTTGCTTTTGCTTGTGTCACCAGGCTGTTGCATGATTCAAATGAAATAAAGATCAAAATCCATTGGATAATTTTAAATGCTAAGCAAACAGAATGTAAAAGGAATTATTAGGGGATTATGTTGTTGCTGTTAGTAGCTGTTGGGTTGATTAAGACTCATAGGGACCCCATGTATGTAGAATAGAACTGAGTCTCCTATTTTCCATTTAAAGGAGGCAGTGGTAGGAAACAAAATTTGCTTTGAGGGTGAAAGCATTTCTTTCTTTTTTCTTTTAAGTTTTTTCATCCAGATATATTGGAAATGTTGATGGAATCTTTCTATCCATTCATCTATCCATTTATTCATTCTTTTATTCAACAAATACTTGTTGTTCCTGCTGTGTGACATGCCCTGGGCTGGGTGGAGAGACATGGAGTGAATGAGAGGCCTCATTTGAGGGACCCCTCTCAGCCCTGATGTGGGACTATGGTGGGGGACTAGTCTAGGAGAGGGTATCATAAGAAAAGGGGAATCTTTTCCAGGTCCTGTAATCCTTGAAAGGCCAAAGAGCTCTCTACTGTTCTGTTTAGGGGCTGTTGACAGCTGTCATTAGCTAAGCATCATGAAGTGAGCTTATAATTGCCACTGAGTGACTATAAATATGGTACATCCCTGAAGAGAACCCAGAGCATCAGGCAACTTGTTAGCTGTTGCTAGGCTGGGAAGAGCAAGGAGAAATTCTTTCAGGGAGAGTATTTGCTATAGTGAAAACATATAATCAATTGTATGGTTCTAATTTAATTTTAATTCATATTTTTATATGTGGAGTTCGTTAGAGAGTCTGACATTCTGCTGTGAAAATCTATAAGGTCTGAATTGTCCTCAAATTAGAAGATTTTTAAAAGAAGTTCTTTGTCACTGGGTTGCAATTTGTTAAGACAAACAATAGCATAACCACAGTGCAATTGGATGCCAAGATATTACTGGACTCAGCGAAAATCAAGTAATCTTTTTAGGTTCTATTCTCTCCTAACTAAGCTCCCCAGCAATGTCAGAAAATGACAAATTGCAGGATGAATGTAAGAGCAGTGCCTTCAAAAATACAATAGTTATTCAAGCCATCTATTGTTAATGAAGAATATAATGCAATTTGCCTGTCTGTAATACAATTATGCAAATCAAAGGAGGAACTATCCCGAAATCTCTTTACATTCCGATTAAAATGAGATAATTTATCAAACAGAATATTACTGATTATGTTTATGTGTTGCACATTAATCCTGTTACAATAATGTATCCTTCTCCTAATGTAATGGATTTGTGCAATCTAACAGAAAATGACTTTTATACTATCCACAATTATAAAAATATTCAAAGCATATCCATCCCAGTGCATAGCACATGTCTACAACTGTACAATAAACCTATTAAAACAAGCAGAGCTTATGAATGTAATCTTTATCCCAATAAAGATGACAGTACATTCAATTTTATTGTACTCATTATTTGAACAACTCCATAGATGATAAATACTGGGAGTAAATTAGTTTAACCTCAGGAAAAAAAAAGTAAATTTTAATCAATGGCATTAAAGTTCCTCCCCCAATCTATAATCATAGTATGGATCTTTGGTTTACTTGAATATGATATGATTTTCTATATGAGAGATTTCCAGGACATCTTTTATAAATGACTTAGTATTATTTCTACTTCTTGGTAAGTTATTGGGCTTGTGTACTTCCATAGGGTCAGGAAGTTTCCACAGTGTATCCCTCCTTCCCTTATCATATTGGGGAACTTTGGGAAATACATATGTTTGGATAGGAATATTGCTTGAGCTGCATTCATTTAGAGGCACACATGAATCTCCATTCTTGTGTGTACATCACAGCCAAAACCTAATGAGGGGTATTGTCAGGAAAAACAAGAGCCCAAATAATTGCTAAAGGTCTTACTTGTGCTTCGCTTGCCAAGGATAATCATTTTTGTGTTTCAACAAATCTCTTCTACTTTGATGAGAGTCATTAGCATCTGACAGTGAGGGATGAAGTCCTTAAATTCCACACCTCTTGGCCTTCCTTCACTGTCAACATTTCCTCACACTCATACTTCCGCACTAGGCATACAGGTTGACTTAAACAAATGTTTATCTTTTGTTGTAAAATTGTAAATCTCAGTGTCAGTTCTCAAAATGTATTTCTGTGCTTTTAGTGGCTAACACACTTGCCTGCTAACGAGACGGCTGGCGGTTCAAACCCACCAGCCACTCCTCGGAAGGAAGGTTGGGCAATCCTACTTCCGTAGTGATACTGCCTCGGAAACCCAAGGAGGGGTCGCTATGAGTCAGGGCCGACTAGACGGCACATAACAACAACAACAACAACAAAAACATTTTAAAGGAGATTTGGTGGTATAGTGGTTAAAGTATTTGGCTGCCAACCAATAGGTTGGTGGTTCGAACCCACCAGGCTTGCCACTGAAGAAAGATATGTCAGTCTGCTTCCATAAAGATTTACAGCCTTGGAAACCCTCTGGGCAGTTCTACTCTGTCCTATAGGTTGCTGTAGTTGGAATCAACTAGATGGCAGTGTGTTTGGTTTTGGGTTTTTGGTAAACCAGTTTTGCTTTGAAATATTATTTTACACACAATGGCAGTTCTTTTTCACATTGAGTTGACTGACCTGCCAAGTCAAGGAAAAACAAAAATAAAAACTTGAAAACCCTATAGAACAGAGTCCTGCTATGACATCCATAATATCACCATGAGTCAGAGTTGGAGACAGCTCAATGACAATTGGTTTGGTGTTCCAAAGAATTTTCAATGGCTGATTTTCTTTTTTCAGGTTTTTTGTTTGACACATAGGCTATTTACAAGGTTTTCATGTCTATACATAGTGTGCATGTTTATACATAGTGTGCACTTTGCAATTTGCCATAGTTACCACCACTCCATAGTGTCTATCACATAGCTCCCTGGTTCCCACTCATTTATGTGACTGGCCCGGCTCCTCGGTGTATTTACCTTGACACCCTTGCTAAATAGTTTCTTGGTCACAGCACAGGGACTTTGCCTAAACAGAAAAGTTTTCTTTTTTTTAAACTTTTTTTTTTAAGAGTTCTTTTTACATTCAACATAACATGTACATTTACTTTCATTCCCCATTTACCATTTCCAACCCTAACTCAGTATCCTCCCCTCCCTACCCTGCAATCCTCCCCCTGTGCCCCTCATATTTATGCACTCCTGTTTGTCCTGCATTTCCTCAATTTGAATGTTGGTCCTCTGGTGTCCTGTGGTCTATTGCTCTAAGGGATGTATTACTATAGAGTATGTGGATGTGTCATGCTGGGTTGAGTGGTCTGCATGTACATCTTGTTAACAATTGGGCTGAGAGCCAGCCCCTGGGGGTGTGTTTTATTCCAGGTGCAGAATGTATTTCAGGACCATAGTATTGGGGGTCTCACCAGATTTCATCTGACTGGTAAGTTTTTGGATTTTGTTCCACGTTTTCCCTCCCACTCTATCCAGAATCTCCAGATTTGATCCTTTCCTGAGTGATTGGCATTGGTATCCAGGCACCATCTAATTCTTCTGGTCTTGAGGGCCATCGTGTCCTATGGCTGATTGCTTTTAAATGCCTCCTCCCCCCTCCCTTCTTTTTTGCGTTCTTCTTTGCTTCCGACGCTAGCAGACTGTTAGCTGCATCTTAGATGGCCGCTTGAAAGCTTTTAAGACCTCAGTCACTACTCACTGAGACAGGATGTGGAGCAAGTATTTTATGTATTTTGTTGTGCCAGTTGAGTCTGGTGTGTCCCAGTACTATGGTCCTGAGATCGTAGATCTATTGGATCTCTTTCCCATAGTTTCTTGTTTTCTGTGAAGGATTACTCTGTGTCTGTCTTCCATTGTTTCTGTAAGGACTGCCAGGTATTTTGTATCACTGGTATCTGTGCAAGATTAGCCTCATCTGAATCTATCCTTGGTCTAGAGTACACTTCTGTTCACTGACCCCTGTCTGATCATCTCAGGTGTTTATATGTTTATCTGTAGCTGGTGTTTGGTGTTAATGACAATGCAGTATTGTGGACACATTGGGTTGGTATTAGCATCTCCCGTCTATCTCGTGCACAATTTGGTGTCCTCTCATTTCCTAATGTTATCATGGTGGTCATAGATCCTTCTCATATGTCCCTCCCCCTACCCACATCAGCTCTGATAGTGTAGTGCCTAAGGCACTTGACTGCTAACCAGAAGGTTGGCGGTTCAAACCCACCAGCCACTGCTTGGAAGGAAGGTTGGGACAATCTACTTCTGTAGTGATACTGCCTTGGAAACCCAAGGAGGGGTTGCTATGAGTTGCATCTGACTCCACAGCCCATAACAACAACAATGCCCACATCAGTGCGTATGCCCCAACTAGGCTGAAATTAATCCCTCCCCTTCCCTACCCATTCCAGTAACCTACTAAGTGAGATTCCCTTTCTGAAACAAATCCTTCTCTGTCTTTTTACAGTAATAGGCTCATACACTACTTGGCTTTCTGCAATTGACTTATTTCACTCAGCTTTTATTGTTTACTACATGTGCATCATGGAATACTTTCATCTGCTTTTAATGCATTCTAGATATTTGAGGGATTTGAAACACTACTACTTATATAAATTTTACTGTTGTCAGATTGAAATGGAATTTCAAATCCTGGTTTCTTCTTTTCCTTGGGAAAAGTGTTTTTTGTTTGTTTGTTTTTTGTTTTTTTAATTGATAGGTCTAGAATGGACATTTCTTAAAGACTAAGCATATTTAATTGATGATCTCTGGAGCTGATTAATTGGTTAAAGTTTCCAGCATTTTGGTTTGCTTCCATCTGCTCTTTTTTTTTGTATATGAGTCCTTCATACACTATTTATTTATTTATTTAAAGAAACAATTTCTAGCTCTTACAATACTCAGTGCTATCAGAGTACTTTTTTTAAAAAAATTAATTTAGGTGAAAGTTCTCAGATCAAATTCATTTTGAATACAGCAGTTCATATTCATTTTGTTTCATGGCATTGACTGAAATCCCCATAATGTAATAGCTCTTTTCCCACTTCCTTCCTCTGTTACCCTTTTCCTGTGTCCTTCTTTCCCATGCAATATTACCCTCTGAGCTATCTCCATGTGCAAATATTGCCTTTCTGGTCTCCCATGGTTGATTGTTCTAAGCACTGTAAGTGTTCACCTTATATGCCTGTCTATTGTTTGGCTGGAAGCCATGAGAGTGAGTTCAATTCCAGGACCAAAGGGTGATTAGGATCTGTAGTCTTGGAGTCTCACCAGTCAATGGCTGATTTTTTAATAGTAGATCATCAGGTATTTCTTTCAAGGTGCCTCTTGGTAGACTCAAACCTTCAGTCTTTTGGATAGCAGCCAGTGTGTTAACTGTCTGAACTACCCAGGGATTCTGTAGTGGCTCATAGGTACTTTTTTTCATGATTTACCAGTTGGTTTGGAGAGCTGTTGAATTTTCTTTTTCTAAAGTATAGAATGTCCCCAGTGGAGACATTTGATGAGAGAGAGAGGGAGAGAGAGAGAGAGAGAGAGAGAGAGGGAGAGAGGGAGAGAGAGGGAGAAAGAGAAAGAGAATATATATTAGTTCTGGACTTTCTGGAAAGATTCTACACCCTTGCTCAGGAGGAAGCAAAGGAGCACCTTCCACTGAGTAGAATCTGCTAGGCTGGGTTGAGATCTGGTAGCTTTGACTGATCAAAAATGGGGGAAATTAGAGGCACAGTCATAACAGTGGGAGTGAGAAGTCTAAGGAAGCAGCACATATGGAAGACATCAATCTCTCTACTCTTGGCCCAGAAGGAGCTCATGCCTTCCTTTCAGACCATAATGTGGCTGAGTGTGTACTTAAAGCTGGGGGTCAGAGGATAATGGTCATAAGAGAACAGGGCTTTGACAGATGGCCTAGGCTCATCAGAGTTGTGCTAGGTGATCCTAATGGAGTGTTGTCTGCATTAGGATGGGATTTTCCAGACCCCTCCATGAAGATGAGCTGGAGAAAATATGATGAACCCTATCTTTAAGAAGCAATTAGATTGGGCTAAGACCAGTGAAATGTCTGATGGAAGACAGAGCAATGACATCCTGAGCAAGGCTGAATAGATAAAGAGTTCATTTAAAAAATTATTCAATAAATACTGGTTGAGTATTAGCTGGGTGTCAGGCAATGTTCTTGGCATGTGGGATACATCAATGAACAAATAGATACAGATCCCTGCTTCCATGAAACTTAATAGTTCTAGAAGGACAACAAGAACAAAAACAACAAAAACAAAACAGACCCAAACTCACTATCGTTGAGTTGATTTTGACTCATAGCGACCCCTCCTTGGGTTTCTGAGATGGTATCACTATGGAAGTAGATTGCCCAGTTCCTTCCAAAGAGTGGCTGATGGGTTTGAACTGCCAGCCTTTCATTAGTAGTCAAATACCTTAGGCAGAGCCACCAGAGCTCCCTCTAGAAGAACAAAATATACTAAAATATAATAAATAAGTAAGCAATGTTGTAGGCAGTGGTAGAATTCTCAGCTTTCATGTGCAAGACCTGGGTTTGATTCACAGATAATGTATCTCATCTGTAACCACCACTCATCTGTCAGTGGAGACTTGGGTGTTGTCATGATACTCAACAGGTTTCAGTGGAGCTTCCAGACTAGAAAGACAGGCCTGGCAATCTACATTTGAAAATCAGCCAATGAAAATGTATGGATCACAATAGTACAAACTGCAACCAATTATGGGAATGGCACAGGACTGGATGTGTTGAGTCTGGGGATGACTCAACAGCAGTTAACAATAACAATAATATGCTAGATGATGATAAATGCTGAGGTAAAAAGGAAAATAGAACAGAGTGAAGGAGAACAGTTGTTAAGTGTGAGAAGACTGGGTTGACAATTAAAAAAAATTACACTTTTTTGACAAAATGTTTGAAGTATTTGTTTAAATGAAATATTCTGCTTAGTTAAGGCCTCTGTTGCCATAAGAATATGCAACCAGTTTGTATTTCAATAAAAAAGTGAGACTTCTTTTCTTAACATTTTTAATCTGATTATGAAATTAGTGAAAAAGAAAAGTCAGACTTTTAATATACATACCTTGATGTGGCCTATTCTCAACTGGTAATTTCCTAGAGCTTAAATATAAAATCATGACATAACAAGATAATCTTGTTTCATCACTCTACTAATCATTCTTTTTCTACTGTGGATATTAATAAATAGTTTTATTTAAATTGGAATAAAATATTTAGAATTGTTTTTCCCTGATTATATTTAGCTGGGGAGCTCTGGTAGCATAGTGGTTAAGACACTTGCCTGCTAACCAGACGGCTGGCGGTTCAAACCCACCAGCCACTCCTCGGAAGGAAGGTTGGGCAATCCTACTTCCGTAGTGATACTGCCTCGGAAACCCAAGGAGGGGTCGCTATGAGTCGGGGCCGACTCGACGGCACATAACAACAACAACAACAACAACAATATTTAGCTGAGACAGTTTAGCTGGATGCATTTAGAGAAAATAATGATTTAGGATCCCAAAAGATAACATGCTTTGTAAAGTGGAAGGTGAGACAAAAAGTGGAAGCCCCTCAATGAGATGGATTGACACAGTGGCTGCAACAATGGGCTCAGGTATAGCAAAGATTGAGAGGCTGGTGCAGGACTGGGCACTATTTCATTCTGTTGTACACAGGGTCGCTATGAGTTGGAGCCAACTTGACAGCAACAATAGCAAAACAAAAGACACCATTAGAGACTATGCATGTACCTAAAGATATGTGGAAAGTTCAGTCTCTTGGTGAAATTTTCGATTTCTGCATGGAATGTCCACCTTGTCCTGCACGCTTCAACCAGACTAACCATCTAAAAATATATATCACTAGTGGTCAGTAAAACCAGACCTAGGGTGTAGCCCCATATAGGAGATGTTATAGTACTTCACCTAAATCTTCCCTTTATGATGTTTTCATTGCTGTTAGGTGCCTTTAAATCAATTCTGACTCATAACAACTCTATGTATAACAGAAAGAAATATTGCCCTATCCTGTGCCATCCTTACAATCTTTGCTATGCTTGGACCCATCATCATAGGCACTGTGTCAATCCATCTCACTGAGGGCTTCCCCTTTTTACTCTGACCTTCCACTTTACTAAGCATGATATCCTTCACCAGCAACTGGTCTCTTCTGACAACATGACCAAAGTAGGTAGACAAAATCTGGTCATTCTTGCTTCTAAGGAGCATTCTGGCTGTACTTCTTCTATGACTTAATTGTTCGTTCTTCTGGTAGTCCATAGTATATTCATTATTCTTTGCCAACACCATAATTCAAATGCATCAATTCTTTTTCAATCTTCCTTATTCATCATCCAGCTTTGGTAAGTATATGAGGAGATAGAAAATACCATGACTTGGGTTAGGTGCACCTTAGTCTTTAAAGACTATGATTGCGTCAATTTTTACTTTTTAACACTTTAAAGAGGTCTCTTGCAGCAGACTTTCCCAATGCAATATGACACCTATTTCTTGACTGTTGCCTCCATGAGTATTGATTGCAGATCCTAGTAAAATGAAATTGCTATCAACTTCAATCTTTTCTCCATTTATTGTGATGTTGCTTATTGGTCCAGTTGTGAGGATTTTGGTTTTCTTTATGTTGGTGTGCATTCCACATAGAAGGCTATAGTCTTTGATCTTCATCAGTAATTGCTTCAAGTCCTCTTTGCTTTTAGCAAGCACGGTTGTGTCATCTGTATATCCCAGCTTGTTAAGACTTCCGCTAACCTTGATGCTGTGTTCTTCTTAATATAGCCTAGTTTCTAAGATTATTTGCTCAGCATACAGATTGAATAAATATGATGAAAGGATATAACCTTGACACACTTCTTTCCTGATTTTAAACCATGCAATATCTCCTTGTTCTGTTTGAATGACAGCCTCCTGGTGCATTAACAGGTTCTTCATGATCATAATTAAGCACTCTGAAACTTTGATTCTTTGCAATGTCATTCATAACGTCTTATGATCCACATAGTTGAATGCCTTTGCATAATCAATTAAACACAGGTAAACATTTTTCTGGTGTTCTTTGCTTTCGGACAATTTCCATCTGACATCAGCAATGCTATATCTCATTCCATGTCTTCTCTGAATCCAGCTTGAATTTCTGGAAGTTCCCTGTCAATATACTGCTGCAACTGTTTCTGAATTATCCTCAGCAAAATTTTACTTACATGTGATATTAATGATATTGTTTGACAATTTCCACATTCTGTTGGATTACCTTTCTTTGGAATGGGCACAAATACGTATCTCTTTCAGTCAGCTGGCTAGATAGCTGTCCTCCAAATTTTTTGTCATGACGAGTAAGCACCTCCAGCACTGCATCCATTTGTTGAAACATCTCAATTGGTATTCTGTCAATTCCTGGAACCTTGTTTTTCACCAATTCCTTCAGTGTAGCTTGGACTTCTTCCTTTAATGCCATTTGTTCTTGATCATATGTTACCTCCAGAAGTGGTTGAATGTCAACCAATTCTTTTTGGTACAGTGATGGAGGCACTCGTTTCTCCAGCTCCTAGGGGCAATAGCAGCTGACAGCTCTCAGCCAAAGACACCCATTTCGCACAAGGTCACATCCTCTCCTGAGACAACCCTCACCTAGTGGTTGGTTGGTGGAAGTTATAAAAGATTGGTCCCTTGTATCAAGTAGAGAAAACTGTTCAGGGCAATTCCAGCTCCAGAAATGCCCAGGAATCTGCTAAGGACTCTGTTGGGCTCATTGTAATTCAGCTCCTCCTTCTACCCAATCTGCTTCCTTCACTCCTTATTCAATTTCCTGTATGCAAATCGCTTTCTCAGAGCCTATTTTTTAGGAAACTTAATCTAAGAAATCCAAGAAATCAATTGGTAACATTTTATACTGATCATATCCTTACTCTTCCACTCCATTCCATTATCCTTCTTCCAATTCTTGATCTTTTTGCTCTGTCTCCTATCTCCTGTATCCAGTTTCATTTTCTCTATTTGGATCATATAATGGCTTCAGCTTCCTGGGTTTCTTTGTTCCTACCAATTCTGGCTTCTATTTTACCCTCAGTTACAAGAGTAAATCCTTCTCTGCCTCTCCTTCTCCCTCAGTCCTAAGCCACAGACTTCAGAAATTGCCTCCCCTTACAGTGGCAAGGTTCTTGTAAGACTCAGGAGGAAAGTACTGTAAGACTAGGGCACAGTGACCATGAAATTATGGACTTTGCAGAACAGTAATAAAATCTTTTCACTGAAGATGCTGATTGGGTTTATATACATAGACTGTCCTCAAAGCCTACTATCCTCTTAAGGAAAGTAAAGTATGTGTGGTTTTTAAGTGATAATATTTTGATAAGAATAGGCTTGAATTTGAAACCTTGCCTTAGAGGGTCAAAAACTGCCTTAAAAAGATACTTCGACTTTTCTTTAAATAATTCCCCTCTTCGTATAAGATTACCACTATGTTTTGTAGGCATTGTTTCTCTTGTGATATTTATTCCAAATGAAACACCACCCCACTGTAAATGACTTTTGGTGCCCCTTAATATTGTAGGAATTTTTTTCAGTGCCTGTCTGTCTAAAATTATCCACGGTTCCTGCACTGGTGGGTAAAGTTAGTGCCTCCAAAGAGTTATAAATCGAGTGTCCCCACTGAGCCCATTGTTTGAGTTCCAAAAGTGTATGAATTGCAGCCCCAAGATTTTTTCTTTCTTCTTTGTTATGAAATAGGTAACCAGATCTCACTGAATGGAAATCCTTCTTCGAAGACTTTCTGGCATCCGACTCCACTTTTAACTCCTGCAAACTTTATTTTGGAAAAATAGTCATTTATAATATCAACATTTCTAGATCATGTTTTAAAGACGGTTACAGGCGTTTGGAGTAACCACATGCCAAAGCTGTCTACTTCTAATCTAACAACCCCCTAGGTTGAAATCAGTGAAACTTAGAGACAGGCAGCCAAGAGCTGAAAAAACTCTAGGGGGATATTTATAATCCCCAAATTCAACCAAAATTGTTTCCACTCAAAATTAATACTTGGAAACAGATTTTGAAGCCCGAATTCAGACTCTGCGTTCAGTTTCTTGGTTCCTCGCTGAGCCAACTGTTGGAAATAAACGTATTTGAAGTGAACTGAATGTTAAAATGATTGTCTTTTATATAGAAAAGACAAAGCACACAAATTATTTAAAAGAATGACTGTCTTTATCCCAGAGCTCTCAAAGCCAAAGACCAAGGTTTGGCTGATGTCCCTAGTCAGAAAGGGTAATTACCAAGCATGTGGATTGTAACTCTGTTTATACAAATGATTCTTTACAACCTGGGTAAGAGCCTCTGCTTGGTGAATGTAGTTGCATTTCATATTTATGGAGGTAATGTGATATGGTGGAAAGAGTTTTGGCTTTGGAGTTAGAAAATCTGGGTTCAAAGTATGGCTTTACCAATTCCAAGCTGTTCAATCTTGAACAAATCATTTAGACTCTTGAAATCAATTTCTCCATATGTAAAATGAGAGCTAACCAGGCATACTTTCCTCCCTTCTTGAGCTGTTTAGTGGAGTCCTGGTGGCACAGTAGTTAAGTGTGTGGCTACTAACCGAAAGGTTAGTGGGTTGAACCCACCAGCTCTCCAAGGAAGAAAGATGTGGGAGTCTGCATCCATAAAGTTTTACATCTTTGGAAACCAGCTACTTAGAGACTCAAATGAAGAGATATATGTAAAAGTGCTTTATTACCATTCCAAATGCATGGCATTATTTATTTATTTATTTTCAACTTATTTTTTAAAGTTCAATGATACTTACAGTCTCAAATCAGAGTACTAGGTCTTATTTAACCAGTAATTTTCTATAAAAAGAGAAGCATACGTATAAAAGAAGTGGATTTCCCAAGGATGATCCCTTACATGGGATGTTAGCTAGCACATTGTCTTTACTGAATATCTAGAGAAACATTCTTTCCCCCTAGAAATTGACAGTTTTTTCCTTATAAATCATTACCACTAATTTAAAAAGTTTGAGATTTAATTATTAATTTATTTAGATATTCATTTATTTCTTAGAAATATTTTGATGATGCATGAAGTTCCAAGTACAATGTTCTGTTAGGATTGCCAAATTAAAGATATTTCAATTTCAGAGGAACAATAAATATTTTTTAAGTATAAATGTGTCTCAAATACTGTATGAAAGTAGCTAATAATCCCAAGTTTTTTATTTAAGGTGCTCAAACCAGCATCTTGATGGGGAATCCAAGCCTTTTTTTCACCACTTGTTAATTTTTTATATTTAGTGACTTGCATGTTGCTGTGACGCTGGAAGCTATGCTACTGGTGTTTCAAATAAGAGCAGGGTCAACCTTGGTTGACAGGTTTCATAGATTAGGAAGAAAGGCTTGGTGATCTACTTATGCAAATTAGCCAGTGAAAACTTTATGTATCACAACAGAACATTGTCCTACTCATTTGCTTTGGACACACGGTCAGGAGGGATCAATCACTAGAGGAGGACATTGTTTAGTGAAGTGGGGAGCCAATGAGGGGGAGGGTGATCTTTAGTGAGATAGATTGGCATAACAGTGACTAGGATGGCCTCAAATATGTTGGCAATCATGAGGATGATGCACGGTTGGGCAACATTTTGTTCTGTTATGCATAAAGTCATCATAAATTGAAGTTGACTTGACTGTCTCTGTCTATCCATCACTTATGTATCTATCCGTTTTGTTATTCCTTTCCATGTTTCCCAAGTATGCCATAATCCATTCATAAATAGTTCCTCTGGTACTCATCTATTTTTCTATCTTTTGCTCCTCATTATGGTGGTCCTACCCTGTAGCTCTATGGCTAACACCATCAGTAAAAAGAAGAGACTAATAATGACCTAATAACCTTGCCATTACCAAGAAAAATCAGTGCTATCACAATTGTTTCCCTCTCCATTAAAGAGAACTTACTATCCAAGCCTCACTCTCCTCATCTGTAAACAGAAATAATGACACAGATTTCATAGGAACAAAAGTGCCCAGTGCAATGCTGGGTATTCAGTAAGTGCTTAAACATTTTGTCTCCTTTCATTTTCCCTTCTCCTTGTTTTCAAATTTCAACCAAATCTCAAAGTCTTGGAATCTA
Organism: Orycteropus afer afer; assembly: GCF_000298275.1. Lineage (NCBI taxonomy): Eukaryota > Metazoa > Chordata > Mammalia > Tubulidentata > Orycteropodidae > Orycteropus > Orycteropus afer. The sequence continues at coordinate 13,143,996 of NW_006921591.1, forward strand.
AATTATGCATTGCAAACCCTCCATTATTTTCCCAAGAGGCCAATGATAGGATAAAGGAAGATGAACCCAGTATCCTACCCCAATATCCCAGATCCTCTAGATGGGAATGCACACTGAGCTCTTTTCCCTGGAAACCCTGACCCTTGCTACACTTAATAAATCAATTAGTAAACATGGTCCACTTATTCTGCAAGCTTTTACTTGCTTACCATATGCTCAGTGTAAGACATGGCTGTGGCCCATGAGGGGCTGGTCATCCAATGGGAAAGGTCAGGTTTGTAAACAAAAAAGTGCCATAAAGCATTACAAATATGTATTGGGTGGCAAGTATTGGAGCCAGCTTACCCTCACATCTGGAAAAAATATGGATTGCAGCATCTTCTGAGAAATGTCTTCCCAAAAAACTCTGTAAAATTACTCAGCACGTTGAGTACCCAGAGGCAGGTTGGTACCCCTTCTACCCCCCACCCCACCCCCGCACCCCCTGTCCTCTACCATTGCCCTTTAGCCTGTTGAGGTCTTTCTTTCTGACAACTTGGTTAGTTCTTTTCATGCTGTCACAAGGCAGGAGATTCTCTAGATCATTAAGCCCAGTGTCTCCATGTGTCACAGGTAGGCATAAACTTCGGTGAATTTGGTTATATCACAGGATGAAAAAGAACACAGTGCCAGTCTCAAAGACTGCCCACCCCATTTGGAAGGGGTCAGAACTAGGGAGCTACAGGATTCAGGGCTATGAACTTCATACTATTTGATAAACTAAATGTATAACTTCCCTCCTGATGATTCCTGAGGGAAATGCTGTTCTGGCTGACACATCTGGGAATGAATGGCCTGCATACTCCTGTTTTCACACACTACATCAGGTCTAAATGAAAGGTTTGTGCTGCTGCCAAGAGCAGAAAATGATGGCTCTGCATCAGTTTCAGAACAGAGGATGTTTTAAAGTAGACACTAGCTCCCAGGGAGCTTTTGGATGAAGTGGAGATCCTTACATGGGGCCTCCCGGGACATCTGGCCCATGAGGCCCACCCAATACCTCCCTCTCCAGCAACTCTCAAGGCTGGGGAATGCCTTGCATGCTTCAGACATCTGTGATCTTACTCAGCTCCTTGATTCTTAGTGAAAAGAAATGTGGTCTATAAATGAAGATTAAATGAAAATAAAACCAGCCAATGATTTGTTCTTATAAGGTGCCATCAAGTCGGTTCCAACTCATAGCTACCCAATGTACAACAGAACAAAACACTGCCCAGTCCTACTCCATCCTCACAATCTTTGTCATTCTAGAACCCATCATCACAGCCACTGTGTCAATTCATCTTGCTGAAGATCTTTCCCATTTTCACTGACCCTCTATTTTATCAATCATGATATCCTACTCCAGGGATTGGTCTCTTCTGACAACAAGACCAAAGAATGAGAGATGAAGTCTGGCCATTCTCATTTCTAAGAAGCATTCTGGCTATACTTCCTCGAAGACAGGATTGTTCATTCTTCCGGAAGTCCATGGTACATTCATTCTTTACCAACTGCACAATTCAAATGAATCAATTCTTCTGTTGTCTTCCATATTCATTGTCCAGCTCTCACATGCACGTGAGGCCATGGAAAATACCATGGCTTGGGTCAGGAGCACCTTAATCTTCAAAATGACATATTTGTTCTTTAACACTTTAAAGGGTTTTTTTGCAGCAGATTTTCTCAATGCACTATGTCATCTGATTTCTTGACTGTGGCTTCCATGGGCATTGATTGTAGACCCAAGTAATATGAAATCACTGACAATGTCAATCTTTTCTCCGTTTCTCATGATTTTACTTACTGGTCCAATTGTGAGGATTTTTTATGTTGAGGTATAATCCATATTGAAGACTGTAGTCTTTGATCTCCATCAGTAAGTGCTTCAAGTTCTCTTTCCTTTTAGCAAGTAAGGTTGTATCATCAGCATATCATACGTTGTTAATGAGTCTTCTTCTAAACCTGATTCTATTCCTCTTCACAGCTTCTCAGATTATTTACTCAGTATGTGGATTGAATAAATATGATGAAAGGCTACAACTCTGGGGTACTTTTTTCCTGATTTAAACCATGTAGTATCCACTTACTTTGTTTGAATGACTATCTTTTGGTCTATGTACAGCTTTTTCATGAACAAAATTAAGTGCTCTGGAATTCTCATCTTCACAATGTTATCCATAATTTGTATGATTCACATAGTCAAATGCCTTTGCATAGTCAGTAACACAGGTAAACATCTGTCTGGTGTTTTTGCTTTTAGCCAATATCCATCTGACATTAGCAATGATATTCCTCATTCCACATCCTCTTCTGAATACAACTTCAATTTCTGGAAGTCCTGCCTCAATGTATTGCTGCAATCATTTTTCAATTACCTCCAGCAACATTTATCTACATGTTTGTGATATTAATGATGTTATTTGATAATTTCTCCATTCTATTGGATAACTTTTCTTTGGACTGTCACAAATATAGATCACTTCCAGTTGGTAGACCAGGTACCTGCTTTCCAAATTTCTTGGCATAAATGAGTGAGTGCCTCCAGCATTTGTTGAAACATCTCAATGGGTATTTCATCAATTCCTGGAGCCTTGTTTTTTGCCAATTCCTTCAGTGCAGCTTGGACTTCTTCCTTCAATACCATCACTTCTTAATCATATGCTATTTCTTGAAGTGGTTGAACATCAACCATTACTTTTTGATACAGTGACTTTGTAAATTCTTTCTATCTTTATTTGATGCTTCCTACATCATTCAATATTTTGCCCATAGAATCATTCAATATTGCAACCCTAGACTTGACTTTTTTCTTCCGTTCTTTCAGCTTAGGATATGCCAAGCATATTCTTCCCTTCTGATTTTTTTAACTTCAAATCTTTGCACATTTCATTATAATACTTTACTTTGTCTTCCTGAGACACTTTTTGAAATCTTCGGTTCAGCTCTTTCACTTAACCATTTCTTCCATTCACTTTAGCTACTCTTCATTCAAGAGAAAGTTTGAGAGTCTCTTCTGACATACTCTTTGGTCTTTTCTTCCTTTCCTGCTTTTTAATGGTCTTTTGCTTTTGTTCAGGTATGATATCTTTGATGTCATCCCACAACTCATCTGATCTTTGGTAATTGGTGTTCAGTGCATCAATGCTATTTTTCAAATGGTCTCTGAATTCAGGTAGAATACACTCAATATTTTATTTTGGCTTTTTGTTTTACTTTTCTTCATTTTCAACTTAAGCTTGCATATGAGTAATTGATAGTCTGCTCTGCAGTTGGCCTCTCACCTTATTCTAATGATTATGAGCTTCTCTATCATTTCTTGCCACTGATGTAGTCCATTTGATTCCTGTGTATTCCATCTGGTGATGTCCACATGTATAGTTGCCATTATGTTGTATAAAAAAGATATTTGCAATGAATAAGTCATTGGTCGTGAAAAATTCTATCATGCAATCTCTTGTATCGTTTCTATAACCAGTGTCATATTTTCTAACTACCATAGCTTCTTCTTTGTTTCCAACTCTATTCTCATTACCAATATTTATCAATACTTCTTGATTGTGTGTTTGAACCACCACTTGTCTATCAGTTTGATGTACTATGGTGGCTTATGTATAGCTTTGATGCTGGAAGCTATGCCACCAATATTTCAATTACCAACAGGGTCACCCATGGTGGATAGGTTTTCGTGGAGCTTCCAGACTAAGATAGACTAAGACAAAGGAAGTGGCCAGGTCCACTTCTGGAAAAAAACAAAAAACAAAAAACAACAACAAAAAAAACATGACTACTTAAAATCTTATGAAAAACAGGGAAACCTTATCTAATACAGTGCCAGAAGATGAGCCTTTTAGGTTGGAAGGCACTCAAAATATGACTGGATGAAGAGCTATCTCCTCAAAGTAGAGTCAACCTTAATTATGTGGATGGAGTAGTTTGGAGCTCTTCATTTGCTGATGTAACACAACTCAAAATGAGAAGAAACAGCTGCAAACATTCATTAATAATCAAAACATGGAATGTACAAAGTATGAATCTAGGAAAATTGGAAATTGTCAAAAATGAAATGGAATGCATAAAGATCAAGATCCTAGGCATTGATGATCTGAAATGGACAGGAATTGGCCATTTTGAATCAGACGAATCTATTCTGCTGGGAATGACAAATTGAAGAGGAATGGTGTCATATTCTTTGTCAAAAAGAACATTTTAAGATCTATCCTGAAGTACAATGTGGTCAGTGATAGAATAATCCTCATACCCCTACAGTTAATACTAATGTTATTCAAATTTATACACCAATCTCTGCAACCAAAGATGAAGAAGTTGAAGATTTTTACCAACTTCACAGTCTAAAGTTGATCACTGATTTAAGCAAGCATATTTTTCCATGGGACTTTTTAGGCTTTTGATAAAATTGATCTTTTTCTGGACAGGCCATTCAGCAGGTTGACCTGGCTTGTGTTATGGGACAGCAGCCAGTAAGGGAAATGCTCAGCATGCTTTTCTGGATAATAAACTGGATTCTGGAACCCTTGACTTTGCTAAGCTAGACATTTACTCCTGTCTTGTTGCTACCTGTCTTGGTCCAGACTCCTGGATTGACATCTATGACCCACACATCCACTAGTTGAGTTGACTCAGACTCATGGCAATCTCATGTGTGTCAGACTAAAACTGTGCTCCATAGGGTTTTCAGTGGCTGATTTTTAGAAGTAGATCACCAAAACATTCTTCTAAGGCTCCTCTGAGTGGGCTAGAACCACCAATGTTTCAGTTAGCAGCCAAGCCCATCAACCGTTTGCACCACTGAGGAACTCCATGACCCACACTTGTCCCTTGATTATTGCCCTAGTTTTGGCCCTTCTGATATGGATTTTTCCTCCTCAGATGCACTTCACCCCTAATGTTCTCTTTCATATTTTGGCTGTCCTTTCTAGCCCTGTCAGTGCTAGTTTCCTTTCCTGATAGTCCCCAGATTTCCGTGTTTTCTGTCCTGCCTGGGCGTGCTTGTTAAGGCTACCCCAATTCCTCCAGATCTTTTCTTTCCTCCTTCTTAAGTTACTTTACAGGTATATTTCCATACTTTAGGCCAACAGTCCCAAAATCTGATCACTAGAGTCTGAAGAGGAAATAGTTAGAAGTCTTAGTTATCTGTTGTCGTTGTTGTTGTTATGTGCTGTCGAGTCGGCCCCGACTCATAGTGACCCCTCTTTGGGTTTCCGAGGCAGTATCACTACGGAAGTAGGATTGCCCAACCTTCCTTCCGAGGAGTGGCTGGTAGGTTTGAACCGCCAGCCTTCTGGTTAGCAGTCAAGTGCTTTAGCCACTATGCTACCAGAGCTCCTAGAGCTGCTATAACAAAAATACCACAAGTGGGTAGCTTTAACAAACAGAAATTTATTTTCTCACTAATTCGGAGACTACATGTCCTAATACTGGGTGCTGGCTCTAGGGAATGGCTTTAACTCTCTGTTGATTTTGGAGGGAAAGCCTTGTCTCTTATGAGCTTCTGGATGATCTTCATGTGGTTTGGAATCTCTCTTCCCCTATCTCTGTTTGCTTGCTTGTCCTAATCACTTTTATATCTCAAAAGAGGTGGACTCAAGATATACCCTACACTAATCCTTTCTCATTAACAGAACGAAGACAACTCATTCCCAAAGGAATTATAAACATAGGCATAAAGGTTAGAATTTACAACATATATTTTTAGGGGACATAATTCAGTCCATAATAGCAGGCATGTGGGAGTAGTGGGGATGGTGGCAAACTGGACAATACATGTCCTTACTCAGCTCCAAAAACTGTTGCCTTCCAGAATGCAGGCTCTATGAAGCCAGATCTTCTGATTTTTAAAGAGATTTTTAGGTAAAATTTTAATTAAATTATTTTTATTAAGTTAATATCAATGCACATTAGAAAAACAGCTCTAGTAGCATTGAAAGTTTATAATAAAACCATAGTACTTTCCTACACCACTCTTCCCCACTCTCAGGAACTCATTTAGTTATTTTGATATTTGCTCTATTTCTCGATTTATTAATTGTCAACATTATCTATCAATCTCTAACTTTCTGTTCTGGGAACAGATCACTTTTCCTTCTTTATAGTCTCAATATTATTATGTCACAATTGGCTAAATCGATAGTCAAAGTTTATATCATCATCACTGCATAAAAACCAGTGGACTAAGAAATTTACTAGAATAAAACACACACTCACACACACACATGCACAGTTTTTATTGAGTCAATTCTGACTCATGGCAACCCCATGTGTTTCAGAATAGAACTACTTCATAGGGTTTTCAATGAATGTAAGCTATCAGAAGTAGATTGTCAAGGTATTTCTTCCAAGGTGCCTCTGGATATATTTGAACAACCAATCTTTCAGTTAGTAGGTGTCTTAGGTATCTAGTGCTGCTATAACAGAAATAATACCAAAAGTGGATGGCTTTAGGAAACAGAATTGAAGTCTGATTTCAGGATACCATCTCTAAGGGGAGGCTTTCACTCTGTGTTGGCTTTGGGTAATTGCCCTTGTCTCCTTTCAGTATCTATGGGCCTGGTGTCCTTTGGAGATCTCCATGTGTCTTAGCATCAGCCTTCCTCTGGTTCTAGGAGGTTCTCAGCTCAGGGACCCTGGATCCAAAAGACACACTTTAATCTTGCCTTTTCTTTCTTGGTGGTGCTGAGGTCCTTCTATCTGCTTTCTTGTTTAATCTTTTGTATTTCAAAAGAGATTGATTCAAGATAACAGTCTAATCTTGGAGATTGTCTCCTGCCTGATTAACATAGCTGCCTCTTATCTTACCTTGTTAACAACAAGGAGTTTAGGATTTACAACACATACTATAATTATATCAGATCACAAAATGGGGGATAATTGCATAATACTGAGAATCATGACTTAGCCAAGTTGACATATATTTTTTGAGAACACAATTCAATCTGTAACAGTAAGTGAGCTCTTAATCATTTACACCACTCATGGGTTCAGTTTACTGGGATAACATTTCCTTTTCTAAACAGTGTAGAAAAATATCTCCTGGAATAATTACTTTGTAATATCATTACCTTATTTTTCTATATAATTTTCTTCTTGATTATTTTTTTCCCAAATATTTCACCAGCTCTCTCAAACACCCATCAATATTTTCTATATGCTCTAATGTATCCATTGTACTTTTTTGTTGAACACTTACCCATTGCCTGGCTCTTGTCTGGATGAATTTCTCCTTAGTTTATTATATAATTCTCATCCTACATTTTCCTGTGTGACTTCCAAGTGTCAGATTCCTTGATTTAGTCTCTATTTTGTTTTTCTGGAGTAAAACTCCAGTAGCTCCTACTTATTCTACACCTTTCAGGTCTCTTCACCATGACAGATTAGTGTTAAGCTCAACAGGGTCTTCTTTTCCCCCTTCCACCAAGCCCATTCCCTAGGTTGTGGTTTAGCTGGATTGTAGTTAGAGTTAGGGAGAATCTTGTTCATCCATTCATTTGCATGACTAATTTTCAAGTAAAAGATAATGAGAAATAAATTTTTGTGCCCTTACTTATCTGAAATGTCTTTTGTCCATCCAAGCACTTGATTGATTTTGACTAGGTATAAAATTTTATGGTAAAAAATCAAATATATTCCCTCAGAATACTGAAGGCTTCATTCCACTGTTTAATTTCCAATGTTGTCATTGAGAATTCTAGTACCTTTCTGATTCCCAGTCTGCTTTAGTTACCTAATGCTTCCATAACAGAAAAAACACAGATAGATGGTTCCAAAAGAACAGAAATTCATTTTCTTCTAGTTCAAGAGGTTAACAAAGTCAGGTGTGGTTCTAGGGAGGTTGTCCTTCTTTGCTTGTTTCAGCATCTAGTAGTTGATGGACACCCTTAGCTTTTCAGGCCTTGAAGACGCATGTATCTGCCATGTGTCTGTCTTCAAATAATTTTTTTCTCTCTCTGAATGTGCCACTGTGTCTATTCTGCTCTCTTTATAAGATACTACCCAGAATTGATGAGATTTAGGACCCACTCTGCTCAGTATTACCTCATTCATAACTATTTCCAAACAGGGTCATATTTATAGGTACATGAGTTATGATTTCAACACGTATTGGGAAGGGACAATGATTCAACCCATAATGCAGTCTTTTTTATATGATCTTTTTTTTTTTTTTTTTTTAATCCTTAAAAATTTTGGTAGGAGCTCTGGAAGCATAGTGCCTAAGGCACTTGACTACTAACCAGAAGGCTGGCGGTTCAAATCCACCAGCCACTCTTTGGAAGGAAGGTTGGGCAATCTACTTCTGTACTGATATTGCCTTGACAACCCAAGGAGAGGTTGCTATGAGTCGGTCCGATTCAATGGCACATAACAACAATGACAACAACAAAAATTTTGGTATATTTTTATACCAAATGTTTTTTTGGTATAATGTTTTATACCATTTAGCATAATGTTCTGATATTTTGCAGTTATGAGTGTTGGTTCTCTTTGTACTCATTGCATTACTTTATGAATCTTTAATTTGGAGACTACCTTTCCTATTGGGGCATTTTAATTTTCTTATTTTAAAGAATTTTCTTCTCTCTAGCTTATTTGTTCTCTTTTTCAAGAATTTCTGTATTTGAATATTGGCTTTTTGGAATAATCCTCAAACTTTCTCAACTTTTCTGCACAATTCTCTGATTTCTGTGGTGGTTTTATATGCATTAATTCGGTTAATCTGGAACTACTTTTTGTCAGAATCCTCTTCCATTTGTGGTTTTACTGTGCTGATTATTTACTGTGTCAACTTAGCTACATAAGAACTACATTCCAATCTGTAAATCACCATCCCTGCCCCTGTATGAGTTTGAAGGAGCTCTGGTGGCATAGTGCCTAAGGCATTTAACTGCTAACCAGAAGGCTGCTGGTTCAAACTGACCAGTCACTCCTCAGAAGGAAGATGGGGCAATCTACTTCCGTAGTGATACTGCCTCGGAAACCCAAGGAGGGGTTGCTATGGGTCAGATCCAACTTGGTTTGTATGAGTTTGAATTATAGTTGAGCCAAAGAGAAATTTCTGTAGGATTAGGAAGGTGAACATAAAGGAACAGCCATTGCATGCTAGAAGCCATCATAGTTAGAGGTGCTGAGAGATGGACTTACAGGTGCCAGCAGGTCCCAATTTGTCTTCTCTGTTCCCTCTCCAAATATTTCCTTCTCTGTGCCCAACTCTGTTCCCTACAGTTGATCCTGCTTGTTAGCAGTGATCCTAGACTCACCACCAGATGTGAGGCTACAAACTCCGAGAAGCAGGAGTTATGAAGGGGCAACAGCCTCCCCTAGACTTTGGCACTAGTAACCCTTCACAGCCTCACTCCAGTGAGTGTATGTATCCAGTTTCCAGAAGTCCCTGAAAGATCCAACTTGTTCATATGTTCTAGTGTTTCTGGATGACAGGCTAAGAACTTTTCCCAGCTCCTTTAATTCTTCTTTTGAGACTACACTTCCTCATTCCTTCCCTCAATTGTGTAATGTCTAGAGTCCCATGAAAATTTCTCATTCCAAAATGCTCATACAAGTTCTGTTTCCTTATGTTGTTACTGTTTGTAAGTGCCATCAGGTTGGTTGTGACTCACAAACAACAGAACAGAACGAAACACTCCAACCCTGCACCATCCTCACAACCATTGCTATTTTTGAGCTCATTGTTGAAGTCACTTTGCCAATCCATCTCATTGAGGTTCTTCCTTTTTTTTTTTTTTTTTCTTGCTGACCCTCTAGTCTACCGAGCACTATATCCTTCTCCTGAGGCTGTTCCCTCCTGGTAACATGTCCAAAGTACATAAGATGAAGTCTCCCCATCCTCACTTTTAGGGAACATTTTGGTTGTACTCCAAGACAAATTTGTTAGTTCTTCTGGTGGTGTTGTTGCTGTTAGGTGCTGTTGAATCAGTTCTGACTCCTAACGACCCTATGTACAACAGAACAAAACACTGCCTGTCCTGTGCCAGCCTCACAATCCTTGCCATAACTGAGCCCATCGTTTCAACCACTGTGTTAATCTATCTCGTTGAGGGCCTTCCACTTTTTTGTTGACCCTCCACTTTACCCAGCTTGATATCCTCCAGGGAATGGTCCCTTCTGACAACATGACCAAAGTAGGTGAAACAAAGTTTGGCCCTTCTCACTTCCAAGAAGCATTCTGGTTTCACTTCTTCCAGGACAGATTTGTTAGTTCTTTTGGCAGTCCATGGTACTTTCAGTACTCTTTGCCAACATGACAACTCAAAAGCAATAACTCTTCTTCAGTCTTCCTTATTAATTATCCAGCTTTCACACCCATATGAGACAATTGAAAATATCATGGCTTGGGTTAGGCATAGTTTAGTCTTCAAAGAGACATCTTTGCTCTTCAGCACTTGAAAGAGGTCTTTTCCAGCACATTTGTCCAGTGCACTACGTCATCTGATTTCTTGACTGCTGCTTCCATGGGTGTTGATTGTGGATCCAAGTAATATGATATCTTTGACAACTTCAATCTTCTCTCCATTTATCATGATATCCTTGTTGTTGTTGTTGTTAAGTGCCGTTGAGTCGTTTCCAACTCATAGCGACCTCATGCACAGCAGAACGAAACACTGCCCAATCCCGTGCCAGCCCCACAATCCCTGCTATACTTGATCCCATCATCGCAGCCACCGTATCAATCCATCTCCTTGAAGGCCTCCCCCTCTTTCGTCGACCCTCCACCCTACCAAGCATGACATC
>NW_006921591.1:13158659-13225205 GCF_000298275.1 Orycteropus afer afer
CAGATTATTTGCTCAGCATACAGATTGAATAAGTATGGTGAAAGGATACAGCCCTGATGGACTCCCTTCCTGATTTTAAACCAAGCAGTATCCCCTTGTTCTGTTTGATGTGCAGGTTCTTCATGAGCACATTTAGGTGTTCTGAAATTCCCATTCTTCTCAATGCTATCCATAATTTGTTATGATCCACACAGTAAAATGCTTTTGCATATTCAATAAAACACGAGGAAATATCTTTCTAGGAGCTCTGATGGCATAGCGCCTAAGGCATTTGACTGCTAGCCAGAATACTGGTGGTTCAAACCCACCAACCACTCCTCGGAAGGAAGGAAGGAAGATTGGGCATCTGCTTCTGTAGTGATAAAGCAGACCAAAACCAAACCCACTGCTGTGGAGTCAGATCCAACTCACAGCGACCCCTCCTTGGGTTTCTGAGGTGGTATTATCATGGAAGTAGATTGCCCAACCTTCCTTCCAAGGAGTGGCTGGTGGGTTTGAACAGCCAGCCTTCTGGTCAGCAGTCAAATGCCTTAGGCACTACTCCACCAGAGCTCCCTCTGTAGTGATACCATCTTGGAAACCCAAGGCTTGGTCACGATGAGTCAGATCTTTCTGGTATTCTTTGTTTTCAGTCAAGATCCATCTGACATCAGCAATGATACCCCTCATTTCACATCCTCTTCTGAATCCATCTCTCATTTCTGAAAGTTATATCTGTCAATATACTGCTGCAACTGTTTTTGAAATATCTTCAGCAAGATTTTACTTGCATGTGATATTAATGATATAGTTCGATAATTTCCACATTTGGTGGGTACAAATATGGATCTCTTCCAGTCAGTTGGCCAGGTATCTGTCTTCCAAATTTCTTGGCATAGACGAGTGAGTGCCTCCAGTGCAGCATCCATTTGTTGAAACATTTCAATGGGTATTCTGTCACTTCCTGGAGGCTTGTTTTTTTGCCACTTCAGTCAGTGCAACTTTGACTTCTTCCTTCAGTACCATTGGTTCTTCATCATATGCCACCTCCTGATATGGACGCACATCAACCAATTCTTTTTGGCACAGTGACTCTGTGTATTCTTTCCATCTTCTTTGGATGTTTCCTTGGTCATTCAATATTTTGCCTGTAGAATCTTTCAATATTGCAACTTGAGGCTTGAATATTTTCTTCAGCTCTTTCAGCTTGAGAAATGCCCAATGTGTTCTTCCTTTTTGGTTTTCTTACACCAGGTCTTTGCATATTTCATCATAATAATTGACTGTGTCTTCTCAAGCTGCTCTTTGAAATCTTCTGTTCAGCTCTTTTGTCTTGTCATTTGTTCCATTTTCTTCCACTACTCTGCATTCAAAAGCAAATTTCAGAGTCTCTTCTGACTTGCGTGTTGGTCGTTTCTTCCTTTCCCATTTTTTAATGATGCTTTGCTTTCCTCATGGATGATGTTCTTGATGTCTTCCCTCAATTCCTCTGGTTTTTGGTCACTGGTGTTCAATGCACCAAATCTATTCTTTAGATGGTCTCTAAGTTTAGGAGGGATATATATAATCAAGGTCATATTTTGGCTCTCATGGACTGGTTTTAATTGTCTTCAGCTTAAATTTGAACTTGCATATGAATAGTTGATGGTCTGTTCCAGAATCAGCCCCTGGCCTTGTTTTGGCTGACAATATTGAGCTTCTCCATAGCCTCTTTCCACATATGTAGTCAATCTGATTCCTGTGTATTCCATGTTGTGAAGTCGGCATGTATAGCTGCCATTTATGTTGTTGAGAAAGCTGTTTGCAATGAGTAAGTCGGTCTTGCAAAATTCTATCCTGTGATCTGTAGTCTCCTTTCTATCACCAACACCATATTTTCCAACTACAAATGATTCTTCTTTGCCTTCAACTTCTGCGTTCCAATCAACACATCTTAATTACATGTTTGGTAAATTTCAGACTGCAAAAGTTGGTAAAAATCTTTAATTTCTTCATTTTTGGTTTTGATGTTTGGTGTGTAAATTTGAAAAGTAGTATTAACTGGTGTTCCTATCACTGACAGCACTGTACTTCAGGATAAATCTTGAAACATTCTTTGTGACAATGAATGGTACTCCATTTTCCTTCAATCTGTCATTCCTGACATAGTAGATCATATGGATGTGTGATTCAAAGTGGCCAAAACCAGTCCATTTCAACTCACTAATGCCTAGGATATTGATCTTTATGTGTTCCATTTCAGTTTTGACAACTTCTAATTTTCCTAAATTCATACTTTTAACATTCCATGTTCTAGTTATTAATGAATGTTTGCAGCTGTTTCTTGCCATTTTGAATCATGTCACATCAGCAAATGGAGGTCCCAAAAGCTTTACCCCATCCACATCATTAAGTTCAACTCTACTGTGAGAAGGCAACTCTTCCCCAGTTGTATTTTGGTGTCTTCCAACCTGAGGGGATTAACTTCCTGCATTATATTGGACAATGCTTCAGAGTTATTCATAATGTTTCCCAGAAATATATCAGACAGTGTTTTACTGTTATTCATAAAGTTTTCATTTGCCATTTCTTTGAAAAGTGGATGGTCCCTTCCTTCTTCCAATTTGTCTTAGTCTAGAAGTTCTGCTGAAACCTGTCCACCATGGGTGACCCTACTGGCATTTGAAATACTGGTGGCATAGATTTCAGTCTCATAGCAACATGTGAGCCACTACAGTAGGACAAAATAACAGATGAGTGGTGGGTCCTTATGGTAGTCCCTGACACATTTAATATTCTTCCTTAATAGCAATTCTTAATGCATCAATTCTTCTTCTGTCTGCTTTATTCATTGTCCAACTTTCACATTAATATGATGTGATTGAAAGTACCATGGCTTGAATCAGGTGTATCTTAGTCCTCAAAGTGACATAATTGCTTTTTAACACTTTAAAGAGGTCTTTTGCAATAGATTTGCCCAGTGCAATACATCATTTAATTTTTTTGACTATTGCTTACATGACTATTGGTTGAGGATCCAAGAAACGAAATCTTGACAACTTCCATCTTTTTTCCTTTTCTCATGATGTTTCCTATTGGTCCAGTTGTGAGGATTTTTGTTTTCTTTATGTTGAGGTATAATCCATACTGAAGACTGTGGTGATTGATAGTTATCAAGAAATGTTTCAAGTCCTCTTTGCTTTTGCAGTTTATTCATAAGTCTTTGATCCTGATGCTGCATTCTTTCTCATATAGTTCAGCTTCTTCAGTTATTCACTGAGCATAAACAATAAATAAGTATGGTGAAATGGTACAACCCTGATGCACACATTTTCTCCACAGAGTGCCCCGTTGTTCTGTTTGAATGACGGCCTTTTGCCTATATATAGGCTCCTCATGAGCACAATTAAATGTTCTATAATTCTAATTATGTGCAATGTTATCCATAATCTGTTATGATCCACATAGTAAAATGCCTTTACATAGTCAGTACAACACATTTAAACATCTTTCTGGTATTCTTTGCTTTCAATCTGATCTAATCAATGATTTCCCTTGTTCAACATTCTCTTCTGTATTCAGCTTGAATTTCTGGAAGTTCCCTGTTGATGTACTCCTGCAAACATTTTTGAGTTATCTTCAGTAAAATTATATTTGCATGATATTAATGATATTGTTAGATATTTTCCACATTTTTTGGTCACTTTTCTTTGGAATGAGCACAAATATGTATCTCTTCCAGTCATTTGGTCATGTAGCCATGTAGTTGTCATTCAAATTCCTTGGATAAATGAGTGAGTGCTTCCAGCATTGCATCCACTTGTTAAAACATTTCAATTGATATTCCATCAATTACTGGTGTCTTGTTTTTCATCAATGCTTTCAGTGATATTCCTTCAACATCATTGGTTCTTGATCATATGCTACCTCCTGAAATGGTTGAACATCAAACTGATTCTTTTGGTAAAATGACTGTGCATTCCTTCCATCTTCTTTAGATGCTTCCTGCATTGTTCAATATTTTGTCCACAGAATCCTTCAAATGAGGCTTGCATTTTTTTTTCTTCAGTTCTTTCAGCCCGAGAAACCACAAACATATTCTTCCCTTTTGTTTTTCTAACTCCATGTATTTGTACATTTCATTGTAATATTTTACCATATCATCTTGAGTAATCCTTTGAAATCTCCTGTTCAGCTCTTTTACTTCATCATTTCTTCCATTTGCTTCAACTACTCTCCATTCAAGAGCAAGTTTCAGAGTCTCTTCTGACATCCAATTTGGTCCTTTATTTCTTTCCTACCTTTTTAATGACCTTTTGCTATCTTCATGTATTATGTCCTTGATGTCATTCCCAATTTATCTGGTCTTTGGTCATTGGTGTTCAATATATCAAATATACTCTTGAGATGGTCTCTAAATTCAGATGAGACATACTCAAGTTTGTACTTTGACTCTTGTAGACTTGCTTTAATTTTCTTCAGCTTCAACATGAACTTGGATACGAACAACTGATAGTCTGTTCTGCAATCAGCTCCTGCTCTTGTTCTGAGTGACGATACTGAGCTTCTCCATCTTCTCTTTCCACAGATGGAGTCAATTTGATGCCTTTATGTTCCTTTTGGTGAAGTCCACCAGTATAGTTGTCATTTATGTTGTTGAAAAAATGTATTTTTAATGAATAAGCCATTGGTTTTGCAAAATTCTGTCATCTGATTTCCAGAGTCACCAAGCCCTTTTCTCAATTATTGGTCCTTCTTGTTTGTTTCCAACTTTTGCATCCCAAACAAAAATGCAACCACTGTTGTGGAATCGGATCCAACTCATAGCAACACCTTCTTGGGTTTCTGAGGTAGTATCACTATGAAAGTAGATTGCCCAGTCTTCTTTCCAAGGAGTGGCTGGTGAGTTTGAACCACTCACCTTCTGGTTAGCAGCCTTAGGCACTAAACCACCGGGTCCCAGTAATCAGTAATTATTGATGTATCTTGATCGCATGTTTGATTAATTTCAGACTGGAGAAGTTGGTAAAAGTATTCAATTTTTTCATTTTGGCATTTGTGGTTGGTGCACAATTTTGAATAATAGCATTAACAGGTCTTCCTTTTAAATATGTGGATATTATTCTATCAATAACAGCATTGTACTTCAGGATGTATTTTGAAATGTTCTTGTTGACAATGAATGGGAATCATTCCTCTGCAATTTGTCTTTTCTGCAATAGTAGACCGTGTGACTGTCTGATTCAAAATGACTAATATTAGTCCATTCCAGCTCACTGATGCCTAGGATATCGATCTTTATGTGTTCTATTTCATTTTTGATAACTTCTAATTTTCCTAGCTTCATACTTTATTCATTCCCTGTTTTGGTTATTAATGAATATTTTCAGTTGTTTCTTCTCATTTTGATTCATGCCACAACAACAAATGAAGGTCCCCAAAGATTTACTCCACCCACACCATTAAGATCAACTCTACTTTGAGGCAGCAGCTCTTCACCAGTCATATTTTGAGGATCTTCAAACATGAGGTATTGATCTTCTGGCACTATATCAGATAATGTTCTGCTGCTGTTCATAAAGCTTTCACCAGGCTTTTTTTTTTTTCCTCCCTCCTAGTCTGACTTAGTCTGAAATCTGTCCATCATGGGTGACCATATTGGTATTTGAAATAATGGTGGCACAGCTTTCAACATCATAGCAACACACAAGCCATCACAGTATGACACACTGACAGACAAGTGGTGACTTCCCTTTGTAAACCTTGCTGATGAGATTCTTTGAATTTTCAATGTGATTATTCTAGTTTCTGTTTCTAGTTGTCTCCTTTTATTCTCCAAGTGTTCCTGTGCTGCTGTTTCAATTTCTGTTAACACTGTCCTTCTCTTTTTCCATATCTTCTTAATACTTTAAATTATTGATGATCACTTTTCAAGTTTTCTTGTGATTCCTCTATTCTGTCTCTTTCAGCTTCCTTTCTTCTCTTTGTTTTAATCTCTGGTTTTTCCATTGGTGATTTTCCTCAAATTACTGATGATCCTTGGCTGCAAGTTTAGGAGCAGAGCACTAAAAGCAATTCAGAAACTGTGCGTGTGTAGCTAAGATTTGTTGGCTTCTTTGTAGAGCAATCAAGCAGCATTTTCACTGATGGGTAGGGAGTGAGGCCACGAATGCCAATCTCTCTATATATCTTTTACATGGAAGTATTTAGTTTATCTCATAGATAGCTCTTCAAATTCCTGTCTTGTGGTTATAAGCCAAGCTACCTGCATTTTGTAAACATGGCAGGGTAAGGTATTGAATGTATGTTCATCAGTAAAGAGATTTTCACTCAGTTCCTTTATTTTTAGCCCTATGTCTCAGGGTTCCCTATACCAAACTGTAGCTGCTTCCCTGAGTGTTGAAGATTCTCAGATTCAATTTCCCTAGGGAGAAGGTCATCATCTTCTGCCAAAGGACTTGGAGGGGAGGAAGAAGGCTAGTTTCCTGCTTGCTCAAAGTGTTTAGAGGACAGAGGTTATTATTCTATATAAAACCAATTACTCTGTTTTCTGTCTTATATCTGATCTCTTCTGTATGAAATTTCTTATTCAGGAAGGCATAGACTTTTCCAGTGATGTTCATGGCACATTGGCCCACCCTTGATAGGTGTCATCCTCTGTGGATAGCCAAGTTGAATTTTACCCACTCTGTTAAATCAGTTACCTCTCTTTCATCTGCCTCTAAAAGTCTGTTGAAGTCTTTTGTCTTTTATTATGTCCTCTCTAGTTCTTCTGTGGCCTGATTTCTTCTTCTTCTTTTTTTTTCTTTTACTGTTAGTTTTACTATGTAAGAGAAGTACCAAATACATATAGTCAGTTCATCATGTTAGACCAAATGTATCCCTCTAAATCTGTAAATTATAACTCACATCTTAAAACAAAACAAAACACAAATCAAGCAAACACAAATAAGAGTATTATTTGGCCTGTGGACACTTAGATCTCTGCTTAGTGCTTAATTTCACTGTGGCAATGAAAACTAAAGCTCTTAATAGAATCAGGAAAACATTGAAAGGACTAAAGGAGAGAGAGGAAGGAGAATTTCCTTGGTCAGGACCTCATATCAGCAGACCTGGGAGCTGAATCTGCCAGAGGAAGTAAAGAAATTGTAAGCTCAGGAGTGCTAGATAAGTCTTTTGACAAGAGTTTTAATAGGGCTGTATTAGTTATCTCTTTCTGCATTACAAATTACTCACCAAACTAAGTGACTTAAAAGAACTAACATTTATTATCTCCCAGAGTCTATAGGTCAGGAATTCAGCATTGGTCTGACTGAGTGACTCTGGTTCATGATCTTTTATAATGTTTAAATCAGAAGTCATGGGGCTACAGTCATTTAAAGATTTTCATGGGCTGGAAGATTCACTTTCAAGCTCACTCATGTGCCTGTTAGCACAAGGAATCAGTTCCTCTCTGACTGTTGGTTGGAGGCCTCAGTTCCTCTTTAGGAGAGCCTCTCTCAGTGCCTTAACAGCTGACTGCTCTCAGAATGTGTGATCCAAGAAAACAATCAGGAAGCCACAGTGCCTTTTATGACCTAATCTCCAAATTTGCAAATTGTCTCTTATGCTTTATTTGTTTTAAATGAGTCACTAAACTCACATTGCTGAATGGGAAAGGAATTAGGATTCACCTTTGAAGAAAGGTATATCAAAGAATTTGTAGATATTTAAAAACTGCTGTTGTTAGGTGCCATTGAGTTGATTCTGACTTATAATGATCCTATGTTCAACAGAATGAAATACTGCCTGGTCCTGTGCCATCCTCACAATCTCTGCTACACTTGAGCCCATTGTTGCAGCCACAGTGTTGATCCATCTTATTGAGGGTCTTCCCCTTTTTCTCTGTCCTCCTACTTTACCAAGCAAGATATCCTTCTCCACTTACTTTTAACAACGTGACCAGAGTAAGTGAAATGAAGTCTGGCCATTCAAACAAGGAGCTTTTTGAATTCCTGAACATTTGGAACCTTTTTAGCTCACTCGCTTTATCTCTCTGGTGTATGTGTCTTCTTTTGTGTTGTTTTTAGTTGATGTCAAGTTG
The DNA here is from genome assembly GCF_000298275.1 of Orycteropus afer afer. Classification (NCBI taxonomy): domain Eukaryota; kingdom Metazoa; phylum Chordata; class Mammalia; order Tubulidentata; family Orycteropodidae; genus Orycteropus; species Orycteropus afer. The sequence continues at coordinate 13,166,701 of NW_006921591.1, forward strand.
GCCTGTGACTCATGGAGACCCGATGCACAATAGAACAAAACATTGCATGGTCCTACATCATCCTTATGATGGATTGCAGATCATACTGTTGTGACCCATAAGATTTTAATTGCTTGGATTTCAGAAATAGATTGTTAGGCCTTTTATCCTAGTACATGCTAATTCTTAGGCATTTAATTTTGGGAGATGGAAACAAATTCATATTAAACATATTACCTTATTTAATTCTTACAACTACCCCATCACAGTCCCCTGAGGTAGGTATTGTCTTCATTTTCAAAGTTCATTATATTTTCAACAAATATTTAATATGTACACACAATATTTCAGGCTCTGTGCCAGGTGCCTGGGTATAATGCTGAAGAAGACATGGTGTTTGACCTCATCTGACTTACATTTGCATGAGGTTTCCATTCATGTGTGTGTGTGTGTGTGTTGAAGGGGTGCTGGAGGGAAGTCATGGCCAAGGCCACATAGCTGATAAGCCATACCATGGTTTTCAAAGGAGGAGTAACAGGCTTAGAGACTGAGGGAAAGGACGGAAAGATTTCTTCTTGACTGTTCAGCGTTGCTCTCTGCCTATGAGGGGAAGCAGAAAGGGAGGAGAATCGTCAGTCAGGAAAAGCAGTACATTTATCTGACCCACTGTCTGAGGCTCTGGGAAGCAGACAATAGCCCAACTTCATTGCCTTTGATCCAAGGAGCTAACGATGTCGGAATCCTGGGCAGGATCAATAGGCCAGATGTCTGGGAGCAAGGACGCTTTTCAGCGTTGCTCATATCATCCACGCAGACAGCTGTCCCTTCTGCCTCCTGTAGGACTTGGTCTGGCCTTTTCCCTGCCAATGCATCTACAGACTAAGCCTGCTGTGACCTGGGGCCTCTGATAGAAAGCCAAGGTCGGTCCAAATGCTAACATGTACAGACATTCAGGGAGACGATAAAAGCAAGCTTGGAAACAAAACTTGGATTGTACAAGGGGTTTAGAGCAAGAGATTCAAACAGAAGGGAGCATTTTTGAAAGCCTGAAGTGGAATGGAGGAAGGAACACTGGAGTTTCCAGATGGGATGGGCTGATTCCGGAGCTAGCAGAGCCTGGGTGGCTGTGGAAGCTTTTCTGCTCTGTTGCTGTTGTAATTACAGCATCTGAAAGCTTGCGTGACATTGCTAATTTTAGAGAAAATAGGACACTGATATCTGTAAGAACACTCAGGCTCACGTATCACAGAATCAGACCCAGAAAGAGTGTAGGCATTAGGAAATATTATTATTAGAAGAATGTTCTTAACGATGGAAATGAAAAATGTAAATGCCAACTCTTTAGAGAGGTTTAAAGAGATTAATTGGAATAATAAAACAACTGGAAGTCAAATTGGTTATGGAACTGTGCTTTGAAATGATGAATTCTATTTGAAGTCAGTTTTCCTTTGGCATGTTCTTTTTTGGCTAAAATGTAAAAATACATTAGTAAAACATAGCTCTGCAAGTGAGCTCCTCAAATCCATGAAGGACTATACAATATGGGACATGCTGACCAAATATTTCCCATCAGTTGTAGGAAAATGATTTTTTTTAAAAAAGAGAAAAAAGCTATAATAGGAAGAGGAGAGAGGAGAGAGACAGAGAAATATGTGAGCAGTAAGGCCTAGAAGTGGTAATCAAAGATCATTTAGGGAAAAATTTCTATACAGAAGCTGCAGAAATTCCTCTTGAAAACATGAACAAGAAATGGTTTTAAAACCACAACTAGAAATAATATAAACAGGAATAAGAAGACAAAAAAATGAAATGGTAGAGTTGGAGATAAGAAAAGGATAATCTTTAGCCCTGAATGAGTAACGCAAAGATTTATCTTTTGTTTTGACTAAAAAAGAGAAGAGCTGAAACTAATCATTGTTCTTAGGGATAATAGCCTGGAAACAAATTTGACTCAAAATATGTTATGTCACATAGATGTAGGCTAAATTTCTATCAAGTTCTCTGATACTGTATTACTAATCATATAGTTTAATGTTATGTAATTTTCACTTTGAAAGGGCTTGCAACATTCAGCGCTGGGAAGCGTTTTAAAGTCAAACAAAGCTGAGTTTGATCTATGTGACTTTGTGCACACCTTACCTTTTTGACCCTTGTTTCTCTACCTAAAAGAGAATGGGGGAGTTAACCTTTCAGCATTGCCATGGTCAAATGAGGCCATGCCTATACAGTACACAGTGAAAAACTGCTAGTGCTTCTTCTTCCTTTTGTTCAAAGGGAAAACCACTTAAAGATGGGAACTTATGATGTGAGTTGTTGCTACCACCAATGCCAGCTTGGCCATAGCCTCAGGTCTAACTTGCCTTCAGCATGGCTCCTAAAGGTTAGAGTACTTTTTACTGCATTGTCCCTGGTCTCATGAAAGCTTTACATGGGAATCCTGCAAAATGTTTTGCATTCTTTGTTGAAAGTATTAAAGGGAAATTATTTGAGCAATTAGGTTAAAACAAAGTTATGCATGAAAAACTGTGACTCTTAGACAATAAACCAAAGTTACTGATCAGGTCATTAATAATATTTTATAAAACATTTGGAGGGAGCCTGGCTCTAGCCCTCAGTAGTGTGCAATCTTAGGAAGTTCATTTAACTTATCTTACTCTGTGTTTTCTCAGATCTGAAGTGGAGGCAATAGTAGTATCTACCATATAGAATTTCTGTGAGGATTGAGTGAGATGATGGGGAGGGAGGTGCTTAGTGGAGTGTCTGGCACAGAGTGGGCAACCCACAAATTTTAGGTAAAAAGGAAGCAATTAAACAAACAACCAAACAGCATCCTTGTCCCTCTTAAAGTGTAAAGGCTAAATGGGGTTTGTGCCTGAAGCTTCCAGCACTTGATGATGGTTGGCTCTTAGCCCTGGCTGTATAATTAATCACAGTACAGTGAACTCTCGATTATCTGCACTAGTGAAGGGCAGAGGCATGGATAATACAAAACAAGGGCCAATCTAAAAGTCATTTCTACCTTTGGATTTGGAATGCAGTCAAAGACATGTGTGTGCGTATGTGTGTGTACTCATGCGCACACATGCATGCATGTGCATATACACACAAGCATACCCCTCTCATATTCTGTCCTGACAAAGTCTTCCCAATTGATCTCTATCAGCAGGCTGTACCCTTTCTAGGGACAGCAATGAGGAAAGGTAGCACTTGGCACTTAATAAAAGAGAGAAAAGATACATAAAGTACTTAATTTTTTTAAAAAATATACACTATAGACAAATGTAATTATTGTTATTATTAATAATAGTGTGCTTGCAGATTTTTGAAAGTTGACTGGAGTAATAAATTAGAATATAGGAGGTTGGTTGTTTTCATTAAAACTCCCTTATAATGAGCCTTATCCTTGTCTGCTGTTCCATACCACCAAACCAAAATATAATTTTGAGCTGATTAAAAAGAGAATAAGATTCATTCCTATATTCACCTAAAATATTTAACTAACATAGTTCTTGTCATATAGTAGGAACTCTGAAAGCATTGAAAATGTGAATTAATGTTTTTCAGGGAGACATCTACTTGGGGTGAGTGATGCATTTAGACCAGGGATAGAGTCTTCTGTCAGACCAGAGAGCTCTCAGGAACTGTGTGAGCAACTTCATTTCATCAGAGATGGTTTCAGGCTATTTCTTTCTTCAGGTCCATTGTCCTTTCTGGAGAGGTTATTCTACTTCTTTTTCTGAAATACTTGACAGTGACAGTGAATGTGTGTAGGACTGGAGACAAAGGAAGATGCAAAGAAAGATGTGATAGCAATCTCAAAACTTCAATGTGAAGGAGTTTCAGAATTTCCCAGGCTAACGCTCTTAGTCTCATTGAAATTTCACTCATTCAACAAACATTTGTCTTCCATCTCTTACAGGTCAAGCATTTTACTTACCACCAGGGAAACAGACACCTGCACATTATATTGTAATTGTTTATGGCCCTGTTTCACCTCCTAGACTCAGTTTTTCGAGGGCAAGAATTTTGTCTTATTCAACTCTGTGTTGCCAGCACTTGGTGATGAAAGAATGCATAACTGAACAGGTGAGTAAGACATAGTGTCATTTTCTCAAGGGACTCGTCACTTGGTGGGGAAAGCAGTATGCCAATCAATGACTGCAGAGCAGTACATGGGATGCTGTATCAGGGGTTGCACAGAGAAAGAGCCATCACCTCTTTATGTATTCTGGGGAAGATTCACAGATGAAGAAATGCATGATTTAGGTCTTGAAGAAGGCTAAGATTTAACAAGTGAAGAAAGAAGTGAAACGCATTCCAAGAAGAAGGAAGCACCTATGGCTTATTGAGTGGGAGTGGTAGGAGAGGGTGGGAAAATGACAGGAACCTGAGAGACTTTTATACCTTATTGTTACCTTTATGGCTGTTTCTTGAATATTTTACATGGTCTCTCCAAAGCATATATGGCTAATCCTCTCAAGGGCAGTCTTTTATGTTTTTCCTTTGCTCTATAGAACCCAGAGGAGTCCCTGGGCATTGCAAAAGGTTAACACATGCATGTCAGTGAAGGCAAACACGGGTATACATGTAGATAGATGGGTGGGCAGGCTGAACTATTAGGTATGTCTATGCAGCAGGGAGTTTATACCCAAGACCATGTATAGGGTTGGGAAACAATGGTTCTATAAGTGTATTTGTGTGTTCTGTAAGAATTCTCAGGGGTAGAGCTGACAAAGGACAAGGTTGTAGTCATTTCTTGGTCACAGCTAGCTACCCAGAGGGAGCAACTAGTTCAACCTCTGGGCTTGGGACCATAGTCACAGGGGACATCAAGCTCAGTTGGCATAACATACTACACAAAATATTGTTTCACCTCCTACTTTGGCGAGTAGTGACTGGGATATTAAAAGCTTGTAAGCCTTCTAGACTAGATGCAACAATGGGTCTCTCCTCCTCCAGAGCAAAGGAGAATGAAGAAAACCAAAGATTCATGGAAACAATTAGTCCTAGTGACAGGTACACCATGCAATCCTCAGCCTATACGACTATGAGACCAGAAGAACTAGATGGTGCCTGGCTACCACTGTCAACCACTCAGAGGGGGATCTATGTAGGAGATCCTGGATAGAGAGGGAGGACAATGTGGAAAATAACTCAAAATCATTTGAAAAAAAAAAAAAAAAAGGAGGGGGACCAGCTTTGCTGGTCTGATAGAGCCTGGTGGAACCCTAAGACTATGGCCTTTAGCTGCCCTTCAGGTCTGGAATTGAACCCACACTTATGGCTTCCAGCCAAACAAAAGACAGGCATATGAATTGAACATGTACCAGAAGTAGATACACTCCTTGGAGTGAACAGTCATGGGAGAAAGAAGGGCTGTTTATGCATCAGGAGACAGCTCAGGGAGCAGGAATGCATGGAGAGTTGGACACAGGGAAGAGGTAACTATCAGGAGGAAGTGGGAGGGGAGCTGTTGCATTGGGGTAAATTGTGGTCAATGTCATGAGACAATGTGTGTGAACTGCTGTATGGAAAGTGAATTGATCTGTAAATTTTCACCCAAATCACAATTAAAAAAAAAAAAAAAGGTTAGCATATGCAACTGCTGACTGAAAGATTGGAGGTTTGAGTTCACCCAGAAGTGTCTCGGAAGAAAGGCCAAGTGATCTACTTCTGGAAAATCAGCCACCAAAAATCCCATGAGCACAGTTCCACTTTGACACGTATGGGGTTGCCATGAGTTGGAGTCAATAGCAGTAAGTATGGTATAGCATCCAAAAACAGGTCTGGGCACAGAAGAGGCACACAGTAAAGAATCAGGTTGGATTCTTGATTCTTGCCATGAATGGTTCATTTGTACCTTGTGCTATGCTATTTAACCACTAGTTTTAAAGGATTTTGACAAAGATTATGTTATCTCTTCTTTCTCTCATTCATTCACCCATTCATGATTAAAAATCATAACTATACAAGTTATGCATTTAAAATAAATGTATGGTCACTAGTCATTAGAGAAGACACCAGAGTTAGGGTCTTCTACGGCCACCTGTAAGGGTTTAACGGTTTGATTTTTTTCTCTCCCCCCCTTTTCTTCCCTTCCTTTGAATAAATAAAGATGTTTGGGTTCTTCTAGCAAGACCCCACGTGATGATGCTAGACAGCTCAACTTCCATGCCAGAGAAATCAGCTTCAGTGGCAATAACTCAGGGTGCAGGAGAGGAAGAGGGTTTGAAAGAAGTTGCCTCTGTTTATCTGTTTGAAATCTGATGTATTCCCTGCCTCTCAGTTGGGTCAGAAGGCTCTAGTAATATTCACCCCCAACACTAAATATTTAAAGCTGGACCACAAGAGGCCAGGGAGGGAGGGAGTTGGCGAAAACCACTGCTGTGTATTGGAGTGTTGGGCTCCCACAATGGGAGGGATAGAAATAGAAAAGGCCCAGGCACAACATAAATATTTCCTATTATGGAGAAACTAAAGTCACAATGGAATCTGTCATGCTTGTGATATGAGAGATGGACAATATTTCGGAGCCGCTGCCATGCTGGCACCTGAATAGAGTTTATATTTTGTTTATGGAGCTGAATCCGAAGCCTTTTATTTTTTTGGCCCAGCCTGTGTAATTCTTCTTCATGGGAGCTCGAAATGGCTGCGGAGCAGCTCAATATTCCATTTATTTTATTTATAAAAGAAATTCAAAGGCTGAAAAGATGAAGTAATTGACTTACTGGGATGACAGTTAAACCCACTAAATTTAATCTTATCCTCTCAAGTACAACATATCGCGCTTACAAATTATCGCCAGGCACCAGGCAGCCCCACGCTCCTCACCTAATGCAAATGGAATGGAGGCCTCTGTTATTGTATTATCTGACTTTACTATCAGCATTAATCCGGCTTAGCTCACTTAATGATGCCACTTGTGGCACTCTGAAGGCAGCGGAGAAGTCTATAAACTACTTCCATTAAAATGCAAATCGGGCCCGCCGAGAAAATAAGTGACACAAAAAGTGGGCGAATTGGGCCTTGGGCGCCCAGCTCGGCCGCCCGTATGATCCCGGGATAATGACTGATGCTGTGATTATCAGGTCCGAGAAGGCCTCAGAAAGGGAGCCAGCCTTGCACGGCGTGCCACAAAAGTGCTCCAACAAGCCAGGGCATTTAATTTCTGAAGAGATTTATATTTTTTTGTTGTCAGGAAATGAACAAATACTTATCAATGTAAAAACTGCTATCTCCCATCTCTCTGCCAGGTTTTTCATACTGATATTATTTGCGCCCCGTAACACAGGAAATGAAAATCTTCCCTGCCTTTGACGTAGCCACTGTATCTCCAAATCCTCCGCTCACAGACTTGCTTCTCCACCTCCCAACCCCTCCCTTCCTAGTAAACAGAAAAGAAAACTTTTGCAGGAGAAGTATTGAGAAATTCCAAGGCTTAGAATTTTGCAACGCGCCTTGGGTTTCAGGGGCAACATGTCTGCTCCTTTCTTTCTAACCTAGAGGGAGAAAATGGGTTGGTGTGTGGGGCGCTAAAGAGCAGGGTGATGGTGGTAATAAATGGCCCTGAACTGTAACATCTGTTTTACTTAAGCAGTCTGATTCCGTTTTAGGATGAGAAAATACAGTATTCCCTTTCAGCATGAGAAATCACTGGCCCTGGGTCTTGTATTGATTCAGAATGAGGGCTAATAAAACATGAGCAGGTGATTTCGTTTTATATTTTGATTCCTTTGTTTAAACAGTTTCTCTCAAGTTCTCCTGTGTCAGCTTAGCTCAGCAATCATGTCATCTTCCTTTTGATGTCTAAAGAACACAAGGGCCAGCTAAGCTCAGCCACCCCTCTGGTGGATAATAGGAAAGTCTGGGGGTAAGGTATTTCTAGTCCCCCAGTAGCGAGCCCATCCTCTGTGGTCAGGCTCTCAGATCCTGTCAGGATTTATGGCACTAGCAGAGGGATCAATAGTACATTTTAAATATTACAATACCTTTTATCAAGACAATATTAAAACAAAAATACTTTATCCTGTCATGAGATTCAACTAAAATTGATTGTGGCCAACTCACGGGTGAGCTCCCCCTAGCCCTGTGTGTTTACCATATTTTGGGACACATTGGTGGAATTCCTGGCTGATGCAAATAGTAACACTCTGCTGCTAGCTGTAAGGTTGGAAGTTTTATTCTCAGAGATCCCTTACAAGGAAGACCTGATAATCTACTTTCACAAGATCACAGCTGAAAAGCCTATGGAGCACAGTTTAACTCTGACATACATGGGGTCACCTTTAGTTGAAGTCAACTCCATGACAATTGGTACTGGTAGGACACATTGTGTTGGGTGTACTTATAAGATGGCCTGGTCCTGCCTTGGAACAAGGATGATACAGCTGGTGAGGGATGCGAGGTACCTAGGGAGGCAAAACCAAAACCAAACTCATTACCATTGGATTGATTCTGACTCATAATAATCCCCATTGGGTTCCTGAGGCTGTAAATCTTTACATAAGTGGATCACTGTATCTTCTTTCCACAGAGCAGCTGGTGGGTTTGAACCACTGACCTTCTGGTTAGCAGCCAAATGCCTTATCCACTACTCCACTAGAGCTCCTTACTTAGGGTGGCAGAAACTGGCTTTTACCCAAATGGTCTTCTTTGCGGGGGGAAGGGGTAGCTTGTTTTCAGCCAGACTGATTCTTTTCTAGTTGGAAGAAATCTCAGGGGAAAGGGAGCTAAAGTGGAGAGAAATGAGAGGCAGTGTTGGAAGGGGTGGGATTATGGATGAGCTTTATTGTGGAGCCCTCTTCTATGTGACCACCAGCCCTCTGCCTGACTCTAGTGTGCATTTGGCACACTCCTTTATAACTCCTGTGTCAGTACCCATGTCCTTCTTTGTGGTACAGTGAGCTCACTGAAGGTCGGAGCTGCATCCTATTTATTTTCCTACATGCAGTGTCCAGGACAAATATATAGTAGGTACTTAATGAGGGTTTGTTGAATAATTGAAAGAATGAAAGAAGGATTGGTATCATGCTCTTATCCTTTCATCCTGCAGATGCTCAAGAATAGCCTGTGAATAGATAAAGCATGTCAGTGGATTCCCTCATCCAGAGACTTCTTTCAGGATTTCCTGGCCCACTTGAAATGAGCTAGCCCTGCATGATGAAAGTATAGAACCATACCTGAGCTTGTACCCTGACTTCTTCACTTCTTAGTGTGTATCTTGAAAAAGTTAACTGATCTTCTCAGCCTCAGTTTCTTTTCCTTTATTGGGAATGGTAATACCTGCTTCATCTAGCTGTTGAGGATGTGATGAGATGCTGTGTGTCAGTGGTTTGCAGAGGAAGCTTCCAAAGATCAGTCTTTATCTGTGATTTGGGTTGAGGTATGTTGTTTTTGTTGTTGGGTGCCATCGAGTTGTCTCCAACTCATAGTGACCCTATGCTCAGCAGAACGAAACACTGCCGGTCTTTCACCAGACTCACGATCCTTGCTATACCTGAACCAATCATTGCAGCCAGTGTCTATCCATCTCACCGAGGGCCTTCCTTTTATTCACTGATCCTCCACTTAAGCATGACATCCTTCTCTAGGGAATGGTTCCTTCTGACAACATGAGCAAAGTAGGTGAGACAAAGTCTGGCCATTCTTGCTTCCAAGGAACATTCCAGCTGCATTTATTCCAGCATAAATTTGTTAGTCCTTTTAGAAGACCAAGGCACTCTTAGCATTCTTCTCCAACACCATAACTCAAAAACATCAACTTTTCTTCAGTCTTCCTTATTCATTATCCAGCTCTCACATACATAAGAGGTGACTGAAAACAACATGGCTTGGGTTAGGTGCACCTTAGTCTTTAAGGAGACATATTTGCTCTTCAGCACTTGAAAGATGTCTTTTCAGAAGATTTGTCCAAAGCAATACATCTTCTGATGTCTTGACTGCTGCTTCCATTGATGTTGATTGTAGAACCAAGTAATATGAAATCCTTGACAGCTTCAATCTTTTCTCCATCCGCTGTGAAGCTGTTTATTGGACCAGTTGTGAGGATTTTTGTTTTCTTTATACTGAAGTATAATGCATACTTCGACTGTAGTCTTTAATCTTCATCAGTAAGTGCTTCAAGTTATCCTCACTTTCAGCAAGCAAAGTTGTGTCATCTGTGTATTGCAGATTGCTAATAAGTCTTTCCCCAATCCTGATGCCACGTTCTTCTTCATATGATCCAGCTTCTTGGATTATTTTCTCAGTGTGCAAGTTATTCGAATAAGTATGGTGAAAGGATACAACCCTGATGCACTCCCTTCTTGATTTTGAACCATGCAGTATCCCCTTGTTCTGTTTGAATAACAGCCTCCTGATCTATGTATAGGTTCCTCATGAGTACAATCAAGTGTTCTGGAATTCCCATTATTCTCAATGTTATCCACAATTTGTTATGATCCACACAATTGAATGCTTTTGCATAGTCAATTAAACATAAGTTAGCATCTTTCTGGTATTCTTTGCTTTCAGCTAAGATCCATCTGACATCAGCAATGATATCCCTCATTCCACGTCCTCTTCTGAATCCATCTTGCAGTACTGGAAGATCTCTGTCAATATACTGCTGCAACTGTTTTTGAATTATCTTCAGTAAGATCTTACTTGCATGTGATATTAATGATATTTTTCGATAATTTTCACATTCTGTGGGATCACCTTTGCTTGGAATGGGTACAAATATGGATCTCTTCCAGTCATTTGGCCAGGTAGCTCTCTTCTAAATCATAGTTGAGTGAGTGCCTCCAGTGGGGCATCTGTTTGTTGAAACATCTCAGTGGGTATTCCATCAATTCCTGGAGGCTTGTTCTTCACCAATTCCTTCAGTGCAGCTTCAACTTCTTCCTTCAGTACCATTGGTTCTTGATCATATGCCACCTCCTGAAATGGATGAACATCGAACCAATTCTTTTAGGTACAATGACTTTATGTATTCCTTCCATCTTTTGATGCTCCCTGCATCATTCAATATTTTGCCTATAGAATCTTTCAATATTGCAACTCGAGGCTTAATTTTTTTCTCAGTTCTTTCAGCTTGAGAGATGCTGAGTGTGTTCTTCCCTTTTGGTTTTCTAACTTCAGGTCTTTGCACATTTTATTATAGTAATTGGCTTTGTCTGTTCAAGCTGCTATTTGAAATCTTCTTTTCAGCTCTTTATCTTGTCATTTCTTCCATTTTCTTTAGCTACTCTATGCTCAAGGGTAAGTTTCAGAGTCTCTTCTGACATCAATTTTGGTCTTCCTTTCTGTCTTTTTAATGATCTCTTGCTTTCTTTGTGGATGATGTTCTTGATGTCATCCCACAATTCCTCTGGTTTTTGGTCATTGGTGTTCAATGCATCATATCTGTTTTTCACATGGTCTCTAAATTCAGGAGGGTTATTATCAAGGTCATATTTTGGCTCTTGTGGACTTGTTTTAATTGTCTTTAATTTCAACTTGAACATGTATATGAACAGTTGATGGTCTGTTCCACAATCAGCTTCTGACCTTCTTTTGGCTGAAGATATTGAACTTCTCTATTGCCTCTTGCCACAGATGTAGTCAATCTGATTCCTGTATATTCCATCTGGTGAAGTCCACTTGCATAATCGTCACTTACGTTGTTGAAAAAAGATATTTGTAGTGAATAAGTTGTTGGTCTTGCAAATTCTATCATGCTATCTCCAGTTTTATTTCTGTTACCAAGGTCAAATTTTCCAAATACCAGTGATTCTTCTTGGTTTCCAACTTTTGTATTCCATTCACCAGTGATAATTAACACAATTTGATTGCATGTTTGGTCAATTTTAGACTGCAGAAGTTGATAAAAATCTTCAATTTCCTCATCTTTGGCTTTGGTAGTTGGTGCATAAATTTGAATTATGTATTAACTGGTCTTCCTTGTAAGTGTATGGATATTATCCTATCACTGGCAGCATTGTACTTCAGGACAGATCTTGAAAACATCCTTTGTGATGATGAATGCCATGCCATTCATCTTTAAATTGTCGTTCCTGGCATAGTAGATCATTTGGTTGCCTGATTCAAAATGGCCAAAACTTGTCCATTTCAGCTCACAATGCTTCGGATGATGTGTTCCATTTAACTTTTGACAACTTCCAATTTTCCTAGATTCATACTTCATACATTCCATGTTCCAATTTTTGATGGATGTTTGCATCTGTTTCTACTTATTTTGCATCATGCCAAAACAGCCAGTGGAGGTCCTGAAAGCTTTACTCTATCCATATCATTAAGGTTGTCTCTACTCTGAGGAGTCAGCTCTTCCCCAATAAAATTTTGAGTGTCTTCCAACTTGATGGGCTCATTTTCTGGCACTATATCAGACAATGTTTCAAGGCTGTTCATAAAGTTTTCCAGTAATATATCAGACAGTGTTTCACAGCTATTCATATGGTTTTCACTGGCCAATTGTTTGAGAAGTGGATGGCCTCTTCCTTCTTCTAAGTCTGTCTTAGCCTGGAAGCTCTGCTGAAACCTACCCACCATGGGTAACCCTGCTGGCATTTTGCAACACAGTGACATATTCTCCAGCCTCACAGCAATACATAAGCCATCACAGTACAACAAACCCGATAGACAAGTTCATCTCCTTTAGTTGTTCCTAACCCCTCTGCACCTGCCTACCTCAGGCAATGGCCTTAATAAAGAGCCACCCCCAAGTGGAAGCAGTCCCCAAGCCCCGGCTCACTTACCTCAGGCCCCAGCCTAAAAATACAGCTGCCCCCAAGCAAAAAGCAGCCCCTGATCACCGGGCCCACCTACTTTGGTCCCCCACCTTAATAAAGAGCTGCCCCCAAGGGAAAAACAGTCTCCAAACCCCTGCCTACCTCAGGCCCTGGCCTTAATACAGAGACAACTGAAAAGCAGTCTCCATACTCCAGCCCAGCCTACCTCAGGCCCCAGACTCAATATATAAAGAGCTGTCCCCAAGCAAAAATCAGTTGCCAGCCTTGGGCCCACCTACCTTGGGTCCCGGCCTTAATATAGAGTGGTCCCCAAGTGAAAAGCAGCCCTCAGCCCCAGGATTGCCTGCCTTGGGCCCCGGCCTTACTATAGTGCTACTCCCAACTGAAAAGCAACCTCCAAGCTCCAGGCCTGCCTACCCCAGGCCCCAGCTTTAATATAGAGCCACTCTCATGTGAAAAGCATCCTCCAAGCCCTGGGCCAGCCTACCTCAGGTAAGGATTGAGGTATGGGTAGTAATAATAGGCCATTGGCTGCTTCTTGCCAATTTACAAAAGGAAAACAATTAATGTTTTTTAATTTAAAATTAAATTTAAATCCTAAATTCATAATTTTTTTTTTTTTTTAATTTTCTTAAAATATTGGCATATATCTTCTGTAGGTGTTTTCTAATTTATGTAATGGAATTGACTGCCTTTAAAGATCCTGGTATTTATCCACTCATTCAACTTTTGCTATTTATGTTGCGCTCACAATGTGCCAGGCACTTGGCTAGGTGTGAGGGATACAGTAGTGAGCAAGACAGGCAAGTCAGGGACCCAGAGAGTTTGTTTTCCACTAGGAGAGGCAAAAACAACAACAGCAACAACAAAACAAGCAAATAAAAACTATAATTATATATTGTGACAAATGCTATAAATGAAACTAGAGGGTAATATGATAGAGAATATTCAAGAAAAGACATGATTTCTGGGCACTAAGCCTGCTGAACAAATGTAAGAACCATGATTATGTGGTAACATCCAGTCCAGTACCTACAACAGTTGGTTCCAGTGATCTAATACTGTGGAACACATAACCTCAAAACTTAGTGCCTTAAAATGTCAACATTTATTTTATTCATGAATCAGCCATTTGGGCAGAGCTTAGTGGGGGCAATCAAAAGTAGGGCAATAAAAACAAAACCAAAAAAACCAAACACACTGCCATTGAGTTGGTTCTGACTCATAGAGACCCCTCCTTGGTTTCCGAGGTGGTATCACTACGGAAGTAGATTGCCCAACCTTTCTTCCGAGGAGTGGCTTGTGCTCTTCCATTTACATGTCTGGATGGTGATGCTGGCTGTCAGTCAGGACTTCAGCAAAAGCCGGGGCTGAGATTGGGCCATAAAGCCTGTCTACATTGTTGCTTGGCCTCCTCACAACTTGGATAAGGGCTCCATTTCAAGGGAACCAAAACATCCTAACAGAAAGAGAACAAGGTGGAAGCTGTATGGTCTTTTACTACCAAAGCTGTGACTTCCACTGCTGAAATCAGTCACTGAGGCCAGCCTATATTGAAGGGGAAGGGAAATAGACTCTGTCTTTTGATAGGAGGAATGTCAAAGGATTTGTGGATATATTTTAAACCCACCAAATGTCTCTATTGAAGACATGAGGAGCATTCATTTGGTAGACACTATCAAGTGTACTTTACCATCATATATCATCTCTCTTCCATTTGATTTTCCTCAGTTGGGTCTCCCTCCAGTTCACCCAACTTGCCACCACCACTGGACTCTCTTCCTAAACCCCTGATTGTTTTTCTTTCATTTTGTCACTGTAGTCTCCAATGGTCCCCAATTGTCTGTAAGAAACTGCCCAGACTCCTTATCCAAAGGTTCAAAATTGACCTCACCCTCCTTTCCAAGTTTATTTCCTAAACTTGTGGAGAGAGGCACAGTTAAAGGATGAGACCAATTCAGTCAGGCTAGTCCAGTGATTTTCACATAACTAAGCCATACTGTATGTTTCTTGATCTGGTACTTTCTCTATCAAGTTGCTCCCTGCCATCCCCAAGTCCTACTCATCTTTCAAATCTCAGCCCAAGTTTGCCTCTTACAATGAAGTCTTTCCTGACTAACCTAGTTAACCATAACCAGGTTTTCTGATTTTCAGCAGTAAAAAGGGCTGTTATGGAATAGTAATCACAAGCATACAACAGTATGTCAGCAATTACACTACAGAATTTAGTGTTAACACCCAGAACAACCTTACAAGTTATTGATTGCCCCATTGAACAGATGAATAAAACTGTGGCTCATAATATTTAAAGAGATTTACTCTAAACTACCCAGCTAGTATGAGGTTAATCTGGAATCCAAATCTCTCTGCCCTGAGGCCAAATTCTTTCTGCTATGATATCTATAAAAATCAGTGCTAACATTACAAGTTAGAAAGCGATAAATACTTAATCCATAAGGAAAAGTACTGGAGTGATTCAGGGTTGGCTAGTCTTTCTTGATCTCTGGGGTTAGGCTAGTCAGGAACCTCAACATCACAGATATAGTGCCAATAGAGCAATAGACAGACCTGTTCCAAATTGAGCACTTTTTTTGTCTTTATCTGACAAACATATATAGGTTGCATGCTTTCACCATACTTATTCAATCTGTAGGATGAGCAAATAATCCAAGAAGCTGAAGTATATAAAGAGGAGTATGACATCAGGATTGGAGGAAGAATCATTAACAACCTGCAATATGTGCATGATACTATCTTTCTTGCTGAAAATGAAGATAACTTTACTGATGAAGATCAAAGACTACAATCTTCAGTATGGATTCCAACTTAACCTAAAGAAAACACAAATCCTCACAACTGGACCAATAAGCAACATCATGATAAACAGAGAAAAGACTGAAGTTGTCAGGGATTTCATTTTACTTAGATCCACAGTTTAGAAACAGTAGTCAAGAAATCACATGGCATATTGCACTTTACAAATCTACTGCAAAAGGCTTCTTTAAAGTGCTGAAGAGCAAATATGTCATTTTGAAGACTAAAGAGTGCATAACCCAAGCAATTATGATACTTTCAGTCACCTCATATGTATGTGAAACCTGGACAAAGAATAAGGAAGAATTAAGAAGGGTTGATGCATTTGAATTGTGGTATTGATGAAGAATACTGAAAATATTCTTCGGGACTACCAGAAGAATTAACAAATTTGTCTTGGAAAAAGTGCAGCTGCTCTTTGGAAACAAGAATGTTTCCAAGGACAAAAGACAAAACAGATTTCGTCTCACCTACTTTGGTCATACTTTGGTCAGGAGCTGATTGTGGAACAGACCATCAAGTGCTCATAAGCAAGTTCAACTTGAAGTTAAAGACAATTAAAACAAGGCCACAGGAGCCAAAATATGATCTAGAATATATCCCTCCTGAATTTAGAGACCATCTAAGAAATAGATTTGATGCATTGATCACCAGTGACTGAAAACCAGAAGAATTGTGGGATGACATCAAGAGCATCATTCATGAAGAAAGCAAGAGGTCACTAAAAAGACAACAAAAGAAGAGAAGACAAAAATGGATGACAGAAGAGACTCTGAAACTTGTCCTTGAGCGGAGAGTAGCTAAAGCAAATGGAAGAAATGACAAGATAAAAGAATTGAACCAAAGATTTCAAAGAGCAGCTCGAGAAGACAAAGCTAATTACTATAATGAAATGTGCAAAGACCTGGAGTTAGAAAACCAAAAGGGAAGAACACGCTTGA
Organism: Orycteropus afer afer; assembly: GCF_000298275.1. Classification (NCBI taxonomy): domain Eukaryota; kingdom Metazoa; phylum Chordata; class Mammalia; order Tubulidentata; family Orycteropodidae; genus Orycteropus; species Orycteropus afer. The sequence goes on from NW_006921591.1 coordinate 13,183,166, forward strand.
CATTTTTCAAGCTGAAAGAATTGAAGAAAAAATTTAAGCCTTGCATTGCAATATTGAAAGATTCTAAAGGCAAAACACTGAATGATGCAGGGAACATCAAAAGAAGATGGAAGGAATACACAGAGTCACTGTACCAAAAAGAACTGGTCAATCTTCATCCATTTCAGGAGGTGGCATATGATCTAGAACCAATGGTTCTGAAGGAGGAAGTCTAAATTGCAATGAAGGAATTGGTGAAGAACAAGGCCCCAGGAATTGATGGAATACCCATTGAGATATTTCAACAAACAGATACTGCACTGGAGGCACTCACTCGGTTATGTCAGGAGATTTGGAAGACAGCTACCTGGCCAACTGACTGGAATAAGTAAGGATGTCTCTTTGAGGACTAAGGTGTGCCTAATACAAGCCATGATATTTCCATATTTGTACCCATTCCAAAGAAAGGTGATCCCACAGAATGTGAAAATTATCAAACAATATCATTAATACCAAATGCAAGTAAGATCTTATTGAAGATAATTCAAAAATGATTGTAACGGTATATTGACAGAGAACTTCCAGAGGTGCAAGCTGGATTCAGAAGAGGATGTGGAACAAGGGATATCATAGCTGTTGTCAGATGGATCTTGGCTCAAGGCAAAGAATACCAGAAAGATGTTTACTTGTGTTTTATTGACTATGCAAAGGCATTTGATTGTGTGGATCATGACAAATTATGGATAACATTGAGAAGAATGGGAATTCCTGAACACTTGATTGTACTCATGAGGAACCTGTACCTTGACCAGGAGGCTGTCGTTCGAATGGAACAAGGGGACACTACATGGTTTAAAATCAGGAAGGGAGTGCGTCAGGGTTGTATCCTTTCCCCATACTTATTCAATCTATATGCTGAGCAAATAATCCGAGAAGCTGGACTATATGAAGAAAAACGTGGCATCAGGATTGGAGGAAGAATTATTAACAACTTGAGATAAGCTGATGATACAACTTTACTTCCTGAAAGTGAGGATGACTTGAGGCACTTACTGATGAAGATTGAGGAACATAGTTTACCGTATGGATTACATTTCAATATAAAGAAGACAAAAATCCTCACAACTGGACCAATAAGCAGCATCATGATAAATGGGGAAAAGATTGAGGTTGTCAAAGAATTCACATTGCTTGGTTCTACAATCCACGCCAATGGAAGCAGCAGTCAGGACACTAGACAACATGTAGCACTGGGCAGGTCGACTGAGAAGGAACTCTTTCAAGTGCTGAGGAGTAAGGATGTCTCCTTGAGGACTAAGGTGTGCCTGACACAAGCATGATATTCCAATTGCCTCCTATGCATGTGAGAGCTGGACAATGAATAAGGAAGACCGAAGAAGAGTTGATGCTTTTGGCTTGTGGTGCTGGCGAAGAATGCTGAAGGTACCATGGACTGCCAAAAGAACTACCAGATCTGTCCTGGAGGAAGTGCAGCCAAAATGCTCCTTGGAAGCGAGGATAGCCAGACTTCATCTCACCTAATTTGGTCAGGTTGTCAGAGGGCACCAATCCCTGGAGAAGGATGTCATGCTTGGTATTGTGGAAGGTCGACAAAGGAGGGGAAGGCCTTTAATGAGATGGATTGATATGGTGGCTGCAACAACGGGCTCAAGTATAGCAAGGATCATGGAGCTGGTGTGGGATTGGGTGGTGTTTCGTTCTGCTGTGCATGGGGTTGCTATGAGTCAGAAACGACTCGACAGCACCTAACCACAACAACAACAACTTTGGTCATGTTGTCAGAAGGGACCATTCATTGGAGAAGAATATCATGCTTGGTAAAGTAAAGTGTCAGGTAAAGTAGAGTGTAACCACAGAAGGGGAAGACCCTCAACAAGACTGACACAGTGGCTGCAATTATGGGCTCAAGCACAGTAAGGATTCTGAGAATGGCACAGGACTGGGCAATGTTTTGTTCCATTGACTTGACAGTGCCTAACAACAACATCTGCATCTAGCTCAGGCCAAACCATGGTCTTAGGAAGTGTCATGATTTTCCCAGGTCTCCCAATCACCAAGAGGCAAGTCATACCTTAAGGCTGGAGGATGGTTAATGGTAGAGAGAACACTGGGAAGCCAGGCTGTATGTTCTTCCTTAGCAATTTTGTACTATATTCTTATATGAGCTGGATCAAAGCTTATGGCCACATATTCATTCCTTCCCTGCATACACATCACTTTACAATGTGCCTTTGCTGCCCCTTTCATCAGAAAGGAGGAGGCTTGAATCTAGACTGGACTTGTGGCTTATTTTGATGAATAAAATAGGATAGAGTGACAAAGTAAGTTCTGAGATTAGATCTTAAGGGATCTTGCAGTTTCTGCTTTTGTCCTGTTGACTCTACCCTGTCATGCTGGGAAGAAGCTGGGGTAAAAGACCATGTAGAGAGAGAGGCCCAACCATCTCAGCTCTCTCAGCCCTAAGTACCTGAGTCCCTATCTAAATGCTACTGCATGGATGAAAAATGACCAGCCAAACCTTAAGAAGTGAAAAGTCATTGTTGTTTCAATCACTAGATTTTAATGTGGTTTATTATAGCACAAAAAGTAACTAATACATATGGATTCCATAAGGGAAAGGATAGTTGAAGATTTTTTGGAATATAGGTGTGGAAAGCACTTTGAATTGGGTGGGAAGGAATGAGAGAGAAGGTTCATTATTCCCAGAAATTTAATAAAGTAAAAAAAAAAAAAAAAAAGGGCATATGCAAGATGTTCAGGCCAAGACTCATTATTCAGATACTGAATAAAGTGAGCATCATAGGGTTAAAAATTTCTAGGACTAGCAGGGCCTTCTGGGACAATTTGGTCCTAGAATGGCAAGTAGATTCCATTGTTCCTCAACTCCAGTCAATTGGTAATGGCTTCCTGGAGTCCTGTGTCAAGAATTTAGGGCCTTGTCTATTTTCAGCAGAAAAGAAGTCTGTGACAGATTAGTAGTATTTGCCATGGGTGCTGTTCTTCCTTCAATTACTCTTCATTCAAAGCCCTTTCACGTGCTGCACACTCTATTTGGGATGCTATCCCCACCTCACACTGTTTTTCTAGCTGGCTCACCTTTTAAGTCTGATCTTCAGTATCACTTCCCTGCAGAGACCTTCCTTGCCTGAAGTAGAGCTCTCCATATTCATCTCCTTTCATTGCATTTGCCATGATTTACTATCATATATTTATTTGTGTACATTGTTTTTAATTACCATTCTTCACTCCTTTGTCACAATATGTTTATTGGAGCTCCACAGAGGCATGGCTTTGTCTACCTTGTTCCCTGCTGTTTACCCAGCACCTAACACCTTGCTAGGATGCTCAACACTATCTATGGAATGAATGATTGAAAGTTGAGCATGTTTGAACTAACACAATTTTCTCCTCTAACCTGAAATGGCTATGTCACATTCCTAGTTCACATAATCTTCTTCTAGTACAGTCTCAGTCTCTCTTCTCCTTGAGTTGATAACCTCTAAAATATAACTCTGTGCCTTCATATACACAAATAGAATCTTCAGGAATCAAACTGACCTGTAATTGTGGCACACATCCGAGGGAGAATTTATTAAATATCATAAGAAAATGTCATGCCCCCAAATACCTTTTGGACATTAATATTTTGAAAAGAAGCTAATTTGAAGATAAAAATATAAGCAGCTAAAGATATCCTATCTCACTCTTAAAAATAGAAGCAGTAAAAATAAACTAATTGACATGTGTCCAAAGCCTATGCAACAGACTCAAATTTTTGTCCACTCAGAATGTCCACACACTACAGACACATTTCATGTTTTGCAAAACCTTTTCTTATTAGACATGATCAGTGTTTCCCTGAGGAGTTCCTGGGTGGCACAATGGTTAAGCTACTAATGAAAGATTGGCGGTTCAAACCTATCCCAAGGCACCTTGGAAGACAACCCTAGTGAAGTACTTCTGAAAGGTCACAGCCTTGAAAACCCTATGGAGCAGTTGTACTCTGCACACATGGGCTTGCCATGAATGGGAAATGACTCGATGGCAACTAAGAACAATGACAAGTGTTTCCCTGAGGTGAGTTGCATGCTTGGCTTGTTGAGCTACAAAAGGACTGAGCAGAGAAAAAGAGAATACTTCCCCCAAATTTACACTGAGCAAGAAAGAACCTTTGGTAAATTTCCATGACAGCAGGATTGATGATGACCATATGTGAGTTTTCATAGTGATGAAAAATGTTAAAATAATTTTAGGATTTTCTCATTAAAGCCTTTTATTCTCCCTTTAAGATAAGTTTTTTCTCTTCATCTTGACTTCCTATGACAGAAGTTGGCAAACTCTCTGTAAAGGGCCTGATAGTATATATTTTAAGCATTATGGGTCACAAGATCTCTGTTACAACTCTGCCCTGGTAGCACAAAATAGCCATAGAGAATATGTAGATAAATGAGTGTGGTTGTGCTCCAATAAAACTTTATTTCCAAAACAATCAGAAGGTTGGCTTTGGCCCATGGGCTGTAGTGTGTGGCTCCTTCCTTTAGGAGAGGAGTTCCAGAGTGGTGTAAATGATTAACGTGCTTGGCTGCTATAGAATGGCTGGAGGCTCAAGTCCATCCAGCTGTGTCTCAGGAGAAAGCCTAGTGGTCTGCTTCTGAAAAATCAGCCACTGAAAACCCTGTGGAACACAGTTCTACTCGGACACACACGGGGTAGCCCTGAGTCACAACTGACTGGTTTGGCTTTAGAAAAATAGAATCAGTCAGTGTCTGTTTTTCTGCTCTGAAAGAAGATCTCTAGAGATGGTGTCTTGCTTCCTAATTAATATAAGCAAAATATTAGAGCTGAATTTCTAAGGTTTTTAAAGTTATTAAAACAAAAGTACTAAGTTCATTGTGCCCCTAGAATGAAGGGACAGTATCTAGTCTAAGAAACTCTTAAAAAATGAAAATGATGCATAATTTCCAAATTCTACTTCTTGCAGCAGACCTCCACATATGAAAATATGTGAGATTTTCAAGTAGAATAGCTATTATGTCCCACTGATGAGCCACAAATGGGCTGAAGATATTTGCATACCTTTTTACACGCAATATACACCAGTCTGCTAACCTCTGATTCTTCTTACCAAATTCCATTTAATTTGTCATTAATTAGTAAATTGTTATGTGAAATGTTGCAAAGCATCTTGGGTGAACCGACCAGCATGATGATTATTCTTCTGGAAGCTATCTGAAATTATTACTACTGAGCAATTTCCAAGAAAATAGAAGGGCCTCTGGAGCTGTTCTTTTAAAATAAGAATAAAATGAACCAAATAGGGAGAACAAATAAAGGCAATAATAAATCAAGGACAAAAGACAGGAAACTGGTCCCAAAAAAAGTATCGAGGAAGAGACTGTATTAGCTTATTTTTGCAAAGAGTAGGTGCTTCCTCAACTTTCCTTTGGAGATAGAATAAAAACAAAACAAAGTAAAAACAAGTCCCAAAAGTAAACCTTCAGAAGCTGAGTTAGCATCTGCTTTAAGAATCTTTGCTTCTCTGAAAACCTTTGTCTAAGGGGAGGGGATATCTTGGCAGAGTGTAAGCAAGTTCCTTCCTCCTTTCTGTTACCATCATACTTATTTGTATTTATTTCTCAATCTGACAATCATAGTTTGGACTGATTATCAGTGACTGCTCCTCTCTTCCCTCCCTCCCTTCCTTCCTTCTTCTTTTCTTTCTGGCTTTCTTATATTCATCTATTTCTTTCCTCTTTTCTCTTCCTTTTTTTTTTTTTTTTTTTCTGTTAAAGAAAGTTAAGCAAATCCTCCTAATAGATAGGATTTCACCTAAAAGTTGTTTCCAGTCTTTAATTCCTTCTCACTGTCACCCTGATAACCAAATCCAAATGAAAGGCGGGGCTCTTTGACTCTCTGCCCTCCCTTTCCTGCTTTATTGCCTCTGGGAGGCTCACTGAACTTGGTCTTGGCTTCTGTTCTACCCAGGGACAAAGTCAGCTTCCAGGCCAATTTCCATATGAAAGCAGCTGAGGTCTTTTTTTCTAGTTTGGAATTCTAAGCAGCATCATGGCCTCTGACTTCTCAGTCTCAAGTTGTTGCTAAACTTCCCACCCTCACCTCTCACTTCACCCAAACATCCTCCCATTCCTGTTTCTCTGGCCACTGGACTTCCAGCTCTCTCAGCACCTTAGTGTGTGACCCAGATGGCATATTTGTGAACCCAATTCAAGAACTAGTCACTTCATGTTTCTATGAAGACCATGGTATAAGAGAAGGATTTGTTCATTACGGGTCAAGATGGTCTTGTGTGGAGATGGGAGGTCCCATGAAGGATGGGGCATAGGATGGAGGGAATACAGAGAGACAGTGTCAATGTTAGCTAGCATTGAATTTTACAAAACCATAGTTTCTGCTGCCAACTATCTAGGAACAAATATAGCCCCATAAAGGAATTTAGCTGGTTGCCTGCAAATCTAGTTTGGGGTCTTAGGCAAACTGACTCAAAATGACTATTTTATTTCCAAGATGTGGCTTTTTCAAACTGGAAAATGACAACAAAATGATATTGCTCCTTTCTATTTCTTGTGGAAGCAAATGGCCTATTTATACCCCTAATAATACCATTAGCAAAAACATTATCCCCAAGTGGAGAGGAGCCAGAGAAGGAAAGCCATAGAAATGAGTGGGTTGACAAACAGGAATACTAACCTGAGGTCATCATTTACTTCCAATCAGAATCATTCCAGAAGTTGCTGGAACAGTATTTACTTACTAGCTCCTGTTAACATTAGTACCTTGACATTTCCACTCAAAGATGTTTCCCATGCTAATACCTGGTCACATGTTGGTTATGATCTGAGCAAAGCTCTGCTTTTTTCTTTGATGGGGAGTAAGGCATTGTGATATATAGACTTCTTGAGGTGGGACAAATGGTGCTGTTTTCATTATGTCTTCTAAAAAGTGCCGTTTCTACAGAGGGGCACAATTGTCTGAAAGACTATAGCTATAGCTACAATTTGGGTACTATAAGATTATCACAGGATCCCTGCCATGGGTATGAGGAACTGTATACTTGTATGCATGAAGGAATGTGTGTGTGTATGTGTGTGTGCACACATGAGTGCATGCACATGCAGGTATACATCTATGGATTTTTATTACTGTGCAGTACTGTGGTAGTTAAGATTGTGTGTCAACTTGGCTGGGCTGTGATTTTGAGTGTCTGCACAGGTGGATATAGTTATTCCCCATGATGAATTATAATCAGCTCCATGGTAGAACCTGCTATGAGCAGCTAAGTAGTTGCCTTTGGGATGCCTACTTCCAGTATATAAGAAGAAGCTTTGAGAAAGGTCTCTAGTGCTTGGCACATCTGGACCCTGCATTTGGCTGAGTCTTGGCTTGCCGTATTGCCTGCCGATCTTGGGATTGTACCATTTTACCTGTCCACCTTAGGTTTGCAGCCTCAGAAGCCAGTAGCTGCATGAGTCACAAAGTAGCATCCAGCCCCAGAGGGCCTGGCACAAGAGGAAGAGCTGAAGCTCAAGGTTGAAGGACTTTCACCCAGTCCCTAGAGCCAACACTCTGAATTCAAACTTCTAACCTCCTAAACTGTAAGACAACAAATTCCTGTTAGTTAGAACCATCCATCTGTGGTACTTCTGTTAGAGCAGCACGAGAAAACTAAGACAAGTACGTATGAGGAATATAATTATATATATGCATGTGTATATTTTCAACTATGTATATATAAGGGGACTTGTGTATGTATATGTATATATGTGTGTGAGTGTGTAAGAGCCCATAGATAGGCACATGAATGTGTATAGACCTAAATTTGAATAAGTAAATGGGTATGTGTGCCAGAAGTGGGTGAATGAACAAATCAGTAAGTGGAGCCTGGCCAAGAAGAACTCTAGCATCTTCCTAGCAGCCAAAGGCTTTCAAGACTCTCTTCTAGTCGCATTCCCAGTGCTCCAAACCTCAGCTTCTGTCTCGTGGTACAGGATGTTCTCCTAAAGGAAAGGAAGAAATCATTGAAATGCAGAATTCCTGCTCATGCAAGCCCAAACTCTACTAAGTTGTGCTGGCCCGGTCGTCCAGAAATAGCCTGGACATCACTGCCGAGGCAGGCCCTAAGCAAAAACATATGTGCATGCCTCAGCCTTGAAATCCAATGGTCTTTCAGGAAATGGATCTCTGTTGAAGAATGAAGGAGGAAAAATGGAATCAGCCCCACTGTTTGCAGTCAAGGTGCCTGGTGTCTTTTATTATGCTGACCAGATGCCTTCTCTATACATTATAGAAAAATCATCCGCCCTCCTCATTTTATCTTGTAGTTCCTTCATTGTCCAGCTTGCCCATTGCCATGTGGAATGAGTCTGGTCTTAGTAATGAATTCATACATAAATGGGTGACAACAAGGAAGAAGAGTTTAAGAATTTTGACAGTATTAACTGGGCAGTGTTTCATTCTCTTATATGTAGGGTAGTCAGAACCAATTTGATGTCTCTAACAACAACAACAACAATGATTATTGAATAGATTAAGAGACAGCTAGGAAGAATTTCTTCATGGGATCAAATTTCCCCTCTCTGCCCAAGCCCCTGACACAGCCGGCAGCTAAGTAGACACTAACATTTATCAATTCAACAATTTCAACTCTTAAACAAAAAGCCTCCCATCTCAAAAGTTTTGCATCAAACAAATCACTGCATTTTGTCCTTAAATCTATCCTGTGGCAACATTTTGGCAGGACTGTTGGCCTGTGGGATAAGGAGATGAAAAATTCTCAAGAAAGGATCCCCCACCCCCGACTGCTGCACTCTGAGCATCATTGTCCAGGGAGGAGAGGTGGGGATGATTAATCACGTCCAGTTCTCTAGGACTCACTCTCCCTTCCCCCTCTCCTTTCCCATCTCCTCCCCTTTCTTTAGGCTTCTATGACAGAGAGGATGATTTACTGACTAGTTGAGGATAACAGATATCAAGTATTTAGTCCAACTTAGTTTAGCATCTTTTAAATAAACAGGCCTGCCCTTGCATTGGATACTAACACCATTGCTTTTTTGTTTTTGTGGCCTTTATCTTAAACAGTTGGTCTCATGCTTACCTGTCCTTAGCTCCCACATCATGCTTACTTTATTTGCTTCCTGATCACTTGACTCACTCTGCTTACTTGCTGCTGCAAACCAGCTCTTGGACTTGCTTCTCCAGCACTGACCTCTGGCTTCTCTTCTCAACTACAATTCTCACTGGCCATGCTGATCATTCTGTTTTGGGACTCTCTAGAGAAGTACTTTGCATGATCCCACCCAGCACCCCTACTGGGTTCTCATTAGTTCTAGAGATGGAATCCTGGCCAGCTCCAGCTGTGTACTAAGTTACTAAAGGATGTGATTTAATAGGAAATAAGGGGAAAGAGGACTATGGCTTATTGTGCATCTACAACATGCCAAGCACTGTGCAAAGGAGCTTTATATATATTACCTAATACAAGACATGTATTATTGCTCCCAATTAACCTCTGCAGAAGCTGAACCTGAGAGAATTGAAATAACTTGCCCAAGGTCACTTTGCAAAGCTAGTTACTAGAAGAACCAGGGTTTAAAAATACATCTATTTCCTGTTAGCTCATGTCTTCCAATAATTCTAATCCTAATCACAGCAGCATTTGCTGATCATTTGTTACCTGCTAGGCTCTCTGTCAAGCAGATTGTCTATACTATTTTTTTTTACACTTTAAAAAAAATGAGATATAATTCACATGCCATATTATTCATCTGTGGTTTCTAGTATATTCATGAGGTTGTACAATCATCGCCACTATCTAATTTCTGAATATTTTCATCACCTCAAAATAAAACCCTATACCCATTAACAGTCAATCCACATCCTGTTCCCTCCCACAGCTCTTGGCAACCACTGATCTGCTTTCTGTCTCTATGGATTTGCCTACTCTGGATATTTCATATAAATGGAATCACATAATATGTAACCTTTTGTGTCTAGCTTTTTCCACTCAGGATAATGTTTTTAACATGTATTCATTTTGTGATAAGTATCAGGACTTCATTCTTTCTTATGGTTGACTAATATTCCATTGTGTAGATATGCTACATTTTATTTATCTATCTTATGGAGAAGAGATTGTAGTTGTCAAAAACTTCATATTACTCAGTTCTACAATCAACACCAATGGAAGCAGCAGTCAAGACATCAGATGACATATTGCATTGGACAAATCTCCTGCAAAAGACCTCTTTCAAGTGCTGAAGAGCAAAGATGTCTCCTTCAAGACTAAGGTGTGTCTAACCCTGGCCATGGTAATTTCAATTGCCTCATATGCATGTGAGGGTTGGACAATGAATATGGAAGACTGAAGAAGAGTTGATGCTTTTGAGTTTTGGTGTTGATGAAGAATACTGAGAGCATCATGGACTGCTAGAACTGACAAATCTGTCCCGGAAGAAGTGCAGCCAGAATGTTCCTTGGAAGCAAAAATGGCCAGACTTGGTATCACCTACTTTGGGACCATTTTCTGGAGAAGGACATCATGCTTGGTAAAGTGGAAGGTCAACAAAAAAGGGAAAGGCCCTCAACAAGTTGGATTGACAGTGGCTTCAATGTTGGGCTCAGGTCTAGCAGGGATCATGAGGCTGGCACAGGATTGGGCAGTGTTTTGTTCTATTGTACTTAAGGTTTCTATGAGTCAGGATGACTTGATGGTACCTAATGACAACAACAACATCTTATTAACTGTAATCTTCACAACTACCTTATGAGGCAGATTTTCTTCTTAGATTGAGTCATAGAAAGATTAAATGACTTGTTTTAGGTGATATTCCTGAAGAATGGTCTCAATAATCATTTTACATTTGTACTTTCAATTTTAATTGCTTATTGCTCTTCACAAGTTTACACATTTACCTCAGCATTTCACAGACTGCACCCACACACAAGACCTCACTATTCTCCATTTCAAGATTTTTGGTCCACCCTCTTTCTCCAGGAGATTCCCCTGAACTACCCTTAAGCCCTGAGCTCTTGAGAGACCACTTTAGCCTCAGCATGCTTTGTGGCATGACCTTGGACCAAGGTCTGGCAGGGGAGGGCAGGTGAAGGGAAGAGGCACTTTTCAGATGGATCACTGAAGATATTTCTCTGTGGGGACAGTGTGTCCTTTCAAGTTCTCTGCTTCAATCAGAGCTGAGGGAGTTACTGTTCTTCCTTTTCCTACAAGGATTCCAAGGACCAAGTTGTTCATAGAGAATAAAAAAATGAGATTGAACAGATTATATATTATTACAACAGTGGTAGATAACGTTTAATCAATACAATTATATTTTAAGTCAACTTCCAACTGCTTCAGTCTATCCTTGTTGTTGTTATGTGCCGTCGAGTCAGACCCAACTCATAGTGACCCCTCCTTGGGTTTCCAAGGTGATATCACTCTAGAAGTAGATTCCCCCACCTTCCTTCCAAGGACTAGCTGATGGGTTTGAGCTGCCAGCTTTCTGGTTAGCAGACAAATATCTTAGGCACTATGCTAACAGAGCTCTTAGTCTAACTTTATAATGGTAAAATTTTGAATAATTGTCCATTGCAGAGTCTGTACAATAAGATACCATTCCTGCTCTGAAGAGGCTTATACTAAGAGTAGGGAGAGAGAACATGCACAGGAAAAGTCACTGGCAATGGGCTTTATATGCTTGGTCTACACAAACAATGACAGAAGATATGCAAGAATAGTTAGAGGGAGAGAGGCCATTTGGGGTTGGAAAAGGCCACGGAGATTCCCTGTACTGGAAAGGGAGAGGATGGGGCTGAGAGGAGTTGAGCTGGGCCTTGAAGAAACAGACAAATATCCAAAAGAGCATAAACCATAACCAAACCAGTTGCTACCGAATCCATTCTGATTCATTGTGATGGAATTTGTGTCATATAGAACTGTGCTTCATGGGGTTTTCAATGTCTGATTTTTTTGGAAGTAGATTGCTAGGACTTTCTTCTATGGTGCCTCTGGATGGATTTGAACCTTCGGCTTTTCAGTTGGTAGCCTAATGCTTAACCATTTGCATTATCCAGGGACTCCTCAGAAGAGGGTAGAAGTAGAGAAATGGCCCAAGGAAAGGCACTGAGCCAGCAATGGACTGAGTGTGAGTTGAGAAAAATGAGTAGATCTATCTGACTGGAGATGAAAGGATCTTCGCAGGGAGTCTGATGAGGATGTAAGGATGTAGTTAGGATGTATGTCAACTTGGTTGGGCCTGGTTGAGTGGCTGGGCACCTGGATATAGTTATTCCCCATGGTGAGACTGGTAATGAAATCCATGGTAGAATCTACTAGAGCAACTGAGTAGCTGCTTTAAGGATGTGGGCTATTTCCATGATATAAGAAGCAACTTTGAGGAAGTTCTCCAGCTTTTGGGGATCCTTGAACCCTGCATGTAGCCAAGTCATTGTTCAGCAGCCTGCCATACCCTGCCTATCTTGGGATTTCTCCTGGACTTGAATTAGTGGCCTGCTGTGTTGTTTAGTAACATAGGGACTGTGCCTTTTTACTTGTCAACCTTGGGTTTGTCAGCATCAGCAGCCAGTAGCTGTCCGAGTGAAGAAAAACCTCCATCTTTGGTGGGCTGGGAGCAGGAGACAGAGCTGAAGCCCAAGGTTGAGGGGTTTTCACCCAGCCCTTAGAGCCTGGCACTTTGAACTCAGACTTAAAGCCTTCAAACTGTAAGAAAATAAACTCTTGTTTGTTAAAGCCATCACATTTGTGGTATATTTCTGTTAGAATGCCACTAAGTAACTAAAACATAAGGATAGGATTGTAATAAAATATAGATTTTATTTGACAAACTACCAAACATGATAGCAGAGGAACTGAGGCAGGGCCAAACTGGGCATAGTACAATCTGCTGGCAGAACATGATCTATAAAGTAACTGAAGGAAAATGTTTCCACCTTTATTGTTCCTTGAGAGGTAATGGAGAAATATGTGATCTGGACCCAACTGGTGGGCATGCTTAGGGTGGTGCAGTCACAGGTGGCCAGAGATTCCAAGAGTAGATGGCCTGAGGATTTGACCCAGCCTGAGCTGGTATGGTACAATGAGGGAAACTTGCACAGGAATTTCAAGTGGGCAGCTGGATGCCATTACTTTGATTTGTTCAACTTGATGACCAAGTCAGGGATGTGGTCTTAGAAACAGGGAATGAAAAGTTGAGCCAGCCTCTGGGATCATCCTGCCTACACCTGATCTCAAGAAAATGTGTGAATAATTCATCTCAAAATCTTCATGATTCTGAAGGTTCAGTTTAAAATGTCAACAAGGAACTTAGCATACTGATGATACCAAAAAACCAAACCAAACCCACTGCCATGGAGTTGATTCTGACTCATAGTGACCTTATAGAACAGAGTAAAGGTGCCACAGAGGATTTCCAAGGCTATAAATTTTTACAGAAGCAGATTGCTTCATCTTTCTCCTGTGGGTTCAAACCACCAACTTTTGGCTAGCAGCTGTATGCCTTTAAACACTGTGCCACCAGAGCTCCTGTTCGGATAGCTATCATTTATCGGACTTATGTGCAGGACACATTAAATATGTTAACCTTCATTCTGTCAATTTATACGTAAGGAAAATGACTTGTCCAGTGTCAAATGGATGACAAATTGTAAGCTATTTCAATCCTTTTCTAACAGAATTGATGTCCACATTTCTTTACCCTTCCATGTTGTATTCATATAGATTTTCAGACAATGTGTGTACATAGAGGTATCTATGCGTATCTTACTAACCTTTGACTTTTTAATCCATGTATGAGTAATACAGCACAGTCTGATTATGCTTCCTTGCTTTGATCAAAACGTAGATACTCAACACAAAATCAGACTTAAAAATTTAGGAGATTGGTCTTTTCTCAGAACTTTATAGTTCAGTAAATACTTTCTATTCATGTTCATGAATTCCATGGCACAACCATGAGTCTAAATTTTTCTGCAGTTGCCCAGCTAGCCAGGGCTTCTATTTATCTTTACATTTAATATTTTCTGTAGCAAAATCCCAATTTAAACAGAAATCCACATTGTTATTTTATAGCTTTTTGTGAATCCTAGAGTTTTTAGTTCACAATACTTATTAGAAGAGTAAAATGTCTGTATGTCTGTAAGCACACATGCACACACACACTCACACATTCGACCCTGGTTATTGGAAGAGAACAAGCACAATTTGGGAATGGGAAGTGGTCTGGCACTGGGAACTCTCTCGCCTCTCTGGTGAGGTCCACGTGGAAATGTGCTGCAAGGATGGGGTTAAGGGGTGTGGGGAGGTCTCTTCTCTTGACCTCTCTACCCGGGATTCTGGCTCAAACACTTACATTCCAAGCATCCTCTCTGAGGGCACTGCTTGAGGTATGAGCCTGCTCACATTAGGCCAGGAAATTTCATCCATATGTTTCTGATTCATTTACACTCATAAAAATGTGATTTTTAAGAGCAACATGACATGCAATAAGCTTTCAGGGTCGTCTCTTTTTCTCTGTGTCTCTACTCAAAGGAGTTGGTAGATCCACTTTGCCAAGAGAAAACACATTCAGGCTGCAGGATCCTTGCCTGAAGAGGCAGAAATGCCAGTAAGGCACACACAGTCTCCTGCTAGTGCCAGGCGACTCCCAACAATACACCATCAGGCTGAAATTGCGCTCTAGAGCTGGCTTCTGCCCTTCCCCAGAGAACATTGTTTTAATAACCTGATGATAATGATGGCCTTTTTCCTTGCTATTTTTATTTTCTCTATTTCTCATCCTTTTGTTTGCTCTCATTACCCTTGGAGTATTGATTCCACTGGTCTGCTTACTGCTCTAAATACCTTACAGCCCATATTGTATCTTTGTTCCTTTGGATTAGCTCATCAGGAGCCAATCTGTTCACTCCCTTTGTTTTTTGTTTTTATTAACTGAGATGTTGCAAATTGCCTGTAAATAGTGGTGCTCTGTTTTGTGTTCAATTCTTCATTGCCTTTTGGGCCATTTGGCTTAAGAACTGTGTCTCTTGGCCTCTAACGAGTTTACCTAGCTCTGCTATCATACTGTACCCAGTCTATTGTTCTTGTCTTTTTTGTTTTACTGGACATCCCTATTTGATTTTACTCTTTGCTGCTCCTGGGAATGGTGAGTGAGGCTTGCTCCTATTATGGCATGATTATCAAGGGATGGAAAGCAACTGAACAAGGCCATCCTGTCTTAAGGATAAGATAGAAGCTTTACAGATCCACAGATGGGTATATTAAGCTAGACTCTACTACTTTTTTTTTTTTTTTTTAAAAAAAACGTTTTATTGTTATTTGGGTGAAAGTTTATAGAGCAAATTGGTTTTCCATTCATATTTTGTTTCGTGACATTGATTACTGCGGTTCAGTGAATTACTCAGTATGGCTTCTCTAGCCCTAGTCTTAGTCTTTGTAACTCCCACCAGATTACTGGGTGGGACCATGCAAATAAGGTGTGTAGAACCCTAATGTAAGGATTGGTTAGTTTTGCTATGCTGCTGAGCTTAAAATGAGCCCTTCTAGAGACAGAAATGGGGATCTCACTGCCATCAAGGGAAAAAAAAACAGGAGGTAGAGTGCATCCTTAGTCCCGAGATCCCTGGGCTGGATCTTCTTGGCTGAGAGACACCTAGCTGAGCTAGAGATGCCTGGCTGAGGGAGAGACACCTGGCTGAGAGATGGTGGCAGTGGAGCCAAGAAGCAAGAGACAGAGCTGAGAGCTTTCTGTCCCACAGAGTGGAAAAAGCTGTGTGCCCTTGGGCAAAAGACTTGCTGGTGGAGTGAAGTGCACGTAATTATACCTATTGACAGAGCTAAAAGAGCATGGCAGAGGCCAGGCCAAGAGGCCAAGGGCCAGAGATTCATGCCTGAGGGCATAGCAGAGAGGAGATTGTCCCAATGGAAGAACTGTATCCTGAGTGTGTTCCTGAACCTGAATTGTAACCTGTTACTTCTCCAATATTCCCATAATTGTGCATATTATCTGTTCTGTGTGGCTGTTGCAACGAATTATCGAACTCAGCAGAGAGATAGTGAGTGCTATGAGAGGGAAGCCTGATGTCAGAATTAGTAAAAAGGTTTATAGGAATAAACCTTGGGCTATTGATGGTGAAGATGTTTCCCTCTTGGAAGATCGGAGGAGGTCAGAAGATGTCATTTTAGCAATTGTAATCCCCACAATGTAACAGCATTCTTTCCACTTCCTTCCTGTAGTTACCATTTCCCTTTTTCCTTCTTTCCTATCCATTCCTGCCTTCTGAGCTTTATTCCTGGGCAAATACTGACTTTTTGATCTATTATCATTGATTGTTCCAGGAGTTCATGCTTCCTTGGTGTTATCTTTCACCCCATAGGCCTATCTATTATTTGGCTGAAAGTTGAGCCATGGGAGTGAGTTTAGTTCCAGACCTGAAGGGTAACTAAGGGCCATAGTCTCAGGATCTCACTAGGTTCTATCAGGCCAGCAAACCTGGATTTTTTTTTTTTTTTTATGATGAGTTTTGTTCCACATTTTTCTCCTACTTTATCCTGGACTTACTATTGTCATTCTTTTCAGAGTGGTTAGTAGTAGTAGCAGGGCACCACCAAATTCTTCTGGTCTCAAGGTCATGTAGGCTGAGTTTCACATGATCCACTAGTCCCTTTCATTAATTGTTTCTATGTGTCTTTGACTCTCTTCACTCTTCTTTGTTCTAGACGAGGATGGACCAATAGTTGCATGTTAGATGGCCACTCGCAAACTTTTAAAACTCCAATTGCTACTCACCAAAGTAGGATGTAGAACAATGTCTTGTGGACTATATTATGCCAATTGATCTTGATGCCCCCCACAACAACGGTCCAGAGGCTGCAGGCCCAACCACTCATTCCTTCAAAGTGTTTGGCTATGGCTAAGATGTTTTCATAACTTTGCCCCCTGTTAGCCATACAATATACATGGATATTTTTATAATATATATATAGAAATGTATGTAGAAATATTGCCTGAAACACTAATATATGGCCATGGGTATAGTCCCATTTGCCTACCCATACCTTATCATCTTGCCTGTCTACCTATGTATCCACTTGTAGATTCATATTTGTTATTACTGATAGTGTAGGATTGTGTATATAATAGTGTTTACCTTTGTTGTCTGTAATTCTTGTGCACCTTTCTGTGTCTTCCTTTTTCTTAGTGACATTGTGCTCCGACCCTACTATTTGCTAGTTGTTTTACCTTGGATCTGCCTCTTTTTGGTATAAATTACTTTGGAACTTAGTTTCTCTTCTGTATATACTGCCATCAAGTCAACTCAGACTCATGTTTATCAGAGTAGAACTGTGCTCTGTAAGATTTTCAATGACTGGTTTTGCAGAAGTAGATCACCAGGTCTTTCTTCTCAGGCATCTCTGGGTAGAACCACCAACCGTTAGGTTAGTAGCCCACGTTTAGCTGTTCACACCACCCAGAGGCTCCTAATCTTATAATAAAGATTATAAAATTCATCTCACCATGTTCTAAAAGGATTACTAAACCAACCCAAACCAAACCTGTTGCTGTTTAGTTGATTCTGGCCCACAGTTACCTCATATATGTTAGAGTAGAGCTGGTCTTTAGGGTTGTCTTAGCTGAAATCTTTAAATAAGCAAGTTTTCAGGCCTTTCTTATGTGGCAACACTGGGTGAGTTTGAACTCCAGGCTTAAGGTGAGTAGTCAAGCACAAACCATTTATGCTACCCAGGGACCTCTGTGATTTTACTAAGGCCATGGCATATTTATTGTTATATCCATGTTGCCAACACAGTACCTGGCACATAGAAGTGGCCATTTCATGTTAGTGTCAATGCCCTTCAACCAAAGACCACCTGGAGCAAACTTATAGTTAAAACAGTTGAGTTTATTACTCATTGCAATGAGGGAGAATATATAACCTGGAGAACCATGGGGCCTCTCAGTAAGAAGCTGTTCAAATGAACTCATTATAGGATATGGTTTTTTGTTGAGTTATTTGAGGGAGAGTCTAAGGAAGTGAAGGGGTTGGTGTTGTCAGAAAGTAGGGTCGATTTTATGACCACATGTTTCAATAAATGTTCTCTCTCAGAAGTGGAGACTAGAACAAAGATAAACCTGTAATGGGGGTGGAGGTGTTGTTTGGTATTTTGTGAGTGTAACAGTGACTTGTTTTTGCCTGGGTTTAGACAAAATTGTGAAATGGCCTTGCTTTGTCTCATGTCATCATGGTCTCAGAGTAAACTTGTCTGAGATTGGTGTTCTGTGAGATAGTTTATATCTTAAAACAAAACAAAACAAAACACTGCTGTTGAGTTGATTCAACTCGTAGCGACCCCTCCTTGGATTTCCGAGGCAGTATCTCTATTGCCCAATCTTCCTTCCAGGGAGTGGCTGGTGGGTTTGAACCACCAGCCTTCTGGTTAACAGTCAAATGCCTTAGGCACTATACCATCAGAACTCCTATGTCTAATAGGAGAATAAAATAGCCTAACTCTGAGTGTCAGGCCAGCTTTCGAATGGTAGGGGCTTCTCTGTTTTCTTTTTTACTAGTTTCTTCCTTTTTCTCACTCTTAGAGAAAAAACAGACTACCCAACTGGACAATATGTCTGTAATGAAGCCAGATTAAGAGATGAGCTGCCACATTATCTACTGTAACATCAATGACCCTTATGGAAGTCATGGCTATGAGAAACTGACTATGTGATTTGGAGAGGAGTACAGAGAGATGGTGGAGAGAAAGTAGAGACATTGAGAAGGAGGTTTGAATATTATTTGAATTTTTGACCTGGATAAATGGAGAGTTAGGAGTCTCAGGAAGGTCCTTGGGTGGTACAAACAATTGGTGCTTGGCTATTAACCTAAAAGTTGGAGGTTAAAACCCATCCAGTGGTGCCAAAGAGGATGGACTCTGACCTGATGATGTGCTTCCACAACGAAAAAATCTCATGGAGCAATTCTATTCTGTAATACATGGAGTTACCATGTATCAGAATTGACTCGACTTCAACAGGTTTGGTTTGTTTTTAGAGGTACCTGGAGCTGGAGCAGGAGTCCCTGGGTAGCGCTATGATTAAAACATTGAACTGCGAAACAAAAAGTCAGCTATTCAAAACCACCAGCAGCTCCACGGGAGAAAGATGTGGTGATCTGGTTCTGTAAAAATTTATAGCCTTGGAAACCCTCTATGGCACTTCTACTCTCTTCTATATGGTCACAATAAGTAGGTATAGAAGCAATGACAATGGGCTTGGTTTTTGGTTGGAGCTGGAGCTGGGCATACAGAGAGCAGAACATTCCCAAAGGCTACAGAACATGGACCAATCTGGTACCTGGGGGCACAGCCAAAGAGACTGTATACATCAGGTCTAAGGTAAGTGGAGAGGTCAAACACAGATGTGAGAAACAAGTACAGGTGATCAGAGAAACTCTAGAATCAGTGGGACTAAATGAGGGACTTCAAATATTAGAACTTGCAGAGGCTTTGTAAAGCACTAGAGAATAAAGACAGAACTTTATTAGATATCTCTAAAGCAGATGGTTTTGGAAAAAATACAACTGAAATGCTTCTTAGAAGTGAGGATGGCAAGACTTTAGCTCACTTACTTTGGACATATCATCAGGAAAGACCAATCACTAGAAAAAGATATGAAAGTTAGGGTCAAGGAAAATGAAGAAAACCTTCAATGAGGTGGATTACCACAGTAACTGAAACAATAGACTCAAACATATAGCACAGGACTGGGCAACTTTTCATTCTATTTTACATAAGGTTACCAGAATTTAGAGCTGACTCTGAGGCAAGTAACAACAAAAATGGGGATAGAACTCTTGAAGATGATGAGCCAGTTCAGATATATATGACATATTAAGAAACCATGAGAAATAAAAATTCCTAAGAAGAAATGATCTATTTAATAGTGGGGATAAATTTGGAAAGGTACAGTGAAACCAGATTATTGATATTCTTAAATATAGTCTCTTGGTACTGCCTCCATGGATTTTTTTGTTAGGATTAATGTGTTAATGTACTATGATGACTATAGTGACATTCCTGAAAGATTGGTGTTTCCTAGAAATCGTTCCCACCCTGAATCTCTAAAGATGACTTGTCTCCATCTTTAAAAACCCTTTAAGCTTCCTAGCAAGCTCATCATGTTTGCAAAGGATGCAGCTCTTTCTTCTCCCTATACCTTGTAATTTATCACCTGGCAAGTATGTCTGCAACTGGGATCTTTCCTTAGCCAAAGCCAATGCCAGCAACTGCCCTTAGCTCAACTCTAGCCAATGTTCACAATTCCTGATGGGCAGAGAGGACAATACGTAGGCGACTCTTGGCTCAGACAACCTATGATCCAGTATTCATCTCAATTTCTTTACTGGCTCTCTAGACTATTTTTCAGCTTCTTGTCTTGTTTCTGATACTTAGAAACACAAGTTCCTTGATTTTCCTAATTTTAACTATGAAGCAACCTGGAATTATTTTTGTCTGATTCTTCCAGTCTTCTTTATCTATTTAGATTTCTGTTTTACTTTGGGAAAGTCACCCTTGCTTCCACTGGTTGCAATGACCAGTGGCTTACTGGCCCAAACTTAGCTAGTTCTATACCTTCCCTAGTTTAGCTTCTGGTTCTCTTTCTTGATTCCCTAATACATACTCGCTACTATTCCTTGAAGTCAATCTGACACATGGTGACCCCATTAACAGAGAACTACTCCATGAAGTTTCTTTGGCTGTGATCTTTACAGAAGCAGATCTCCAGGCCTATTTGTTGTAGTGCTATTGGGTTAGTTTCAACTGCTGGCCTTTCAGTTAATTGTTGTTGGTTCCAATTCATAATGACCCTTTGTACAACAGAGCAAAACACTGGCCTGTCTAGCACCAGCTTCACAATCCTTGCTATACCTGAGCCAATTGTTGCAGTCACTTTGTCAATCAATCTTGCTGAGGGCCTTCCCCTTTTTCCCTGACCTTCCACTTTACCAGGCATGATATCCTTCTCCAGGAGATGCTCCCTTCAAAGAACATGACCAAAGTAGGTGAGACGAAGCCTGGCCATTCTCGCTTTCAAGGAACATTCTGGCTTCACTTCTTCCAGGACAGATGTTTTGGTTCTTCTGGAAGTCCATGGTACTTTCAGCATTCTTCGCCAACCCCAAAATTCAAAAGCATCAACTCTTCTTTTATCTTCCTTATTCATTGTCCAGCTTTCATATCCATATGAGGTGATTGAAAACACCATGGTTTGGGTTAGGCACCCCTTAGCCCTCAAAGAGACATCTTTACTCTTCAGCACTATAAAGAGGTCTTTTGCAGCAGATTTGCCCATTGCAATACATTGTCTAGTTTCTTGACTACTGCTTCCACTGGTGTTGATTATGGAACCAACTAATATGATATCTTTGACAACTTCAATCTTCTCTCCATTTATCGTGATGCTGCCTATTGGTCCAGCTGTGAGGATTTTCATTTTCTTTATGTTGAGGTGTAATCCATACTGCAGACTGTAGTCTTTAATCTTCATCAGTAAGTGCTTCAAGTCATCTTCACTTTCAACAAACAAGGTTGTGTCATCCGCATATTATAGATTGTTAATGACTCTTCTCGAAATCTTGATGCCCTGTTCTTCTTCATATTGTCCATCTTCTCAGATTACTTGCTCAGCATACAGTTTGAATAAGCATGGTGAAAGAATACAACCCCTACACACTCCTTTCTTGATTTTAAATCATTCAGTATCCCTTTGTTCTGTTTCAATAACAGCCACCTGGTTTATGTACAGGTTTCTGATGAGCAGAATTAAATGTTCTGGAATTACTATTGTTCTCAATGCTATCCGTAATTTGTTATGATCCACATAGTTGAGTGTTTTAGCATAATCAATAAAATGCAAGTAAACATATTTCTGGTGTTTGCTTTCAGTCAAGATCCATCTGACATCAGCAGTGATATCCCTTGTCCCATGTCCTCTTCTGAATCCAGCTTGCATTTCTGGAAGTTTCCTGTCAATACATTGTTGCAACCATTTTTTAATTATCTTTAGGAAAATTTTACTTGCATGTAATATTAATGATATTGTGTGATAAATTCTACACATTCTGTGGGATCAACTTTCTTTGGAATGGCTACAAATATGGATCTCTTCCAGTCAGTTGGCCAGGTAGCTGTCTTCCAAATTTCTTGGCATAGATGAGTACTCCCAGTACAGCATCCATTTGGTGAAACATCTCAGTGGGTATCTCATAAATTCCTGGAGCCTTATTTTTTGCCTGTTCCTTCAGTGTGGCTTTGACTTCTTCCTTCAATACCATCATTTCTTGATCATATGTAACCTCCTGAAATCGATGAACATTGACCAATTCTTTTGGGTACAGTGACTCTGTGTTTTCCTTCCATCTTCTTTTGATGTTTCCTGCATCATTCAGTATTTTGCCCAGAAAATCCTTTAATATTGCAAATCAAGGCTTGGATTATTTGTTCAATTCTTTCAGCGTGAGAAATGCCTAGGGTATTCTTTCCTTTTGTTTTTCTAACTCCAGGTCTTTGCACATATCATTATAATAATTGACTTTGTTTGCTTGAGCTGCTCTTTGAAATCTCCTGTTCAGCTCTTTTATCTTTGTCATTTGTTCCATTTGCTTTAGCTACTCTCCATTCAAGAGCAAGTTTCAGAGTCTCTTCTTACATCCATTTTGGTCTATTCTTCTTTTCTAGTCTGTTTAATCACTTTATCTTTTCTTCATATATAATGTTCTTGATGTCATCCCACAATTCACCTGGTTTTCAGTCATTGGTGTTCGATGCATGATATGTTCTTTAAGTGGTCTCTAAATTCAGGTGGAATGTAATCAAGATCATATTTTGGCTCTCATGGACTTGTTTTAATTGTCCTCAGCTTCAGCTTGAACTTACATATGAGTAATTCATGGTCTGTTCCACAGTCAGCTCCTGGCCTCGTTTTTGCTGTAGATACTGAGCTCCTCCATCGCCTCTTTCCACAGATGTAGTCAATTTGATTTCTGGGTATTCCATCTTGCAAAGTCCATGTGTATAGCTGCCATTTCTGTTGTTGAAAAAAGGTATTTGGTCCTGCAAAATTATATCATGTGATCACCAGCATCATTTCTATCACCAAGGCCATATTTTCCAACTGGTAATGATATGCCTCTGGTTTCAAACTTTTGCATTCTAATCACCAGTAATAATCAACATATCCTGATTGCATGTTTGGAAATTTCACACTGCAGAAGTTGGTAAAAAATTTCAATTTCCTCATCTTTGCCTTTGGTGGCTGGTATGTAAATTTGAATAATAGTAGTATTAATGCCACCAGAGCTCCCAGCATTAACTTGCCTTCCTTGTAGGTGTATGGATATTATGCTATCATTGACAGCATTGTACTTCAGGATAGATCTTGAAACATTCTTTGTGATAATGAATGTCACACCATTCCTCTTCAATTTGTTATTTCTGGCATAGCAGATCATATGGTTGTCTGATTCAAAATGGTGAAAACCAGCCCATTTGAGCTCACTAATGCCTAGGATATCTATCTTTATGCATTTTATTTTTGACAACTTTCAATTTTTCTAGTTTCATACTTCGTACATGCCATGTTCCAATTATTAATGGATGATTGTAGCTGTTTCTTTATTTTGAGCCATATCACATCAGCAAATGGAGGTCCTGAAAGCTTTACTCCATCCACATCATTAAGGTTGGCTCTATTTTGGGGAGGCAGCTTTTCACCAATCCTATTTTGAGTACCTTCCGACTTGAGGAACTCATCTTCCAGCACGGTATCAGACAAAGTTTCAGGACTATTCAGAAACTTCTCCAGTACGATATCAGACAGTGTTTCCCTGCTATTCATAAGCTTTTCACTGGACAATTCTTTGAGAAGTAGATAGCCCCTTCCTTCTTCCAAGTCTGTCTTAGTCTGGAAGGTCCACTGAAACTTATCCTCCATGGGTGACCCTGTTGCTATTTGAAATATTAATGTCATAGCCTCCAGCCTCACAGCAACATACAAGCCACTGCAGTACAACAAACTGACAGACGAATGGTAGTTACAGTTAGTAGGAGAGTACAAACCATTTGTGCTACTTAGGGAACTTAACACCCACTAACACCTCATTTTTGCCTGTGACGCCTTGCAAGGAAAAGAGAAAGGAAGAGCGAATATGTACAGTAGAGAATAACATGAACTGGGGATTCAGCCTGATAAATATTGATGAAAACATGTGCAATCTTCTTGGGAGTTTGTCTGGTTTGATGAGGGAAGCTATCATGTGTTGCAGAATAAAACCACTCTATGGAGTATTCTTGGTTGTAATGTTTGTTGTTGTTTTTTGTTAGGTGCCATCGAGTCATGTTCAATTCATAATGACCCTATGCACAACAGAACAAAACACCATCTAGTCCTGAGGCAGCTCCATGATTCTTGCTATACTTGAGCCCATCGCTGCTGCTGCCACTGTGTTAACTCATCTCGTTGAGAGCCTTCCCCTCTTTTGTTCACTCTCCACCTTACCAAGCATGACATCCTTCTCCAGAGATGTCCCTTCTGACAACATGACCAAAGTAGGTGAAACAAAGTCTGACCATTCTCGCCTCCAAGGAGCATTCCAGCTGGACTTCCTCCAGGACAGACCTTTTAGTTCTTTTAGCAGTCCATGGTACTTTCAGCATTCTTCTCCAACACCATAACTCAAAAGCATCAACTCTTCTTTAGTCTTCCTTATTCATTGTCCAGCTCTCACATGCATATGAGGTGATTGAAAATACCATAGCTTATGTCAGGTGCACCTTAGACCTCAAGGAGACATCTTTGCTCTTCAGCACTTGGAAGAGATTCTTTGCAGCCTATTTTCCCAGTGCTATATGTAGTCTGATGTCCCGACTGCTGCTTCCATTGGTGTCTATTGTAGAACCAAGCAATGTGAAGTCTTTGACAATTTCAATCTTTTCTCCTTTTGTCATAATGCTGCTTATAGGGCCAGTTGTGAATATTTTTGTTTTCTTTATTCTGTGATGTAATCCATACTGCAGACTGTATTCTTCAATCTTCACCATTAAGTACTTCAAGTCATCCTCACTTTCAGCAAGTAAAGTTGTGTCATCAGTGTATCACAAGTTGTTAATGATTCTTCCTCCAATCCTGATGCCACGTTCTTCAGATAGTCCAGCTTCTAGAATTATTTGCTCAGCATACAGATTGAGTAAGTATGGTGAAAAGGTACAACCCTGATGCACTGCCTTCTTGAATTTAAGCCATTCAGTGTTCCTTTTTTCTGTTCGATTAATAGCTCCTAGTCTTTTTATAGGTTCCTCATGAGTACAATTAAGTGTTTGGGAACTCCCATTCTTCTCAATGTTATCCACAATTTGTTATGATCCACACAATCAAATGCTTTTGCATAGTCAATAAAATGTAAGTAAACATATTTCTGGTATTCTTTGCTTTGACCCAAGATCTATCTGACATCAGAAATGATATCCCTCTTTCCACGTCCTCTTCTGAATCCAGCTTGCATTTCTGCATTTCTGGAAGTTCTCTGTCAATATACTGCTGCAGCAGTTTTTGAATTATCTTCAGTAAGATTTTAAGTGGATGTGATATTAATGATATTGTTTGATAATTTCCACATTCTGTGGGATCACCTTTCTTTGGAATGGGTAAAGATATGGATCTCTTCCAGTCAGTTGGCCAGAAAGCTGTCTTCCAAATCTCTTGGCATAACCAAGTGAGTGCCTCCAGCAGAACATCTGTTTGTTGAAACATCTCAATGGTATTCCATCAATTCCTGCAGCCTTGTTGTTCACCAATTCTTTCATTGCAGCTTCAACTTCTTCCTTCAGTACCATTGGTTCTTGAACATATGCCACCTCCTGAAATGGATGAAGATTGACCAGTTCTTTTTAGTACAGTGACTCTGTGTAGTCCTTCTATCTTCTTTTGATGCTTCCTGCATCATTCAATATTTTGCCCATAAAATCTTTCAATATTGCAACCCAAGGCTTAAATTTTTCTTCAGTTCCTTCAGCTTGAGAAATGCCGAACATGTTCTTCCCTTTTGTTTTTTTGACTCCAGGTCTTTGGACATTTCATTATAGCAATTGGCTTTATCTCCTTGAGCTGCTCTTTGGCATCTTCTGTTCAGGTCTTTTGTCATTTCTTCCATTTGTTTTAGCTACTCTCCATTCATGGGCAAGTTTCAGAGTCTCTTCTGACATCCATTTTGGTTTGTTCTTCATTTCTTGTCTTTTTAATGACCTCTTGCTTTCTTCATGGATGATAATCTTGATGTCATCTCACAATTCTTCTGGTTTTTGGTCATTGGTGTTCAATGCACCAAATCTATTCTTTAGATGGTCTCTAAATTCAGGAGGGATATATTCAAGATCATATTTTGACTCTCATGGACTTGTTTTAATTGTCTTCAACTTCAAGTTGAACTTGCATATGAGAAGTTGATGGTCTGTTCCACAATCAGCTCCTGGCCTGGTTTTGGCTGAAAATATTGAGCTTTTCCATCTCTTCTTGCCACAGATGTAGTCAAGCTGATTCCTGTGTACTCCATCTGGTAAATCCATGTGCATAGCCACCATTTGTGTTGTTGAAAAAATGTATTTGCAGTGAATAAGTCATTGGTCTTGCAAAATTCTATCATGTGATATCCTGTGTTATTTCTGTCACCAAGGCCAAATTTTCCAACAACCAGTAATTCTTCTTTGCTTCTGACTTTTGCATTCCAATCAC
Source organism: Orycteropus afer afer (assembly GCF_000298275.1). Lineage (NCBI taxonomy): Eukaryota > Metazoa > Chordata > Mammalia > Tubulidentata > Orycteropodidae > Orycteropus > Orycteropus afer. The sequence continues at coordinate 13,209,973 of NW_006921591.1, forward strand.
CAGTGATAAGCAAGATATCTTGATTGCATGTTCAGTCAATTTCAGACTGCAGGAGTTAATAAGAATCTTTAATTTCCTCACCTTTGTCTTTGGTGGTTGGTGTATAAATTTGAATAATAGTAGTATTAAAGGGTCTTCCTTGTAGACAGATGGATATTATTCTATCACTGACAGCATTGTACTTCAGGACAAATCTTGAAATATCCTTTGTGGTGATGAATGCCATGTCACTCCTCTTAAAACTGTCATTCCCAGCATAGTAGATCATATGGTTGTGTGATTCAAAATGGGCTTTACCCATCCATTTCAGCTCACTAATGCCTAGGATATCAATCTTTATGCATTCCATTTCATTTTTTACTACTTCCAATTTCTCTAGATTCATACTTCATACATTCCATGTTCTGATTATTAATGGATGTTTGCAGCTGTTTCTCCTCAATTTGAGTCATGCCATGTCAGCACATGGAGGTCCTGAAAGACTTACTTTATCCATAACATTAAGGTTGGTTCTACTCTGACGAGGCAGCTCTTTTCCCAGTCCTATTTTGAGTGCCTTCTGACCCAAGGAACTTGTCTTTCTGCCCTGTGCAGACAATGTTTCTGGACTATTCATAAAGTTGCTCAGTAATGTATCAGACCGTGATTCTGTCCTATTCATAAGGTTTCCCTGACCAATTTTTGAGAAGTGGATGGTCTCTTCCTTCTTCCTAGTCTGTAAGCTGCATTGAACCTGTGTACCATGTGCAACTCTGCTGGCATCTGAAACACTGGTGGCACAGCTTCCAGCCTCACAGCAATGTACAAGCCCCACAGGATGACAAACTGACAGACAAGTTTGTCTCCCTTAACTTTTGGATACTTCTGTGCCCTCCTCTTACCTAATTCCTACCTAGTACCTGTCACTTTGTGGTCCCTAGCAGCTCCCTCCCTTTCCTGGCTCTAGAGGGCTTGGGGTCTATGTCTCCTGCCCCTTATCTGGATCTAGCTGCTCCTATGGCCCCCTCCTGTAGCCACTCTGGTCCCTCCCTTTCCTGGCCTCTAGGGGGCTTGGGGCCTAGCCTTGCCCCCTCCCCTTTACCTGGATCCTGCCACTCCTGTGGTCCTGGGCCACTCCACTCCCTCCCTTTTCTGGCTCTAGGGCCTTGGGGCCTAGCCTTGCTTCTTGCCCCTTACCTGGATCTAGCTGTTCCTGTAATCTTTATGGAAGAAAATTTCCTGACCTTTCATCTGCAGTGTGGGGTACACTTGAACAAGGAACCTTAAGTTGGTAGTTAAGCACAAACCATTTGCACATACCTCCCACCGAGGGACCTACTAGCCACTACCAAACCAAATCATACCACTGCCATTGAGTCAATTCCAACTCATAGTGACTTTAGAGAAAAGAGTAGAATTTCCCCCTAGGGTTTGCAAGACTGTAAATCTTTATGGAAGCAGACTGCTTCATTTTCCTGTGGAGTGGCTAGTGGGTTCAAGCTGCTGACCTTTTGGTTAGCAGCTGAATGTTTTAACCACTATTCCACCAGAGCTCCCATTAGCCACTATGTATCCCCTAAATATATCTTCAATCTTTTGTTAGTTCAGGCTATCCTCACAGCTTCCCCGTATTGCTGCAGCACCCTATGAACTTATCTTCACAACTCCTATCTTTCTTTCTTGAGATTCATTCTTCAGTCTATAGGCAGAGAGCTTTTGAAATGAAACTTGGGTCCTATACTCCTACTTTAAATCCATCAGTGTCTCTGATTGATTTTGGAAAGAAGCTCAAGCTCTGAGGCATAAGTTCATGTTTTAATAAAACCAAAAACCAAACTCATTGCCATCGAGTTGATTCCTACCCATAACAACCCCCTTTGGGTTTCTGAGGTGTTAAGTCTTTACGGACATAGATTGGCCAGTTTTCCTTCTGTGGAGTGGCTGGTGGGTTTGAACTGCCAATCTTTTGGTTAGCAGTAAAATGCCTTAGGCATTATGCCACCAGAGCTCCTTCATGTTATAATAGTTACATACAAACACATAAGTCATTCTGAAGTTTGTTTCTTCCAGGGCTTTGAATCAATTTGAACTGATTTAATCATGGCCAACAAAGCAAAACTGGAGTAGACCTGAATTTTAAAAATTTGAGTGTAGTTGAACAATAAATGGAACAGGAAAAATTATGAGTTAAAGGTTTGGAATGCAAAACTTGAAAGAGGCAAAATGAGCCATTTCAGGAGCCTGATTCAGGAGATTAGGTTAATGCCAGGACTGTGGAAAGAGATGTTCAAAGCTGCATTGTCAGCTGCCATCTTTGAGCTAGGCACTGTAGTTTTCAATTGTGATGGTCAAAAGATTTGGTTGCTGTGCAATGGGCATACTGCCCTTGTTTTTTAAGAGATTGATTAGCTTTCTAGCAGGGCACCAACCCATGTTTTCCTATTTTGGCTATCATTCTTGTTAACTTATATTTTACAAATCCGGGTCTGTCATGGTTTTGCTTCATCAGCCATGACTGAACCAGCAAGGACCAATTCAAAGTGCTGATTTCTTTAACTGTAAAATGAAAGTGATGATACTTCCCTTAGTATTTTGTAACAAGGAGGAAATACCATCAACATTAAAATATAAAATGTTTTATGAAGTAAGAAATGATAATCCAGTTCTTAGTACATATATGTTGGGTAAATTAATGAGTTGTTTCTGTCACTCTGTTCCCTCATTTCAGCCTGCCCTCGTGGGGAGGGAAAACAGTCATAGTGGAGACAAATTCTAGTCCCTTGCATTTGAAGGGATGCTGTTTCACAATCTGTGGTCAGCATGTTTAGTGCTGATTTTCCTTCTCCCTAAGCGTCTTTATTGCATCCATCCCTAAAGCCAGCTGTGGAAGAATCACTTTAAATAAGTGTTCCTCAGCATATATCACCACCCCCTGAGGAGGATATGTTCTGTGAAGTTAAATAAATAAATAAATAAATATAGATTTTTCTAGAAGGGAGAAAAAGGAAGGACTTTCACTTTTATTCAGTTATCACTTCAGCAGCTGTCTTCATGAGTTGGAAAATTCCCCTCACATCTCTTGATGGATTCTCTATTGTCAAAATTCCCCTTCTCACTGGCTGACAGAGACTAGCTTTTAGCGCCAACATATTTGATGCTGAAATGCAGAGGGAGATGACACCAGGATCTCTTACTCCACATTAATCTCTTCATTAATTCTGACATAGATATTATAACATCATCACAGATTTAATCGAGGATAATGGTAATACAATTCTCATGCATTAGGTGTGATCTGGGGTGACTATAGCCTAAACTTTTAATATAAAACAGATATTCTTTATGTGAGGGTAAATGAACGTGAATGCAGCCTCACACAATGGACATCACAAAGGCACTGCCTTCACAATAGGGAGTGAGAAATGAACTTTTCATTACTAAGTATGATTGACATCTTTTTGTGTCCATTCACTGCTGTAAAAATCTCAGTGCCATAACAGAGAACACGAAGAATTTCTTCAGCAGCTGTGATGGAGACTTTAAAGCATGAAGTTATAGAGGCATGAAGGCAATTGTTTCCAAAAATGCAGAGCAAAGTGAAATAATTTTGCACCTTGCTGTTACTCAAGATGTTTCCTTCCAAGGCATTTTTTTTTCCCCACCTAGGGGTATCTAAATGATATATATCTTTCCAATAGCCACAGGTGGTAGGGGTTTGTTCCAAGGATTTCCCTTTAAATGTTTCCAGGAGGCCCCTGTGGAAAAACAGGAGAAAATTGCTAAAGTTGCTTCTCTCTTAGTTCCAGGAGATTCTAGTTTCCTAGAACTAAGTTATCTTTTCTCTCTTCTTTCTTTTTTCTTTGCTCCTCATTGTCTTTCATGTAGGCTTTACATTTGGATTCCCTCTTTTCATCCCCAATGTCTCCAAAGATTAGGATTCCATTCTGACTGTCTCCTGTTTTCTAACTTGATGCTTTCTTGAGAAAATACAGTGTCTTTCACTGCAGTTAGTAGAGACATTGCACCTTTTTTCTACTCTCTTGTCTCTAGAGGCTGCTCCCACTTGAGCTTCAAGTGTCTCCCAGGCTCTGCTTGACCTGGAAGGAAGATCAGGTAACAAGCTATGACGATAAGATCATAATACTCCCTTAACAGATGGGAAACTGGACCTGGGAGTTGTGTGAGTGGACACATGTTAATGGCAGAGCTAGGACAAAATCCACCCATCCTATCTTCCCAAGTCAACACTCTGATTAATAGGAGAACAGGAAAAAGGATCACAACAGAGCAGTGGAGATAGTTCCCTTCAAGATTCATAGCCAAAATGTTTCAGAGCATATTGAAATTGACTCAAGCATGTAGTGGTAGTTATAGGACTTTGGTTGGGAGAATTTCTATAACACTTGACATAATTTCTTTTTTAAGCATGTGTGTCTTGAGATTTTCTCTTGATTCTAACAAGGATGAACCATTGAAACTTGACAGGATAGTTTACTGCCATAGTCGGGAAATAAGTAAATAAATAAACCTAGCAAAAATCTCAAGCAGTCTCTGATAATCTCAAAATATAATGATACATCTTGCAGAACCATGAACTCTCTAGCAGGTTTATAACTGATCAACTTCCAGCAGATTTTACAAGAAAAATAAAGACCATTATAGTTTGCAAATCGGTATTTAGTAGGGTTCTAGTGAACTCAGTTTGTCTTTCTCTGAAGGCAATGGATTCAAATAAAAGGTCATGAGAAGAACTGACTAATAATATAAAACTGAACTGGTGACATATGGAAACATATTTTATCTTCATAATCACCCCATTGTACTGATTATTTGAGACATGTTGCTAATAAAATAATGGTACTAGAAAGAAGTGAGATTTAGGTTCAAGGGAGCAAGAGCAGAAAGTGAAAACTGGCTAGAGGGGAAGACCAAGGTTGCAGCCGGTGAGATATCATTGTTGTTATTTTTGTTGTGGTGACAATATATTGAGCTCTTATTAATACCAAATGCTTTCCATGGATGACTTATAGTTTTTTTACAATATTATTGCAACATTCCTATGTTGTTGTTGTTGTTATGTGCCGTGGAGTCGGACCCGACTCATAGCGACCCCTCCTTGGGTTTCCGAGGCAGTATCACTACGGAAGTAGATTGCCCCACCTTCCTTCCGAGGAGTGGCTGGTGGGTTTGAACCGCCAGCCTTCTGGTTAGCAGTCAAGTGCCGTAGCCACTATGCTACCAGAGCTCCCAACCTTACTATTATCCCCATAAAATAGGCAAGGAAAGAGAGATGAAGTAACTTGCACAAGGTTGAAAAATTACTGTGCAGTATTAAGCAGCTACTGACTTGGTTTCCAATGACCCCCTCCTCCTGATACTCATATTTTTATGTAATCCCCTTTGCTTGAGTGTGGGTTGGACCAGTGACTTGATTCTAAGGAACATTATATGGCAAAAACAATGGGATATCACTTACATGAACAGGTTATGAAGCACTGTAACTTCTATCCTCTCTGTCTTGTGCTGGCACTTTCTCTTGCCCTCTCCCTTTCTCACTCTGATGAAGCCATCTGCCATGTTATAAGACCTATATGGAGAACCCTATACAGTAAGGGACCAGAATAGGCCTTTGGCAAAGAACTAGTGAGAAACAGGCCTCAGTCCAACAGCGCACAGGGAACTGAATCCATCCAATAATCACATGGGTCAGCTTGGAAACTGGTTCCCCGGTTGAGTTTTTAGATAATACCATAGGCCCAGTCAATACTTTGATTGCAGCTTTGTGAGATGCCCTGAACCAGAGACACCCAGCTGAGCCATGCCCAGATTCCTGACCTACAGAAACTGTGAGATAATAAACATGCATTGTTTTAAGCTGCTATATTTGGGGGTAATTTGTTACCAAGCATTAAGATAACAGATACAGTTGTAAAGTGGTTAAGTGAGAATTTGAACTTAGAACTTATCTAACTCCTAAACCCATGTACTTTTTAAATTACCCTTCAAACCAAACTCAAACTCACTGCCGTGGAGTCAATTCTGACTCATAGAGACCCCTCATTGGGTTTTCGAAGCGGTATCTCTACGGAAGTAGACCCTTCAGTCATCCTCAATATTTATTGAACAATTTCTAGGCACTGGGGATTTAAAGAGGAGCTTTGGTGTACAGTAGTTAAAATATTTGGCTGCTAATGAAAAGGTTGGTAGTTTGAATCCACCAGTTGTCCTGTGGAAGAAAGATGAAGCAGTCTGCTTCTGTAAAGATTTACGGGTTTGGAAACTCTATGGGACAGCTCTACTCTATCCTGTAGGGTTGCTATGAGTTGGAATCGACTTGATGGCAGTGGGTTTGGTTGGTTTGGGGATTCAAAGTCACAGTTCCTGTGAAGGAAGGAAACTTGAGTAAAGATTCATGGAGGGGGGAGGGCTTGAATTTGACCTTGCAGCAAATTTATGGCAAAAAAAGGAGCAGAATCATATTGCAAGCATGGGGAGCAGTGTGAATATGGATGCAGAAGCTAGAATCACCTTGATCCAAAATGAATAGACCAGTTAGACCAAGGTGGAGGATTCTCATTTATGATCTAAGAAAATTTGGCTTCAATGCAAAATCTTATGTGCCCTTATGAGACAGCTTTTTTAAAAGGGCTAATTTTGTTTTATACACCCCCCCCCACACACACACAACTTATATACAGTACATTATTTTAATAAAATTAAGATTACCCAATAAAAGATTCTAAAAATTAATCTCTAAAGATTGCTGTGAATTGATATGAACTGATCTCCAGGTTATTTTGTTAAGTGACTAAAGCAAAATGCAGAACTGCATTTGCTTATTGTTATTAGGAAGCTCTAATGGCATTATGGTTAAGTATTGAGCTGCCAATCAAAAAGTCAGCAGTTCTAACCCACCAGTTGCTCCATGGGAGAAACATGAAGCAGTCTGCTTCCATAAGGATGTACAGTCTTGGAATCCCTATGGGACAGCTCTACTCTGTAGTATTGCTATGAGTGGAAATCGACTAAATGGCAGTGAGTTTGGTTTGGCTTGGTTGTTGTTAGTTGCCAGTGAATCCATTCAAAGTCATGGCACCTCCATGTGTGCAGAGTAGACTTGCTCCACAGGGTTTTCAAGGAAGGCTGTGATCTTTTGGAAGCAGATCTTCTAAAGTACTTCTGGGTGGGTTTGAACTGCCAAACTTCTGGCTGGTAGTGGAGTGTTTAACTATTTGCACTATCTAGGAACTCCTAATAGCCTGCCATCTATTGAACAAGAAACATTTGAAGGAAAATCAGAAAGTAACAAATAAAATGATTACTACCTTCAGTGGCAAGGTAGAGAAGAGAGATGGCAAGATAGAGAGGAGAGGTGGAGGAGAAAGAGAGTGTGTCTTTTTATACGATTTTGACATTTTGAATTTTATGTTTTAATCAAATTAAAGAAAGGCAAAGAACTATAACAAGTCAATTTAATTATATATAAAATTAAAAAAAAATTCCAACTGATTATAATGCATAATGGTATGTATTCTAATTCTAAGAACAAAAAGAATTGACTCCACTTAGTGTTTTCATGGTAGTAGTAATACCGGAGGGTGCCCTGGTGGTACAATTGGCTGCTATTTGAAAGGTCTGTGGCTCGAACCCACCAACGGCTTCCCACGAGAAAAGACCTGGCAATTTGCTCCTGTGATGATTTCAGCCTACGACACTCTATGGGGCAGCTCTACTCTGTCCTATAGTGTCACTATGAGTCAAAATTGACTCAAAGGCACACATAAACAAGTATAGCAACAACAATGACAACACTGGTTTTATAATTTTGAAAACTATCTAATGCATATTATAGGTTAAAGCAAATAAATTATGTCAATGTTATCAGGAACCAAAACTTTTAGTACAAAAGAAAAGACATGTGGCATGGTAAGATGTGCTTGGTTCATTTTTTAAAATTGTCTATCTTAAACCTAGACACTTGAGTCAGAATTACCTTGGTGGCAGTGGGTGAGTTGGGTTATTAAACGTGGAAACAGCCATTTTTTCTCAGAAACTCTGGTTCCTCCTTGTGGAAAGTTATATTGAAAAACCACAATCTGAGCAATAGAGAATACTAAAAAATTGCTCACTTGTGTTATTTTATAGTCAACAGTTCTGGAACTAGCTGCTTTGGATTTACCTCCAACTTGCAATGGGAGAAGTAGGGAATGAGTTTGGAGGAGCTGAGTGATGTCAGATGGTAAAAACCAAAAAATTCAAACCATTGCCATCGAATTCATTGTTACTAATGATGAATTTGTACATTAGTTGATTAGTGGAAGGGAAATATTGAAGGTTTCTGAGACTGAGAATTCTGCTGATAGTAATAGCAAGGAATAATTTATATTCCTGACCTGTATTAGGTACTTAAATTATGTCATCTGGATTTAACATTAGCTTCCATAATTTTTTGTTTGCCAGTGTTCTGTAACCTATTCATAGAATAAATACTAAGTGTCTTACATAATTTTCCAAATCTCAGTATTATTTCTTGCTATGCCATTGGACCGATTTGATATCCTAGTCAGGGCTTATATATTACTTCAATATCAAATTAATATTATAATTTAAATTAAATATGTATTGAACTTTAAATGTGTGTGTAACAACTATGCTATTCAAACCAACACTTGTACTGGGAAGGTCTTCAAATTTACTTCTTAAGATATGTGCTTGCTTAGTTGTCACTCTCTATTTAAAAAATACAGAAATAATACACATAGGAAAAAGGATAAGTTAAATAGCACAGGGTATTAATGACTGAAAAAATAATTGTTCCCCTACTCTACTCTCATTCCTTAAAGGTTTTTGATTTTTCCTTTGGCTACCACCACAAGAGGCCATTAGTTCTGAATTTATAGATGCCCTCATTTAGAAGATGAAGAATTTAACTCATACACATATACTCTTCCATAGTGATACTGCCTTGGAAACCCAAGGAGAGGTCGCTATGAGTCAGGTCCGACTCAACGGCACATAACAACAACAACAACAAAAACAACAACATATACTCTTAATTTTCCATGCTATGTCTTCTCTGAATGTGGTTATTTAGAAATAAACGACTTCCTCTATATTACTTTCCATTCTTTCTCTACCTTCCATCAGCCATCAGCTTTATTATGCTTTTTATATTTTTAAAGTTTTGACATTGATATTCTGTTATGTAATTATAGTCATGTGTTAAGTGCTTTATCCATAGAATTTTTTCCAAATGTGAGAAATTAATAAACAAAATTTGCAATATTATATGTAAATAGTTCTGTAGTAAACAGATGTGAGGGTGATGTAGCCATCACACTCTGCTCATCTGTTATCACAGCAGTTTTCATATCACCAGCTATATTTTATTTTCCATAAGAGAAAGGACCAGGTTTGTATAATTCACTCTTTCATCCCTACCATCTGTCACAGTTTATAATTCACAAAGTAATAATTCAATAGAGTTTTCTTGAGTTGAAAGATTTAAAGCAACACTATTACTTTTTAATTTTATTTATTTATTTTGCCAATTTGGCAAATTTTGGTAATCATATGCTGATTTCATTTTAAGAAAAGTTGTCGGAAGAAGCCAGAAGATGAAAGAATAAACTGTTAAAGAGGTAGAAGCACATATTTTTGAGTTTTTGTGCATGAGGAATGAATCAGGTATGATTTCTGGGACCTAGTATTTATAGTGAGGAAAGGTAGAGGGGGACTCAGGGCCAGTGGAGAGATGAGATTTTCATCTGCTGTCTAAAGAAGCAAAAGGTTTCTATGTACTTCTTAATGGCCAGTTGAACCAATATCAAGTCCATGGAAACAATGATCATGGTACTCTTTACTTTGGAAACTGAATTAGTTAACCACAGATTTCTTAGCATAGAAGTTTTGTATTCAGCAAATAATCACTGACTCCTCATCTCCCCTATCCGTGGTTATTTCTATGGTCTCATGGTGGACAGAGAGGACTTTCACAATCCTTACCTGTTTTGAAACATTGGATATTAAAGGAAGGGATGACACAAGCAAAGACTTGAAATGTATTTGTATTGTTGGATTTGTGTTCTTGTACTTCTGCTCTTTGATATGGAAGAAAATATATTTAATGTCATTAAACTTATGCTGCTTGTAAGAAAACGTTCCAAGTGTCATGGCCAATATTTCTAAAAAATATGCCATAAAATGCTTAAATTAATGCCATATTTTAGTGTGCCTTGCTTTTGACTTATGATTTTCTTGCACTTTTTCATTTTCACCAGAGCTTATAATTGTCTTTTTTTTTTTTTTTTCCTTTTTGAGAAAAGTAGTTATACTGCCATTTTTAGCATGGTACTTATATCTTTTAGCTTCTACTTACATTATAATACTTGTAGAATAAATTTATTTCCTTGGAAATAACTTTCCTCAGAACTTTCCAACTAGTTATTCTTATTTATGTCAACTGGTATTTTCTTTTAGTGAACTTTGGAATACTTTAGCTTTTGTTCTTATTGTTAGGCACCATTGAATGGGCTCTGACTCATAGCAACCCCATGTACAACAGAACAAATTTAATTTTTAGAGTCCATGATTTCTTTCCTAGATTCCGTTTTCATTTGCTGAATATATAGCCAAATAATTTTTTTCTCATAAAGAGTGTGGTAGATAAGGTTTATGGCTTTGTGTATATGAAAATAATTATCTTCATTCTTCATTGATAATTTCTCTGGATATGGGATTCTAGTTTGAATACTGTCTTCCTTCAGAATTTTGTCTTACTCTATTGTCTTCCTAGGAGCTCTGGTGGTGTAGTGCCTAAGGTATTTGACTACTAACCAAAGGGCTGGCGGTTGAAACCCATCAGCCATTCCTCAGAAGGAAGACTGGGCAATCTATTTCCATAGTGATACTGCTTGGAAATCCCAAAGAGGGGTTGCTAAGAGTCAGATCCTACTAGGCGGCAGTGAGTTTTCATTTTGATTTATTGCCTTCCTAACATCCAGTGTGCCTAAAAAGTCTATTGTCAGTTGGATTTATTTATTTATTTAGTAGTAGAACTATTTTTTTCTAAATTTCTTTGAAAGCTTCTAGGATATTCCTTTTATCATTAATGTTCTGCGATTCATAAGGATGTAATTAAAGCCTTTTAAGCATTAATTCTACTAGGGCCTACAATCTGTCAATCTTGATTTATTATTTTTCTTTACTTCTGGAAAAATTTCTTCTGTTCTTTCACTGATGACTTTTTCTTCTCTTTTTTACCTAGAACTCCTGTTAGGCAGATGTTGATTTTCTATATTGTTCCTCTATGCTATTTTTTTTTCTCCCAATATTTTGACTTCTTTGTTCTTTTGCTCAGGTTTTAGAAGATTTTTTAAAATAAGTTATTTTACAACTTTAAGGAGCTCTGGTGGTGCTGTGGTTAAAGCATTGGGCTGCTAACCAAAAGTTAGTGGTTTGAACCCACCAGCTGCTCTGCAGGAGAAAGATGGGGCATTGTCTTCTATAAAGATTTATAGGCTTGAAAACCCCATGAGGGTTGCTATGAGTCAGAATCGACTCAAAGGCAGTGTTGTTTTTCTTTTTGTGTGTGTGTGTGTGTGTGTGACTTGAGTTTGTTTTTATTTAAATCTTATTATTAATATTTATTTTAAAAAGTATCATTCTGATTTTTTGGTAGTAGTATGTTCTTGTTTTGTGTATATACATTTCTCTTACATTTATTGCATTTTTTAAAAAATTATAATCATTAATTTAAAATCTCTTATTCCTCTGAAGTCAGATATTCTCTGGGTTTTCTCTTTCATGCTGCTGATTTCCTCTAATGTCTGCTGATCCTTGATTGTCTTCTTTTTTTTTTTTTTTTGTATTTGTGAATTAATCACACAGGTGTGTAGCACAAATGATTGGCCTGGATTTTCTCTGCTATCATGCAGGTCTGTTCTCTAAGATATCTCTGCTCCAAATGGAACACTTCGGAAAGTTGGTGTGTAAGTGGCTAGGTCTATGCCAGTCTTTGCTTTGGGGTTCTTGAGGTGGTCAGGAGGATCTTGCCTCTTTTCAAATGTGATACTATGACAGCTTTATTCTGCAATGTCAATACCTACATTTGAGGTCCTTAGCCTGGTGCAGGTATATTTTTCAGTCCACAGATGGTTTTCTGCTTTGTGTTGGGAGTAAATACTACTTCTGTTGGTTTCTCTGTCTACTTGGAGATGTGAGATAAGGAAGGTGTTTTTGGTGCAGTTGTTGCATATGTCATTAATTAAAGTCATTATGATTTCACTAGAAGAATCCAGTTTACCTTAGTCTTCCCTCATCAGTTTTGTGCTGTTGTTGTCAGACACCATTGAGTCAGCTCTGAACTCATGGTGACTCTATGTACAACAGAAGGAAGTGCTGCCTTGTCCTGCACCATCCCTACGATCAGTTGTGGACTGGTTTGTTGTAATCCAAAGGGTGTTTTTGGTTTGCTTTATTAATGAACAGAACATTTTTATTGTTGTTAAAAATATACACAACAAACCTACCTACCCTTGCCTGCGGAATGCTGGTGGATGAGAAACACTGACCTTTTCGTTAGCAGCTTAATGCTTTAAGCAATGTGCCACCAGAACTGATTATATACAACAAAACATACACTAACTGAGTAATTTTTACATGTACAATTCATTATACACATTGATCACATGCTTCAAGTTTACAGACATTTTCACCTTCCTTTCCAAATTGTTGCTCCCCATTAGTATAAACTCACTGTCCCCTCAAGCTTCCTATCTAAACTTTCCTGTCAATGTTGCCAATTTTATTCCATATAGATAGCTCCTTAAAAGAGCACAATGCTCAAGGCAGACATGCTTTACTAATTCAGCTAGACTATTTTTGTTTTAAAGAAGTCTGCAGGGATAAGTTTGGTTTAAAGTTTAAAGATTAACTCAGAGCAATAGCTTTGAGGGTTCATTCAGCCTTAACCCAAAAACCAAAACCAAACTCACTGCCATTGAGTTGATTTGACTCATAGTGACCCCTCCTTGGGTTTCCAAAGCAGTATCTCTACGGAAGTAAATTGCCCAATCTTCCTTCCAAAGAGTGGCTGGTGGGTTTGAACCTCCAGCCTTCTAGTTAGCAGTCAAATGCCTTAGGCACTATGCCATGAGAATGTGCTCCATAAATCTGGATTCTGTGAAAATTTGAAATTTTGTTCATTCTCCCCAACTTTTGACCAAGATTCTTCTATAGACTCTTTGATCAAAACCTTCAGTAATGATAGCCAAGCACCATCCAGTTCTTTTGATCTCATTAAAAATGGGGCTTATGGAGACAATTAGGGAGTAAATATGCCATTTCCTCCTCCTTTTCCCGACTCTCCTTTCTCTGTTGCTCCAGGTAGACCATTTTTGTACATTAGATGATTGCTTTCAAGCTTTTAAGATCCCAGAGATTATGCAATAAATTAGGAGGTAGAAGAGAAGCACTAAACATGATATTAGGTTAATTAACGGGGATGTTCCATGAAACTGTGACACAAGGAACCACATCTCATGAGGTATTTAGCTGTAATATAAGCAGCCTTAGCAGCTAGTCTCTTTCTCTCTCTCTCTTTTTTTTTTGTCATTGTGTAAATAATTATATCTATCACACAAATTTGCCGATTCAACTTTTTACAGGTGCACAAGTTATTGACAGCAGTTACATTAATTGGCTATGCAACCTTACACTTATTTTATGTGATTTTGCCATCATCATAAACCAAAACTAAGTATTCCATAAGCAATAATCCCCCTCCTTTCAACCCCTGGTAACCACTAATAAATATTGGTCTCTATATATTTGCCTATTCTTGCTTTTTATAAGTGAGGTCATACAATGTTTGTCCTTTTGTGATGACTTATTTCACTCAGCAAAATGTTTTCAAGCTACATCCATATTGTAGAATGTACCAAGACTTCACTTCTCTTACTAGCTGAGTAGTTTGCCATTTTATGTATGTATCACATTTTGTTTATCCATTCATCCATTGATGGGCATTTAAGTTGTTTCAACATTTTGGCTATTGTTAATAGTGCTGCAAAGAACACAGGTGTACATGTATCTGTTTGAGTCTATGCTTTCCATTCTTTCGGGTTGTGGTACTTAAGGTTGTGTGTCAACTTGGCTGGGCTTGGTTGAGTGGCTGGTTGAGTGGTGGTAGACATTCCCCATAATGAGAATGGCAATCAACACCATGGTGGGATCTACCACAAGCTGCTGAGTAGGTGCTTTAGGGATGTGTCTGCTTCCCATATATAGGAAGAAGCTTTGGGAATAGTCTCTAGTTTATGGCACTCTTAAACCCTGCATGTAGCCATGCCATCGTTCAGCAGCCTGCCATGCTCTGCCAACCTTGGGAATTTCAATGGACTTGAATTAATGGCCAGCCATGTGGTTTGGTATCATTGAGGCTAGCATCTTTTTATGGGTTTACCTTGGGTTTATCAGTCTCAGCAGCCAGCAGCTGTCTGCGTGAAGAAAATCCTCCAGCTCCAGTGGGCTGAGAGCAGGAGGCAAAGCTGAAGCCCAAGGTGGAGGGGCTTTCACCCACCTCCTAGAGTCTGGTACTTTGAACTTGGATTAAACCCTCAACTGTAAGAGAATAAACTCCTGCTTGTTAAAGCCATTCAATTTGTGGGATATTCCTGTCAGAGTGGCATTAGATAACCAAAACATGGGTATATATAGACTTAGGAGTGAAATTTCTGAGTCACATGGTATTTCTGGTTTTTTTTTTTTTTTTTTTTTACAGAATCACCATATTGTTTTCTACAATACCTGTACCAGTTTGCATTCCACCAAAACTGGATAAAGGTCCCAATTTCCCTACACACTAATCAGCATCTGTTATATTCTAGTTTTTTGTTTGTTTTTATCTTAGCCATTCTAGTGGGAGTAAAATGTTATCTCTTTGTGGTTTTGATTTGTATCTATCTGGTGGCTAATGATGTTCAGCATCTTTTCATGTGTTTGTGGCCATTTGAATTTGCTCTTTGGTCAAGTGTCTATTCAAGTACTTTGCTCATTTTTTTTTTTTTTTTAATTTGGGTTATTTATCTTTTGAGTGTTAAGTAAGTTGTCAAAGATTTATATATATATTTGGTTATTAGATTCTTATGAGATGATGGTATCTGAAGATATTCTGCCAGATAGTAGCTTGAGTTTTCACTTTTAAATATATATTATATATATTATATATATATATAATATATATATATAATATA
>NW_006921591.1:13225665-13227227 GCF_000298275.1 Orycteropus afer afer
CAAGCTGTCTCCCTGTGCATACACAGCCTTTTTATTCTCCCATGATTGATCTCTCCCAAGAGTGTATCTATGTAATGTTAATGTTCAGCTCATATGCCTATCTTTTGTTTGGCTGGAAGCCACATGAGTGGGTTCAATTACAGATCTGAAATGTAGCTAGAGGCCATAGTCTTACGGGTTCCACTAGGCTCCATCAGACCAGCAAACCTGGTCCCTTTTAGTTTCTTTTGTGATTTTGAGTTTGGTTCCACATTGTTCTCCCACTCTATCAGGTCTCCTGTGGAGATCCCTCTCCTAGTGGTTGAGAGTGGTAGCTGGGCACCATCTAGTTCATCTGATGTCTTAGTAGTATAGGCTGAGAATCACATGGTCTACCAGTCACTTGGAATAATTGTTTCCATGTGTCTTTGGTTTTCTTCATTCTTCTTTGCTCTGGATGAGGAGAGACCATGGATGCATCTAGATGGCCACTTGCAAGCTTTTAAGATCCTAGTCTCTACTCACCAAAGTAAGATGTGGAACAACGTTCTGTGTAGTATGTTATGCCAATTGAGCTTGATGCCCCTGCAACCATGGTTCCGAGCCCATAGGTCCAACTACTCGCTCTCTCTGGGTAGCTTGCTGTAGCCTTATCAGCTCTACCACATACATCAGAATTCTTACAGAACACACAAATACAATTGTAGAAACATTGTCTGCCAACCTTATACATGGTAACGGGCACACTCAACCCTGGATATACATAGCTATTATCTCAGCCTGTGCACCCATCTATCCACTCGTATATCAATGTTTGCCTCCACTCGTATATCAATGTTTGCATATCAATGCAGTGCTGTATGAGCAAAAGAGTTCATCTTTGTTGTCTGTACCTCCCATACACCTCTCTCTGTCTTCCTCTTCCTCAATGCCACATGTTGATCACTCACATTTGGTATGTTGCCCTTCTCTTCATCCAAATCAATGCTTGTCTCTACCTATCTAACAGGGTTACCTCCCCTCCCCTACCACCTCTGGTAACTGACAAAGAAAATTTCCTTGCATATATAAACCTTTCCTTGACTTTTTATAATAACAGCTTAATACAATATTTCTCCTTCTGTGATTAACTTATTTCACTCAGGCTATTGTCCACCAAGTTCATCCACATTATGCAGTGTTTTGGAGACTCTACATTATTCTTTCCTCAGAAGAAGGTTGGGCAACCTACTTCAGTAGTGATACCACCTCAGAAACCCAAGGCGGGGTTGCTACTGGTTGTGTCCAACTCGGTGGCACATAACAACAATAACAATGTTATTCTTTAGGGTTGCATAGTATTCCATAGTTTGGTTATCCATTCTTCTGTTGATGGGCACCTAGGTTGTTTCTATCTTTTTGTTATTGTAAATAGTGCTGTGATGAACATGGATATGCATATATCTGTTCCCATCCTGGCCCTCACTTCTTTAGGATATATACATAGTAGGCACCAGAGAGACGTGTCGTCTAAAGGAGGTATCTGGTCTACCCGCGTCCACTAGGTCCAGGGAGGCGGCGGCGTCTAAGTCCGGCTCCGGGTC
>NW_006921591.1:13227389-13237846 GCF_000298275.1 Orycteropus afer afer
TCCGTAGTGATACTGCCTCGGAAACCCAAGGAGGGGTCGCTATGAGTCGGGGCCGACTCGACGGCACATAACAACAACAACAACAACAATGAGATGGCTGGATCAAACAGTATTTCTAATTCCAACTTTTTAAGAAATCACCATACTGCTTTCCACAGTAGTTGTATCATTTTAGAGTCACACCAGCAGTATATGAGAGTCCCAAACTCTCCACATCCTCATCAGCATTTGTTATTTTCTGTCTTGTTGAACTTTGCTACTAGTGCTGGGGCAAGATGGTATCTCATTGTTGTTTTGATTTGCATCTCTGTAATGGCTAATGATCATGAATATTTCTTCATATGTTTGTTGGTTGCCTGAATATCCTCTTTGGTGAAGTGTCTATTCATGTTTTCTGCCCATTTTTTAATTGGAATTTTTGTATTTTTGCTGTTGAGGTGTTGAAGGTTTCTGTAAAGTCTAGAGGTAAATCCCTTGTTAGATGTGTCTTTGCCAAATATTTTCCCCCAATCTGTAGGTTCTCTTTTGACTCTTTAGGAAGCACATAACAATTTGATTTTTAGAAGGTCCCATTCATCTAGTTTCTCTTCTGCTGTTTGTGCACTTTGGGTTATGCTTGATAGTCTATTTATGCCATATATCAAGGCCCCTAAATTTACCCTTATTTTTTTCTTTGAGGAACTTTATAGTTTTAGGTTTCACATTTAAGTCTTTGATTAATATGGAGTTAGTTTTTGTATATGATGTGAGGTACAGATCTTGTTTCATTTTTCTGCCAATTGATAACCAGTTTTGCCAGCACCATTTGTTAAACAGAAAACCTCTTCCTCAGTTAATGGATTTTTGCCCTTTGTCAAAGATCAGCTGACCATAGGTTGATGGATCTATTTCTGGGTCCTCAATTCTATTCCATAGATCTGTGTGTCTGTCGTTGTACCAATACCATGTACTTTTGACTACTGTGGCTGTATAGTAGGTTTTGAGATCTGAGAGTGTGAGACCTCCTACTTTGTTCTTCTTGTTCAATGATTCTTTGCTTATCTGAGGTCTCTTTCCTTTCATATAAAGTTAGTGATTGTTTTTTCCATATCCTTAAAGAATGTTGATGGGATCAGGATTGGGTTTGCATTGAATGTGTAGATTGCTTTGGGTAGAATTGATATTTTCACAATGTTCAGTCTTTGTATCCACAAGCATGATGTGGATTCTTTCATTTATGTAGATCTCTTATGGTTTCTTGAGGTAGTCTTTTACAGTTTTCTTTGTACAAATCTTTTGTGTCCTAGTAAGATTTGTTGCCAAGTATTTTATTTTTTGGTAGCTATTGTAAATGATATTGATTTCCTTTTTATTTTTCAGCAATCTCTTTGCTGGTGTAGGGGAATCCAACTAATTTTGGGATGTTGATCTTGTATCCTGCCACAATGCTTAATCTCTTGATTAGTTCCAATAGACTTTTTGCTAAGTCTCTTGGGTTTTCTATGTACAGGATCATATCATCAGCAAATAGGGATAGTTTGTCTTCTTCTTTACAGATTTGGATGCCTTTGATTTCCTTTTCTTGCCTTATTGCCCTGGCTAGGACTTGTACTACAATGTTGAATGGAAGTGGTGATAGAAGGCATCCTTGTCTGGTTCCTGTTCTCAAGAGGAATGGTTTCAGTCTCTCTCCACTGAGAATAATGTTGACTATTGGTTTTGCATAGATGCCCTTTATTATGTTGTGAAATGTCCTTTCTATTCTTATTTTGCTGAGAATTTTGATCAGGAATGGGTGTTGGATTTTATCAAATGCCTTTTCTGCATCAATTGAATTGATCATGTGGGTCTTTTCATTTGTTTTATTTATGAGGTGGATGATGTTTTTCTAGTGTTGATCCATCCTTGCATACCTGATATGAACCCTACTTGCTCATAATGAATTATTTTCTTGATATGTTGTTGGAGTCTATTGGTTAGGATTTTGTTGAAAATTTTGCATCTATATTCATGAAGGATATTGGTGTGTAGTTTTCCTTTTGAGTGATGTCTTTGCCTGGTTTTGGTGTCAAGGTTATGCTTGCCTCATAAAATAAATTTGGGAGGATTCTGTCCTTTTCTATGTTGTGGAGTAGTTTGAGTAGGATTGATGTCAGTTTTTCTCTGAAAATTTGGTAGAATTCTCCGGTGAAGCCATCCAGACCAGGATTTTTTGGTAACTTTTTAATGACCTGTTCAATTTCTTCTTTTGTTATGGGTCTGTTCAACTTTTCTGCCTCAGTCTGTGTTTGTTTATGTAAATAGTGTTTTTCTAGAAATTTGTTCTGTCCAATTTTTAATTGGATTTTTTGTCTTTTTTGTTGAGGTGTTGAAATTTTCAATAAATTTTAGAGAAGAGTCCCTTGTCCAATATGTTGTTACTAAAACTTTTTTCCTACTTTGTGAATTCTCTTTTTACTCTTTTGGTGAAAACTTTTGATGGACACAAGTGTTTGATTTTTTAGGAGGTTTCCGTTATCTAGTTTGTCTTCTGTTTGGGCATTTTTAGTTATGTATGATTGTGTATTTATGCCTTATATAAGGGCCCCTAAGGATCATGGGTGGTGTAGCGCCTAAGTCATTTGACTGCCAACCAGGGGTTTGGCAGTTCAAACATGTCAGCCACTTTGCAGAAGGAAGATGGGACAATCCACATCTATAAAGATTTATGGCCTCAGAAACTTAATGGGCGTTGCTATTTATTGGAATTGACTCGATGGCAGTGAGTTTTTTTTTTTTTTAATTACGGCCCTCCAGTTTCTCCCTATTTTTTCTTTGATGATACTTAGAGCTGTAGGTTTTACATTTATGTCTTTGACTCATCTTGAGTTCATTTTGTATACAGCATGAGATATTTATTTTTCTGCAAAATACTATCCAATTTCACCAGCATCATTTGTTGGAGACCATTTCTGCCCTATTTAATGGGTTCTTGCCAATTGTCAAGATCAGCTGTCCATATGTGGATGGATTTACTTCTGACTTCTCAATTCTGTCCCATTGGTATATGTTTCTGTGATTGTACAAGTACCAGATTGTTTAAGTTACCATGGTTGTCTAATAACTTTTGAGGTTGGGGAGTATGAGGCCTTCTACTTTTTTCTTCTTCTTTAGTAGTGCTTTCCATATCTGGGGTCTCTTTCCTTTCCATATAAAGTTGGTCATTAGTTTTTCCATCTTTTTAAAGAATGATGATGGATTCTGGATTGGGATTGCATTATATATGTAGATTGCTTGGGTAATAGTGATATTTTCACAATGTTATGTCTTGTTATTCATGAATGTGGTATATTCTTCCATTTATGTAGGTCTCTATTGGTAGGAAACCAGTAGAGGTTTCCTACCAATAGAGACCTACATAAATGGAAGAATATACCATGTTCATGAATAGGAAGGTGGTGCAGTGCTTAAGGCACTTGACTGCTAAGCAGAAGGTTGGCGGTTCAAACCTACCAGCCACTCCTCATAAGGAAGGTTGGACAATCTACTTCCGTAGTGATACTGCCTCAGAAACCCAAGGAGGGGTCACTATGAGTAGGAAACCACTCAACGACACATAACAACAACAACATCAAATGGTTTCTTAAGATGCTCTGGTGCTGCAATGCCTAAGACATTTGACTGTTAACCAGAAGGTTGGCAGTTCAAACCCACCAGTTGCTCTGCAGAAGGAAGATGAGGCAACCCACGTCCATAAAGATTTACCTCCTTGGAAAGCCAATCCTGGTTGTTATGAGTTGGAATCAGTTCAATGGCAGTGGGTTTGAGTTGTTTTGGTTTCTTGTAGTAATATTTTGTAGTTTTCTGTGTATAGGTCTCTGGTTAGATTTCTTCCTAAGTACTTCATTTTCTTTTGGTAGTTAATGTAAATGGTATTGTCTTCCTGATTTACTTTTCAGAGTTCTCTTTGATAGTGTAAAGGAATCTGACAGAGTTTTGTATGTTGATGTGCTATCCTCTCACTTTGCACAATCCTTCCATTAGGTCCAGTAGTTCAACCTCTAGGATTTCCTATGTACAGGATTATCTACAAATTGAGGCAGTTTTAGTTCTTTTTTTGCCAGTTTGGATGCTCTTTCTTGCCTTATTGCTCTGGGTAGGACATTCAATACAGTATTGAATAGGAAGGGTAATAAAGAGAATCCTTGTCTGTTTCCTATGAGCAAGGGGAATGATTTTAGTCTGTCATCACTGAGAATATTGTTGGTCATTGGTTTTGTGTTTATGCCTTTAATCATGGTGATGAATTTCCCTTCTATGCCTATTTTGCTCAGAGTTTTTGTCAGAAAAGGGTGTTGGATCTTACCAAATGCTTTTTCTGCATCAATTGATATATTCATATGATCATGTTCTTTCTCCTTGTTTTATTTATGTAAGTGATTATGTTGATTGATTTTCTAATGTTGAACAATCCTTGCATAGATGGTGTGAATTCCACTTGATCATGACGTGTTACTTTTTTGACATGGTGTGGAATCCATTGACTAAGATTTTGTTGAGAATTTATGTGTGTATATTCACAAGGCATATTCGTCTATAATTTTCTCTTTCATTGATCTTAGCCTAGCTTTGGCATCAGGTTATGCTGCTTCATAGAATGAACTTGGTTGTATTACCTCATTTTCTATGTTCTGGAATAGTTTGTGTAGTATTTGTGTCAGTTCTTCTGTAAATGGTTGATAGAATTCACCAGTGAAACTGTCTGGAACAGAGTTTTGTTGTTGAGACTATTTTTATGACCTCTTCAATTTCTTCTTTTGTTATGAGTCTGTTCAAAATTTCTACCCCACTCTGTGTTAGTTTTGGAAAGTAGTGTGTTTCTAGAAATTTGTTTATTTCTTTCAGGTTTTCAAATTTTTTGGAGTAAGGTTCTTCACAATATTGTTTAATGTCCTTTTATTTCAGTTGCTTTTGTTGTAATGCCAGCCATTTCATTTCTTATTTGTATTTTTTGCATGTTCTCCAACTTTTCCTTTGTTAATTTGGCTATAATTTTGTTTGTCAATTAGTTTGTCAATTTTATTTATCTTTTCAAAGAATCAACTTCTGATCTTGTTGATTCTTTCTATTCTTTTTCTTTTTCATTTATTTCTGCTCTAATCTTTATTATTTCCCTTTTTTTCCCCCTACCCTAGTGACTGTTGGCTGTTTTTGCTACCCATTTTCAATTTGTTGGAGTTGTAGGGTTAAGGTGTTGATTTTGGCACATTCTTTCTTTTTGGTGTATGCATTTATTGCTATAAATTGACTTCTGAGTGCTGCTCTTGCTAAGTTCCAAAGATTTTGGTATGTTTTCATTCTCAATTCACTTTTAGGAATTTTTTTTTAATTTAATATTTTATTTCTTCCATTACCGAGTGAGTTTTTTCAGAGAATTATTCAATATTTGATTTTTTTCCTTGTTATTCCTGTTACTGATTTACAATTTTATAGAGTTGTAATTCAAGAAGATGTTTTGTATTATTTTGATGTTTTTTAATTTTTTGAGGCTGGCTATTTTGGCTAATGTGTGGTCTATTCTGGAGAATGATCTATATTTGCTGGAAAAGAATGTGTACCATGCTTTGTTGGATAGAGTGTCCTATATATGTCTATGTGGTCAAGTTGGTTAATTGTGCTGTTCAGAGCTTCTGCATCTTTGTTGAGTTTCTTTCTAGTTGTTCTGTCCTTCATCAAAAATGATGTGGTAAAGTCTCTTAATAATAATGTGGGGTTGCCCACTTTCTTTTCAAAGCTGTTAATTTTTTTAAAATATATTTTTGAGCTCTTTCATTGCTTCATAGACATTTATTATGGTTATGGCATCTTTTTCAATTGTCCCTTTAATCATTATCTAATTTCCTTCTTTGTCTCTTTTGCTAGTTTTTTCCTTAAAGTCTATTTTATCAGTTAAATATTGATATTCCTGCTCCTTTTTTGGTTGACATTTGCCTCACATATTTTTTCCAACCTTTAATTTTCAGCTTCTTTTTATCTTTGTGCCTAAGGTGTGTCTTTTGTAGGCAATTTATCAATGGGTCTTATTTTCTCATCTATTCTGCCATATTATGTCTCTTGAGTGGTATATTTAGTCCCTTTGCATTCAGTGTAATTACTGATAAATATGAATTTACTACTTTCATTCTCTTATGCTTTTTGTGTATGTGTGTGGTGCTGATGATTTCTTTGTTCCATGTACTTTTCTGTGCTGAATTCTTTTGTTTATGGATTTGCTTCAAATTTCCTTTATTGCTCTCGATTTTGTGTTTATTGAGTATGTATGATTTTCTTTCTTCTTATTTTGATGAGATGGCTTATCAATTTTTCTTGTGGTTACCCTGAAATTTACTTTTTTCTTCCTAAGTTCAAAAATGGCTCTTCTATCTTGATCGCATCCCAAATTCACCTCCATATGGAAATTCTGTAACTATATCATTTAATCTCTCTTTTTGTTCTGAAGTAATTTACACATTTCAGTCTTGTACTTGTTGTGGTTACCAACTGCATCTTTGACAAGAAATGTACCACAAATGGGATGACCTTACCAAACAGGAGGTTATCCTTACAATTTGGAGGCTTTAAGTCCAAGTTCAAAGTGCCAGGCTCCAGGAGTTGGGTGAAAGCCCCTTAACCTTGGGGTTCAGCTTGGCCTCCTGCTCCTGGCCTACTGGAGCTAGAGGCATTTCTTCACTCAGACAGCTTCTGGCTGCTGAGGCTAAGAAACCCCAAGGTTGACAAGTAAAACGGGCACAGTCCCAATGTTACCAAACCACATGGCAGGCCATTAACTTAAGTCCATTTTAAGTCCCAAGGTCGGCAGAGCATTGCAGGCTGTTGAGAAACGACACGGCCACATGCAGGGTCCATGAGTGCCATATGCTAGAGACCATTCCCAAAGCTTCTCCTTATATACAGGCAGCCACTCAGCTGCTTGTGGTAGATCCCACCATGGAGTTGATTGCCAGTCTCATCATGGGGAATAACTACCACCAGCTGCCCAGCCACTCACCCAGCCAAGTTGACACACAAATATAAGTACCATAATTCCACCCCTTGTCAACTTGGCATCTGTACAGATCTTTATTGGGTGGCATCTGTACAGATCTCACTCACTGGGTGGCTCCAGTCCCCTAGTTCCTGAGTGGTGACCTTACCCCCTTTGGCCTGGTGGGCCCCATTCCTCTTCCTCTTGGCCATGGCAGCCACGCCCCTTCACTCTTGGGCAGGGGCTATGGCTCCATCCCACTGGCTCACATGAATGAGCAGCCCCACACTCCAGAACCAAGTTGGTGAAGT
The DNA here is from genome assembly GCF_000298275.1 of Orycteropus afer afer. NCBI lineage: Eukaryota > Metazoa > Chordata > Mammalia > Tubulidentata > Orycteropodidae > Orycteropus > Orycteropus afer. Next base: position 13,234,683 of record NW_006921591.1, read on the forward strand.
CTGGACCTTTGACACCTAGGGGGCTGTGATCGTTCTACCCCCAAAGGCCATTGTCCTACCCTTTCAGGCTGAGGCAGCTCTGCTTCCATTTCCTTGGTCTCTGCTTCTGCTGATTAATGCCCGAGGGCAACCCACTCCACCAGGAATCTTCTTGCCCCAAAGGATATTTAGCTTTCTTGCTCTGTGGGCCAGTCAACCTGCTACTCCATTTCATGCTGATCTATTCTACCAATTAATGTCCAAAAGCAACCCGCTCCGCCAGTAAGCCACCTAACCAAAGGCATAAAACTTTCTCCGCCGTGGGCTGGTAAGGCTGTTGCTGTCTCATGCCAGTCTCTGGGCTCTGTTCCTGCCATCTTTCATGCCGGCCTTTTGCTCTGCTCCTGCCATCTGTCATGCCGTGTGCTGGGGTCTCTCTGCTGGGGTCGTGGGTCAAGGACACACTCCATTCCTGTTTCCACGTTTTAGGTATCTGTCAGAGCAGCACCTCAGTCTCTCAGTACCAAATTGTTCTGGTTACCTAGTGTCACTCTGACAAGAAATATACCATAAATGGAATAGCCTTTACAAACAGTTTATTCTTACAATTTGGAGGCTTTAAGTCCAAGTTCAAAGTGCCAGGCTCTAGGGGCTGGGTGAAAGCCCCTCAACCTTGGGGTCCAGCCCTGCCTTGTGCTCCTGGTCCACTGGAGCTAGAGGCATTTCTTCACTCAGACAGCTGCTGGCTGCTGAGGCTGGGAAGCCCCAAGATTGACAAGTAAAAAGGCACAGTCCTAATGTCACCAATCCACACATCAGGCCATTAACTTAAGTCCACTGTAAGTCCTAAGGTTGGCTGAGCATAGCAGGCTGCCGAGCAACGACATGGCTACATGCAGGGTCCAAGCATGCCATATGCTAGAGACCATTCCCAAAACTTCTCTTTATATACAAGAAGCAGACCACATCCCAAAGGCAGCTACTCAGCTGCTTGTAGTAGATCCTACCATGGAGTTGATTGCCAGTCTCATCATGGGGAATAACTACCACCAGCTGCCCAGCCACTCACTCAGGCCCAGCCAAGTTGACACACAAACATAGCTACCACAGTACCTTTATTTTGTTTTCAAAAATTCTTTATCTGGGTTGGTTTCCAGGGAATGTTGTCATGTGCCTTGATCTCAAGTTTTTGTCTGATGTTGTTGGTTCTCTGTTCAAAGGATCCTCTGTAATACTTCTTATTAGGTTAATCTTGTTTTTATAAATTTTCTTAATTTCTGCTCATCTGGAAATGTCCTAATTTTGCTATCACATTTAAAGGACATTTTTGCTGGATATATACTTCTTGGTTGGCATTTTTTTTTTTTTTTTTTTTTTTGACTTTCAGAGTTTTGTATAAGTCATCCCATTGCCTTCTTGTCTCCATGGTTTCTTCAGGGAAATCAGCTTAGTCTTATTGGTTTCTCTTTGTAGATAACATTTTGTTTTTCCCTAGCTTCTTTCAGGACTCTTTCTTTGCCTTTACTTTTATGAAATGTCTCATATTTTGTTACGGGGTCTATTCTATTTGGGGTTTGTTGGCTTCTTTGATGGATATTTTCTCATCTTTCAAAATATTATGGATTTTTCTGCCACCAAGTCTTTGAAAATTTTCTCTTTAGTTTTTTTTTGGGGGGTGGGTGGGAAGGGTCTCCTCCTATTCTAGAATTCTGATCACATGTAAATTATTCATTTTGATAGTGTCACACATAACTCTAAGCTTTCCTCATTTTTCTTCATTCTTTTTTTCAGATTGTTCAGTTTGGTAGAAGGGATTTTTCCTCTGTTTCACTGATTCTGACTTTCATTCATTCAGTTCCATTACTTGTCCTTCCAACGTGTTATTTAATTCTGAAATTTTAGTTAATCTTCTGGATTTATAGTTGCTGTTTTTTTTTAACGGTTTCTAATTGTCTATTTATTTTGTCTTTTTGCTCCTGTATTTTTTCCCTGATTTTTTCAAAGTTTGTGTCTGTGTTTTGCTTGATCTCTCTCTTTTTTTTTTTTGTAGGGCCTTATTTATAAGTCTTTTGAATTCCTTATCAAGTAGTTTCATTACCATTTCTTTCTCAGGGAGGTTTCCTCACTCTTTATTTTGGTCACTTGCTGAACTCATCTTGTCCTGCTTCTTTGGGTGATTTGATATTGTGTGTTGTTTCTGAGGCTTTAAGTTATTATTATATTTATTTATTTATTGTAGTTTTATTTCTGCATCTTGAGTCCTTATTATGTTTTGTTTTGATGTATCCAGGCAGGCATGATGATTGTGCTACTCTGGTCAGTAGTCTGGCCACACTGGAGTGCTCACCACTTATCTCTGGGTGGGTGGGGTAGTGGCTGGGTGTGTGAACATGAATCACTGTTTGTTGGTCTTGCAGGGTCACTGAGGGCAGTTTGGGCAGTTGCTGGCTGGAGTCTGTTGCCAGTCCAGTGGTGCAGAAGTGGGCAGAGACTCTGAGTACATGAGGTGGCTGATGTGGCAGGTGTAGTTGGCTACTGTGGGCATAGTTGTTGCTTCGTGCTGGATGCAGGGGATATGAGTGGTTGAAGGGTATGATCTATTTTTTCTTTTAGGAGTGTTCTATTTAGTTCTTTATCCTTTCATTTAAAGTTCAGGGTTCAAGGGTTGTCTTCTGTATCTGTTTCTCTTTATTTCCTTTGTCTTCTTTGTAGAAGGATAACATGATATGTCTAACTAAGCTGCCATTTTGGCCAGAAGTGTCCATCTTCTTTTAACATCTGCTTGCACATAGAAGAATTGTAATTAATTGTTGTAATGGTCTCTCCACAACTTGGGCTCTTTGTTCAGATCAACATCTCCCAAAACCAGAGAGTGTTGTTTTCATCTTTGTTGCTATCTTCCCATGATGCTGATGGCAAACTGATCTTCAGCCAGTGTTCTTGGAGGGAGGACTGAGCTATCATGGAGTGGGAAAAAAGAAAGAAGGGAGCAGCAGAGGAGGCAGGAGACAAGAGGATGCCAGAGTTGAGGTGAGTTAAGAAAGGCCGTATGAGTTATTCCTCCCAAAGCTGGAGGCACAGAGGTAAAGAGGTTCCATTTTTTTTAGAAATAATATAGTCAAGGAAGGCTGGCGGTTCAAACCCACCAGCCACTCCTCAGAAGGAAGGTTGGGCAATCCTACTTC
>NW_006921591.1:13238143-13242884 GCF_000298275.1 Orycteropus afer afer
AAAAAAAAAAAAAAAAGACAAAGAAATGAGAAGGCAAAAAGTCTGCTGGCTAAAGACCGGTGAATGTCCTGACTGTTGATGAGCTGTGAAGTCCTGCTCAGGGTGCCACCAGCTCTTGTCTCCAGCTGCCTTTTCCCCTTATGCCTTACCTCTGAAAATGTGAAATGGTGTTTTCCTGGCAGGTTTGAAAGCCTTCTTGACAGGTGCAAGTGCTCGGCAGGAGTGTTTGGAGCAGGGCATGTGGGCATGGCAATTAGGACGCTGACTTTATGGCTGGCTATGATGGCTGACAGTCTGTCACTGCAGGCTTAATTCCAGCCTCAGCAGCCCTGCAGTAAGAAGCTGCACAGACAAGAGTGAAAAAGGCCCTTGGAAAAGTGTTATCTTCACTGAAACAAACAAGCAAACACCAAACCCACTGCCATCAGTCGATTCTGACTCATGCTGGTCTCATGTGTCCCAGGGTAGAACTGCTCCACAGGATTTTTTTTGTGTGTATGTGTGGAATCTTTACAAAAGCAGATCATCGGGTCTTTCTTTCACAGTACCTGTGGGTAGCTTCCAACTGTCAACTTTTTGAAGAATAGCTGAGTGTAAACCATTTGTACCAACCAGGGACCTTATCTTCAGTCCAGACCCTGCTTTCAAAAAAGGGTATCACACTTGAGGAAGAAGATGTATTCCCCATGGGACTCAAATATTGAGAAAATTAGCTCACATTTCAGCTGAGAAAAAGAATCTTCCCATACTACCCTATTTCAGCACTCAGAGTGAGGCTGGATGAGTTGGTTTCCAGATGTCTAAAGACATTCATATTAATGGCCAGACATAATATTACAGAGACTAATATTTTTGTTGTACTTAACTGTAGTACTGGCCCCATTGTAGTACAGTGCTTCCAGCACATTGTTTCACTTAATTTTTACAGTCTTCTTCAGATAAGGTATTCTTGTCTCTGGGTCACATGTATGTAAATAGAAAAGGCAAAATTTGAATGAAGATCTAGCTAGCTTCAGAATGCTGCTTTTTTCTACGTCAATATTATATTACAATTATATCAAATATACTGAAAATTATATTAAACTATAGAGTACTTCTGTCAAACAATGGATTAAAATCCCATCTCACTACTAATTAGATGACTGTAAGCAAATTAATCTCTTTGAACTTTAGATTCCTCATCTGTAAAATGGAAATAATAATAGTACCAACTTTGCAATCTGTTATGTGCCTTGTTGTTGTTGTTGTTAAGTGCCATCGAGTCGCTTCTGACTCATTGCGACCCCATGCACAGCAGAACGAAGCACTGCCCGATCCCACGCCAGCCCCACAATCCATGCTATACTCGAGCCCATCATCGCAGCCACTGTATCAATCCATCTCCCTGAAGGCCTCCCCCTCTTTCGTCGACCCTCCACCCTACCAAGCATGACATCCTTCTCCAGGGAATGGTCCCTTCTTACAATATGACCAAAATAGGTGAGACGAAGTCTGGCCATTCTTGCTTCCAAGGAGCATTCTGGCTGCACTTCCTCCAGGACAGATCTGTTAGTTCTTTTAGCAGTCCACGGTACTTTCAGCATTCTTTGCCAGCACCACAACTCAAAAGCATCAACTCTTCTTTGGTCTTCCTTATTCATTGTCCAGCTCTCACATGCATACCAGGCGATTGGAAATATCATGGCTTGTGTCAGGCGCACCTTAGTCCTCAAGGAGATATCCTTGCTCCTCAGCACTTGAAACAGTTCCTTCGCAGTTGATTTCCCCAATGCTACACGTCGTCTAATGTCCTGACTTCTGCTTCCGTTGGCATCGATTGTAGAACCAAGCAATGTGAATTCCTTGACAACCTCAATCTTCTCTCCATTGATTGTGATGCTGCTCATTGGTCCAGTTGTGAGGATTTTTGTTTTCTTTATGTTGAGATGTAATCCATACTGCAGACTGTATTCTTCAACCTTCATCAGTAGGTGCCTTAAGTCATCCTCACTTTCAGCAAGCAAAGTTGTATCATCTGCATATCTCAGGTTGTTAATGATTCTTCCTCCAATCCTGATACCACGTTTTTCTTCATATAGTCCAGCTTCACGGATTATTTGCTCAGCATATGGATTGAATAAGTGTGGAGACAGAATACGACCCTGACGCACTCCCTTCTTGATTTTAAACCATGTAGTGTCCCCTTGTTCTGTTCGAACGACAGCCTCCTGGTCAAGGTACAGATTCCTCATGAGTACAATCCCTTAAATAACATAATATAAAGAACTCAGCACCATGCCTGGTATGTAATGCACATTCATTAAATATTTGTTGGTTAATTGAATAAAAAACCATAATAGTCTTATGGAGCACCTGTTCCTTATAACAGAGTTTCTCCACTTTAGCACTATTGACATTCTGGGCTGGATAATTCTTTGTTTTGAGGTGCTGTCCTGTGTGTTGTAGGATGCTTAGCAGCAATTGCCAATCACAACCTTTCCTCACATCATGACAACCAAAAATGTTTCTAGACATTGCCAGTTGCTCTCTAGGGGCAAAATTTGCCCCTGTTGGGAACCATTGCCTTACAGGGAACTTGTTCTGACTTGGGCACTATAGAACAGGGATCAGCAAAATTTTTCTGTAAAGGACAAGATAGTCAATACTGTAATTTAGTCTTTGTAAGTCACATGGTCTCTGTTTCAACTACTTAACTCTTCCATTCTCCCCTTGTTATTGATTGAATTTTATACTCTCAAAATATGTATTAAAAATTCTAACCTTTACACCTGTGGTTAGCAGCTCTGGTGGTGCACTGGTTAAAGCTCTTGGCAGTTCAAGCCCACCAGCCACTCAGTGGTTGAAAGATGTGGCAGTCTGCTGCCATAAAAGTTACAGCCAACTGAGATTGATGTGCTCCGTGACCATAGTTCCAAGTCCATTGGCTCAACAACTCACTCACTCAGGGTGGTTGCCTGTGGCTAAGAAGTTACCAAAACTTTGCCGCCCATTAGCTCTATTGCATATATGGATATTTTTATAATATATACAAATATGCTTTAAGTCAATCTCTTTTGAGATATAAAGAGAGCAGATTGAACAAGTAACAAAGAAAACAAGCAGAGTTTGGGAAAGATACATATGAAGCCATATGAAGATCACCAAAGAACCAAGAAACAGAACCCAAGAAAAGACAGGATCTGCTCCCAGAGCTGACGGAGAGAGAAAGCCTCCCCCTAGAGCCAGCAACCTGAATTTGAACTGCAGCCTCCTAAACTATGAGAAAGTAAATTTCTGCTTGTTAAATCCACCCACTTGTGGTACTTTTGTTATAGCAGCACTAGATAACTCCCACTAGACATTCCCACCTCCCAAGCAGCCACAGATAGAACACAAACAAATGAATGTGACTGTGTTCCAATAATACTTGATTTACAAAATCAGGCTGCCTGCAGGCTATAGTTTACTGACTCTTGCTACAAGTATATGTACAAAGAACAGAAGTAGAGTACACTCTAAATATACAGTAGACTGCTGCTATGTCATACAGCCTGAGGCTGGCCCTGCATACAGGGAAAGGGGACTTTGTCTACTTGTGGGGCATGAGAAAGACCCCTATAGCAGCCCTCTTTCTCAGAAGCTAGCCCTGGTGGCTGAAATATCACAAAGAAAGGGTCATCTTGTCGAGGAATCAAGCATGATTTTGACCAATATCTCTTTCTAAAAATCAATTTCCTATAAGAAGTTTAGAAAATAAAGTTATTATCAGTCAGTAACATCTATATGTTAAGATAAGGGAGTGAGGCAGGAGAAGAGTCCTGGAAAGAAAGCACACATATATAAAAATGTACAGCAGGGGCCCTGAACTCATCTAATCGTCTAACCTCTCAAACCTCCTGATAAAGAACATTTCTAGTTTAACTAAAGAGGAAATGGTGCAAAGTCATCTCTAATATTTGGCTACAGTGTAATTAAGCTTACAAATGAACCTTTATTTATAAGGTGCACTGAAACCCTTTTCTAAGTATTACCCTGTAACCATCAGGCCAGCTGGCTGCAGTTTACAGCCTGTCCCCCACCCCCCTGTTATCATTGTGATTCTCAATACATCTATCTCAACAGAACACAAACATTGACCTGTTACAAATACACCCTCGCAGTGCCACTGTTAGAATCCTTGCCAAGTGCAAACAAGAGGTGGTGGATGGAAAGTAAAAGTTCCAAATTAGATTTCTTTTGGATCACTGCCTTCATTTAGCTATCCACTTTACGTTAAATAAGGGAATGTTGAAAAATCTTTGACATGAGAGTATGCTTTCTTTTTTAACAGGACTGTTATGACTTCCCTTGCAGAGTGAGACATCAGTGAGATGTAAGCTACAGTCATGGTAGGCTTCAAGAAAAGCCTTTCTGGCTGGCTTAATTATTAGGTCCCACTTTTGTTCTTCTGTTCGCTCCTTATTTCTGCCTGACACTTGGCTGCAACAGTTAGAGTTTTTTAAATCACCCTGTAATCAGGATTCTGGGTTGCAGAGGACATTATGAAGCTGCCAGTAAGCCCTGGCCAGTCTTTCATTGGACTATCATTTTAAGAGTGAAAAACAAAGTCATCTTCTTTAAGAACTGTTTTGGGAGTCTTTTCTATTACAGTTATGGAGGCTTAAAGATGGTGACAAATTCTTTTCTGCTCTTCCTATAGAGAAGTACCATCTATTTCCCTTTTCTTTTTTTAATTAGGATTTGGGTGAAGATTTACAGAGTA
>NW_006921591.1:13250885-13268188 GCF_000298275.1 Orycteropus afer afer
TCTGCATCCTTTCCTTCAAGGCTCAGGGGTCCAAGATTATCTTCTGTGTCTGTGTTAATTGGTTTCCCTTTTCTTTGTTGAAGAGGGTCTGTGTAATCCTTCTGCCTAGTCCGCCATCTTGCCCCGCCTCCTATTTCCCTTTTCTTTAAATCTTGGCTAGCCCTATTTGACCAACAGAATGTGGAAATAGTGATACAATGTGTCTTCCAGTGCTAGGTTTTAAGAGATCTGAAGCTTTTATCTTTGCCACTTAGAACATCCTTTCTTAGAACCTTGCTGCCATGCTGTGAGAAGCCCAAGCCACATAGTGAACCAACATGGAGAAGAACTGAAACACTACTCAATAGTCCCAGCTGTGCTGCCAGTCCCAGCTGTTAACTTCTAGCCAAGTAAGTGAGCCGTCTAGAATATTCAAACCCAGTCAAGTTTCCAAATAACTGCAGTTTCAACTAACACCGTGCTGAACTAAAGCACAACCAAGCAGCCAAACCCAGACAGCCAGATGAAACCATCAAAGCATCAGATATTTGAATGAGTTCTCTCAGATCAAGTTTCCAGATAACTGCAACCCAGACATCACCATCTAGAACAGAAGAACCAACCAGTTAAATCCAATTTATTATGGATATATGAGAGATAATAAATGATTCTTGCTTTAAGGCACACTAAGACAGTGACTAAAAATGATTGTGCAAAGAGAGGATTAAGGTCACAGTGCAGCATAAGTAGAGAAGCTGGAAAAAGTGATCTCATCAAAAATATAAATGAAAAGAAAAGAAAAAACAACTCTGTCCTTTCTTCTGAACCTATGATCTGAAATTTGTCTGGGTAGCCATAGGGTTGATCTCAAAAACTTCCCATTCCAAATATACATTAATAGTTTGGGAATCTGGGAACCTAATTCTCTGCCTAGCTGCATTGATTGAAAGTCCTTGAACTGAAAAACAAACATGAAAAGTGACTTAAGGCTCTGGGTAAATCAACAATGAAATCATCTTGTAGTTTTGTTAGCATGATGCCAGACAAATATAACTTTCCCCTCCCCACAAGAAGATAATTCCTATTGAATATATACTGATGGATTAGAATTACAAACCATGTGAAGAAAACTAGTGTACTAACCTGCAGTACATGAAGTGAATGGTGGGAAAAAATGCAGTCAAAAACAACAGACAATAGAAGACAAAGAAAGGGACATCAAAATTTGTGTGTGTGTGTGTGTGTGTGTATATATATAATGTTGAGAAAAATAAATAAAGGATTCAATCTGTAAGTTAAAATGGGACAGTATGAAAAAAAGCACAAATACATGAAAAAACTGAGTAAAAATAATCAATAAATAAGTGAAATTTAAAAAATTCAATGGATATACTAAACAGTAGACTACACATATCTGAAAAAAGAATGAATTAGTAAATTTGAATCCAGATCTGAGAAATCATTTAAAGTATAGCACAAAAAGGTAAAGAGATAGGAAGTAGGGGAGCTCTGGTGGCATAGTGCCTAAGGCATTTGACTGCTAACCAGAAAGCTGGTTGTTCAAATCCACGAGCCACTCCTCAGAAGGAAGATTGACCAATCTACTTCCATCATGATATCACATCAGAAACCCAAAGAGGGGTCACTGGGAGTCAGATACAGAGGTTAATCTGAGAAGTTTCAATACAGATTTGATAGGAGTTCTAGGAAGGGAATATAAAGTGAATGGGTGAAATTACATTTTTTTCCCCATAAATAAATAAATACCTAAATTTCTAAGTTTAAAAATTATCCTGAATCCCAAGTAGTGTTTTCTGCATACTTACCCAAACCAAAACCCACTGCAATTGAGTCAATTCCACCTCACAGTGACTGTATAATACAGAGTACAAAAGTGTCCTATAGAGTTTCCAAGGCTGTCATCTTTATGGAAGCAGACTACCACATTTTCCTCCCATAGAGAAGCTGGTGGGTTTAAATCACCAGCCTTTTGGTTAGCAGCCTAGCACTTTAACCACTGTACCAGGACTCCTTGACACACACACACACACACACACACACACACACACACACTACATAAAAATTTATCTATAGCTGTATCTATCTACTGTGCACATATGGGGCAGTCATGAGTGAAATTAACAAGACAGCAACAGCAACAACAATAACAATATGTTATCTACATTTATATCCACTTCTATACCTAGGTCACCTATATCATCCATATCTGTATAATGTTGTGAATATACTAGAAAAGAACTAATTTTTATATTATGTCTTTCATAATTTCACTAGTGAGTTTTTGGTTTATATTTCTTCCTCATTTTCTCTGTCATCTTTTCCACATCTGTGCTTTTCCTTACTGTATGATATACCCACGTAGATCTTTAATACCTAGCCAGACTCCATCACCAACTAGAAGCCTCCCCTGACCACCTCCAGAGAACTGTCTCTACTCTCTCTAAAATTTTACAGCATTGGTAAGCTGTTCACTTATTTGGCTCTAAGATCATTGACATTTCAATTATCTCTTTGGAAGCTCTTTCAAGTTGTGGTTCTCAGTTTTTATATCTCTATGGTCCTTTGTGATCTAATTTGTTCCCAATAAATGTGTTTTAGTTAATTTATTGGTGACTGACACTCCAAAGATATTGAGGTCATTTTTGAGAGGATATAATAGGGTAAAAATGAGAAAGTGCATTAAAAGCTATATATAAATGCTTGACATTGGTGTTAGTGCTACTGCACAAAAATAACAAATATTAGTACTACCACTACTGCTACTTCTGTTACTACCACCATCAGTAATGCTATTACTACTAATGTGTAGCAAAAACCTTAGTGTGAAACACAAAAGACTTGAGCAGAATTTTCCAATGAAGTTGTGGAGCAAGAGGACTCTAAAATGGTGAAGGTGAAGGGGGATGGAGGGTAGAATATCTAAACAGGCAGAAGAAAATTGAAAGGAGCAAGGTTGGGAAAGAGAAAAATAAGGAAGAAAGGAAAACTGAAATTTGCCCCCTGATGGGTATAATCCTAGGAATAAAAACAAATCAAGACAAGATAAAAAGTCACAAATATGACATAATGCAATTTATTTCCAGAGGAGGAAATGCCACTCAATCCTATACAAGATGCAGAGGCTGCTTGCTCAGTCAAATGTCTAATGGATGGTTTAGAGAAACAGGGTTGTTGAGTTCATAAAACCATTTCCCTGGAGATACAGCAGCATTCTTTTAATGATCCAGATTCGCTGGAATAATTGGGAACAAGTCCAAAGGTCATATAGGTCGAATGTCTTCTCAGAGATAAAGTCTTACATCAATCCTGATTGGATGGGAGCTAGAGCTTCAAGGATACAGCATTTTTGGCTGAGCCAAATGCTGAGTATCTTGACTCTTTCAGTCCAAGGTTATGAGATTAGAGAAATACCTCGATAAATATCGCCAAAACTACAAGCATATTTGTCATACTATTGGATCTTAATCACTGACCAATGGGTTATTTATATAGTTGTTAATGTTTACCATCTTCAAAGGGAAAATATCTGTGTAATCTCCTGGACCTAATTTCTATAATTTCATTCCTCCAAAATTAGATCGTCCTTTTCTTGGTTAATTTATTAACAGCTTTCCATTTCATGTGTGATGGCTCTTGATTCAAAATGCCCTGCTGAACTCATCAATCTGTCTTGTTGCTGACTTTCTACTTCTTGGCTCAATCAATCACAAAATATTCTAATCCTTCTTGTATCTCTTGAATTATATTTTATTCCAGTCCAACCTTATCTTTAATAAGCTCACCTAGGTTATTTGTATATAACAAACAAATTCATTCTTCCAATGACTATTTATAGGCCTCCAAAAGTATAAACCAATCTAGAAGTAAACTGATGCTAGAAGTCTTCTGGCTAAATGGGGAACTAAAACTAGTAAACAAATTAGAGTTAATTCTTTCTCTCAAAAAATCAATTTGTTCTTTACCACAACACAGTCTCATTGGTCATCTACAACTTAAGTGCTGGATATCTTTTATCAGAAATTAAACTTAAGCTACATTTTTTGGTGCTTTGGCATCAAAATTATTTTGAACATATGATGTTTCTCTATTCTATTCTAATGGCTCTGCTTCAAGTATGTATGTGGAATGGTATAGGGCAGAGACATGGTAAATTTGGATTCTCCTTCTGGTTCTGCCACACAGTATTTGTGAGTTCTTGGGTAATATGCCACTGTGGCCTAATTGGATTGACACAGTGGCTGCAACAGTGGGCTCAGGTATAGCAGGGATTGTCAGACTGGCACAAGACTAGGCAGTGTTTTGTTCTGTTGTACACAGGGTCACTATGAATCAGACCTGATTTGATGGCATCTAACAACAACAACACAATAAGTTGAAGAAAGGGGCATCCATAGATAGACTTCAAGTGGTGTATGGATTATTGAAATGAAAAGCAATACTTTAAGTGTCTCTGTCTATTTCTTATTTTGAAAGAAAGATCTGTAACTTTAATCAAAACCTACCTCTAAAAGGAAAAGGTTAAGAACCACTGGGCTGGGATATATCTCACTCTTACACAAGAACTCAAATAATATAATTTGATTATTATTTTATATTCTAAAGGGAAAATTATATTTTTGAAGAAGTTTTATATACTCAATCATGTTCTCTAAATTGAATATACCTCTGGTGGCACAGTGGGTAAGGCATTTGGCTGGCAATCAGAAGGTCAGTGATTCAAACCCATCAGCTGTTCTGTGAGAGGAAGATGAAGCAATCTACTTCTGTAAAGATTTATAGACTTGGAAACCCATTGGGGTCATTTTGTGTCAGAATCAACTTGACAACAGTGGGTTTGGTTTTCTTTGTATAAATAAGTGTAAGGAAGGATAGGCTGCTTGAGAAATAACTCTGGGAGAATTGGTTATTCATATGGAAAATGTTAAATCCCTACCTCACACCATACACAAAAATAAATTCCAACAACCCCTTCACACTGATAAACTGCTTTGGGGATCTGTCTCTTTTCCACAGAAGAAAAAGGTATCAATCCATGTTTGCATCCCATCCCTAATAGATACATCTGCTTCCCAACAGATTCATCTATTTCATTTTGACATCTTCAAGTAGCCCTTCCCCCATCTACCTTAGAAATCTTTGCTTTATGGAGCAATAGAACTGATTTTGTTATTACTATTGTCTAAAAAAATTTGTTGTTGGTAGCTGTCATTAAGTTGCCCCTTGACTCATGCTGACCGAGTACACAATGGAACAATTTGCTGCCTGATCCTACCCCATGCTCATGATCTCTATGGATTGTTGTGATCTATAGGGCTTTCACTGGCTTATTTTCAAAAGTGGATTACTAGATATTTCTTCCTAGTTTGCCTTAGTCTAGAAGCTCTGCTAAAATCTGTTTGGCATCACAGCAAAATGCAAGCCCCCACTGACAGATGGATGGTGGTCACCAATGAGGTACATTGGCCAGGAATTGAACATGGGTTTTCTGCATGGAAGATCAGAGCTCTACCACTGAACTATCACTGCTCCACAAATTTTGAGAAGTGTTTGATTGTTTAAACTGAAATGCTTCTAGGGTTGTCCTATATTTCTTATTTTTCTTCCTTTCTCTTTCTCTTTCCACTAATCTAACAACCTACTACTTTCCAAGAAGCATGTAGAAAACAAATTCTTTATAGTTTTCTTTACATTACTGTAGTCATTCATTTCTTCATCTTCAGCCTTCAGGCTGTCCTTCACTTCATTTATTTGGTGCAGGAGCAAACTTCATATATTTTTAATTTCCAACCAAAGAACTCTTTGGTAGGTAACCTAGGTACTTTTCCATATAGCTCTGTATTTCTGGCCACACCTCCAGGCTTAGTTACAGTATTAGTTATCTAATAGCTAATCACTCTAAAACTGCATAACTAATCATCCTAAAACTTAATAGCTTAGAATTACAATAGTCATTTTTTATAACTCTGTTTTGTGGGTTAGAAATCAGGGGAGGCACAGCTAGGCAGTTCTGACTTGGTACTTTCATGAGGTTGCAGATATTGGCTGTGGCTGCAGTCATTTAGAGGCTTGACAGGGGATGACAAATTGGTAACTGGCTGTTGGTGAGAGGCCTTAATTCTTCTCCATGTGGACTGTTCAAGAGGGTTTCCTGAGTCTTCTAGTAGCATAGTAACTAGCTCCTCCAAGAGCAAAAGATCCAAGAGAGCAAGGCAAAAGTTGCAATGGCTTTTGTGAATTGGCCAAGGACATCACACTATCATTCCTGTCCATATTTTGCTGGTCACACAGACCAGTCCTGTCTTAATGCGGGAGGGGACTGTACAAGGAAGGTAATACTAGAAGGTGAGGATCACTGGAAACCTTTTGAAGACTGACTGCTCCATCATGCTTTATTTAATTTTCCAGAATAGGTCTGAATCTAAAATTTTGACCAGCCTATTTATTAACTATATATCTCAGGAAAGCAGTTCTGTGCTTTGTGAAAGCTTATTATTCCTTGACTTTCTCCAGTGCTACTATTCCTGGCCAATGGTTCTAGAATTAATGATCTTATTTATGCAATCCTTATAACCTCTCTTAATTTAGAAAGAAGAAAGGAATAGTATGAAGGAGAAGGAAGGAGAAAGGAGGGAAAATATCACCCAAGTTTTTAGATCTTGTCCATAAAGTGTTCTGCAGTTCCAATAGTTGCATTGGAGATAGCATTTACTAGCATTTCATTTTGAGGGATCAGTCCCATGACTTGTTCCTGAAATTTCACTTTTTCTCTTACTGGTAGTATCAACTTGTTCCCTGGTGTTTTCTTGGCAGGTTTTCATGGCTGCCTCCATGATGTGAGAAGTGATATTTTTACCAATATGGTCTTCTTGATTCACATCTTCTCTGTCTATACCAAGATTATTTTGTATTTGCCATCAAACACACAGGATATGTAGCAATTAGATATTTTGGTAGCATCTTCCCTGTAGACATGCTATTTTGAAAAAATGCATATATTTAAACTTTTAACAAAGATGTATATTGATACTGCTGTCCATTTTTCATCTTTCTTTTGGCAAAAGTAGGTAGTTTTTTCCCTGGGTCATGTAGACCCAGGACTTCCTCACTGAGCACAGGGATAGATAACTTGTCTTTGTCTATGATCATAGACAGTATAGTCTAATGGGTAAGAGCTCAGGCTCTGGCATCTGAACCTCAATTGGAATCATGGTTCTACCAAATTCTAGTTGATGGGCCATTGAACAAGTTATTTAAATGACCTAAGCTTCAATTTCCTCATCTATAACTTGAAATAAAATTAGAACTGACTTTATAAGGTTGTCAGTTGGTTATACACTGGCCTCAGCCATATTAAAAAACTAGTTTTGAAATGGAATCTGAAATAGCACTAATCATTGTGTCAGTATGTGAAGTGAAATGGTACTAGAGAAAGGGCTTTGAAAAGCCACGCTGACAATAGTCTGAACACATATCCACATGCGTTCCCTTTCTCTGGGAAATACTCAGTCTGCCAAACTAGTAGATATATCCAGTTTAAAACAGTATAATTAAACTTGAACTTAAACTCAATTTAAATATTTTTAAACCTTAAATTCAATGTTGTTGTTGTTATGTGCCGTCGAGTCAGACTTGACTCATAGTGACCCCTCCTTGGTTTCCCAGGCAGTATCACTACAGAAGTAGATTACCCCATCTTCCTTCTGAGGAGTGGCTGGTGGGTTTGAACCGACAGCCTTCTGGTTAGCAGTCAAGTGCCTTAGGCACTATGCTACCAGATCTCCTTTAAATTCAATAGTGAATGGAAATCAAGATTCAATTTTTGCAAGAAATATTGCATCTCTCTTCTTGGTGAACATGCTTTGACTGATCTGTGATCCTTTGTGGTAGTAGGGTGAGGTCCTCTTTAGATTAAACATTTCTATAAATAGAAAAAAAATAGGGGCATGAATCTCAACAAGATAAGTACTTTTTAAATTGTAAAGTTTGCTTATTTTCTATGCTACTAATATAATTTATTCTGCTACCAGTCTGTCTGTTTGCTGTAGGAGGGTGGCTGCATGTTACTATGATGCTGGGAGCTATGCTCCAGTATTTCAAACAGAAGTAGGATCACTGCTGGTGGACAAGTTTCAGTGGAGCTTCCAGACTAGGACATATTAGGAAGAAAGGTCTGGTGATCTACTTCTAAAAATTAGCTGATGAAAATCATATGGATCATAACACAATATTGTTTGATATAATGCTGGAGGGTGAGCCTCCTAAGTTGTAAGACACTACATAATGCTTGCAACAGTGGACTCAAGCATACCAACAATTGTGAAGATGGCACAAGACAAGGCAACATTTTCTTCTGTTGTACATAGTGTCACCATAAATTGGAGGTGATTCGATGGCAGCTAATAACAACACAACATATTCATTAAGAATATGCATAAAGGAAAACAATTTAATACAGTGAATGAACATAAATAGTGACTTCCAGCTTTCCTGTGTGTGTCTCAATGGATTATCTTGTCCACCCCATGAGATTTACACATTCTACATTAGAGATTGCTGCTCAATCTTAGTTGAAAAAGAATTAATGGTCATTTTGACTTGGGTGACTTATTTGAGAAGGAAAATAGATTCCTGCTTGAAGTTCTGGGGGACATGTTTGGAACATAAAAAGGAAAGGATTGTATTTTTCAATCATTCTAAAAAAAAAAAAGAAAGAAACAAACAAACACATTTGCCACTGAGTCAACTCCAACACATGGTTATCCTGACTCATGGCAACCTCATGAATGTTAGAGTACAACTGTGCTCCATAGTTTTCAATGGTTGATTTGTTGGAAGCAGATCACCAGGCCTTTCTTTTGAGGCACCTCTGGTTGGACTTGAATGTCTAATGCTTCAGTTAGCAGCTGAGCACACTAACCATCTGTACCAGCCACAGACTTCCCAAACATTCCATTGAGGTAAAAGATTGGGTTCTTTTTATGGAGAGACTTGAAACTTTTAAGCAGGCTGCATGTGTACCTGTACCCAGCAATTGCTGCTGCATGACTATGAGAAGCCCACTTAACTGCTGTGGAATATGAATTTCCTCATGTGTCAAATGGAGATAAGTTTCTGATCTACAGTCTCATAAGATGAGTGTGAAGAAGAGATGTAATAAAGGAGGAGAGAGTTAAATGGAGGAGACTGGTGGGCATTAGACTCAATGAACGATAGGTTTTCTTGTTAGGGAAATCTGAGACTATGTTCTAAGACCAATCACTACATATTCTGTCTTGGTTTGTACATTTACTGAAATTAAGAATCATGATGTGTATTAAAAATTCTCTCAATGACACTCAACTTTACTGAAGCATAGGAAATAACTGGGAACTGTAATAGTTCTAAGAAATGGAATAAAATGAAGTGACGGTAAATAAAAAGAAAGGAGTTATCATCTGGCTTTTCCAAATTAATTAGCATACACACATTCAATTATTCATACCTTAAGGAACTCATTTAAACAATCAGGTATCCCATAAATATTCATCTTATTTACCTTCAGTGTCTCTGTCATTAGGATTGGAAATTGGCAGTGTTTTCTCAATATATTTCACAACTGATTGCTTTGAAAAAAATTACCTGGGACTCAATTTGTATGTTATTAATGGTGGAAATGATCTGCCACATGGATGCTGAATTAACAAAGGGGTGCTGTGTGCTCCTTGTCCTCTCCTGGCAGCCTGCATTATCTATGTGAAAGGCATGAGCTCTCTCAGGGCTGACAGAGGGGATTGAAGAGGTGTGTTACTGACCTTCAGCCACTAGCAAGTGCTCTTGAATAGCTTTTTAGGGAGATTAGGTCCAGGGCCAGAGGAATTAAGCACCTACACCTGTAGTTCGAATTTGTCAGAAAGGCAGAAAGAATGTGTTTTTTAACTGTGAAAGCACTGTGCCACCAACACAGACATGGCCCCAGATAACTTGGTTCTTCAAGATAACATTGGCCCAGAAAACAATAGAAGAGAGGGAACTGAATCAACACTCATTGTGTAATCTGCAGTGTCCAGTGCAAAATGAAAATGTGGGGGGCCCCCTGCTCAAAATTAAGAATTTTAAGGCAGTGACAGTGGGCCATGAATGTCTGTACATAACATATGCCCTTGAAGCCAGCCATATGTGCAATATACTATCTTCTTCTCAACAGTCCAATCATAATAAGCAACAAATGGGGGACTAGTCATCATTTTTGGTTATTAAGAAATGAGTTTAACCTTATAAATACTATTTATTGGAAGATGGCAGACTAGACAGATGTACTATCCAGATTTGCTACAACAAAGACCTGAGAAATCAAGTGAAATAGAAACAGATGACAATCCTGGAACTTAGAGCTTCAAAGGAAAGTATAAAGAGGTAAACTGCATACCAATTAGAGGTAGAAACTGAATGAAAACTGTGAACAAGGAGGCATATGGAGCAACAAATTGCCAATGGGCCCAGCACAGCATGGCCATTTTGAATTATGCAAGCAGCATTCTGATTGAGGCAGGAAACACAAAACTGGATCACCCAGGATAGCACCATCACCCACATCAGTAATTGGTGACCACAGAGGTGATCTCCCCCCATCTCTCACAACATGCTTGTGGTCACACATATAGCCCTCCTTCCTCATACACAGCAGCCAGTCAAATCCCCACCTGGTACCAGTGCTGTGCTGCATTTTCTTTATTTTATTTTATTTTATTCTTCTCAGTTCTTTCCTCCTCACTGTTTTTTTCTCTTTTCTTTCTTTTTCTTATGCTTCACCACTTTTTGTTTGATCCCCAAAAGCAGACACCCTGTCCTCGCCACCTCCCCAGTCAACAGCACCTGCTCTCATACCTCCTCAGTTGGTGGTGGGCACTCCTGTGGAGTGAGTGAGCATCACAATTCCACTGCAGCTGTATTTGACAGCTAGTGCATGTGTCAGTGTTGTGCTGCTTTTTTTCTTTTCCCCCTTTATTCTTAATTCTTCCCTTTCTCACTCATTTATTTCCTTGGTTTCTTTTGATTTTTTCTTCCTCTACATCTTCTTTTTCTGATCCTACAAAGTGGGGCCCTGCCCATTGTTACCTCTACTACCAGCACCACACACCCTTGACCCTCCACAGTCAGTGATGTTTGCTCCCATGCAGCAAGCACCATTTCCACTGCAGGCATGTTTGGTAGCTGTGCTTGCAGCAATATTGTGTCTCCTTTTCTTTTTTAATTTTTCTTTCTTCATAGCCCTTCCCCCTTCCCTTACCCCTGGTTTTGTTATTTTTTAAACGTTATTATTCTTCTTTCTTCCCTCTGCATTTTTTTTTTTTTTTTTGATCCTGTGGAGAAGACACCCTGTCCAACAGTCTCTGTGGTCAGTAATGCCTGCCTCTGCCACCTCTGCAGGTGACAGTGTATGATCCTGCAGAGCAGGAGCCCTATCTCCTACCAACTCTGCAATAAGCAGTGCCCACACCTGGCTCTCCACAGTAGGTGGTGCACACTCTCATGATGCCACTACTGTGCTAAGTTTTGCCTCTTTCCTTCCTTCCTTCCTTCCTTTTTTGTTTCTCTCTCTCTCTCCCTTCCTTTCGTTTTTCTTCATAGTCCTTCTCTCTTCTTCCTTATTTTCCATTTTTGTCATCCTCTCCTCTCTCATTTTTATCTCATCAGTCAGGAGCCAGTGACCCTACCCAGCCATACCTGCCACATCTGCAAAACCACCCACTGGGTGAGTGTCACCACCCACTCTAGCACCACTAAATTGATGGAAGAAAGTAGCCAAGGCCCTCAGCCTGTCCTCAGCTGCTGCATATGACCAGAGATTAGAGACTCATGCTCACACTCCCCAAAATTACCAAATAGCAGGAGACATGTAGTGAGCTCAGTGCAGCCAAACTAGTGACCAATGCAACAACCCTATCTTGTTGTATGCATATATTAAAATAAAACAAAATAAAAAATCAGAGTGAAGCAAACCAGCATACAATCAACAAACTAATAAAATAATACCACAATGTTTCAGAGACAACAGACAACTTCAAATCTTCCCCTACCCCAAAACAAGTGTGTGTGTGGGGATAAGATGGCTCAAGCAAGTAACCAAAAAACAGGACCAGAAAATATTACAGAAGACATGCTATTGGAGTTATCTGATAAGGAATTCAAAAGAATTATACTTAGGTCCCTTCAGCAGATGAAGAAAGAGATCAAGGAAAACAAAGACTATATCAAAGAATTATAGATAAGATCAAGGAAAACATAAACAAAACTATAGAAAAATTCAGGAAAACAGCACAAGAACAGATTGAGAAAATAAATGGAAAATTAGAAATCATACAAAAACAATAAATAGAATTCTAGAAGATTAATTCTAAAATTTCAGAACTAGGTGACACTTTGGAAAGGCAGAGGAGTTGAATTGAATCTATGGAAGACAGTATTAGCAAAATTGAAAACAAGCCTCTTAATAGTAATCGTTAGAGGAATAATCAAGGGGGAAAAAAAAGAAGAGGATGATGAAGAAGAAGAAGAAGAAGAGAGCCTAAGAATTATGTAGGACACTATCAAGAGGAATAACATACATGCAACCAGAATTCCAGAACAGGAAGAGACAAAAAAAGCAGACAAAATTGTGAAAGATTTTTTTTGGAAAAAAACTTCACAAATATCAGAGAGATGTAAAGATATGCATTAAAGATGCTTAATGAATACAAGATTGGGTAGACCCCCAAAAGAACAAGACATACTATAATTAAACTTCTCAAATCCAAAAGCAGAATAAGAGTTCTGAAAGCAGCTCTGAAAAAAAAAAAAAAAAAAAGTTACCTACAAAAGAGAACCAATAAGACTAAGCTCTGGTTTCTTGGCAGAAACCATGCAGACCATATGGGAAAAGGATGATCTATACAAAACCCTGAAAGAAAAAATATGCCAACCAAGAATTATATATCTAACAAAATTTTCCCTCCAATGCCATGGTAAAATTAAGATATTTCCAGATAAATAGAAATTAGGGGAATTTTTTAAAACCAGACCAAACTTAGAAGAAATGCTAAACAGATTCCTTCAGACAGAGAACCAATGATGGCAGACAACAATCTGAGATTAAGACAAATGACAACATAACCTGGAAGTCAACCCATATATAGAAGTATAAAGAAAAAATAAACCTATAAGACTGAAAATAGAAAACCAGAATGTAAATTTGTAACCAAGGAAAACTAAAAAGAAAAATAGGAAATAAATAGTGTAGCTGCAGAACTTCCAAATTGAGATGAAGTCAAGATAATATCAATCTAGAATTGATTGTCTTAAACTTGGGAAGGTAATGTGTCACCTTAAAGAAAATTAATAAACCTTACCAAAATCAAAAAGAAGAAAACCATAAAGTCAGGAAACACTGAAACAATAGTGTGGTAGTTAAGTTTGTGTGTCAACCTGGCTGGACCTGCTTGAGTGGTTGGGCAGCTGGATATATAGTGTTCCGCATGATGAGACTGGTAATCAACTCCATGGTGGAATCTAGTGTGAGCAGCTGAGTAACTGCCTTAGGGATGTGTATATCCCTGCTTCTTGTATACCAGGAGAAGCCTTGGGGAATGGTCCCTAGCGTATAGCATGCTTGAACCCTACATGTAGTCATGCCATTGTTCAGCAGCCTGCCATGCTCTGCCAACCTGGGGACATTCAATGGACTTGAATTAATGGCCTGCCATGTGGTTTGGTAACATCAGGATTGTGCCATTTTGTTTGTTGACCTTGGGCTTGTTAGCCTCCACATCCAGTAGCTACTGAAGAGTGAAGAGATGCCTCTAGCTTCAGTGGCCAGGAGCAAGAGGCAGAGCTGAAGTCGAAAGTCGAGGGGCTTTCACCCAGCCCCTAGAGCTTGGCACTTTGAACTTGGACTTCTAGCCTCCCTAACTGTAAAAGAATAAACTCCTGTTTATTGTAACCAGAACAAATAACAACAAAGGAAATGATAAGAAAATCCATAAACAAAATGAACTCACTATGGGAAAAAATGTATAAAGCAAAGAAATCAGCAACACTACAAAAATATAAAAAAAGGCACAGCAAAATGATAGCAATAAATTCATACATATTGATAATTACCCTGAATGTAAATGGATTAAACACACCAAGCAAGAGAAAGAAAGTTGCAGAAATGATAAAACACGAGTCATCAATATGCTGCCTAGAAGAGACACACCTGAGACACACACAAAAAAATATACTAAAATTCAAAGGTTGGAAAAAATGTATGTTGTTCTTGTTAGGTGCCATTGAGTCATCTCCAACTCATGGCAACCTTATGTATAGCAGAACAAAGCACTACCTGGTCCTGTGCTAGTTCCATGATCCTAGCTGTACCTGAGCCCATCACTGTAGCCACTGTGCCAATCCATCTTGTTGAGAGTCTTCTCCTCTTTCACTGACTTTCCACTTTACCAAGCATGATATCCTCCAGCGAACCGTCTTTTCTTATAACATGACCAAAGTAGGTGAGATGAAGTCTGGCTATTCTCACTTCCAATGAGCATTCTGGCTGCACTTCTTCCAGGAAAGATTTGTTAGTTATTTTAGCAGTCCATGGTACTTTAGGCATTCTTCACCAACACAACTCAAAAGCATTGACTCTTCTTTGGTCTTCCTTATTCATTGTCCAGCTCTCACATGCATATGAAGCAATTGAAAATACCATGGCTTGTGTCACGTGCACCTTGGTCCTTAAGGAGACATCTTTGCTCTTCAGCACTTGAAAGAGGTCCTTTGCAGCAGATTTGCCCCATGCAATACATTGTCTGATGTCTTGACTGCTGCTTCCACTGGTGTTGATTGTGGAACCAAGTAATATGAAACCTTTGACAACTTCAATCTTTTCTTCATTTATCATGATGCTGCTTATAGGTCCAGTTGTGAGGATGTTAGTTTTCTTTACATTGAGGTGTAATCCATACTGCAGACTGTATTCTTCAATCTTCATCAGTAAGTGTTTGAAGTCATCTTCACTTTCAGCAGGCAAAGTTGTGTCATCAGCATATCACAGGTTGTTAATGATTCTTCCTCCAATCCCTATGCCACATTCTTCTTCATATAGTTCAGCTTCTCGGATTATTTGCTCAGCATACAGATTGAATAAGTATGGTGAAAGGATAAAATCTGACACACTCCTGTCTTGATTTTAAATCATGCAGTGTCTCTTTGTTTTGTTCGAATGACAGCCTCCTGGTCTATGTACAGGTTCCTCATGAGTACCATTAAGTGTTCTGGAATTCCCATTCTTCACAATGTTATCCACAATTTGTTATGATCCAAATATTGAACACTTTTGCATAGTCAATAAAACACAAGTAAACATCTTTCTGATAGTCTTTGCTTTGAGCCAAGATCCTTCTGATATCACCAATGACATCCCTCATTCCACGTCCTCTTCTGAATCCAGCTTGCATTTCTGGATGTTCTCTGTCTATATACTACTGCAACAATTTTTGAATTATGTTCAGTAAGATTTTACTTCCATGTGATATTAATGATTTTGATAATTTCCATATTCTGTGGTACCACCTTTCTTTGGAATGGTTACAGATATGGATATCTTCCAGTTAGTTGGCCAGGTAGCTGTCTTCCAATTCTCCTGGCATAGCTGAGTGAGTGCCTCCAGCACGGTATCCATTTGTTGAAACATCTCAATGGGTATTCTGTCAATTCCTGGAGCCTTGTTTTTCACGACTTCCTTTAGTCAACTTCAACTTCTTCCTTCAAAACCATTGGTTCTTGACGATATACCACCTCCTGAAATGGATGAGCATCGACCAATTCTTTTTGCTACAATGATTCTGTTTATTCCTTCCATCTTTTGATGTTTCCTGCATCATTCAATATTTTACCCATAGAATCTTTCAATATTGCAACTCAAAGCTTAATTTTTTTTCTTCAGTTTGTTCAGCTTGAGATATGCTGAGCATGTTCTTCCCTTTTGGTTATCTAACTCCAGGTCTTTGCACATTTCATAATAATTGACTTTGTCTTCTTGAGCTGCTTTTTGAAATCTTCTGTTCAGCTCTTTTATCTTGTCATTTCTTCCATTTACTTTAGCTACTTTCCATTCTAGGGCAAGTTTCAGAGTCTCTTCTGACATCCATTTTGGTCTCTGCTTCCTTTGCTGTGTTTTCAATGACCTTTTGCTTTCTTCATTGATGATGTTCTTGATGTCATCCCACAATTCATCTTATTTTCAGTCATTGGTGTTCAATGTGTCAAATCTTCTTTTAATTGCCTTCAACTTCAACTTGAACTTTCATATGAACAATTGATGGTCTGTTCAACAGTCTGCTCTTAGCCTTGTTTTGGCTGAAGATGTTGAGCTTCTTCATCACCTCTTGCCACTGATGTAGTCAATATGATTCCTGTGCACTCCATCTGGTGAAGTCCATGTGTATAGCCATCATTTGTGTTGCTGAAAAAGGTATCTGCAATGAATAAGTCGATCTTCCAAAATTCTATCATGCAATCTTCAGCATTATTTCTATCAGCAAGGCCATATTTTCCAGCTACTGATAATTCTTTGTTTCCAACTTTTGCATTCTAATATAGTGATAATCAGCACATCTTTATTGCATATTTGGTCAATTTCAGACTGCAGAAGTTGGTAAAAGTCTTGAATTTCCTCATCTTTGGCTTTGGTGGTTGGTATATAAATTTTAATAATAGTAGTATTAAGTGGCTCTTCTTGTAGGTGTATGGATATTATCCTATCACTGACAGTATGGTACTTCAGGATAGATTTGAAACATTCTTCGTAATGATGAATGCCATGCCCTTCCTCGTCAATGTGTCATTCCCAGCATAGATCATTTGATTGTCTGATTCAAATTGGCCAAAACTGATCCATTTCAGCTCACTAATGCCTAGGATATCAATCTTTATGAATTCTATTTCATTTTTGAAAACTTCCAATTTTCCTAGATTCATATTTCATACATTCCATGTTCCAATTGTTAATGGATCTTTGCAACTGTTTCTCCTCAATTTGAATCAAGCCACTTCAGCAAATGGAGGTCCTGAAAGCTTTACTTTATCTTTATGATTAAGGTTGGTTCTACTCTGATGAGACAGCTCTTTCCCAGTCCTATTTTAGTGCCTTTCAACCTGAGGGGCTCACCTTCCAGTACTGTGTCAGACAATGTTTCACAGCTATTCATAAAGTTGCCCAGTGTGTTAGATTGGGTTCTCTAGAGAGACACAAAAAACCAGCAAAGTATATATATATATATATATATATATATATATATATATATATA
>NW_006921591.1:13268568-13276142 GCF_000298275.1 Orycteropus afer afer
GAACAACCACACAGAACTGGGGTCCAGCCAAGTTGACACACAGCTCCAACTATCACACCCAGTAATGTATCAGACAGTGTTTCTCTGGTATTCATGAGGTTTTTCCCTGGCCAATTTTTTGAGAAGTGGATGGTCTCTTCCTTCTTCTGAGTCTATCTCAGTCTGGAAGTTCCACTGAAACCTGTCCACCCTGGGCAACCCTGCTGGCATTTGAAACACCAATGGTACAGCCTTCAGCCTCACAGCAACATGCAAGCCACCACAGTAGGACAAAGTGACATACAAGTCCATCTCCCTTAGCTGTTCCAAACCTCTCTGTCCACTTCCTGGCCTTCGGCCTACCTGTTCCAGCAGTCAGTGCTGGCTTCTTCTGGCAACCTCTTGCCTTGGTGGGTTCTCTCCCTCCCCTCCCTTACCTAGATTGG
The DNA here is from genome assembly GCF_000298275.1 of Orycteropus afer afer. NCBI lineage: Eukaryota > Metazoa > Chordata > Mammalia > Tubulidentata > Orycteropodidae > Orycteropus > Orycteropus afer. The sequence goes on from NW_006921591.1 coordinate 13,268,994, forward strand.
GGCCACTGGTCCTGGATCCTTCCAGCAGCTTTCTGATTTGGGTGGCTTCTCTCCCTCCCTCCCTTTACCTGGATGGGGGCTTCCAGCCCTTGTTTCTTCTGGCAGCTTCCTGCTTTGGGTTGGAATGGCAAATGGCAATCAAAAAAGGGCATGAATAGCAATATTAATTTCTGATGAAATATAAGGCAAAAACAAGCAAAAGAGACAAGGAAGGATATTATATAATAATAAAAGTTTAACACAAACAAGAGGACATGACCATAGTAAATAACTACACACTCAGTGAAAGAGTCCCCCAAAACATTAATCAAACTTTAATAGAACTGAAAAGAAAATAGTTAATTCCACAATAATTATATCATTGTTAGGTGTCATTGAGTCAACTCTGATGGTTCAAACCCACCAGCCACTCCTCGGAAGGAAAATTGGGCAATCTACTTCTGTAGTGATACCATCTCAGAAACCCAAGGATCCAATGGATCTTGATCATATGCCACCTCCTGAAATGGATGAACATTGATCAATCTTTTTGGTATAGTGACTCTGTGTATTCCTTCCACCTTCTTCTGATGTTTGCTGCATCATTCAATATTTTCCCCACAGAATTTTTCAGTACTTCAACTCAAGGCTTCAATTTTTTCTTCAGTTCTTTCAGCTTGAGAAATCCCAAGCGTGTTCTTCCCTTTTGGTTTTCTAACTCCAGGTCTTTGCACATTTCATTATAATAATTGACTTTGTTTTCTTGAGCTGCTCTTTGAAATCTTCTGTTCAGCTTTTTTGTCTTGTCATTTCTTCCATTTTCTTTAGCTACTCTGCATTCAAGAGCAAGTTTAAGAATCTCTTCTGACATCCATTTTGGTCTTTTCTTCCTTTACTGTCTTTTGAATATCTTTTTGCTTTCTTCATGGATGATGTTCTTGACGTCATCTCATAATTCCTTTGGTTTTCAGACATTGGTGTTCAATGTATCAAATCTGTTCTTCAGATGACCTCTAAAGTGAGGAGGGATATAATCAAGGTCATATTTTGGCTCTCTTGGACTTCCTTTAATTGTCTTCAGGTTAAAATTGAATTTGCATATGAGCAGTTGATGGTCTGTTCCAGAGCCAGCTCCTGACCTTGTTTTAGTGGAAAACTGAGCTTCCCCATTGCCTCTTTCCACAAATGTAATTGATCTGATTCCTGTGAAATCCATTTGGCGAAGTCCACGTGTATGGCCACCATTTATGTTGAAAAAGGTATTTGCCATGAAAAAGCCATTGGTCTTGCAAAATTCTATCATGTGGTCTCCAACATCATTTCTTTCACTAAGACCATATTTTCCAACTACCAGTGATTCTTCTTTGTTTCCAACTTTTGCATTCCAATCATCAGTAATAATAAACATATCTTGATTGCATGTTTGGTCAATTTCAGACTGAAGAATTTGGTAAAAGTCTTCAATTTTCTCGTATTTGGCTTTGGTGGTTGGTTTATAAATTTGAATAATAGGCATAATGCCTAAGTCATTTGACTCATAACTAGAAGTCTGGTGGTTCAAACCCACCAGCCACTCCTTGGAAGGAGGGTTGGACAATCTACTTCTATAGTGATACTGCCTCAGAAACCCAAGGTGGGGTCACTATGAGTTGGATCCAACTCTACAGCAGTGAGTTTTGAGTTTTATATTAACTGGTCTTCCTTGGATGCATATGAATATTATCCTATCACTGATAGCATTGTACTTCAGGATAGATCTTGAAGCATTCTTTGTGACTATGAATGCCACACAATTCCTCTTCAATTGGTCATTCCAGGCATTGTAGAATATATGGCTTTCTGATTCAAAATGGCCAAAATCAGTCCATTTTAGTTCACTAATGCCACTCCTCGGAAGGAAGGTTGGGCAATCCTACTTCCGTAGTGATACTGCCTCGGAAACCCAAGGAGGGGTCGCTATGAGTCGGGGCCGACTCGACGGCACATAACAACAACAACAACAATGCCTAGGATATCAAACTTTATGCATTTCATTTCATTTTTTTACAACATCCAATTCACCTAGACTCATACTTCATACATTCTATGTTCTGATTATTATTGGATGTTTGCTGCTATTTCTTCTCATTTTGAGTCATGCCACATCAGCAAATGGAGGTCCTGAAAGCTTTAGTCCATCCACATCATTAAGGTTGAATTTACCGTGAAGTGGCAGCACTTCACCAGTCATATTTTTAGTGACTTCTGACCTGAGGAGTTCATCTTTTGGCATGATATGGGACAGTATTTCAGGGCTATTTATAAAGTTTTCCAGCAATATATCAGACAGTGTTTCACTGCTACTCATAAGGTTTTCAATGGCCAATTCTTTGAGAAGTGGATAGCCTCTTCCTTTTTCTGATTCTGTGTTAGTCTGGAAGCTTCTCTGAAACCTGTCCACCAGGTGTGACCCTGCTGGTATTTGAAATACCAGTAGCATAACCTCCAGCCTCACAGCAACACACAAGCCACCACTGTATGACAAACTTGACAGAAGAATGGTGGAGATATGTCAATGCCAAGTATTTTTTTCCAATCTATAGTTTTCCTTTTTACCCTTTTGGAGAAGTCTTGTGATGCGATGCACATAAGAATTTAATTTTTCTAAGGTCTCGGTCATCTAGGATTTCTTCCACTGCTTGTGCATTTTGGGTTATGCTTGATAGTCTATTTATGATATAAATTAAGGCCCGTAGGCTTTTCCCTATTTTATCTTTGATGAACTTTATGGTTTTGCATTTTACAGTTGCCTTTGATCCATCTGAAATTCATTTTTGTGTATGGTGTGAGGTATGGATCTTGTTTCATTTTTCTGCAAGTGGATATCCAATTTTGCCAGTGTCATTTGTTAAAGAGGCTATCTCTACCCTGTTTAATGGGTTTTGGCCCTTTGTCAAAAATCAGCTGTCCATAGATGGATGGGTCTATTTCTGGGTTCTTGATTCTGTTCCACTGATCTATTTTCTATCATTGTATCAATACTATGTTGAGTACTGTTGCTGTATAGTGAGTTGTAAGATCAGGGAGTGTGAGACCTCCTGCTTTGTTTTTCTTCTTCAGCAGTGGTTTGCTTATTCAAGGTATCTTTCCTTCACATATGAAGTTAGTGATTGGTTTTTCCATGTCTTTAAAGAATGCTGAGGAAATCTGGATCAAGACTGCATTAAATGTATAGATTGTTTTGGGTGGTATTGACATTTTCACAATATTCAGCTTTCTTGTCCATGAACAAGACATATTCTTCCATTTACATAGGTCTCTTGTAGTTCCTTGTAGTAGTGTTTTGTAGTTTTCTTTGCATAGGTCTTTTGTGTCTCTAGTAAGATTTATTCGTAAGTATTTTCTCTTTTTGGTAGCTATTATAAATGGTATTATTTTCCTTATTTCCTTTTCTGAGAGCCCTTTTTTGATGTAGAGGAATCCAACTGATTTTAGTATGTTGATCTTATATTTTTGCACTTTGCTTAATCTTTCTATTAGTTCCAGTAATTTTTTGCTGAGTCTTTTTGGTTTTCTATGTATAGGATCATGTCATCTGCAAAGAGAGATAGCTTTCCTTCTTCTTTGCCAATTTGAATGCCTTTTATTTCTCTTTCTTGTCTTATTGCCCTGACTAGTTCTTCTAATACAATGTTAAATAGAAGTTGTGATAGAGGGCATCTTTGTCTGATTCCTGTTCACAGGAGGAATGCTTTTTGTCTTTCTTTATCGACAGTAATGTTGGCTGTTGGTTTTGCATATATGTCCTTTATTATGTTAAAGATTTTCACTTCCATTCCTATTTAGCTGAGAGATTTGAACAGGAATGGGTATTGGATTTTATCAAATACCTTTTCTGCATCAATTTATATGATCATATGGTTCTTTTCTTTTGTTTTATTTATGTGATGGATTGAGTTCATTGTTTTTCTGATGCTGAAGCATCCTTCCATATCTGGTATGAATCTCACTTGGTTGTGGAGTATTATTTTTTTTGATATGTCATAGGATTCTGTTGGCTAGGATTTTGTTGAAGATTTTTGCATCTATATTCATGAGGGATATTGGTCTGTAGTTTTTCTTTTTAGTTGTGTCTCTACCAGGTTTTGATATCAGGGTTATGCTTGCTTCATAGAATGAACTATGGAGTATTCCAGCATTTTCTGTGTTTTGGAATTGTTTGAGTAGTTTAAGTATCTGTTCTTCTCTAAAGGTTTGATAGAATTCTTCAGTAAAGTCATCTGGGCCAGGACTTTTATTGTGGGGAATATTTTTAAATGACCTGTTCATTTTCTTCTTTTCTTATGGCTCTGTTCAAGTATTCTATCTCTGACTGGGTAAGTTTAGGTATGTCTTGTGTTTTTAGAAATTTGTCCACCTCTTCTAGGTTCTCAAATCTGTTGGAGTACGGTTCTTCACAATATTCTGTTATTTTTTTTTTTTTTTTTTTGGTTGGTTCTGTTGTGATGTCATCCATTTCATTTAATATTCTTGTTATTTGCACCTTCTCTTTCTTTTCCTTCATTTAATTTGCCAGTGGTGTGTTGATTTTGTTAATCTTCCGTAAGAACCAACTCCTTGTCTTGATGATTTTCTCTACTTTTTTTTTCTGCTTCATTTATTTCTGCTCTGATCTTTATAATTTCTTTTTTTTTCTGGATATTGCAGATATCTTTCATTGCTTTTTTTTCCTAAGTGTTGATATTGTTGAGTTAAAGTGTTGATTCTGACTCTTTCTTCTTTTTAGATGTATGCATTTATTGCTATAAATTGACCTCTAAGTACTGCTTTCTCTGTGTTCCAAAGGTTTTGGTAAATTGTGTTTTCATTTTCATTTGTTTCTAGGAATTATTTTATTCCACACTTTATTTCTTTTATTGCCCAGTAATTTTTGAGCAGTGTATTATTCACTATTCAGTTTCCTCATATTTGATTTTTTCCCTTGGTTTTCCTAGAATTAATTTCTAATTCTATAGCATTGTGATTTGAGAAGATGCCTTGTAGTATTTCAATGTTTTCAAATGTATTAAGGCTTGTTTTGTAGCCTAATATATGATCTATTCTGGAGAATGAGCCATGTGCACTGAAGAAGAATGTATATAGTGCTTTTTTGGGGGTGGAGTGTTTTGTATATGTCTATGAGGTCAAGTTGGTTGATTGTGCTGTTGAGATATTCTGTATATATATATATATTTTTTTTCTAATTGTTCTTTCCTTCCTTGAAAGTGATGTGTTAAAATCTCCTACTACTATTGTAGAAGGAGCTCTGGTAGCATAGTGGCTAAAGCACTTGACTGCTAACCAGAAGGCTGGCGGTTCAAACCCACCAGTCACTCCTCGGAAGGAAGGTTGGGCAATCCTACTTCCGTAGTGATACTGCCTCGGAAACCCAAGGAGGGGTCGCTATGAGTCGGGGCCGACTCGACGGCACATAACAACAACAACAACTATTGTAGAATTGTCTATTTTTCATTTCAGTTCAGTTAATGTTTGCTTTATGTATTTTGGAATTCTTTCATTGGGTACTTAGATATACCACATATAGTGCCCTTCTTTGTCCCTTAGGCCTGTTTTCACCTTGAAGTCTATTTTATCAGAAATTAATATTTCCAGTGCTGCTCTTTCTTGGTTGCCATTAACTTGATATTTTTCCTTCCACCCCTTGATTTTTAATTTATTTTTATCATTGTGTCTAAGGTGGGTCTCTGGTAGGCAGCAAATTGATGGGTCTTTTATTCTTATCCAATATGCCACTCTCTTTCTCTTGACTGGTGCATTTAGTCCATTCACATTCAGTGTAATTAATGATAGGTATGGATATATTGCTATCATTCAATAGTGTTTTTTTGTTGTGTTGTTAGAGATTTTTTGTTTGTTTGTTCCAAATATTTTTGTGTGCTGATTTTATTTTGTTATCGAATACTTTTTTTTCTATTTTCTTCATTATTGTTGATTTTGTGTTTACTAAGCCCTTGTGATTTTCTTCTTTCTCAGTTTTGTTAGAAGGATTGCTAATTTTCTTTGTGGTTACCTTGAAGTAAGTACTTATCTCCTTAAGTTTGGAACAGTCTGTTCTATAAAGGCAATGTCCTGACTTCCTTTCCATTTGGAAGTTTTGTAATTATCACACTTATTCCCTCTATTTCTTTTGTTCTTGGTGTCAATTACAGATTGAGATCTCTATTTCTCTGTTTACATTTTTTGTGAGCTTATTTTGGGAATCATTTTTTTGGGTTTGTTTCTGGTTGGTGCTGTCAAGTGTCCTCATTTTGCTTTGTTGTTCTTTGCTGTGGATCTTCTGTTGGAAGGACTCCCTTTAGCATTGCTTGTATGATTGGTCTAGTTTTCACAAATTCCTTTAATTTCTGTGTGTCTTGGAATATGTTAATTTCACCCTCATATTTGAGGGACAGTTTGGCTGAATATACAATTCTAGGTTGACAATTCTTTTCCTTCAAGATTTTCTATGTGTCATCCCATTGCTTTCTTGCTTGCATGGTTTCTGCTGAGAAATCAGAGCTTAGCCTTTTGGTTGCCCATTTTATGTAACATTTCATTTTTCCTGAACTTTTCTCAAGATGTTTCTTTGTCTTTGGTTTTGGAAAGTTTGATTATGACTTTCTCTTGGTGTCTATCCTGTACAGGGTTCATTGAGTTTCTTGGATGGATATCTTTTCATTTTTCATGATATGGGAGAAATTTTCTGATAGCAAGTGTTCCAATTTTCTCAGTTTTTGGTTTTTTTTTTTTTTTTTTTTTTTTTTCCCTTCCTCTGGTTCCAAAATTTCAATCAAGCATATGTTATTTCTTCTCATGCCACCTCTTTTAACTCTTACATTTTCTTTATTTCTCTTAAATCATTGTTCCAATTTTTCCTTATGCAAACTGGCCTCAAGTGATTTGTCTTCTACCTGGGAAATGTGTTCTTCAGCCATTTTCCATCTACTCTTTTGTCCTTCCAATGTGTCATCTATCTCCATAATTTGTGTTCGTCTTCTGGATTTCTCGTAGTTGCTTTTGTATGATTTCTAAGTGTGCATTTATTTTGTCATTTTGATCTTGAATTATTTTCCTGAATACTTCAAGGGTATTGTCTGTTTTCTCCTTGCTTCTGTTTATGGTTTCCTTGAGATCTTAGAAGGATATATATAT
>NW_006921591.1:13277087-13304788 GCF_000298275.1 Orycteropus afer afer
AACTTGCCCTTGAGTGAAGAGTAGCTAAAGCAAATGGAAGAAATGACAAGATAAAAGAGCTGAACAGAAGATTTCAAAGAGCAGCTTGAGCAGACAGAACCAATTATTATAGTGAAATATGCAAAGACCTGGAGTTAGAAGACCAAAAGTGAAGAACACACTCAGCATTTCTCAACCTGAAGGGACTGAGGAAAAATTTAAGCCTTGAGTTGAAATATTGAAAGATGCTATGAGCAAAATATTGAATGATGCAGGAAGCATCAAAAGAAGATAGAAGGAATACACAGAGTCACTGTACCAAAAAGAACTGGTAATCTTCTTCCATTTCAGGAGGTAGCATATGTTCAAGAACGAATGGTACTGAAGGAAGAAGTTGAAGCTGCACTGAAGGAAGTGGCAAAAAACAACACTCCAGGAACTGATGGAATACCCATTGAGATATTTCAATAAACAGATGCCCTGCTGGAGGCACTTACTTGCCTATGCCAGGAGATTTGGAAGACAGCTACCTGGCCAACTGACTTGATGAGATCCATATTTGTTCCCATTCCAAAGAAAGGTGATCCAACAGAACGTGGAAATTATCGAACAATATCATTAATATCACATGAAAGTAAAATTTTACTGAAGATAATTCAAATATGATTGCAGCAGTATATTGACAGAGAACTTCCAGAAATGGAAGCTGGCTTCAGAAGAGGTTGTGGAACAAAGGCTATCATTGCTGATGCCAGAAGGATCTTGGCTGAAAGAATACCAGAATGATGTTTACTTGTGTTTTATTGACTATGTAAAAGTATTTGATCATGTGGATCATAATAAATTATGACTAACATTGAGAAGAATGGGAATTCCAGAACACTTAATTGTACCCATGAGAAACCTGTTCATAGATCAGGAGTCTGTCATTTGAACAGGACAAGGAGACACTTAAAATCAAGACAGGAGTGTGTCAGGGTTGTATCCTTTCACCATAGTTATTCAATCTGTATACTGAGCAAATAATCCAAGAAGCTGGACTATATGAAGAAGAATGTGGTATCAGAATTGGAAGAAGAATAATTAACAACCTGTGATATGTTGATGACACAACTTTGCTTGCTGAAAGTGAGAATGACTTGAAGCACATATGATGAAGATTGAAGAATATAGTCTGCAGTATGGATTACATCTCAACATAAAGAAAACAAAAATCCTCACAATGGACCAATAAGCAGCATCATGATAAATGGAGAAAAGATTGAAATTGTTGAAGACTTCACATTGCTTTGTTCTACTATCAACACCAATGGAAGCAGCAGTCAGAACATCAGACAATATATAGCACTGGGCAAATTGACTGCAAAGGAACTCTTTCAAGTGATGAAGAGCAAAGATATCTCCTTGATGACTAAAGTGCACCTGACACAAGCCATGGTATTTTCAATCTCCTCTTATGCATGTGAGAGCTGTATAACAAATAAGGAAGACTAAAGAAGGGTTGATGCTTTTGAGTTGTGGTGCTGGCAAAGAATGCTGAAAGTACCATGGACTGCTAAAAGAACTAACAGATTTGTCCTGGGGGAAGTGCTGCCTGACTGGTCCTTGGAAGCAAGAATGGCCACTTTGTCTCACATACTTTGGTTATGTTATCAGATAGGACCATTTGCTGGAGAAGGACATCATGCTTGGTAAGGTGAAGCGTTGATGAAAGAGGGGAAGGCCCTCAATGAGATGGATTGACAGAGTGGCTGCGGTGATGGGCTCAATTATATCAAGGATCATGGAGCTGGCTCAGGACCAGGTGATGTTTCATTCTACTGTGCATAAAGTTGCTACGAGTTGGAGATAACTCGATGGCCCATAACAACAACACATATGTACACACACACACACACAAATACAAATATCTATATTTCTATCTTTCTATATCTGTATCTATCTATATATCTTTTGAGTTCCTTATCAGATAGCTCTATCACTTGTTCTTCTTCAGGGAGAATTCTTAATTCTTTAGTTTGGACAATTTTTCTACTATCATGTCCTGTTCTTTATTGTTTGTTTGATTTGAAGTTGTCTGTCATTCCTAGACATTTTGAACTGGTTGTCTTTGTTAGTTATGTACTGATTTGTTTCACCCTGGTTTTATGTTTTGCTTTGTTTTAATATACCTGGAAGTGTGGTGCAGGTGTACTTCTTTGGTTGTTAGCTTGGCTGTTCTGGGTTGCTCTCCAACTTTCTCTGTGTTGGTGGAGTAACTGGTGGAGATGTGGGTGCAGGTCTCTGGTTATCATGAAGAGTAGTTGCAATTGGGACAAACAGGTGTTGTCCACAATCTGTCATTGTGGGGTAAGGTGTTTTGTGTAGTAGCTATGGCTGACTAGTGGAGGGTTAATGTGTTCCTCCCATTTGATGAGGTAGGGAAAAAAAAAAGAGAAAAATAGGAAGCCTAGGAGAAGAAGGAGAGATAAAAATATAGAATAAAAATAGATGATAAGAAATAGGGTAAAAGGAAAAAGAATATAAGAAAAAGAGAAAAAACAAAAGTGGGTGGTAAGAGGGATGAAGGTTTGGTAAAAAGGAAAGAAGACTGAGGAGGTACAGGAGTAAGTGATCAAATAGAAAGGGATAAATATTGGGTAAGATAAAAGTAGAAAAATGAAGAGAGAATTCAGGAGGTATTTTAAAATTTATACTTAGTCAGTGGCCCTGGGATCTGGCTGTTGTAGCAAGATCTACTCATTCACCGAGTATATAAGTACCTGTGTAGGAGAAAGTAGGTTGGTGGAAAAAGTGACCTCCAGGAGAGAAGGCTAAAGGTTGCTTTTTGTGCTTAGTGTGAGATAGTTCAACTAATGATACAGCCTCTGCTTCCTTTTGGAGAAGTTTGCTGATGGTGGTGTTCAGCCATCAGTCAAAGCCTTGCAATTCAAACCCACTGGCTGCTCTAAAGGAGAAAGAACAGCCATCCTCTGTGAGGATTCTGGAGACCTGAAATACCAGGTCTCATTTCCTCTCTGTGTTAAGAAGGTTTGCTAAGAGTTGAGCCCACTGCCATGGATCTGATTTGGGGTTTTGTTTATTCAGAGAGAGTTTCTCTTCCCTTTCCCTTACTCACTCTGGGACTCTGTGACAGCTTATGCCGCTAAGGGAGTCCTGATTCATTTCCCAACACAATCTTTGCTCACTTGTACTGCTTTAGTTCACCTTGAAATCTTCCTGCTCTGTCTATTCTGTGTCGTTAACTCCTGTGGATTCTGTGAAGTTTTTCTTTCTTTCTTTTTCTTTTTTTTTTTGTTTCCTTTCCTTTCTTCCTGGACCTCCTTTGGGGTTCTAATGACTTCTCTTTGGCTTGGCCAGCTAGCCACCTTTTTATTTTTCCTTCCCCCTTTCTTTGTCTTTACTGGATCTAACACTTGATCTTTTCATTAGATGCTCATAGCTCCAGTGTAATTATCTGTATCTGTTTTACTGAGTTTTGAGAAACCCTTTCTCTGCTGAAAGAGGGTTGCATCATGCAGTCTTATAGTAGGATGTCATTCCTTTATGGAGTCCTTCCATTGTCTTTTGATGCTTCCTGAGTCATTCAATATTTTGCCCATCCAAAAAACCCAAACTCACTGACATCGAGTCAATTCTGACTCAGAGCAATCCCCTTTGAGTTTCCAAGGCAGTAAATCTTTACAGAAGTAGATTGCCCAGTCTTCCTTCCATGGAGTGGCTGGTGAGTTTGAACTGTCAATTTTCTGGTTATCAGTCAAATGCCTTGGGTACTACGCCACCAGAACTCCTTATTTTGCCCATAGAAACTTTCAGTATTGTAACTCGAGGCTTGAATTTTTTCTTCAGCTGTTTCACCTTGAGAAACGCTGAGTGTGTTCTTCCTTTTTGGTTTTCTAACTCCAAGTCTTTGCACATTTCATTATAATAATTGACTGTTTTCTTGAGCTGCTCTTTGAAATCCTCTGTTCAGCTCTTTGTCTTGTCAACTCTTCCATTTGCTTTAGCTACTCTTCATTCAAGGGCAAGTTTCAGAGTCTTTTCTGACATCCATTTTGGTCTTTTCTTCCTTTCCTGTTTTTTTAATGACCTTTAGCTTTCTTCATTGGCGATGTTCTTGATGTCATCCCACAGTTTGTCTGGTTTTCAGTCACTGGTGTTCAATGTGTCAAATCTATTCTTCAGATGGTCTCTAAATTCAGGTGGGATATAGTCAAGGTCATATTTTGGCTCTTGTGGACTTCTTTTAATTTTCTTCAGCTTCAACTTGAACTTGCATATGAGCAATTGATGGTCTGTTGAACAGTCAGCTCTGAGCCTTGATTTGGCTAAGATATTGAGCTTCTCCATCACCTCTTTCCACAGATGTAGTTGATCTGATTTCTGTGAATTTCATCTGGTGATGTCCCCATGGTTCACTACCATCTATGTTGTTGAAAAAGCTATGTGCAATGACTAAGTCATTGGTCTTAAAAAATTCTATCACATGATCTCCAGCATCATTTCTATTACCAAAGCCATAGTTTTCAACTACCAGTGATTCTTCTTTACAACTTTTGCATTCCAATCATCAGTAATAATCAATATATCTTGATTGTATGTATAGTCAATTTCAGAGTTTAGATGTTGATAAAAATCTTCAATTTCCTCATCTTTGGCTTTGGTGGTTTGTAAGTAAATTTGAATAATAGTTTTCAATTGCTTCATATGCATGTGAAAGCTAGACAATGAATAAGGAAGTCTGAAGAAGAGTTGATGCTTTTGAGTTGTGTTGTTGGAGAAGAATACTAAAAGTACCATGGTCTGCCAGAGAACAAACAAATCTGTCCTGGAAGAAGTACAGGCAGAATTCTTGGAAATGAGAATGGCTAAAATTCCTTTCACCTACTTTGGTTATATTGTTGGAAGGGACCATTTCCTGGAGAACTATATCATGCTTGGTAAAATGGAGGGTCAGTGAAAAAGGGGAAGGCCCTCAGTAAGATGGGTTGACACAGTGACTGCAATAATGGACTCTGGTATAGCAAGGATTGGGAGGCTGGCACAGGACCAGACAGTGTTTTATTTGTACATAGGGCCACTATGAGTCAGAGCTGACTCAATGGTACCTACTAACAACAACAAAAAAATATTAAGTGGTCTTCCTTGTGGGTGTAGAGATATTATCCTATCACTGACAGTATTGTACTTCAGGATAGATCTTGAAACATTCTTTGTGATGATGAATGCTGTGCTATTCCTCTTCAATTTGTCATTCGCAGCATAGTAGATCATATGGTTGTCTGATTAATAATGGCTGAAACCAGCCCATTGCATCTCACTAATATCTAGCATATTGATCTGTATATGTCCCATTTCATTTTTGACAACTTCCAATTTACCTAGATTCATACTTCATACATTCCACTTTCTGATCATTAATGAATGTTTGCAGCTGTGTCTTCCCATTTTGAGTTGTGCCACATCAGCAAATGGAGGTCCCAAAAGCTTTACTTAACCCACATCATTAAAGTTGACTCTATTCTGAGAAAGTAGATCTTCCCCAGTTGTATTTTGAGTGCCTTCCAACCTGAAGGGCTCATCTTCTGGCAGTATATCAGACAGTGTTTCAGGGCTATTCGTAAAGTTTTCTAGTAATATATCAGACAGTGTTTCACTGCTATTCATAAGGCTTTCACTGGCCAATTCTTTGAGAAGTAGATGGCCCCCTTCCTTTTTCTGAGTCTGTCTTAGTCTGGAAGCTCCACTGAAACCTGTCCACCATGGGTGACCCTGCTGGTATTTGAAATATCAATGGCATAACCTCCAGTCTAACAGCAACATGTAAGCCACCACAGTATGACAAATTGATTGACTAGTGGTGGGCAATAATTGTAGGAGGTTTTAACACACCACTTTTGATGAAAGACAGAAAAATTAGAACAATATTCAGCAACAGATGCAGAAGATCTAAACAACACAATTGACTAACTTGACCTCATAGACATATAGAGAACACAGACAGTTGTAGGCAGCACAACAGGATTCCAATCCACAGAAGAGTGCCTCTTTTCCCAGGATGTCCATAAATATGTTAGAAGCAGACCACACCCCTAGGAAAACTCCCGTTCAATGGATTGGCTCTTGAAAACATATACATCCAATACCATACAAATAACAATTACAAATTTAAATAAATAAATAAATACTGTTTATTGGGTGGTTATTAGAACCAGGCCTTGTGCTAGAGCCTCCTTGCATACTTATCTCTAATCTTAATGTAAAGTATCCAAAATAAACTTTGAAAAACCAGTCGCCATGGAGTTGATTCTGACACATGGCAACCCCATCTGTGTTACAGTAGAAATGTGGTCTACAGAGTTTTCAATGGCAGATTTTTTGAAAGTGGATTGACAGCCCTTTCTTGCAAGATGCCTCTTTGTAGACTCGAACCTCTAACCTCTCAAGGTAGCATCCAAACATATGAACATTTGTACCACCCAGGGACAGTCCATTTTAGAGATAAAGAGGTTGAGTTTTAGGTACAGTAACTGACTCACCAACCCTGGTGACACAGCGGTTAAAGCACTTGTCTACTGTGTTAGGCTGGGTTCTCTAGAGAAGCAAAGCCAGTAAAGCTTAGAGAGAGAGAGAAATTTATCTTAGAAAAGTGGTTCACACACTTACAGAAGTTGGCAAGTCCCAAATTCTTGGATCACACGTCAAGCTGGAGGCTTTTCCCGACTCACTCAGCTTCAGGGGCTGAAGAGCTCAAGGTTGGCAGGCAGTACCAGCTGTTGACTCCAACAAATGATGAATCCAAGGTCTCCAGGCTGAATGGTGGATTGTTCGCTCATAGACAGTTGTAGTCAGCACAATAGGACTGAGATCCACAGAAGAGTGTCTCTTTTCCCATGATGTCCATAAATATATTGGAAGCAAACCACACCCCTAGAGAAACTTCTTTTCAATGGATTGGCTCCTCAAAACATATACATCTGATCCATCATGGGAATAACCCACATCACAATTGCTTAAACCACACAGAATTGTGGTCCAGCCAAGTTGACACACAGCTCCAACTATCGCAGCTACTAACTGAAAGTTTGGCAGTTTGAAATCATCAACCACTCTGTGGGAGAACAATGTGGTCATCTGCTTCCATAAAGATTTACACCCTTAGAAAACCTATGGTACAGTTCTACCTTTTCCCATAGGATCACTATGAGCGGGAATAGACTGGACCACAATGGTTTTGGTTTGGTTTGGAATTGACTCATATAGAGCTAGTAAGGACTAAATTAGGGTGGAAACCCATATTGGTTTGTCTGACTCTAAGACTCCAAGGACCATGTTCTTCCCATGTGGATCATGCTGCTTTGTAGAAATGGAAAATTTGAACTTTTGAAATACAGTATGTACAGTCGGGGGGGGGGACTTTTCTATTTCCAATCATTTTACTTATCTTTAAAGTATTACATCATTGCTCAGCTCCCCACCAGGCTTTCCACTCCTTCCTCCCAACCATAGGAAAGACTGGCCAGAAAAAAGTTACAAAGCAAGTACAAATATGGCTTGGCTCTCTTGCCCTCCAGGCTGCAGACAAAAGCATTGTGTCAAAGGCATACAGTCAGCTAAACTGCATAAATTAGCAGAGCTATTTAGTTTCCAAAGAGAACCTAGTCTAAATTTTTTTGATCAACACTTGAAATAAATTGGATCATGAAAGACCTTTGAAAAGGGAAATGTCTTCAGAATGCAGACTGAGGCCAAGTCTTCCAATTTTTTCATCCCAAATTGTGTAAAAGCCAGGGGGAAGGGAGGATAGCATGGAACAGCCTCTTTAAAGTGCCTTATTGCTTATTGATAAGGTCACAACTCCAGAATATCCTCATCTTCAGAAAGGAAGCCTCCTTTTGTTTGAAGTTTAGCAAAGCCACTTTGGTTGCCATGATGACATGTTCAGTAGGATGGACTATCTCAGGCCTGGCTGTCTTGGAAGCCACGATCCCCTTGCAGCCAACAAACAGCATGAGCGGCCCAGAGATCTCAAAGCTCACTGCTCATTAGAACCATCAATTAACCCTGTGCCCCTGACCGTTGCCTACTTATTGTAATTAATTTTATGGCCTCTTTAAAAAAAAAGAGAAAAGAAAAGAGAGACCTCTACATTTTATGCTACATTGCACAAGCAATTGAAAATTGCAGGGAAAGGAGAAAAAAAATTAAAAAATCCAAGCACCAAATGTTTAGCAGCCTTTTCTTTTATTTTAAATGAGTAACCTATTTAAATCAATTATCAGCTCAAAATGAGCAGGCTGATCTAATTAGTCTTGGCCCCTGGTGGGTTAATGAATGAAAGGGAGGTGCTGGGTAGATGTGGGCTTTCTCTGGAGTCTTTGGAACTGACCACATGAATGCAGACCCCTTCTGGGTTGCTAAGTCTTATCAAGCAGCATTATGGAAAGAAATAAAGAGAGAGAAGTAGAGGAAGTACAATGAAGAATGAGAGAAACAGGGAAGAATGATTAGTTCCATCCACAGAATGACGAAGGATTGCACGGCATATTTTCAGCCTGTGTCATACCAGGCAGTGATCATTACCATTTGATAAGTAGTTCAGAATTGCAAATAAATCAATTCATGTTTTCTTTAAACGTGTTTGAAATGGAACAACATATTGACTTCAGAAGAAAACATACTGGTGAGTGATGACAGTTCAAACTTTGAATCTTGGGACAGATAACCTCCCTGCCCCAGTAATGTCCTGACCTTTATTTAATCAGAATGGCCGCTGGATAGTAATATATAGTTAATTAAAGAACTCATCTAAGGAAACAAGAGTGGAAAGTCTGATGAACAATAAGTTTGTGAGTGTTGGGGTCAGGAGATGAGGACGGGAAGGTCTCAAGTTTCCCAGAATATGTACTTTTTAATACATCTTTTTGTGTATTCTTCTGTGCAAGGAAGTAGATATTTGCCTTTTGGGTTATGACATTTCTTACCCCAAATGTTAACTCTTTAGTAAATGTTACAAGTATTTATGGTTTGGGAATTTGATGTCTGTTACTTTTTGAGTTACTCTTTTATAATGGAAATTACATGGCATTTGAAGTCAGCCAGACCAGCTCTGCTGTTGCTAGAGAAAGATGTGACCTTTGGTAACTCTCTGTCCATTGCTGAGCCTCAGAGGTTTCATCTTTAGTATGGGGATAATCTCCTTTAGCTGATCTGAGATTGGGATACTGGATGTAAAGTTGTCTCCGTATGTTGTTAGTTGCTGTCGAGTCACCTCTAATCTTATGCATAACAGAATGAAACATTGTCTGGTCCTGCACCATCTTCGTGATTGTTGTTATGCCTGAATCCATTGTTGTGGTTATTGGATCAGTATATCTCATTCAGGGCTTCCCTCGTTTTTGATGACCTCCTCTTCCACTTTACCAAACATGATGTTTTTTTTCTAGCAACTGATCTTTCCTGTTGACATGTCCAAAGTAAGCAAGCTGAAGTCTTCTTGTCTTCACTTATAAAAGCATTCTGGTTGTATTTCTTCTAAGCCTGATTTATTCATTATTCTGGAAGTCCACAACATATTCAATATTCTTTGCCAACACCACAGTTCAAACCCCAAAATTATATGTTAGAGTCTCTGTATATACCAGCTTCATCTTCACCTCTCTCACTCAGAAGAATATATCTAAGGACATTTTGGCAAAGGGCAGACATGGCCTTGGATTTTCCAAAATAATGCAATCAGGGGATACATTTTTATGCATTGATTTTTCACCAGAATTTCATCACTTTTGCAAGATATTGCTTAAAGATATGGAAAAAAAAAATAGGTCTCTGGGAACCCAGGTTTGGCCTGGGTTCAACTGAGGATGGAGAATAACTGGGAGGCTCCTTAACATTCAGCTGTTTAATTGGGCCTAGCCAACAGCCAGACCTAGCTGGACAAGGAATAAGGAAGACTGAAGAAGAGTTGATGCCTTTGACTGGTGGTGATGGCAAAGAATACAGAAAATACCATGGACTGCCTGAAGAATGAACGAATCTGTCCTAGAAGAAGTACAGTTAGAATGCTCCTTGGAAGTGAGAATGGCCAGACTTCATCTCACCTACTTAGGTTATGTTGTCAGAAGGGACCAGTCTCTGGAGAATTAGATATCATGCTTGATAAAGTAGAGGGTCAGCATAAAAGGGGAAGACCTTCAACAAGATGGATTGACCCAGTGGCTGCAATGATGGGCTCAAGCATAGCAAAGATTCTGAGTATGGCCATAGGCTGGGCAGTGTTTTGTTCTGTTGTATATAGCATTGCTATAAGTCAGAGCTGACTCAACAGCCTCTAACAACAACAACAACAACAGCCAACAGATAACTCTAGATTATAAAAACGTCAATGGAGAACTACAAAGTATTGTCATGTTGTTGTTGTTGTTGTTATGTGCCATCAAGTCGGACCCGACTCATAGCAACCTCTGCTTGGGTTTCTGAGGTGATATCACTATGGAAGCAGATTGCCCAATCTTCATTCCTAGGAGTGGTCATGGCCACTAGGTTTTCAGGAGAACAGTCATCCCCAGGGGTGTGAACTGAGGATGTGATGGAAGGATATGAAGGTTAGAAAGAACTGGCCCAAGATGCATTTGTTGTTGTTAACTGCTATTATGTTGGCCCCAGAGTCATGATGACTCTGTAAATAACTGAACAAAATTCTGCCAGGTCCCACACCATCCTCATTATCAGTTGTAGATCTGACTTTTGTGTTCCATAGGGTTTCCTTTGGCTGATTTTTCTAAGCAGATTGCCAGTTCTTCCTTTCTATTTAGTCTTAGTCTGGAAACACCACTGAAACATGTCCAGCATCATAGCAACTTGTAAGCCTCCTCTGGCAGATAGGTGGTGGCTACCTATGAAATATTGGGAATTGAACCTGGTCTTCAGGATGGAAGGCAAGAATTCTATCACTGAACCATCACTGCTCAAGACAGTGGCAAGACAATGCCCAAGATATCAGGCAGTGGCATCACTAGGAGGATTCAGGGGTTGTGAACTATACCAGGTGACATTGCCAGAGGAGATGAGACCAAAATGACTGTCCATAAAATTTTTGTGCAGTATTTCAGCAGAAATTTATTATTATTATTTTGGTAAAAATATCCCTGTAGTTCGTTATAACAACAAAAACCTTTTTTTGTGAGACCAGCTTACATGTAGCAATATACAAATCTAAAACTCTATGTTAATTTACTTTTTGAACCTTCTATTGAGCTCTGGTAACATAGTGCCTAAGGCACTTGACAGCCAACCAGAAGGCTGGCGGTTCAAACCCACCAGCCACTCCTCGGAAGGAAGGTTGGGCAATCCTACTTCCATAGTGATACTGCCTCGGAAACCCAAGGAGGGGTCGCTATGAGTCAGGGCCGACTCGACGGCAAATAACAACAACAACGTTGCTATTTAAGGAACTCTCATAGCCCTGCGGTTAAAGCATTGGACTACTAACCAAAAGTCAGTAGTTCAAGCCCACCAGTTGCACACAGGAGAAAGCTGAGGCAATCTGTTTCCATAATGATTTACAGCTTTGGAAACCCTATGGGGCAGTTCTACTCCATCCTATAGGGTTGCTATGAGTTGGAATTGACTCAATAACAGTTGGTTTATGTTATGCTTTGGTCAGAGATGTCATTATTATTCAATTACAATGATGCTTTGAATCACATGTTTTCATCGTGCTGTCATTTTTGTTGCTGCTGATGTTTTTATAGTTGTGGAGTTTGTCAAAATTTCTAGTATTTTAACTACAATATTATGGTAAGTAGTATTTGTAAACCTATATCAATAACTTTTTTGAGAATGAAGTACTAATTGAAGGAATAGAGGAAGTAAAATCAAAAAAGGCTCCTACTCAGTCACTAATAACGTTATAAACTAATAATATTGTAATTCACGTGGAAATACTTTGCAAAACAATTTAGTTATGACTCATATAGTCTAAGAAATATTACATTTAAGTGATTTACTACTATATTTATCACATATTATTCTATGACTAAAATTGATAGTAAAAACTACTAAGGATTCTCTGTATGGTCTTGTATGGGAGGAGGTCTATGGGGCGGGAGGGTAACATCACAAGTTACTGCACTGAATGACAACAGCCCTAGAGATGTCACTGAGATTGTATATTTATGAACCACTCTCCATAACCCCAATGAGCTCTGGTAGCATGGTGATTAAAACATTCGGCTGCTAACCAAAAGGTCAGCTATTTGAACCCACCAGCTGCTCTGAGGAAGAAGATGAGGCAGTCTGCTTTCATAAAGATTTACAGTCTCGGAAACACTATGGGGCAGTTGTACTCTATCCTGTAGGGTCATTATGAATCAGAATTGACTTTATGGCAGTGAATTTGGTTTTGGTTTCTCCATAAACTCTACCCATTCCTCCTCCTCTGCTACTAGACTTTATTTCATGAAGGTCAGAGAGATTTGGAAAATATTGGATCCTCTTTGAACTACAAATTAATATGTTGGCCTATGCAGCAAGGTGTTTCTTTGCTGTAAAACAGCAATGTCTTTTAGGACATTTTTAAGAAGCCTCAGTCTTTTATCACTGAAATGGCTAGAAATGTTTGCCTTTTCAGAAAGCAAAATCCTGTCGATGTTTTCACCAAGCCCCCAATCTCAGTGAGAAGAAAAATACCATTCACTTTATCATCCATTGTTTTAGGTTGCAAAGTATCACAGCAGAACTACAAAACTCCCTATTAGAGATGAAAATGGTAAATTTTGGAAGATGAGGGAAAACTTTGCAGAATTTCATGTGAACTGGATTTTGGCTTTGTATGGCATAGAGTGGGCGTGGGAGCTTTCAGTAGCCCATATAAAGGAATGCTGGAAGTAATTTGCTATTTTTAGAGACACGGAAAGACATAGAGAAAAAGGAATGAAAAAATCTTTTGCAGCCAGGGAATGCAAACTTTGTAGTTCATCATAGTTTCAACATGGGTTCTTACAATGATTTATTCAATTAACCTCTTGCCTGTAACCCCCATCTTTAAATAAGTGGAATCTGAGAACAACAATTATAACTTTGCTAACAAGAAGCTGGGTAAGTATTAAGTGTTTAAAAAGAAAAACAGTATTGGAGCCTGGTAATTTTTAAACATATAATTACCTCTTTTATTATACTTTGATTAGATTAAAATTAATGCATTATTAAGTCATGATATGTTCAACCATCTAGACCTCTGTATAGACACAGATAGCAATTCCTTTTTCCCCCTTCCCCAGGTCTAAGTTAATTAAATTTCTTTTAATTATAATTTACTAAAAAGCTTCACTTTTACCACTATTATGTCTTTTGAACTTTGAAATTCAAGAAAAAAAAGGACCTTAAAATGGTCTTTTACAGGAGAAATGAACTGTCAGCGAATTCAGGCAAAATTAATTATTTCAGCTTGATAAACCTTTTCATCTATTTGACTCCTTATACAGAAAAGCCAATTAATAATGTCAAACATGCTTTGCCTCCAGGGACCTGCAAGTTCTAATGAGTCTGTTTACTGTGGAGTGGCTAGCAGAATGAGCTTCATGTAGAAATTTTCTAATCGCGCCACACCTGTCAAGCTCAGTCTCATTATCTGTGTACCAAGGGCCAACCTCATTTTGTCAGTAGTGGTTTTCGAAGAACTAACAGATGCCTGGGGGAACATGCAGGACTGTCCGCCAGTAGACGAGTCACTTAATTACCAATCAGAGCAGCCGGGGTGAATGTCTAATGCTTCTTCTTCATCCCTACTACACACTCCTATCTTATCAGAGACCAGGAGTCTTGGTCCTTTGCAGCACTGAGTGTTCATCTACTAGGACCCCTTTCTCCTGAGTGCCCTGAGGTGATGATTGATGAGGCACCTCTGGAAGCAGTGATTAATCAAACGTGTATTGTAGCACCAGTGGGGCAGTCTGGGGGCTCCCACTCCACCTGACTGGGAGCTGATAATTGTTTGGTTGGTGGGGGAAGGTGGAGACCATAAGGGAGGGATTCATATAGTCACTGGTAAGTGAGATTCCATATCCCTCCCACCTTCCATGTGCTCCTTTGGGTTGCAAAACCCCCAAATATGCATATAGTGGATGTCAGGCAGGTGCCTAGCATTCTGAAAAGTGAACATACTTTACAGCAGTCCTCCTCAAATAGTAATGAACCAAGAGGGTTGGGGAGCACCAGTGATTCAGTGGTAGAATTCTCATCTTCCATGCAGGAGGTCAGGTTCAATTCCCAGCTAATGCACCTCATGTGCAGCCACCACCCCATCAATGGAAGCTTGTGTGTTACTATGTTGATGAACAAATTTCAGAAGAGTTTCCAGACTATGGTGGACTAGGAAGAAAGGCTTGGTGATCTAATTCCTAAAATCATTGAAACCCTATGGATCACAGTGGTCCGTGACAGCTAACAACAATAGCAGCAAGAACCCAGATCACCTGGAATGCTTGTTCAAATGGAATTTCTGATTCAGTAGGTCTGGGCCAGGGCCTTAAGAGTTTGTATTCCTCACCAGCTCCCAGGTGACAGCAATGCTGCAGGACCAAGGACCACATATTGAGTGGCCAGTGTTGAAAATAGAGATCTTGTATAAGCTGATCATTAACCTTTCTGGACCTTAGTTTCTCCCCTCTAAAAAATATTGTAAAGCCCTTCAGTCCTTCTCTATCCATTTAGAATTACAGACAAGCTCCTTTAGGAGAACCCTGTGACCTCAGCCCTGCCTTGCCTCCCATCCTCACCTCATGGTTACCCCTCATTCTCTTCTTGCAGCCTCTCTGAGCTTCTTGCAGATCTGCCTGGGCCATGCTATCTCACCTCTAGGCAAATATTCTCCTTCCTTGGTTTGGAATATCTGTGTCTCCTCTGCCTTGGCCAGTTCTTTCCATATTCTCCCAATATTCTGCTCAGGCATTCTTCCTGACAGAGTGTCATCCTTGGCTTTCCTTCCCAACACAGGACAACTTAGGGGACCCTCCATCGTGCTTCCCTTAATCTTTGTTTACCTCATCACAGCCCCTGCCACTCTTGATCATAATGACCCATTTCCTCACTCAACTCTGTTACTAGGTTGTTAGCTCCTTAAGGGCAATTGTATCTATGGCCTTCAAATATTTCCTCCCCCAACTATCTCAAGAATCTCTACCTTCTCTGAGCTCCACTTCCTCTGCCTTAATTGAAGTGGACACTATCTCTGGAATATTGCAGCAAACTTCTTACTGGTTTCTCTTATTCTAGAATCTACCCTTAAAGCAGTAGTGTTTTAGTGGTAGAATTATTTCCTACCATGTAGGACACTGGGGTTCAATTTTCAGTCAGTGCATCTCATACGCAGCCACCACCTATCTATCAGTGGAGACTCGTGTATTGCTATGATGCTGAACGTGAATGATGTTATGACTTTAAAGTATTATGATTTTGTGGTTTGCTCACAAATGTGTTTCCCTATCCTGTCTGAGCAATGAAGTGCCATGGAGCCATGGGCTTAAGGGCTGAAAGAAATCAGACAGCTCACATAAAATCAGGCAGTGGGTTTGAAGAAATCAAACATTGTTAACCTTACCTTTCATTAGCTTTGTTTCCCCAGGAAAACTGTTTCTAGGGAAATCTCAAAGTGTATCTGCTTCAGCCAGAGCCTTCTAATTTCTTAGCCCAGAGAGCAAGAGAAAGCTTGAAAATGGAGCCTGGTTAATTTTGTCAACACTTTTCTTGATTGCTTTCTATGTTGTCCTCCTGTTGATTGTTGGACAGAGAGAGAGCTAGATGCCAAGGGACTCTGCTGTCTAGTGTGTGCTTCAGTCAAGCTGGGAGTGTCTCCTTCACACCTTTAAACTGCTGGCCACAGAAAATAGCCTCAGACACTTTGCAATGATTAAGAAAACTACATGAATGGGAAAAAAAAAAACAACTTAGTCCATTCTTAACTATGACCTTTTTACATATTGGTGTTTTTTTTTTTTTTTTTAAACCAAAATATGTATCTCAAATTTTATAATGACAGTCCAGAGGGAATTACGCCTTGATATGGAAAAATTCACTTTAGAGTAGAGCTGCTTTTTTCCACCAGGGATTTTCAAACTGTACTCTATGAGCCTTAGGTTTCCAAGGCTCTGTCTTGAGGCCTATCTCCAAGGGAGGGAAATATTGCTAGAATAGAGGTATAGGATCCCCATCATTGCTTAAATTAGGGCTGCTTGAATCTGCTTTATATATTGGGGCTCCATTAAGATTTTATCTGAAAAGGGATACTGTGAATTTTAGAAATGTTGAAATCCACTGTACAAAATAAATGTCAATGCTAATGAAATGCATAACTTGAATCATGTAACTTTAGGGTCCTCATACTGTTTTTGACTAACACCACATACTTATTTACTACAGCCAGCATTGTCCATCACTTTCTTTCACCTGCATCCCACTAATATTGTTGTTGTTAGCTGTTATGGAGTCAACTCAAACTAATGGTGACCTTATGACAACAGAGCAAAACTTTGTCCAGTCCAGCATCATCTTCACAATTACTTGAATATTTGAATCCATTGTTATGGCTATTGTGTGAGTCCATCTCACTGAGGATCTTCCTCACCCTTATTGGCCCTCTTTACTGAACATGATAGTTTCTGTTAGTGGTTGGTCCCTCCTGATGACTTTCCCAGAGCAAGTGAGTTAATGTTCTGTTGTGATCCATAAAGATTTCATTACCTAATTTTTCAGAACTAGACCTTCAGTTCTGTCTTCATCTGGATGCTTCACAGAAACCTATCTGCCATGGGTGACTTGATAGTGTTTGAAATGCCACCAGGATAGTTTCCAGCATCATAACAGCACACAAGCTGCTACAGTACAACACACACTGACAGATGGGAGGTGAATCTCACCAATAGTCTCTCCATTACCCCAATGAACTTTACTTCTTATAGAAAAAGCAACATTTATCCTGACATCATTCCTGAAAAACAGCTATTAGGAAGGCTGTAAATCTGCTCTCCCTCTCTGTATTACAAGGGAGATTAAAGAAAGAGTAGAACATGTGTAAAGGAGATGAGTGGCCATTTTATTCATATAGGAGGTGGCCAAGAAAATTTTTTGGGATTCCAATATGCAATACCCCATGATCATTTTGATATCTCCAAATGCCCATGCACAATTCAATGGAATACCCTTTTATAGGGGACTTCAAGCATTGTTGTTGTTGTTGTTATTTGCCGTCAAGTCAGCCCTGACTCATAGTGACCCCTCCTTGGGTTTCCGAGGCAGTATCTCTACGGAAGTAGGATTTCCCAACCTTCCTTCTGAGGAGTGGCTGGCGGATTTGAACCGCCAGCCTTCTGGTTAGCAGTCAAGTGCCTTAGGCACTATGCTACCAGAACTCCTAGCTTCAAGCATTGGGCATCTTCAAATTGATTTTGTAGACCTGATTTACTCTTAGAATATTTGACCCGTTGTGACTATGGAGGAGCGTCCCCCTTGCACAGTAGAAAAAACACAGGTTTTAGAATTCTACAGAACTGTTTTTTTTATTGTATCTTACAACTTCTTACAGGGAGATTTTAAGCTACAAAAGTACTTCTGGGAAATTAGAGCCCCTCCTCACTTTTCCCATCTAACCCACCTATAATTGAGAGCCAAGTTCAGTAAAACTGTAAAAACATTTTGTACCAATCTGAAATGTAGTGGGGTGTCTGATAGGAAAGTGTATTCAAAGTAGATTTCAATTAAATCCAATGTAGTTCACTACTCATTGAACCAACACCTGACTTATGCCAAGCACTGCGATGAAGGATACATCATACAGAGGTGAATCAAACATACATCGTGGAGCAGAGAGAAGCAAATTGTAGCCTAAGTAGGGTAGAGCTGCAATTGGAATCACATCATAAATGACAGACTTCTCACCCTGTAGACCCTCAGTGCAATTGAGATAAACAAATAAAACATGCTATATCACTCTTTTTATAAACCTTCTTATAGAGTTGGCATTTCAACTTGTATCCCTAAAACTAATGATTAAAACCTCATTTAAAGTGGTCACTTAGGCAGTCTCCAAGTCCATTAGAGCATTTGAGGAGACAAAGAGTAAGATGATCATATGCTCCAATCCCTTCATTTTACAATAAACAAACCAGGATCTGGAGAAGGGGGTGCTGATGCAAGTTCACACTTCCTGCTCCTCAGTACACATCATGTTTTATTCTACATAGATGTCAACTTAAAATACACTATAGCACATTTTCTGATAGCCCATCTAGGCACATTGACATTAATTCCATATTCATTTATGCTGCAAGTCTGCCTTCTTTTAGAGTCTGGAAACGTTCCCCACTTTTCAAAATAATGTGCCTCTTGCTCTTCACAGCTTTCGCCTTGCATTACCGTGTCTGTCCAACTCTGTTGGCAAGTGCATGGGCACTTGTGAGACCCACAGAACCTGTGGTTGGAAAGGGCTGCCAAAGGTTGATACTGATTTCTTGTTGCAGGATTAATTTTCTGGCCTCCCAAAGAGCTTCTTTAAACCTTTGATCAGAACAACTGGAAGGACTTGAGGGAGGTAATTCATAAGCTCAGTAGTTGGAGAAACTCAGCTTGGGGATGTCACAGTTAGTGGTATTTAAATACAGTGTTTCATTAGCTTACTGGGGCAGAATTAGAGTACTCACACTCATTGCTCAGAACTAGGACTCTTTATGAAGTTGAATTTCCTGAGAGGCGTCATCTGCTTAGCTTCCCCATTTGATATGTGTTGAATTGTGTCCTTCCAAAATGTGTGTTGGAATCCTAACCCTTATGCCTGTAGATATAGTCCTATTTGAGATCAGTAATTTCTTTTTTATGTTAATGAGGCCATATTCTTTTAGGGTATGTCTTAAACCTAATCATTTTGAGGTATAAAAGAACAGATTAGGCACAGCAAGGTGGTTGAGTGTACAAATGGTTTGCACTCCACTACTAAAGGTAGGACAAAGGCCTGACAATCTGCTTCCATAAAAATTACAGGCAAGAGAATCCTAAGGAGCAGTTGTACTCTGTAACACACTGGGTCACTGTGTGTTGGAATTGACTCAACTACAATGGATTTGGTAATTTTTGGTTAGGCACAGAAGCAAGCAGACACAGGGAGAAGACAGATACTACGTGAAGACAATGGAGCAGACAAGTCTACAAACCCATGAACTTCAAGGATTGCTGTCTACTACTCACTGCCGTAGAATTGGATCCGACTCATAGCGACCCCTCCTTGGGTTTCTGAGGAGATATCACTACAGAAGCAGATTGCCCAAGCCTTATTAGGAGTGGCTGGTGAGTAGAAGATGAAATAGATAAGAAAGGACATCTCCTGATAGCCAGTGCCCTGAATTCTGACTTCTTGCATTCTGAATTGTGAGAAAACAAATTTATATTATTTAAAACCATCTTGTTGTGGTATTTTTGTCCCAGAAGTAATAATAAAAAAAAAAAAGGTATAATGTAACATCATAATGTTAACAGTTCTCCAATGAAGACCACGATTTCTCATTCAATAAACACAGTGCAAGTTCACCAATCTTTGGGAAGGAGTGATAGGTTTTCGGAATTAGCCTGGATATGAGTATCAAGGAGGAAGAGACAATATTTATTTATTCACCTTGGTGGTGCAGTGATTAAGCATGTGGTTGCTAACCAGAAGGCTGGCAGTGGCAGTTCAAACTTACCAGCTACTCCATAGGAGAAAAATGTGGCAATCTGCTTCTGTAAAGATGTATAGTCTTGGAAACCATATGGGGCAGTTCTACTCTGTCCTACAGAGTCACTATGAGTTGGAATGACATGATGACAATGGATTTGTTTTGCTTTACATATGTATACATATATATACATATATATACATAAATATATATAGTTCAGACACTTTGAAAAACTGGGAGGATTAATAATGAGAAAGTCATGCATCTCTTAAAGCCATCATGACACAATAAAGATCAACAAGAAAATACAAACTTGTAGTGCAGATGGATGAAATAATAGGATGATGTACAAGTAAACAGTACTGGCATATGTTTATCAATGAAAGCTTCATAGTGATGAGAAGTGAAGTGAGGCTATAAGGATAAAATAGTTCTCTGGTGGTGGTTTCAGACAGGAAATTCCCTGGGAACTCTCTCTTAGCTCTAGAAGCTAGACATTGATTCCCAAGATTTCATTGTGCCAGTTGGTCAATGAAGACTCATATCAGATAATGGTTAAATGGTAGATTCCAGACCCAACTGGCTGAATTTGTACTTGGTAGTTGTTGTCATTAGGTGCCAACAGCATCGTGATCCTGTGTACAATAGAAGGAAACACTACCTGGTCCTCTGACATCCACATAATCATTGCCATGTTTGAGCCCAATGTTGTAGCCACTGTGTCAATACATCTCATCAAGAGTCTTCCTTTTTTTTTTCTGACCTTCTACATTATCAAGAATGATGTCCTTCTCCAGGGACTAGTCCCTCTTGATAACATGTCAAAAGTATGTGAGATGAAGTCTCACCATCCTTGCTTCCAAGGAGAATTCTGGCTGTCATTCTTCTAAGACAGATATGTTTTGTTTTCTGGCAGCACAGTGGATTCAATATTCTTCACTGACATCATAATTCAAAGGCATCAATTCTTCTTCAGTCTTCCTTATTCATTGTCCAGCTTTTGCATGCATATGAGGCTATTGAAACACCATGACTGTGGTCAGGTGTACCTTAGTCCTCAAAGTGACATCTTGGCTTTTTAATACTTTAATGAGGTCTTTTCCAGCAGATTTGTCCAATATAATATGTCATTTGACTTCTTTATTGCTGCTTCCAAGGGCATTGATTTTGTATCCAAATAAAAGAAAATCCTTGACAACTTCAATATCTTCTCCAATTATCATGATGTTGCCTATTTGTCTAGTTCTGAGGACTTTTTTTTTTTTTTTATGTTGACGTATAATCCATACTGAAGGCTGTAGTCTGAGCTTCCTCAATAAGTGCTTCAAGTACTCTTCATTTTCAGAAAGAAAGATTGTGTCATCTGCATATCTCAGGTTGTTAAAGAGTCTTCCTCCATTCCTGATGCTGTTTTCTTCTTCATCTAGTCCAGCTTTTGGATTATTTGCTCAGTATACAGATTGAACAATTATAGTGAAAAGATAGAACTCTGACACACACCTTCTTGATTTTAAAATAATGTAGTATCCCCTTGTTCTGTTCAAATAACTATCTCTTGATCTATATACAGGTTATAAGCCTCTGCATAGTCTATAACACAAAGGTAAACATTTTTCTGGTATTCTATGATACCAACCAAGATCCAATTCTTTTTTCTTTTTTTTAATTGTAATTTAGGTGAAAATTTACAGAGCAAATTCACTTTCCATACAGCAATTCACATACACTTTGTCTCACAACATTGACTACAACTTAGCACAATGAAACACCTCCCTTCCCACTTCCTTCCCATAGTTACCTCTTCCCAGTGTCCATCCTTCCATGAACTCCTGCTCCCTGAGCTGTTTCTCTGTGCATAAAGAAAGAAAACCTTTCCTTCTCCCATGATTGTTCTCTCCAAGGAGTGTATCTACCTCAGGTAAATGTTCAACTGCTATGCCTGTCTTTTGTTTGGCTGGAAGCCACAGGTGTGGTTCAATTCCAGACCTGAAGGGCAGCTAGAGGCCATAGTCTCAGTGGCTCCACCAGGCTTTATCAGACCAACAAACCTGTTCCTCCTCACCCCCCTTTTCTTTTCCCAAATGATTTTGAGTTTTGTTCCACATTGTTCTCCCTCCCTATCCAGAGATCTCCTACATAGATTCCCCCTCCAGTGGTTGACAGTGATAGCTGGGCACCATCTAGTTCTTCTGATCTCATAGTCGTATAGGCTGAGGATTGCATGGTGTACCAGTCAATAGGACTAATTCTTTCTATGAATCTTTGGTTTTCTTCATTCTTCTTAGCTCTGGACAAGGAGAGACCCATCATTGCATCTAGATGGCTGCTTGTAAGCCTCCAAGATCCCAGTTGCTACTCGCCACAGTAGGAGGTGGAAGAATGTTTTGTGTAGTATGTTATGCCAATTGAGCTTGATGTCCCCTGTGACTATGGTCTGGAGCCCACAGGTTCAACTACTTGGTCCCTCTGGGTAGCTGTCTGTGACCAAGAAGTGACTACAACCTTGTCCCTTGTCAGCTCTACTATACACCTGGGAATTCAGATCATACAGATACACTTACAGGACCATTGTCTGCCAACCCTATACATGATCTAGGGTACACTTCCTGCTTCATAGACATACCAAATAGTTCAGCCTGTCCACCCATCTATCTACCTGTATACCTATGTTTGCCTTCACTGACAACACAGTTGTATATGTACAAAGGGGTTCATCTTTGTTATCTGTACCACCCATGTACCTCTCTCTGTCTTCCTCTTCCTCAATGCCACCATGTTGATCACTCACATTTGATACATTGCCCTTGTCTTCATCCAAATCAATACTTATCTCTACCTATCTAACAGTGTTCCCTCCCCTCCCCTCCCCTCCCACCCCTGATAACCAACAAAGACAATTTCCTTCCATAGATAAACCATTCCTTGACTTTTACAATAACAGACTAATGCTATATTTGTCCTTCTGTGATTGAATTATTTCACTCAGCATAATGTCCTCCAAGTTCATCCACGTTATGTGGTGTTTTGAGATTCTACATTACTCTTTAGCATTGCATGGTATTCCATTGAGTGTATGTACCATAGTTTGGTTATCTGTTCCTCAGCTGATGAACACCTAGGTTGTTTCCAACTTTTGGCTATTGTAAATAGTGCTGTGATGAACATGGGCATGCATATGTCTGTTCTTGTCATGGTTCTCAATTCTTTAGGATATATACCTACTAATGGAATGGCTGGATCAAATGGTATTTCTATTTCCAACTTTACAAGGAATTGCCATACTACTTTCCACAATGGTTGTACCATTTTACAGTCCCACCAGCAGTGTATGAGAGTCCAAGTCTCTCTGCATCCTCCCCAGCATTTGCTATTTTCTGTCTTGTTGAACGTTGTTGCTAGTACTGGTGCAAAATGGTATCTCATTGTCGTTTTGATTGCATCTCTCTAATGGTTAATGATCGTGAGCATTTCTTCATATATTTGTTGGCCAACTGAATATCCTCCTTAATGAAGTGTCTATTCATGTCTTCTGCCCATTTTTTTAATTGGATTATTTGTCTTTTTCTTATTGAGGTGTAGGAGTTTTATATAAACTCTAGAGATAAGTCTCTTGTCAGATATATCATTGCCAAATATTTTTTTCTCAATCTGTAGGTTCTCTTTTGACTCTTGGAGAAGTCTTTGGAAGCACATAATAATTTAATTTTTAGAAGGTCCCAATCATCTGGTTTTTCTTCTGCTGGTTGTGCATTTTGAGTTATGCTTGATAGGCTATTTATGCCATATGTCAGGGCCCCTAAATTTTCCCCTAGTTTTTCCTTGAGGATCTCTATAGTTTTAGGTTTCACATTTAAGTCTTTGATCCATCTGGAGTTAGTTTTTGTGTATAGTGTGAGGTACAGATCTTGTTCCATTTTTCTGCAAATTGGTATCCAGTTTTGCCAGCACCATTTATTAAACAAACATTCTCTTCCCCATTTAATGGATTTTGGCCCTTTATAAATCAGCTGACCATAGGTTGATGGGTGTATTTCTGGGTTCTCAATTCTATTCCATTGGTCTATGTGTCTGTCATTGTACCAATCCCAGACAGTTTTGACTACCATGGCTGTAGAGTAGGTTTTGAGATCCAGCATTGTGAGACCTCCTACTTTGTTCTTCTTCTTCAATAGTGCATTTGACTTATTAACCAAGGTCTCTTTCTTTCCCATATAATTTTAGTGATTGGTTTCTCCATATCCTTATAAAATGTTGATGGGATCTGGATTGGGACTGCAATGAATGTATAGATTGTTTTGGGTAGAACTGACATTTTCACAATGTTCAATCTTCCTATCCATGAGAATGGGATGTTCTTCCATTTATATAGATCTCTTATGGTTTCTTGAAGTAGTTTTTTTTTTTTTTTTCAATACTTTGCACAGGTCTTTTGTATCCCTGGTAAGATTTATTACCAGGTATTTTATTTTTCTGGTTTATAAATGGGATTGATTGTAAATGAGATTGAGTCTCTCATTTCTTTTTCAGCAATCTCTTTGCTGGTGTAGAGGAATCCAACTGATTTTTGGATGTTGATCTTAGTTCCAGTAGATTTTTGACTGAGTCTCTTGGGTTTTCTAGGTATAGGATCATATCATCAGCAAATAGGGATAGTTTGACTTCTTCCTTACCAATCTGGATGCCTTTGATTTCCCTTTCTTGCTTTATGGCCCTGGCTAGGACTTCCAGTACAATGTTGAATAGAAGTGTTGATAGAGGGCATCCTTGTCTGGTTCCGGTTCTCAATGGTTTCAGTCTCTGTTGATTATAATGTTGGCTGTTGGTTTTGCATGTGGTTGTTGTTGTTATGTGCCATCAAGTCGGACCCGACTCATAGCGATCCCTTCTTGGGTTTCTGAGGCAGTATCACTATGGAAGTAGATTGCCCCATCTTCCTTTCAAGCAGTGGCTGTTGGGTTTGAACCACCAGGCTTCCAGTTGGCAGTCAAGTGCCTTAGGCACTACGCTACCAGAGATGCCCTTTATTATGTTGAGGAATGTCTCTTCTATTCTTATTTTTCTGAGAGTTTTGATCAGGAATGGGTGTTGGATTTTATCAATGCCTTTTCTGCATCAATTGATATGATCATGTGCTTATTCTCCTTTGTTTTATTTATGTGGTGGATTATGTTGATGGTTTTTCTGATGTTGAACCATCCTTGCATACTTTATGAACCCCAATTGGTCACAATGAGTGGTTTTCTTGATATGTTGTTGGAGTCTACTGGCTAGGATTTTGTTGAAGATTTTTGCATCTATATTCATGAGGGACATTGATCTGTATTTTTCTTTTTGAGTGATGTCTTTGCCTGGTTTCAGTATCAAGGTTATGCTTGCTTCATAAAATGAGTTATGGAGGATTCCATTCTTTTCTATGTTTTGGAATAGTTTGAGTAGGAATGGTGTCAGTTCTTCTCTGAATGTTTGGAAGAATTCTCTGGTGAAACCGTCTGGGTCAGGACTTTTTTGGTTGGTAATTTTTTGATGACCTGTTCAATTTCTTCTTTTGTGATGGATCTGTTCAACTTTTCCACATCAGTCTGTGTTGCTTTAGGTAAGTGGTGTCTTTCTAGAAATCTATCCATTTCTTCTAGATTTTCAAATTTTTTGGAGTACAGTTCTTCATAGTATCCTGATATTATTTCAATTGGTTCTGTTGTGATGTTACCCATGTTGTTTCTTATTCATGTTATTTGTATTCTCTCCCTCTTTTCCTTTGTTAAATTTGCCAGTGGTTTGTCAATTTTATTGATCTTTTAAAAAAAACTAACTTCTGATCTTGTTGATTTTTTCTATTGCTCTATTGCTCTTCTATTTTCTGTTTCATTGATTTCTGCTCGAATTTTTATTATTTCCTTTCTTCTGGTGACTGCAGGCTTTTCTTGCTGGTTTTTTTTTTTCCCCTACTTGTTGGAGATATTGGTTTAAGGTGTTGATTTTTCTCTTTCTTCTTTTTTGGTGTGTGCATTTATTGCTTTAAATTTGCCTCTGATCACTGCTTTTGCTGTGTCCCAAAGATTTTGGTATGTTGTGTTTTCATTCTCATTTGACACAAGAAATTTTTTAATTTCAATTTTTATTTCTTATCTTACCCAGTATTTTCTATGGAGGATGTTGTTTAGTTTCCATGTGTTTACTCTTTTTCCATTGATCTTCTTATTGTTGACTTCTACTTTGATAGCATTATGATCTGAGAAGATGCTTTGCAGTATTTCAATGTTTTTAAATTTATTAAGGCATACTTTATGCCCTAACATATGGTCTATCATGGAAAATGTTCAATGTGTAGTGGAAAAGAATGTATATTGTGCTGTTGTTGGGTGAAGTGCTCTGTAGATGTCTATAAGGTCAAGTTGTTAGATTGTATTGTTTAGCTTTTCTGAATCTTTGTTGAGTTTCTTTCCAGTTGTTCTATCTTTCATTGAAAGTGGTGTATTAAAGTCTCCCACTATGACTGTGGAGTCATCTATTTGACTTTTCAACTCTTTTAAAGTCTGATTTATGTATTTTGGGGCTCTTTATTGGGTCCATAGATATTTATTATGGTTATATCTTCATGTTCAATTGATCCTTTAATCATTATATAATGTCCTTCCTTGTCTTGTATGTTGGTTTTTGCCTTAAAATCAATCTGAGCAGAAATTCATATTGCCACTCCTTCTGTCTTACAGTTGCCATTTGCTTGATATATATTTTTCCAACCTTTGATTTTTAGTTTGGTTTTGTCTTTATCTCTAAGGTATGTCTCTTGTAGACAGCATATTGGTGGGTTTTGTTTTCTTATCCAATCTGCAACTCTCTATTTCTTGAGTGGTGCATTTAATCTATTAATATTCAGTGTAATTATTGACAAGTAGGAATTGGTTGCTGTCATTTTGTTATGTGTTTTTTCATGATGTCCCTGCTTTCTTTGTTCCATATTATTGTCTGTACTGAGTTCATTTTGTTTATTAATTGTGTTATCATTTACTTTATTGTTATTCTTTTAGTATTTGCTAAATATTTGTGCCTGTCCTCTTTTTTATTGTGATGTGAAGGTTTATCATTTTTCTTTCAGGTTACCCTGTGATTTCTAATTTTCTCCCTGAGATTAGAACCCTCCATTCTGTCTTGCAACTCTCTTAACTTCCTCACCATTTATAAGTTCTGTAACTACACAGTGTTTTCCCTCTTTTTGGTTTGTAGTTGTCCTCACTTGCCAATTGATGACTCAGGTTCCCTATTTACAATCTTGTAAGCTTATTTTACTTTGGATATGCCCATAGCTGTGGTTTCTGGGTTATGTCATCTTGTGTAATAATGGTCAGTTGTTATTCTCTATTTTTGGTTCTTTCTTCATAGGACTCCCTTTAGTATCTCTTGTAAGGTTGGTCTTATTTTAACAAATTCCCTTAGTTTCTGCTTATCTGGAAATATCCTAATTTCAACCACATATTTGAGGGACAATTTTGCTGGGTACATAATTCTTGGTTGAAAAATTTTCTCTTTCAGTGTTATATATATACCATCCCAATTGCTTCTAGCCTGCATAATTTCTGCTGAGAAATCAGAGCTTACTCTTACTGGTTGTCCTTTGTAAGTAACTTTTTGTTTTCCCCATGATGCTTTCAGGATTCTTTCTTTGTCTTTGGTTTTGATGTGTTTGATGATGATATGTCTTGGTGATTTTCTTTTGGGATCTATCCTGTTTGGGGTTCATTGGAATTCCTGAATGGATATATTCTAATCTTTCATCATATCAGGAAAATTCTCTTCCAACAAATCTTGGACAATTTTTTCAGTGGTTTTGTTTTCCTCTTCCTGTTCTGGAATTCCAATGACATGAAGGTTATTCCCTCTGATGGTATCCCACATGAACCTTAGGCTTTCTTCATTTTTTTTCAATCTTTTTTTCTGATTGATCCCTTTCCAAAGAAGTATTCAGGTATTTGTCTTCAATCTCATTAATTCTGTCTTCCATTGCATCAATTCTACTTCTTTGCCCTT
>NW_006921591.1:13304910-13309910 GCF_000298275.1 Orycteropus afer afer
TTAGTCTGTATCTCAATCCTTTGAAGATACCTAAATATAATTATTTTGAATTCCTTATCAGAGAGTTCCAATGCTGCTTCTTCCTCAGGGATGTGTTCTGGATCTGTATCTTGCTCCCTTGTTTCTATCACTTTTTCCTTCTTCTTTATGTGGACTGTGATGATCTGTTGTCTCCGAGAGACATCATGGCGTTGTTGTATTTAGATCTCTGTTAACTGTTTGTGAAGTGCACCCAAGGGTGACCCAGGCTCTTCTTGGTGGTTGTTTATCATTGGCCCATTGGTGGAGAAGGAAGTTGTGGTTTTCACTCTGTAAGTGAAGCTGCAGGAGGTGTGGGTGTAGTTGTGTCATGTGAGGACTGTTGTTGTCTTCCACTCAGTTAGACAAAAATAACAATTGAATAACCATCAAAAAAATAAAAGCATATGGACAAAAAAATACACTATGTAATCACACAGGAATAGTACTCCAAAAAAAGACAAAAGGGAAAAAGCAGAAAAAAAGAAAAAAAAAAAAAAAAGAGCCCTGCAATATCTGGGACAAGGGAAATAAGAAAAAAAAAAAAAGGTAGAGAAGGAAAATAATAACTAAAAAAATGGGAAAAATGCAAAAAGAAAAACAAGAAATGGGGTTAACCATGGGAACGAAAAAATAAAAAATTGTGACCAGGAACAGGGATAAGAAAAAAAGCTGAAAACTAGAACCAGGGAGGGGGAAAATAAAGAATAATAGTAAAAAGACAATAACAATAATAATAGTAATAGTTTTAAAACAGGCAAAAGCAAACAAACTAAAAAACAGAAAAAAGAAATAAAAATCAGGGCAGGGTGGGGCAGGGCACTCCAGTTCCATCCAAGCACACAGACTGGGATGGAATTCCTGCTGGCCCAGATAGTGAGTGGGAGTGAGGGATGGTTGCACCTCCATTCACCAAGAGGGTGTGGGGTATAAGAATAACAAGGGGAATGTCACACCTTTCCTGTCATCTGGGTCCAGAATGTACTTGAGGTTCCCGGCAAGTGGAACTTGTCCTTCAGTCTCTGGAATCTGGGAGAATGCTGTCATTTTAAATATCCAAAATGGTCAAGCCACTTGTAAATATTCAAAATGGCTGCATCCTTTGGACAGACAAAAGTCCACAGCTTAACCTGCCTTCCTCTTCGCTGCTTCCCCTTTTATTCCCCAGATACCAGAGCAGTCCTCCATGCAGTCCCTGGCTAGCAAGGCTGATTTTTGGGTTAATTCTTTGGTCCTACCACCACTCAGCAATATCCAAACTGTCTGTGCTGTCAGGATCACTCACTGCCAAAGCACATATCCATATGTCTCCTTTTTTGGTGTGACAAATTCTGCTAGTTGGAGTTTAGTCCACTTCTATATCCTTCCCTTCAAAGCTTAGTGGTCCAGGAGTATTTTCTGTATCTGTGTTAATTGGCTCCCCCTTTTCTTTGTTGAAGAGGGTCTGTGCAGTCTTTCTGCCTATTCTGCCATCTTACCAGAACTCCCCCTCTTTTTTTTTTCTTTTAAATTGTGATTTGGGTGAAAGTTTACAGAGCAAATTCACTTTCCATACAGAAGTTCACATACACTTTGTCTCATGACATTGACTACAATTTACCACAATGCAAAAGCTCCCCTCCCACTTCCTCCCCATATTTACCTCTTCCTTGTGTCCTTCCTTCCATGGACTCCTGCCCCTTGAGCTGTCTCCTTGTACATATACAGCCCTTCTAATCTCCCACGATTGTTCTCTCCAAGGAGTGTATCTACCCAGAGTAAATGTTCACCTCTTCTGCCTGTCTTTAGTTTGGCTGGAAACCACAGGAGTGGGTTCAATTCCGGACCTGAAGAATGCCTAGGGCCATAGTCTCAGTGGTTCCATCAGCTTCTATCAGACCTGCAAACTTGTTCCCTTTTTTTTTTTCCCCAAATGATTTTGAGTTTTGCTCCACATTGTTTCCCACTCTATCCAGAATCTCCTACATAGATCCCCCTCCGACTGGTTGACAGTGGTAGCTGGGCACCATTTAGTTCTTCTGGTCTCATAGTTGTATAGGCTGAGGATCACATGGTTATCAGTCTTTTGGACTAATTGTTTCTATGCATCTTTGGTTTTCTTCATTCTTCTTTGCTCTGGATGAGGAGAGACCCATCATTGCATATAGATGGCTGCTTGCAAGCTTCTATGATCCCAGTTGCTACTCACCAAAGTAAGGCAAGATCCAGTTCTTAGCTGAGGGATCTTATGTAAGTTACTTTACATCTCTGAGCACTAGTTTCCTTACCTCTTGTTGGTATTGATAGCTGGTTTAGAGTTAAGACCTCTAACTCATGGTGACCCAATATGCAATGGAACAAAACACTGTATGGTCCTTCACTATCTCCATGATCAGTTGTGATCCATGTAGTTTTCACTGGCTAATTTTTGGAAGTAGATCATCAGGCCTTTTTTCTTAGTCTATTCATTGAAACCTGTTCCATATCATAGTACAGGCTTGTCTCCATTTACAAATGTGTAGTGACTGTACATGAAGTGCATTGGCCTGAAATCAAACCCAATGTCCCTCATGGAGAGCAATAATTGTACCACTGAACCACCAATGTCCTCTTCCTCTTCTCTACTATAAGTATATTAACTACAGATTCATTGTAGATGGTTACAAAGATTAAATGTTAGGATAATCTACCTGAATTGTTTCATATCATGCTTGACATGTGGGAAGTACTTAGTAAATGTTAACTTATAGCTTCACCCATTCCTCTATTATACAAATATCTCCATTATTTGCCTTTTCAGTGCCTACTTGTAGAATTGACAGCTAAACAACAGAGACCAGAAAATTACCTCCAGAAGTCTCCCAGCAAAGTATCAGAAGCTCATTGATCGATCCAGATGTAGGCAGAAATAGCTTAATCAATTAGTGATATTTGTTATGGATATGGGAGGGAGAATTGGTAGCATACATGCTTCTTACTTGCCAAGCATTTATTTAGGTCTTTAGAAAGAGAAGCCAAGACAAGGAAATATCAACAGTGTGGGAGTCATGAAACCAACATTGAGGCAGCCTGGGAAGAGAGAATGCTAGGTAGCAGGAACTGTATTGGTAGGGAAAAGCACTAAGAGAAGCAGGGGAGTTGAGGAAGACTGATAGGACTGGGTTAGCAGACGTGCAAGGCAATAGAATAATTTTCAGAAGATCAGCTTTACCAATTTTAGAAGGCTTTAAAAGCAAAAGTTCTATTAACAAAGAGTGAGTTATTAATTTGTTTATGGGATATTAAGTATAACCATTCAAGGAAGACATTCAAAGTGCCAGATGATGTTATGTTTGATTCATTTATTAATTTAATAAATATTTATTGAGCTCTACTATGTACAGTAGGGAGCATGACAGGTCCTTCAACTAGGAATGGAAGATTATAAGCAAACAAGTATATAACATGCTAGATGTTATAAGTACTCTAAAGAAAAAGGAATCTGGGTAAGAGAAGAGTGATAGA
Organism: Orycteropus afer afer; assembly: GCF_000298275.1. Classification (NCBI taxonomy): domain Eukaryota; kingdom Metazoa; phylum Chordata; class Mammalia; order Tubulidentata; family Orycteropodidae; genus Orycteropus; species Orycteropus afer. The sequence continues at coordinate 13,308,412 of NW_006921591.1, forward strand.
ATGGGAGAGAGACACAATTTGGGGAAAAAAAATTCAGGAAAATCCTCTGGTAAGGTGACCTTTGACCAGACACCTGGATGAAGTGAGATTCAGAGCTATTCTGACTTCATGAGGAAGAGTATTCTAAGAAAGGAAACTGTCAGAGTAGCTGTGGTAGCCAGCCTCACCACCACTAAAATACTCTCACCTTCTGGTATCCCTGTCCCATTGTCGTCACCTTTTATACTGAATAGAGCTAATCTAGAAAACCAAAAGAACATTGTAGCAATAACAGGGTGAATTCAGAGCTACATCATAAAAGACATTATAGCTTCTTCCTTACTCTCGAGAAGTCAAAGCCAATTACTATAATGAAATGTACAAAGACCTGGAGTTAGAAAACCAATAGGGTTTGGTTTTCTAACTCAGGTAATTCTCAAGCTGAAAGAACCGAGGAAAAAATTTAAGCCTTCAGTTGTAATATTGGAAGATTCTATGGGCATTATATTGATTGATGCAGGAAACATCAAAAGAAGATGGAAGGAATACACAGTCACTCTATGAAAAATAATTGATCAATGTTCATCCATTTCAGGAGGTGGCATATGATCAAGAACCAGTGGTATTAAAGGAAAAAGTCAAAGCTGCACTGAAGGAATTGGCAAAGAGCAAAGCTCCAGGAATTGATGGAATACCCAATGAGATGTTTCAACAAATGGATGCCCCACTTGAGGCACTCACTTGGGTATGGCAAGAGATTTGGAAGACAATTACCTGGCCAACTGACTGGAAAAGATCCATATTTGTACCCATTGCAAAGAAAGGTGATCCCACAGAATATGGAAATTATCAAACAATATCATTAACATCACATGCAAGTAAAATCTTACTGAAGATAATTCAAAAATGGTTGCAGCAATATATTGACAGAGAATATCTAGAAATGCAAGCTGGATTCAGAAGAGGATGTGGAATGGAGGATATCATTGCTGATGTTAGATGGATCTTAGCTGGAAGCAAAGAATACTAGAAAGATGTTTACTTATGTTTCATTGACTGTGCAAAAAAGCATTCAATTGTGTGGATCATAATAAATTATGGCTAACATTGAGAAGAATGAGAATTCCAGAACACTTGACTGTACTCATGAGGAACTGCACATAGATCAGGAGGCTGTCATTTGAACAGAATAAGGGGATACTGCATGGTTTGAAATCAAGAAGGGAGTACATCAGGGTTGTATCTTTTCACCATACATAATTAATTTGTATGCTGAGCAAATAATCTGAGAAGCTGGATTATATGAAGAAGAAGGTTGCATCAGGGTTGGAGGGAGACTCATTAACAACCTGCAATATCCACTTGACACAACTTTGCTTGCTAAAAGAGAGGATGACTTGAATCACTTACTGATGAAGATTAAAGATTGCAGTCTGCAGTATGGATTACATCTCAATATAAAGAAAACAAAAATCCTCACAACTGGTCCGAAAAATATCTTCATGATGGATGAAGAAAAA
>NW_006921591.1:13314614-13320562 GCF_000298275.1 Orycteropus afer afer
GGAAGGAAGGTTGGGCAATCCTACTTCCGTAGTGATACTGCCTCGGAAACCCAAGGAGGGGTCGCTATGAGTCAGGGCTGACTCGACGGCACATGACAACAACAACAACAACAATCTTCCTTCTGAGGAGTGGCTGATGGGTTTGGACCTCCAGCCTTCTGGTAGGCCGTCAAATGCCTTAGGCACTGTGAGGCTCAGAAAGATTTAATAGTTTATCCTAGGACACAAAGCAAACTTGGAATTTGAATTCAAACCCACTGAATTTAAAGCCTTAGTTTTAATTTTTTATTTTTCACTGCTCCTGAAATACATTCGTTGTACAAAATTTTGGAAGTTCAGGAACACACACACACGCATGCAATTCATTAGTAATCCTACCGCTTGGAATTAGTCACTGCTAATATTTTGGATCCACCACCTGTCTGTCAGTTTTCAATACTGTGGTACATATTGCTATGATGTTGGAAGCTATGTCACCAGTATGTCAAATAGCAATGGGGCTACCTGTGGTGAACTTGTTTCAGCAAAGTTACCAGTGTAAGGCACTAGGAAAAAAGCTCTGATGATCCACTTCTGAAAGTCAACCAGTCAAAACCCTATGGATCACAACAGAACATTGTCCAATGTAATGCTGGAAGATTAACCCAATTCAAAGCACACAGTAGTGTTAACTAAGGACTCGAGCATGTGAATGATCGTGAAAATGGTGCAAGACAGGTAACATTTTGTTCTTTTATACCTAGGGTCAATGTAAGCTGGAACCAACTCAAAGGGAACTAACAGCAGCAACAACATTTTGGATAAGATATGTCTATCTAATTTCTTTTCTTAGCACTTTTTAGGGGGAAAAAAAAACAGTTTTAACATACGTTACACAAGCTGTTTTGTAAACTATGTTTTCTCTGGTGGCGTAATGCCTAAGGCATTTGACTGCTAATCAGGAGGCTGGTGGTTCAAACCCACCAACCACTACTTGGAAGGAAGATTGGGCAATCTACTTCCACAGAGATATCGCCTGGGAAACCCAAGGATGGGTCGCTATGAGTCAGATCTGACTTGAAGGTAGTGAGTTTGATTTTTGGAATATATCAAAAACATGTTTTTGTGTTGTCAAATATTCTCCTATGAGATAATTTTTTGTGGCTTCATGTGTACCTTCCCCAAAAAAGGCCAAACACCCCCCCCCCAAAAAAAAAAAACTCACTGCCAACGTGTCAGTCCCAACTCATAGCCACCCCTCCTTGGGATTCTGAGACAGTATCTCTAAGGAAGTAGATTGCCCAATCTTCCTTCCAAGGAGTGGCTGATGGGTTTGAACCACCAGCCTTCTGGTAAGCAGTCAAGTGCCTTAGGCACTATGTCAGCAAGATTTTATTATTTTATATTCATGCTATTTCCACTATTATAAATGATCATATATTAAATATATTTGAAGATAAATCTTTATGTACATTCATGATTATTAGGATAACTTTCTACAAGTGACATCGCTGGGTTATATTTAGGGTACAAACACTGGGAAAGTTTTTGAAATGCATTGTCAAAATGCTTTTTGGTGACATTGTATGAAGCACACTCTTACCAGCATGGCAGTAAATGTTCATTTTCCCAGACATTTACCAGCATTCTATATTATATGTTAGAAATCCTTATTCAGTCTGTTATTTTGAATCAAATGTGAGAACTTGGTGAAAAAACATGCACATGTTTATTAAAAACTTTCACAAGATTCCTTTGTTGTTGTTGTTGTTGTGTGGGTGAAAGTTTACAGAGAAAATTGGTTTTCTATTCAACAATTCATGAGCATTTTGTTTTGAGACATAGATTGCAGTCTCCACAATGTAACAGCACTCTTCCCCCTTCCTCCCTCCGTTTACCATTTCCTTTCATCTTTCTTTCCTATCCCTTCCTGCCTTCCAACCTTTATCTACAAATAAATGCTGCTCTTTTGATCTCCTATGTTTGATTGTTGTAATAAGTGCATACCTTTTTGGTATTATTGTTCACCTTTTCTGTCTATCATTTGGCTGGAAGTTGAGCCATGGGGTGAGTTCAGTTCCAGGATTGAAGGGTGTCTAAAGGCCATAGTCTCAGGGGTTCCACCAGTCTCTACAATCTCTATCAGACCTGTTAGCCTGGTATTGTGTGTGTGTGTGTGTGTGTGTGTGATTTTGAGTTGTTTCCCACATTTTCTTACTCTACCGACCTCTACCGTGATCCCTTTGAGTGGTCAGCAGTGGTAGCCAGGCATTTTCTAGTTCTTCTGGCCTCAGATTCATGGAGGCTGGGGTTAAAGTTGTCCATTAGTACTTCAGACTAATTATTTCCTTATGTCTTTGATTTTCTTCATGCTTCTTTGCTCCAGACAAGGAGAGACCGAAAATCATAGCTTAAATGGCTGCTCACGAACTTGTAAGACCCTAGTCAGTACTCATCAAACTAAGATGTAGAACATTGTCTTTGTGGACTGTTATTCCAATTGATCTTTGTGTCCCTGAGACTATGGTCCTGAGTGCTCAGGCCCAGCAACTCATTTCTTGAAGGTGTTTGGTTATGGCAGGACAGTTTTCATAATTCTGCCCCTTATATTCTCTACTATATTCTTGGATATATTTACAACACAAATGTAAAAACATGTTGAAATATCTTCTGTCAAATCTATCTGTATTCATGGGTGTAGTCCCATAGCCATCCCACTCCTGTTCAGCTTGAGTGTCTATCTATGTAACCTTTCCTAGATTATTGTTATTACTTTTATTACAGTGTTGTATATGTAATAGTAATTTACCTTTGTTATCTTTAACTCTTGTGCCCCATCAATGTCTTCCTTTGCCTTGAACATTTTGTGCTGCCCTCCTCCCTTCCTTCTCACTGTATATTGCCTTGCCATTCACCCATGTTAATATGTGTCAACACTCTAAGCAACAACAACAAAAAAAATTAACTCACTGCTATTAAGTTGATTCTAACTCACAGAGATGCCATTGGGTTTCCAAAGCTTTAAATCTTTATGGAAGCAGACTGCCTCATCCTTCTTCCAGGGAATGGTTGCTGGGTTCAAATCACTGATCTTTTGGTTAGCAGCCAAATGCCTTAATCACTACACCACCATGGCTCTTTGTAAACCCTTCTAGTTAGTGATTTACCCTCTCATCCTTGGTAACCTTCAAAGAATGATTCTTTATGTGTGTAAACTTTTTCTTTACTTTTCCCAGCAGTGGTATTGTACAATATTTGTCTTTTTGTGATTAACTAACTTCACTCAGCATAATGACCTCCAAGTTCATCCACATTATGAGGTGTTTTACAGATTAATCATTCTTTAATGCTGCATAGTATTCCATTATGTGTACAACCATAGTTTGTTTATTCATTCATGTGTTGATGACCACTTAGGTTGTTTCTATCTTTTTGCTTTTGTTCATAATGCTGCTAGGAACATGGGTGTGCATACATTTATTCATGTTATGGCTCTTATTTATATAAGATATATACATAGTAGTGGGATTGCTGGTTTCTATTTCTATATCTATCTTTCTAATGAAGGGCCATGCCATTTTCCACAGTGGTTGTACCATTTTGCAGTCCTACCAGCACTGTATATAGGTTGCAGTCTCTCCACACACTAACTGGCATTTTTTTTTTTTTTTAAATTTTGCTATTGTTACTGGGGTGAGATGATACTCATTGTTGTTTGGATTTGCACCTCTCTAATGACTAATGGGAGCTCTGGTAGCATAGTGGCTAAAGCACTTGACTGCTCACCAGAAGGCTGGCGGTTCAAACCCACCAGCCACTCCTCAGAAGGAAGGTTGGGCAATCCTACTTCCATAGTGATACTGGCTCGGAAACCCAAGGAGGGGTCACTATGAGTCGGGGCCGACTTGATGGCACATAACAACAACAACAACAATGACTAGTGATTACAACCATTTCTCTGTGTGTTTGTTAGCAATCTAAGTGGCATCTTTGGTGAAGTGTTTGTTCATATTCTTTCCTCATTTTTAATTGGACTTTTTTTTTTGTGATTGAGATGTTGATATATTCTATAAATTTTAGAGATTAATCCCTTGTCCAATAGTTGTTGCCAATTTTTTTTTCCCAGTCTGTAGGTCATTTTTTACTCCTTTGGTAAAGTCTTTTGTTATATATAAATGTTTAATTTTTAGGAATTGTCTAGTTTGTCCTCTGTTCTTTGTGCTTTTTTTTTTTTTTTTTTAACTTTTTATTGTGATTTGGGTGAAAAGTTATAGAGCAAATTCATTTTCCACTCAACAGTTCATATGCATTTTTAATGTGACATTTATTTCAATCTTCACAGTGTGATAGCTCTCTTCCTACTTCTTCCCTGTTGGAGAACCTAGATAGACTGGGAGAATAGTGTGGAACAAAATTCAAAACATAAAAAAGATCAGACTTTCTGGTCTGACACAAACTGGTGATACCCCTGAGGCTGTGGCCCTTAGTCTCTCTTTGGGTCTAGAATTGAACTCATTCCCATGGCTCAAATTTCAGTCAAACAATAGACAGGCTTACAAGATGAACACCAAGGAGGTACTCCTACTTAGAAAGATCAACCAGAAGAGATCAAAAGGGCAACATTTGTGCAAGGATAAAGCTCAGAAGGAGGAATCTTTGTGTGTTTTTAGTTCTGTCTGATAGTATATAAATGTACACAACATATATAAATGCCATATATTAAGGCCCCTAAAGTAGAACTGGTGTCAGATCTTCTCCAGATATTTGGTAAAACTGGCCAGTGAAGCAATCTGGGCCAGGACTTTTTTGTTGTTGTTGGGAATTTTATTTATTTTTTTTACTGACCAACTCAATTTCTTCTTATGTGATGGATCTCTTCAAATTTTCTACTTCAGATTGTGTTAATTTTGTTAGGTAGTGTGTTTCTAGAAATTTGTATAATTCTTCTAGGTTCTAGTACAGTTCTTCATAATATTCTGGTATCCTTTTCGTTTCAGTACATTCTGTTTGTGATATTGCCTATTTCATTTCTTATTCATGCTATTCGCATCTTCTCCTTCTTTAAAATTTGCCAGTAGTTTGTCAATTTCATTAATCATTTCAAAGAACCTAATTCTAGTCTTGTTGATTCTTTCTATTGTTTTCATGTTTCATTTTTTTCTGGTTGAATGTTTATTATTTCCTTTCTTCTGGTGACTGTAGACTTCTTCATCTTTTTTTTTTTTTTTTTTTTTGGTTTTCTTTTTTCCAACTGTTGAAGATGTTGGTTTATGGTGTTGCTATTGGGTTATGGTGTTGCTTTTGGGTCTTTCTTCTTTTTCAGTGTGTGAATTTATTACTATAAATTGTCCTATAAGCACTGATTTTGCTGTGCCCTTAAAATTTTGGTATGTTGTGTTTTCATTCTCATTTGATTCAAGGAATTTTTTCTTTTTAATTTTCCCTATTACTCAGTAGTTTTTATCCAAGGTATTATTCAGTTTCCATATATTTGACTTTTTTCTCCCTGAGATTCCTGTTGCTGTTTTCTAATTTTATAGTATTTTGATATGAGATGATGCTTTCTAGTATTTCCATATTTTTAAATTTATTGAGGCTTGCTTTGTGGCCTGACAAATGGTGTACTCTGGAGAATGTTCCATATCCTCTGGAAAAGAATATATATTTTGCTGTTGTTTGGTGGACTATTTTTTTTTTTTTTTTAATTATTTTATTGTGATTTGGATGAAGGTTTACAGAGCAAATTCACTTTCCATATAGCAGTTCATATACACTTTGTCTCACGACATTGACCACAATGCAACAGCTCACCTCCCACCTCCTCCCCACAGTTACCTCTTCCCAGTGTCCATCCCTCCATGGGCTTCTGTCCCCTGAGCTGTCTCCCTGTGCATAAGCAGCCCTTCTTTCTCCCATGATTGTTCTCTCCAAGGAGTGTATCTAATTGAGGTAAATGTTCAACTCATATG
>NW_006921591.1:13326443-13331204 GCF_000298275.1 Orycteropus afer afer
GTAGATTATTTCTTTTGGTGATATCCCACATGAACCTTAGGCTTTCTTCATTTTGTTTTGATTTTTTTTCTGATTGATCCCTTTCCAAAGAAGTATTCAGGTATTTGTCTTCAATCTCATTAATTCTGTCTTCCATCACATCAATTCTACCCCTTAGCCCTTCCAATGTGTTATCTATTTCTGACAATTTAGTATTAATCTTCTGCATTTCTATCTGTAGATTTAGAATCATTTCTATTTTTTCATTTATTTTGTCATTTTGTTCTTGTATTTTCTTCCAAAATTTTTCTAAGATTTTTTCTGTGTTTTCTTTGGCCTGTCTCTCAATCCTTTGAAGATACCCAAATATAATTCTTTTGAATTCCTTATCAGAGAGCTCCAATGCTGCTTCTTCCTCAGAGATGCATTCTGGGTCTGTAACCTGTTCCCTTATTTCTACCCCTTTTTCTTGCTTCATTGTGTGGACTGTGATGTTCTGTTGTCTCCGAGGCATCGTGGTATTGTATTAAGATCTCTGTTAATTGTTTGTGAAGAGTAGCCAAGGGTGATTCAGGCTCTTCTTGGTGTTTTTTTTGTTTTGTTTTGTTTTTTTATTATTGTTGGCCCACTGGTGAAGAAGGAGGTGCGGACTCTTGCTCAGTAAGTGAAGTTGCAGGAGGTATGGGTTACTTGTATCTTATAGGGACTGTTGTTGTCTCCCACTCAGTTAGACAAAAATTACAATTGAATAACCATTGAAAAAACTAAAAGCACATAGACAAAAAGTACACACTGAAATCACACAGGAACAGTAACCCCCCCAAAAGAGAAAAAGTGGAGAAAAGAAAAAGAAAACAGGTAAAAATGCAATATCTGGGGATAGGTCACTAAAGGAAAAAAGAGAAGGAGAATAATGAAGAAAGAAAACAAACTAGCAAACAGAAAAGAGGAAAAAAAAAAAAAGCAAAAACCAAACCAAACCAAAAAACCCAAAAAGTAATGGGGTTAATCACTAGAGAAGAAAAGAAAAAACAAAAAACAAGAAGAAGCTGTAAGCTAAGACCTTTTCAGTTGTGTAGTGTTGGTTTGGAGAGTTCTTGGGGTTACTGGAAAGCAGAACCTCTTCTTAAGCCCTTGGAATCTGGTAGAGTGCTGTCTCTTTATGTTGTCTCGAGGTTCTGGTTACGTGTTGATTTGTTTTGTCTTGGTTTTGTTGTTGTTGTTATATGCCGTCAAGTCGACCCCGACTCATAGCGACCCTTCCTTGGGTTTCTGAGGCAGTATCACTACGGAAGTAGGATTGCCCAACCTTCCTTCTGAGGAGTGGCTGGTGGGTTTGAACTGCCAGCCTTCTGGTTAGCAGTCAAGTGCCTTAGGCACTATGCTACCAGAGCTAATGTCTTGGTTTTACCATTTAATATTTTGAAAAGCTGAAGCTGGTGTGTTTTATCTTAATATTGATTCAGGTGTGTTAGGTCACTTTGCTGTTTTCTTTGTGATGGTGAAATCACTGTGTGTAGTGTGGATATGTGTTTCTGTTTTTTTGTACAGAGGGTTTAGAGTTCAAAGCGTGAGGTTTTATGGTAATTGGCTGAATATGGTTTCTTCTATTGAATGAGTGAAGTTATTGGTGGAGAAGGTGGGGGCAGAAGAAGAAAAGCTTAGTGTTGCTAAGGTCAGTTTCTAGGGTTTTGAGCTGGATATTATTGATAAGATATTTATCTGCAAGACCGCAGCTCGACCTCAGGAAAAATTTCTCTTGTTAGAGGGTCACAAATTTCCACTAATTTCAGACACACTCAAAGGCCCTGCTACTGCATCCCCACAGTGCCAAAGCATGGCTCCAAGGCAAAATTTGGGGACCTGGCTTAGCTGCAGTTTCTTTGTTCTCTGTGCCCCTTCTGCCCACAGTGCTGGCTCAATCCAGCCAGACCGCGAATGGCCAGCTCTGGAGTTTGTCTGTGATACCGCCCACCTGCAGTGCCAAAGATGCGTGCAATTTCAGGTGTGTTGGACTCAGGGGAGTACCTGAGCAGGCTCTTACATATTTATTTGTAAGACACGGCTCTATCTCAGGAAAGATTGGTATTATTAGAGGGTCACAAATTTCTGCCAATTTCATGCACACTCAAAGCCCCTGCCTCCATGGCCCCACAGTGCCAAAGCACGGCTCCAGGGCAAAATTCGAGTGAGCGTTCTCAGCTGCAGTTTCTCTGCTCTCTGTGCCCTGTCTGCCCGTGGTGGTAATGCAATCCCACCCGACCCACAATGGTTGGCTGTGGAGTTTGTCTATGATACCACCCACCTGCGGTGCCAAAGATCTGCACAATTTTAGCTGTGGTGGATTCGGGGGAGTAACTGCCAGTGATCTGCAGTCCTGATAACCATGGGAAAGAAAAGCACGGTGTCTCCCAGTCTGACCCACACCTGCTTTGTAATCTGCTGGGAGGGGAGGGAGTTAGCCTTTCTGGTGCACCAGTGAGATATCCACCTGTGTGAGAGCAATGGTATCTGTGTCCCGCTGCCCCTCACCTCCCAAATTACCAACAAAATCAGCCACTGGAGACAGGTCTTTGCCTCTGCCCACTGGAATATTGTATTGGTCACTGGGAAGCTGCTATAATTGATCTGGTTCTTGGCTCAGGGATCTCCAGATGCCACCTCCGCCCGGCAGACAGTGACTGCTCCAGAAAGGTTTCCGATAGTCTCTCTTAGGTGCCCGTTCATCTTCCGGTGGTAGCTCTTTCCTAAAAAAAAAAATCTCCCTGTACCTTTCCTCCAATTCTGCTCTTCTGTGTTTGGTGCAATTTGGATCAGTGAGCTGTTCAGAGTGCCAAAAATCTCAATTCAAACTGTCGTACCTAGTTCTTAAAGTTCTTAGATGCCAGAGGGAAAAAATGTGGTGCTAACTGGTGAGACTCCATTTTGAATCTCTCCAGGTGGACTATTCTTTACTCATCTATGAGATTAAGTTGGTTGATTTTATTGTTAGATTTTCTGTATCTTTGTTGAGTTTCTTTCTGCTGCTTTGTGTTTCACTGAAAGTGACATATTAAGGTTTCCTATTATTATTGTGGGAGCTCTGGTAGCATAGTGGCTAAAGCACTTGACTGCTAACCAGAAGGCTGGTGGTTCAAACCCACCAGCCACTCCTCGGAAGGAAGGTTGGGCAATCCTACTTCCGTAGTGATACTGCCTCGGAAACCCAAGGAGGGGTCGCTATGAGTCGGGGCCGACTTGACTGCACATAACAACAACAACAACATTATTATTGTGGAGTTGTCTATCTCTGTTCTCAATTCTGTTAGAGGTTGACTTATGCATTTTGGGTTCTTTCATTGAGAGTATAGATATTTATTATGATATATTCTCTGTTAGTCTTACCCTTTAGTCATTTTTCAGGTTTGTGAAGACTCAAGGACTAAAACATAAAGTAAACATTTGTCTGGTCACCTTATTGGTGAATTACAGAGAAACAGGCAACATTGTGCTCCAAATAAAGGTTTATAACAATTGAGAAAGAAGTGGCTCCAGAATGGAGTGGGGAATGTTACTACTCTCCTCACTACCAACTACTGTTTTTGCTACTATTCATACTGCTGGTGATGAGTTCATCAATATTCAGCCTAGTACGTTATGGGGCTGCATGACTGGGGCAAGCCTAGGCAGGCTGCATGAGTCCACTGAGATTACACTATTTTTAAAGCTGCATCAGCCCAAGGCATACTATCTGGGTGTCACTGTAATGTGCTAAGTACTACATCAGGCCCTTTGCAAAAGCATCATGACCCAGGCATTACCCTTATCTGAATACTGAGGTCATTGAGCCTCAGGAGGACAAATAACATACCCAGGGTCACTTGGCAAGAGAATGAATGGGGAGACTTAATACTTGAATTGAAAGTGTCTGCCCCCAGAATGTCGTCAAAGTCCTCCCTTTGGCCTGACTAACTCGATGCTCCTTCACTTGTTTTCACTGTACTCTGCAGTTAAGGCTGTGACAACAAGGAAGAAAATAAATTGTACCAACTATTTGAATGCCAGTCTTTATACTTGTTTGTGAACTTCTTGAGGGTGAGAAGGATACTTGGCTCATCTGTATGCAAGGTAGTGTTTGGTATATCTCTCTTTGCAATGGGCACTTTTATGGATCTCTTCAAATTGAACTGACAGATGAGGGGTGGGCATAATACAAGGTAAGCATTATTAGCTTCAATTTACACAGGAAAATTGAAACTCAGAGGAATTACTTCATCCAAAGACATCATACAGGGCTAGTGTTTGAACTCAGGTTTGACCCACTTAGCCTACAGTGTTGACACTAGTTGCCATAGAGTCATCTCCAATTCACGGTGTCCTCATGTCCAAATGCTTTCTGATCCTTCACCATCTTCATGATCATTCATATGTCTGAGGCCATTGTTACAACATCATGATAAATGGAGAAAGGATAGAAGTTGTCAATGATTTAATTCTACTTGTATCAACAAGCAATATCCACAGAAACAGCAGTGAAGAAATAAAACAGTGTATTGCATTGAACAAATCTGCTGTAAAAGACCTCTTTAACATTCTAAAATTGAAGATGTCACTTTGATGACTAAGGTGCATCTTATCCAAGCCATCTTTTCAATCTCCCCATGTGTGTGTGTGTGTGTGTGTATGTGTATGTTGTTGTTGTTGTTATTGTTATGTGCCATCGAGTCGGACCTGACTCATAGCGACCCCTCCTTGGGTTTCCAAGGCAGTATCACTACGGAAGTAGATTGCCCAACCTTCCTT
>NW_006921591.1:13331304-13346509 GCF_000298275.1 Orycteropus afer afer
CTCTTCTGGTTAGCAGTCAAGTGCTTTAGCCACTATGCTACCAGAGCTCATATATATATATATATATATATATATATATATATATATACACACATATGAAAAATGAAGCCAGAAGAATTGATGTGTTCATGCTGGGAAGTTAGTAAGGAATATTTAATATGTCATGGACTGTCAAAAGTGCAAACAACTTAGTCATAGAAGAAATACAACTAGATTGTTCTTTAGAAGCAAAGATGGTGACATTTTGACTCAAAGATTGCTTACTTTGGAAATATCATTAGGAAAGACCAGTTGCTAGAAAAAGACATAATTTTTGGTAAAATAGAGACCCAACAAAAAGCAGGGATCCCCTCAATGAGATGGGCAACATAATAGCCACAAATATGCACTCAAAGTCTATAGTAGTGTTTACCTAAAGTATGTTCTATGTATCATCTGCATCAGAATTCACCTGAGGGGGCTGTTAAAATGCAGATTCCTGCCCCTATCATCTATGCAGGAGCCCTGGTGGTGCATGGTTAAACATTTGATTATTAACATAAAGGTCGGTGGTTTGAACTCACCAGTCACTCTGCTTCTTCCATGAAGATTTACAACCTTGTGAATCCTATGGGACAGTTCTATTCTATCTTATAGTGTCACTATGAGTTAGAGTCTACTTGAGGACATTGGCCTTGTTGGTATTTAGTTATTTATTTTGATACTCTGCATCTGGACATCTTGGTTTAGTAAGTCTAGAATAGTCCCAAGAAATCTGCATTGAACAAGTTTTCTGGGGAACAAAGCAACTCCAATATTCAACAAATGACAAAAACTACCTTTCAAAATCACATGACCTTGTGGTTAATGTGGCTCCAACAGGCAAAACTCATCCATTGTTCTGGGGCTTTGTTGTGGAAGAAGTACATAACCACTAGGGAGAAAAAAAAAAAAAAAAGATGCCATGGAATGTTTCCTGATCACCTGGGCAAGCCCAGGAATAAGAAATGGCATCAAGACCTAGTTTTGTTTCTAAGGTGCTGTCACCAGAGTAATTAGAAGGCTGACCTGGAGTTTACCCATTGCTGACCCACTTGTGAGCAGCTTGGAAGGAAGGAATCATCCTTGTGATGCCTCAGAAGATGGAGACTTACTGAGAATGGAAGACATGCACCCTTCTCTGGTGTGGAAAGTCAGAGACAGGAGAAGGTCCTTGGCCCTATTTACAATGATGTACAGGATTCTTGAACATTGGGCCCTCCCCTTTCATCACATCTCATTCCATTTGGTGTCTTCTGCTTTCCTGGAGGTCAGGGATAGGTCATCAAGGAGGAGGGTTAGGGACTTGTGCTGAATCATCCTTCCCTTGTAGGAGAGTTGGGATGACTTCATGTGGGGCTAGCACCTCCCTTAAAGACTTGTTCTTACAGAGTGAAGTGGCGTCTTTACCTCTGGCAGGTTCATCTGGCTCAGATATTTATGGAGTTCTTATAGCAAGCTCAGCTTCTTTGGTCCTGAGATGGGTACTAGTCCCATAGTGCCATCTGTTCCACTGACAAGCAGTCCCTACTTTCTCTATTGTTGTTGTTATGTGCCATCGAGTCAAACCCGACCCATAGCGACCCCTCCTTGCATTTCTGAGGCAATATCACTATGGAAGTAGATTGCCAAATCTTCCTTCCGAGGAGTGGCTGGTGAGTTTGAACCACCAGCTTTCTGTACAGCAGTCAAGTGCCTTAGGCACTGTGCTACCAGAGCTCCTTTCTTTATAACCTTCAAAAAATCTATATTCCTTCTTTGTTCTCAAGGTCAGCTCTAGACCTGGGTATACAAGGGGTGTTAGCAGTGCTGTGCTGGGGCCTGGGATGCCCTGGAAATAAGATGTGGCTCATGTCACCCCTTTCCTCTCCTGGGAGGCCTGGGCTTTCCACTGCATTAACCATACCAGAAGATATGCATAAGTAAGGAAATTATTCTTGAAATACTTGCCAAGAGTTCACCAACTTCTTTTTATCATTCTAAGACCTTTTTTTTACATGACTGAATATTTTTACCTAACAAACTTCAGTCCTCAGAATTCAGTCTACAGCAGAATAAGGCACAGGAATGTAAGAGAAAGAGAATAAAATTTTGAGGCTGAGAATTTTCTTGTAAGGCCCACAAGAACTATTTGGTTGCTATGATCTTGGGCAGACCTTAACTTCACTGGGATTCAGTCACTTGCCTGAGTCATAGTCATTTAGAGGATTAAATCATATAATGTGTATAAAAACATCTTATAAAGAGTAACATATTTTACATGTTCATTAAAGATTTATTGAGCCCATTATTGAGTGTTTAATTCTATCCTAGGTCCTGAGCAAGATACTGTGGACATAGACAATTTATATGCAGTGTGCATATTTCACAGAACACACCCTTCATGAGGATTGACAAACTAGCTTTTGAAGCCCAGTAATAGTGATGAAGGTTCTTGGCCATATGTAGACTTTGACCAAGGTGGTAATCTGGAAGCCAGAATATGGAGCAGCCATTTATGATTAGTGGCTTGGGAAAATATCCACATATACCTATGTCCCCTGGGCTGGAACCTGATCCAAGAAGGTGAGTACTCTCTGGTTTGGAGATGTCACTTCTACTCACTCTCTTAATGCTACCTCTTGAACTGATCTTGAGTTTCCTTTTTTTTTTGCATAAAGTCTCCTAGTTTAGGACATCCATTGGGCTTTGATCACTTGGCTCCTTGACTTAGCATAGACTAACAGTCCTTTGTCTGAAATCCTTAGGGCCTGATGTGTTCCAGAAATTAACTTTAGTTTTTAATAAAATAATGCCATCCATACACTTGGTGTTAGATAACACCTTCAACAGTGCCCACAATCAAGTGCGGAAGAATTTCTGCAGTAAAATATGTAACTATTTTAGACTAATGAGATAAGTAAAAACTACAACAGATAAACTACATGTTATTAAATGAGTTACAGCAAAACCCTATATTCAGAGATTTTTTTAAGTTTGGAAATTGTGAGTAAAGGAGCATGGATCTAAAAGAGTTCAGTCTTTGGACTGAGAAAATTTGCTTCTACTTGCCATCAGAGCTAGAAGATCTTATTATTTTTATATTTTAGTAATTTGAGATAATGTATCCCCAGTCTGATTCCACCAAGGATGTTAGGCATTTTGGACCATATACTTACCTGGGTATTACTTCCTGACATATAGCTGCAGTTAAGAGCCTGAGCATCTCCCTGATTACAAAACTTCCAGTCAGATAGGGCTCACTAGTTAGCACCACTAAAGAAAAAAAGAATTAGCCAAATAAATAAATAAACAAATTGGAAATGGGCTTTCTTTCTCATGTTATTGGTGATTGGAATAGATCACCATCATAAGAGTTCCTCTTGACTTCAAATGTTATTTGTTAATTCCCCATTCACTCTTCCAATCATTTATTTACTTACTGCTCAATATATTATCTCACTCCCTCCTTCATTGATTCATCCGTTCATTCATGTTCAGCAAAAAAAAAAAAAAAAAAAAATCCATGCCAGACCCAGTGCCAAATCCTGGGAAAAACAAACCAGTGAGACATGTTCTTGTCTTGTGAGGATCTCAGTCAAGCTGGGGAGACAAACAAGGAAACAACTTTTCAAAATAGAACAAAATAGGCAAGGGGACCCAAGCAAAGGACCTAGGTTAGATAAATGAATAAAATGACTGATGAAGGCTTTGTGAAGAATGGCCCTTGTCTAGTCCTGAAAAAATTATTGGGTTTAAACAGGCACAGAAGGTAAAGCTATGAATTAAGTGCTAGGAGTTCTAAATAGGGGGAAGTACACAGAGATGGAGGGTTTAAAGTCAAGGTCAATGTGTGGAATAGTGTGGAGTAGTGGAAAGCAGGCTGCAGTAGCTGGTATACATCCTAGGATGTCTACAAGAAAAAAATATCACTCCAACAGTTAGAGTAGGGGGCCATTTCCATTGCATCCTCTAGGGAAGGGCTTCAAGGAACTCTCTCAGATCTACTCATCTATTACAAAAGACCTATTTAATGTTTTTAAAAGCAAAGATGTCACTTTGATGAGCAAGGTGCACCTGATCCAAGCCAAGGTATTTTCAATTGCTTCATATGCATGTGAAAGTGGGCAATGAAAAAGGAAGACAGAAGGAGAATTGATGCATTGGAACTGTGGTGTTGGTAGAGAACGCTGAATATACTATAGACTGGCATAAGAATGAACAAATTAGTTCATTTGAAAAATTAACAAAACTACAGCCTTAAAAGTGAAGATTTATCCTGAAGTACAATGCTGTCAGTGATAAGATAATATCCATACACCTACAAGGAAGACTAGTTAATACTACTATTATTCAAATTTATGCACTAACCACTAAAGCAAAAGACAAGGATATTGAATATTTTTACCAACTTAAACTGTCTGAGCTCTGGTGGTGTAGTGTCTAAGGCATTTGACTGCTAACCAGAAGTCTGGTGGTTCAAATCCACAAGCCAGTCCTTGGAAGGAAGGTTGGGCAATCTACTTCTGTAGTGATACTACCTTGGAAGCCCAAGGAGGGGTGACTATGAGTCAGATCTGACTCAACAACAGTGCATTTGGTTTTTTGGTTTATGCAGTCTGAAATTGACCAAACATATAATCAAGATATGTTAATTATTAATGATGATTGGAATGCAAGAACTGGAAACAAAGAAGAATCACTAGTAACTGGAAAATACGGCATTGGTAATAGAAATTATGCCAGAGATCACATGATAGAATTATGCAAGACCAATGACTTTTTCATTGCAAATACCTTTTTTCAACAACATAAATGATGGCAATACACATGGACTTCACCAGATGGAACATACAGAAACCAGATCAACTACATCTGTGTGCAAACAGGCAATAGAGAGGCTCAATATCTTCAGCCAAAACAAGGCCAGGAGCTGACTGTGAAACAGACCATCAACTGCTCATATGCAAGTTTGAGTTGAAGCTGAAGACAATTAAAACAAGTCCATGAGAACCAACATATCACCTTGATTGTAGCCTACCTGGATTTAGAGACCATCTAAAGAAAAGATTTGATGCATTGAACACCAATGACCAAAATCCAGATGAATTGTGGGATGACATCAAGAATAGTAATCAGGGCTGTGAAATCAAATGTGCATGAACTGTTGGATGTAAAACAAATTTGCTTTGTAAATTTGCACCCAGAGCACAAAAATAAATAAATAAATAAATAAGGACATAATCCATGAAGAAAGCAAAAGGTCATTAAAAAGACAAGAAAGGAAGAAAAGACCAAAATAGTAGCTAAAGCAAATGGAAGAAATGACTAAATAAAAGATCTGAACAGAAGATTTCAAAGAGCAGCTTGAGAAGACTAAATGAATTATTATAATGAAATTTGCAAAGACTTGGAGATAGAAAATCAAAAGGAAAGCACATGCTCAGTATTTCTCAAGCTGAAAGAACTGAAGAAAAAATTCAAGCCTTGAGTTGCAATATTGAAAGATTCTGTAGTGCCTAAGTCATTTGACTGCTAACCAGAAGGCTGGTGGTTTAAACACACCAGTCACTCCTTGAAAGGAAGATTGGGCAATCTACTTCCATAGACCTACCACCTCAGAAACACAAGGAGGGGGTCACTATGAGTTGGAATTGACTTGATGACAGTGAGTTTGGTTTTTCAGTTTATGGGAAAAATATTGAGGAAACATTAAAAGATGATGGAAACAGTACATAGAGTCACTGTACCAAAAAGAATTGGTTGAGGTTCATCCCTTTCAGGAGGTGATGTATGATCAAGAACCAATGGTATTGAAGGAAGAAGTTTGAAGCTGCACTGAAGGAATTGGCAAAGAACAAGGGTCCAGGAATTGACAGAATGAATACCCATTGAGATGTTTCAGCAAACGGATGCAGAGCTGGAGGCACTCACTTGGCTATGCCAAGAAATTGGAAGACAGCTACCTGGCCAACTGACTGGAAAAGATCCATATTTGTACTCATTCCAAACAAAGGTGATCCCACAGAATGTGAAAATTATCAAACAATATCGTTAATATCACATGTGAGTAAAATCTTCCTGAAGATAATTCATAAATTGTGTATAGACAGAAAACTTCCAGAAACACAAGCTGGATTCAGAAGAGGACATAGAACAAAGGATATCATTGCTGATGTCAGATGGATGTTGGCTGAAAGCAAAGAATACCAGAAAGATGTTTACTTGTGTTTTATTGACTACGCAGAAGTATTTGATTGTGTGGATCATAACAAATTATGGATAACATTGAGAATAATGGGAATTCCAGTACACTTGATTGTGCTCATCGGGGACCTGTACATAGATCCAGAAGTTGTCATTCAAACAGAACAAGGGGATACTGCATGATTTAAAATCAGGAATGGAGTGAGTCAGGGTTGTATCCTTTCATCATACATATTCAATTTGTGTGCTGAGCAAATAATCCAAGAAGCTGGACAATATGAAGAAGAACATGACATCTATTGGAGGAACAACCTGTGATATGCAGGTGATGCAACTTTGCTTGCTGAAAGAGAGGATGACTTGAATCACTTACTGATGAAGATTAAAGACTCTAGTCTGCAATATGGATTACATCTCAACATAAAGAAAATAAAATCTTCACAACTGGACTGATAAGCAGCATCACGATAAATGGAGAAAAGATTGAAGTCAAAAATTTCATATTATTTGGCTCCACAATCAACAATAATGGAAGCAGCAGTCAAGAATTCAGATGACATATTACTTTGGGCAAATCTGCTACAAATGACCACTTTAGTGCTGAAGAGCAAAGATGTGTCTTTGAGGAATAGACCCAAGCCATGGTGTTTTCCATCACCTCATATTCATGTGAAAGCTGGACAATGAATAAGGAAGACTAAAGAAGTGTTCTGATAGCATAGTGCCTAAGGCATTTGACTGCTAACCAGAAGGCTGGCAGTTCAGACCCACCAGCCACTCCTTGTAAGGAAGATGGGGCAATCTACTTCTGTAGTGATACTGCCTCAGAAACCCAAGGAGGGGTTGCTATGATTTGGGTCTGACTCGACGGCACATAACAACAAAGAAAAGTTGATGCTTTTGAGTTATGGTGTTGGCTAATGAAAGTACCATAGGCTGCCAGAAGAGCTAACAAATCTGTCCTGGAAGAAGTATAGTCAGAGTGCTCCTTGTAAGCAAGAATGGCCAGACTTCATCTTACCTACTTTGGTGGTGTTGTCAGAAGGGACCATTCCCTGGAGAAGGATATCATGCTTGGTAAAGTGGAGGGTCAATGAAAAAGGGGAAGACCCTCAACAAGATAGATTGACACAATGGCTACAATGATGGGGTCAGGTATATCATGGATTGTGAGGCTGGTGTAGAACTGGCAGGGCAGATTTGTTCTGTTGTTGCTGAGTTGGAGCTGACTCTATGGCATTTAACAGCAACAACAACAGCAACAACAAAAGACAAAACAACAAATGACCTATTCACAAATAATATCTCTTACTGCCAAAAGACACCTCAAGTAGTCATCAGGTCCTCTCTTAAGCAGGTATTAAACCTCCTTTGCTAACCACAATCTTCCTTCTGAGGAGTGGCTGGTGGGTTTGAACTGCCAGCCTTCTGGTTAGCAGTCAAGTGCTTTAGGCACTATGTTACCAGAGCTCCCATGAGACTTTAGGCATGCTAATTAGGCTAACAGAGCCTCAGAGAGGATGCTGGGAGACAGGCAAAATTACACATAAAGCTCCAAGCTAATAGGAAGTACTCTGGGAGTGTTCCAGATGTGAAACCCATACAGACAATAATTTTATTATTATTATTATTTATTGTGATTTGGGTGAAGATTTACAGAGCAAACTCGCTTTCCACACAGCAGTTCACATATACTTTGTAGCATGTCATTGACCACAGTTTATCACAATGCAACAGCTCTCCTCCCCTTTCCTCCCCATAGTTACCTCTTCCAGTGTCCATCCTTCCATACTCTCCTGACTCCTGAGCTGTCTCCCTGTGCATATGCAGCCCTTCCTTCTCCCATGATTGTTCTCTGCAGGGCGTGTATCTACTTGAGGTAAATGTTTAACTCACATGCCTGTACTTTGTTTGGCTGGAAGAGACAATAAGTTTTATCTTTTTTCTTCACTACTGTTTTCTCAGGACCTCCTACTGAATGGCATATAGTAGGGGATCAACAGCTGTCTGTGGGCTGAATGAAAGGCTCCTTTTCTCACTTTCCAATGGTTAATGGAAGTTTTCTTAGTTGCTTCTTAAGTCACTTACACTTACTTTCTCTTGTTTAATTTCATGTAAATTCTTTTAACTTTGTGACTTGAGTTTTCACCTTTTACCTTGGCACTCTATGGCAAGAAGATGTGTTATGAAAAGCCTTTACTATTCAGGCTCAAGCCAAGAACTAATGAACCTGTTATCAAATTGGAAAAGTTTAATTTCATTCTCCTGTTTCCTGCACAGAAATTACATAAAGCAAAAATAATAATTATCAAGAGGAAGGAATTATGGGCAACCTGGGGATTAAAATTCAAATTCATCTCTTTATTGCATTTATCTGATACAGAGAATGTCAGGTGTATAGTCAATACCCAATGACTGTTGAATAGAAGAACAAAAAATAAAGTAAAAGTAATAAAGGATGGGTGATTGCATTCACTAATAAGAAAAGAAAAAAAAAAAAGATTATTTATTGAATGTTCACCAGTGTCAAACTCTGTGCTAATTGTTTAAATCTATTCATTAAAAAAAAAAAAAAAAAGGAAGAAAGAAATTAAGTCTCCATTTTGGTAAGCCAATATTTCCCTCTAAGTTAATTTTTTTTCTTATATATTTATGAAATTCCCTAAATTTAAGGTAAGTCTATTTCAAAGGAGCCCTGGTAGTGCAATGGTTAAGTACTCAGCTTCTAGAAAAAATCAGCAGTTTGAGCCCACTAGGCATTCTTCAGGAGAAATATATGGCAGTGTGCTTCCATAAAGATTTACAGGCTTGGAAATCCATGGGTCAGTTCCACTCTGTTCTATTGAGTAGCTGTGAGTTGGAATTGACTCAATGACTGTGGGTTTGGGTAAATCTATTTCTCTGCTAAAATCTGTCAGAGACACATAGAAAAAAGAGAACATTGGATGTCATTTTAAAAACCATACATGTGACTCAGCAAACCTCACTGAAATGAATGAGAAATAAACATATTTTTTATTGCTTGCTTTCGTATTAGTTGAAGGTTAGGATAGATATTTAGGTTTGCTTTACAGGAACCTAGATTTGAGTTTTCTCAGAGTAGACAGTTAATTATGGTTTAGCAAGTTCTGCCAATTTGGAGGTGAGTAATACATCCTTCAAGATGGAGAAGAAGGAAAAGTTTATCTCCCTGTATACCCCTTGAAAGACTACTGCTTCTTAAAAGAATCAGTAAATCAATCATCACAGACTCCCTGAGCTAGAAATACAAAGACACACATCTTTGGCAATATGTCCCAAATCCTCCTTGATTCCTTAAAGTTAAATTCCTCTTTATTTTGTCTGCTAATTGTTTATTTTTTCCAATAAATGAATTATTATAACTTTAATAAATAAAATTATACATATTTATGCATGCTAAATGCATAAATTATTTCTTAGCCTGATACCTACATTTTCTCATAAAACAGAAAAGTACTATGCACTTCAAACTCTTTTCTTGTCTGTGGTCTAATTATATGCATGCTCCTTGTTCTTTCTTTATAGTTACTATCAGAACAGCACCTTCCCAGTATCAAAACCACTGCTATGGAAGAAATGGGGAATAGACAGCCCACAACATCTCCATTTGTTAAACTCTTCAACCCCCGGCCCATCTGTACCCACAATTGCCAAGCTTTGGGGTAATAGATAGAGAACAAGCTAACCATCACTATCCTTCCATGCACCCCTGGAAAGTATTGTGATAAAGGGTATTTATTGGAGGAGCCCAAGATGATGACTCAGAAAGATGCACCATAATGTCCCCCTGCAAAAAGGGGGGTTGAGAAACCAAGTGAAACAGATAGAGATGCCAGCGTTGGAACCCTGACCATCAAACAGAAGGCTGAACAATTAGACTGAACACTGAGTGAAAGGAGAGATAGAATGAAAAGATTCATGAAGATATATATATCCTTGACTCCAGGGTCAGATTAAGGCATGTGAGGACCCTAAACACTGGTAATCTGTGGTGCTCCCTCCTCTACTTGCTCATGCATTCAAATAGGATATGTGAGTTATAATATCATACAATATTATAACTATGATATTAGCAATTGGAATGAAAAGTGGCATATGCCATTTTAGTGGAATAAGATGTACTGGATTATAAAAATTTTAGTGGATACATAGTGCTATATACCACATTTTCTATAAAATGAATATTCTACATATTAAACAATAAAGAAAATGAGTCAGTGAACTTAGTCATTTCAACAATCAATGTGAAATTCTGATGATCTCCCCACAATGCAAAATTGGCTTTCACCAATTTTGCTTTAAATGGCTCATACTTTAATTTTGATGCTTGTTTTGTAATAAATACTGGAATTATAAATGAACAACTGAAAAGCTGTCATAAAAGAAAATTGAATGATCAGAAAACAAATGTTACAATAAATTACTGTATTTTATTTTTAGGTAGATCTTCCATCTCTAACATAATTAAAAAACATTTCTTTCTGTTCTTTGCTCTTAGAAATTCTTCAATGATTTCATCACAACTAACCTGCCAGATAATATCTACTTCCATACCTAATGAGGATAATGAATAGCATCTTTCTAGAATCACGGTTGTACACTGAGGGTTTTTGAGCCTCTTTAGGGACATAAATGAGGATTCTGTTGTGCAGTTTTTGATCATTAATGTTAGGAATATGCATAAACCAATTTAAACTTTGGGAATCATACATATAATAGGATCATACATGCCTATATGAATAAAATTTGTCTTTCTTGGATCTGTATATTTAGTTCTCATGTGAGAATGAAATTACCCTACTTCTTTGTAAAAGTTTGTATTTATGTCATTGGGATAAGCCTGTACTCATTTCTTGGATACTTTCATGTGTTCTTCATCAAGTATATCCACACTATTTAAGAACAAAAATTTGTTTGAAAGAACTTCATACACTTTTGTCCTTCTTCTCACATGTGTCAGTGATGGTGTATGTAGTATGTGGTTATGCAAAATTGATCTCTGGCACTCAATACTTTTGGAACACTTCCATCATTCGTTCCTTTCTAATGCTTCTATGATGGTGAACTGCTTACTAATCAGTATTTGGCAGTATTTATTTTGTTGAGCTTTCAAAATTTTCTCTTAAATTATGTAAATACCCTGTTAATGGCTGATAGAGATCTATGTATGTCTTTAAATTTGCTTCTGCATCTTGGAAAGCTGGACTTGTCTGATGAAAATGCAGTCATGCATTATTCCACATAACCAACATATATGCATACTGTGGTGTTTACATTTTTTTGGCAATGTTTTCAGCTTCTTTTAGTATATCCTTTTTTGTGTCTGGTCTTCAACAATGTTTTCTAAGACATCTAGAATCTAAGCATATGATTTCAGGATTGTACTTGTTGCAGCATGTGCTTCTGAGCATGTATCAGAAATACATTTTAATACTTGATTATTGCCTAAATATGTTTTAAGGATTGCCATTGGTAAGAAAAGGTAGCAATATGTAGAGTAACTGAACAGAAGGGAAAAAATCAGCTGCTTCTGGACAAAAATTTACTGCATTACATGCTATAAGATTAAGTGAATGCGTAGCACATGGTATGAAAATGGCATATTCATTATGTCCTAAAATTTTCTGTTGCATGCCTTTATAATGCCATGATATATTGACAGCATTGTCATAGGACTGGTCTCCGCACTTAGAAAAATCAATTTTGCAAACTTCACATAAATAGTGAAGTACTTGCTTTATAATTTCTTCACTCGTATGTCTTTTTAAGCTAGTAAATGTGATAAATCACTTGACAGGTTTTCCATCTGTTGGAGATATGTTTCTGAAAATAATACTTAGCTGATCTGTACAAGAAAGATCAGGAGTGGAATATACACACAAACTGAAATATTGAGCTGTACTTATTTCACTGAAAATAGATGATTGAACTTTATCACTTATTAAGGTTATTAATTCTTCCCATGTTGTTTTAGATATATACAATGGGTTGCTCTTCACTGTATTACCATATTTTGACACGTGATCTGCTAAAAATGGATCAAACTAAGCAACAAGTTTAAGTAAAGCCTCCAAATTGCCATTTTGTGAGAACCCAAGCACTTCATTTCTTCCTCAAAAAGATAGTTCATGTTCAGCAACTGTTAAAATGATTAAAAAAAAAAAAAATGTGTGGCAAATGGTTTTCCAATACTGATATTTTTCATTAATTTGCTTTTCCATTTCACTAGTTAAGCTAAAACCATGAAACCATGTCTCTGGTTTAAATATCATAACATACGATCTCTGTAAGTTGAGCGGTTTTCATCATTATCAATCATATTCGAGTTACACCAATTGCTAAATCCATCCAAAGCAGACTGAGAATTAAATCATTTAGTATTAAATAATTTGAAAACAAAACAATACACAGAGTCGACTGATGGAGAATGTAGTAGCCACTCCCTCTTATAATTTTCATTATTAGCAATACATTCTAGAAATATATTCTGGCTATAGAACCTTGTTTATTTACCATCCAGAAATTTTTGACATTAATTTTCAAGTGGTCCACTATGATGTTGACAAGCAGTTGACCCTTTTCCAATTGAATGCTTTACATCATTAGAAGAAAAGATCCACAGGGCAAGATCCATGTTTCTGTTACTTATGGGTTCTGCAGATGTGACAACTTCAGATCCTAAAATAGTTTGATTTTCTAAACCATTATTAATTTGTTTTTATTACAGCAAGAAATGAATGCAGAATTTGGAACAAGTTCTGTTATATTCATATTGCTATTAATAATTTCAGCACTAGCAGTACTGGAATGATTTGCACCCATTAAACTCAAGCATTCAGTGGAAGAAGTCTCTTCTGATTCATTATATTTTAAAAAGGAAGTTAATTCTGGAATTGTCTTTAGAGATTCACAAATCCTTTTCTTTTCATCTTCTATGAACTTTCATATTTGCACTCCACTTAATTGTTGCCATTTCATTTTACCTGGATAAAAAATTATTTCATTTTTAAATTTGTTTCTACTGTAGCAAATAAATTGGAGTAATTGAAAATAAATAAAATTTATAAAAAAGAGAAATTTATAAAGTAAAATTTACGTTTGAATTTGGACATTAACTCAAAAATTTATATTTGAAAATCAGTAAGTAAAAAAATTGACTTCAAGCATGTAATTTTGTTCTTCAGGTCTGAGATAGTCAAAAGAAATAGGACTTACAAGGCAGTCAGAAATAATTTCATTAGTTTGTCATATGACATTTGCTAGCAGGCCATTCACGGATCTCTGTAAGAGTTTTTCATCCTGAACTAATACTTAAAAACTCTCACATTCATTTTTGCCCTTTGATGCTGCATCTTCACATTTCGTTGGACTACTGCTGATATTCAACAGAGGCAAGAGCAATTCCAAAGAACATGATACAAACACAAGGATATGCTCAATCTGAAGACACATTTTGTTTACTTTGTACAGGACAGGACCATATTTATCACAAGTGGCCTAGTGCCTAAGGTACTTGACTGCTAACCAGAAGGCTGGTTGTTCAAACCCACCACCAGTCACTCCTCAGAAGGAAGATTGGGCAAGCTACTTCCATAGAGATACAGAGTCGGAAACCCAAGGAGGGGTCACTATGAGTCGGATCGGACTTGACGGCACATAACAACAACAACAGTGCATTCTTATGTGGTGGATGAGGGAGAACTAAAAGTGAGGTTATATCCAATCAATGTGTAAAATGAAAAGGAAAATGTTATTGTATACAAAATTTATAAAATGCATATTTCATTTCTTTGTGTAATTGTTCAATCTTATATTCAACGATATTTACATAAATTATGTAACAATAGTAAAACTTCTTGAGCAAATTCGTTTTGCAAGTCATAACAGAAATGGAAAATAAAGTACATTTATATGGTTTTATTACCTAAATATTCATTTATTTCCTCAAGGCATTGTTCAATTTCCTTAAATATTCTGATAAAATATAAGTGGAATGTTGTGATAAATACCCTTTGTTGCTTTCTTGGAAGATGAATTTAGAACTACACTCATTTTTACAAAACAGAAATATTTTGCACAATAAATACTGAATTTTGTGTCTTCTCAGTGTGCCTAAAAAGTCAGTTATTAACATATATAGAGTAATATCAAGCACTGTGTCCCACTCAACAGACAATAAAAAATGAAACCCACGTTATACATGAATTAAGACTTTCTGTGTATATTTCAGTGTTTTTGGACATTTGCTATGTTAGTATTATATTAACTTATTACCAATATCAGTATTATGTTAAATGTAGTTTATATTTATGTCCACTGTATACCAAAAGGATCTCTGGTGGCATAGTGCCTAAAGCATTTGATTGCTAACCAGAAGGCTGGTGGTTCTAACCCCCCAGCCACTCCTCAGAAGGAAGATTGGGGAATCTACTTTTGTAGTGATACCGCCTTGGAAACCCAAGGAGGGGTAGCTATGATTCGGATCCGACTTGACAGCAGTAAGTTTTTTTTTTTTTTATATATATATAATTTTACATATATTTTGTAATAGAGATTGCAAAAACAGTACAATGTTTCATTTAACTTTCCACCAGTATCACTCAATGACATCATCTTACATAGCTATAGTACAAAATCACAACAAGGAATTTGACATTGGTTCAATACTGTTAACCAGACTTCAGGGGTTAGTCAGATTTCATCAGCTTTTCCTCTCACTTGTGTGTGCACATGTGCATGTATGCAATTTTATTACATGTGTAGATTCTTGTGCTACTGCTATTGTTAATTGCCATGAGTGGGTCCCCGACTCATGGCAACTCCATGTACAATAGAACAAAATGTTGCCTGGGCCTGTGCCATCCTCATGATCAGTTGATTCCTCTGAGTACCACTGTAATCAAGACACAGAACTTTGCCATAACCACCAAGGAACTTCCTTGTGCTACCCCTTTACAGCTGCAGCTGCCTGATCCCCTCC
>NW_006921591.1:13349888-13355727 GCF_000298275.1 Orycteropus afer afer
TGTCTCTCAATCCTTTGAAGATACCTAAAGATAATTCTTTTGAATTCCTTATCAGAGAGTTACAATGCTGCTTCTTCCTCAGGGATGTGTTCTGGTCTGTATCCTGCTCCCTTGTTTCTACCACTTTTTCATGCTTCTTTGTATGGACTGTGATCTTCTGTTGATTCTGAGGCATCATGATGTCGTTGTATTTAGATCTCTGTTAACTGTTTGTGAAGAGCAACCAACGGTGGTTCAGGCTCTTCTTGGTGGTTTTTTATCGTTGGTCCATTGGTGGATAAGGAGGAAGTGGCTCTCGCTCAGTAAGTGAAGTTGCAGGAGGTGTGGGTGTAGTTGTGTCTCATGAGGACTGTTGTTGTCTCCCACTCAGTTAGACACAAATTACAATTGAAAGCCATCAAAAAGCTAAAAGCCCGTGGATGAAAAACACCCCATGTAATCAATCACACAGGAACGGTAACCAAAAAAAGAGAAAAGGGAAAAAAAAGAAGAAAAAACAAGCAAACCTGCAATATCTGGGGATAGAGCACTAAGAAGAAAATAAAAAATGTAGGGAAGGAGACTAATAAATGAAGAAAAAAACAGGAAGAATGCAAAAAGAAAAACTAGGAATGGGGTTAGTCATGAGAAAAAAAAAAAGGGGGGGGGAAAGGGGGAAAAAAAAAAAAAAAAACCTTAAATGGTGGGGGCAGAATTTCAACCAGGCACAGGGAAAAGAAAAAAAATAATGCTGAAAACTAGGACCTGGCAGGGGAAGATTAAGAATAATAATAAAAAGGACAAAAGTATGAATAATATTAGTTGGTTTGAAACAGACAAATACAAGCAAACTAATCACTGGGAAAAAGAAAGAAAGAAAAAAAAAAAAAATCGGTGGAGGACTGGGTAGGGCACCCAGGCTCTGTCTGAGCACACAGACTGTGAAGGAGTTCCTGTGGGCCTAGAAGGTAGTTGGGAGTGGGGATGGCCACACCTCTGTTCACCAAGTGCGTGTAGAGTGTAGTAACAAGAAGAATGTCATACCTTTTCTGTCTTGCAGGCCCCGAGTGTCCTTGGGGTTGCTGGAAAGTAGAACGTGTTCTTAAGCCCCAGAAATCTGCGAGAGCGCTGTCTCTTTGAATATCCAAAATAGTCAAGCCGCTTTTTAAACCTTCAAAATGGCGGTGTCCTCCGGACCAGCAAAAGTCCACAGTTCAGCCCACTTTCTCTTCACGTTCTCCGCTTGTTCCCCAGCCACCGTGCACAGTCCTCTGTGCAGTCCCTGGCTAGCAGAGTGATTTTTAGGTTAATTCTCAAGTCCTACCACCACAGGAATCTGCAAGAGCACTGTCTCTTTAAATATCCAAAATAGGCTGCTTTTTAAACCTACAAAATGGCGGCACTCTCCGGACTGGCAAAAGTCCACAGCTCAGCCCACCTTTCTCTTTACCTTCTCCGTTTGTTCCCCAGCCACCATGCACAGTCTTTCATGCAGTCCCTGGCTAGCAGGGTGATTTTTGGGTTAATTCTTAGGTCCTACCACTTGGGAATCTCCAAGACCTGCTGTCTGTGCCATCAGGGTCGCTCAGGCCACTGCCAGAGTGCAGCTCCATCTGTCTCCTTTTTGAGTATTTTCATGAAAATTTTTCTGCTAGTTGGGGTTTAGTCCACTTTTGTATCCTTCCCTTCAAGGCTCAGTGGTCCAAGATTATCTTCTGTGTTAATTGGTTTCCCTTTTCTTTGTTGAAGAGTGTCTGTGCAGTACTTCTGCCTAGTCCGCCATCTTGCTGGAACTCAAAGTTTTTTTTTTTTTTTTTTTTAAATGCCAAAAATATTTTAAAATTATAAATATTATTGTTTACAAAAATTAGAACATAGCTTTTTATGTAAAAGCTATAGAATCAAAAAGTAACTTTATCAAATTCATTGCAATGATTGATTTATTTGAGTTCCCTTGCTTTTAACATGTCATCTGGAACTAGAGTTCTCCCCTTTTTTTTTCTTTTACCTGGATGGGACAACACATACCCCTTTGTGTGTGTCATGGCAAAGAGCATTGCTGGCCCACCTGGCTGTAGTTGTTGGATCAGTCAGCATGGATATACAAAACAGTTCTCTCAAAAGGCATCAGACACCTATAATTTATTAATATAATCTATCCTTGTGCAGTAACCCAAGGAGGGGTAGCTATGAGTTGAATCGACTGAATGACAGTGAGGTTTTTTTTTTTTTTTCCTTTTGCCTTGTAACTACTCATATTCAATCCAGTTGCATATTGGGTGAATGTAGCAATAGTTAGAATTGACAGCCCACCCCTACTACTTGCTCATTAGAAAGACATAGTATACTCCATCAAGGAGCTCTGGTTGCACAATGCCTAAGACATTTGACTCCTAGCCAGAAATGTCGCAGTTCAAACTCATTACTTGTTCCATACAAGGAAGATGGGGCAATCTACTTCCATAAAAATTTACTGATTTGGAAATCCAGTGGAGGTAGCTATGAGTTGGAATCAACTCTATGACGGTCGGTTTGGTTTGGTTTAAAAGATCCATCAAGATACAGAGTACACAGGGCAAGGAACCATAGGAGAACAGATGTCAATGAAGGTGTTGAAGTGATAGGATACTCATAGCTTAAATAAACTTCTATGTGGGTGCCTCCATGGCACTATATGAACTTTACTTCCAGCTGATACATTCTTATGCAGTGGAGCTGGTATCTATTTTGTTTAATGCCCTGACAGTTCTTTTCCTCTGTGGTGCTCACTTTTCCTTGTGTCTTGTATGCTTAGCATTTATATCTTTGCTTTGGGCAACCACTACCTCTGTTTTGTTGATGCCCTAACACTTGCTTACTGTGTGGTGCTCTGACAGCTGATATAGTGCAACGTGGCCTTCTTGGGACAAAGCAAGCAGCATTCCCAGGTGAGGAGCACAGAAAGGCAACTCCACAGAATTCACAACAGGTAACAAAGATACTGCGTAAACAGACCTGGAATGAAATAAGGTGAGCAGGATGCAACCCAGTGCTAAAAAGGGAAAGAACAGGAAATCTGAATGAGAGCTCCAATGAGGCAGTCAACAACAAAGAAGGGAGAGAACCAGGAACTGGGGACAAGACTACTCACCAGCAGCAATGCCTGACCATTTGGACAGGAAACACCTAATTAACAGTAAAACTGTAGAATAACAACTAGACCTTCACCCACCCAGCCAGCCTCTGTGCAACACCCCCCACTCACATTTAAACAGATCAAGACCTGATCTCCTGGTGTGGCCTAGCAGGAGCACTCCTATACCTACACCCAGGAACTGGTAGGAGTGGTCCCAGGCCCACTGCCTAGTAATTGTCATGAGCACCAGCACACCTGATGCTTGGCAACCATGACTGCATGGTAACCAAAACACACTCCCAGGTGTGCCCTCATGTTGTAGCCCAGTGACTAGAAGGCATGCCCTTGTACCCTCCTCCAATGATCACCTAACATGGTCTGGCAGGCACAGCTCCTTACAACAGTGACTGCTACATGTATCCCAGTGGATGCCACCAGTGCTTCTATCTAACAATGAGCAGGCACTCCCTATGCCATTACCCAATGACCACCTGGCTGTGGAGGCACCCATCCTATACCCAACCAGTTCCCAGAGGAAATGCACACTCATTGAGACCACGTGATCTCACCTCATCTAGAGGGACACCAATTTGTGCCTACACAGAGGGCTTACCCCATTCAATTTGGTAGCCTTGGCTCCCTGTGGCTATGAAGATTACCTGTCCTGCTCCTCAGCAGATGCATTAACTGCTAACTCCAATGCAGAAGGACCATGCTGTCCCACAAGAGCTTCAGAGGGACACTGACCACTCAACATTTCATGCTAAGGAAGGGAACTGCTCTTGTACTGCATTCAATCCTAGAAGGAAGACACACATTGGCAACAACAAAGGATTCCAATGTATGTGCAACTCACCATATCTGCTAGTGAGAGAAAATCACACCCCACCAATTAAAATGACCCAAAGGAAGGAAGAAAGGCATTCTAAGGAGAAAGAGAAGAAGCAAAGCTCTTATATATATGTTGTTGTTGTTGTTATGTGCCGTCGAGTCGGCCCCGACTCATAGCGACCCCTCCTTGGGTTTCCGAGGCAGTTATCACTACGGAAGTAGGATTGCCCAACCTTCCTTCCGAGGAGTGGCTGGTGGGTTTGAACCGCCAGCCGTCTGGTTAGCAGGCAAGTGTCTTAGCCACTATGCTACCAGAGCTCCCTATATATATATATATATATAGTTGTTAGGTGCCATTGAGTTGGCTCCAGCTCATAGTGACCTATGTACAACAGAATGAAATTCTGTGCAGTCCTATGCAAGACTCACAATTCTTGCTATACCTGAGCCCATCATTACAGTCTGTATCAATCCATCTTGCTGAGGACCTTTTCCTTTTTTGTTGACCCTCAACTTTACTAAGCATGATATCCTTCTGTGAAGTATGGTCTCTCTAACAACATGACCAAAGAAGGCAAGATGAAATCTGGCCATTTTTGTTTCTAAGGAGCATTCTGAATGCACTTCCTCCAGGAGAGATTTGTTAGTTCTTTCAGCAGTCCATTATACTTACAGTATTCTTCACCAACACCACAACTCAAAAGCATCAACTCTTCTTTGATCTTACGTATTCATTGTTCAGCTCTCACATGGATAAGAGGCAATTGAAAATATCATGGCTTGGGTTAGGTGCACCTTAGTCTTCAAGGAGATATCTTTGCTCTTCATCACTTGAAAGAGGTCTTTTGGAGCAGTGCCCAGTGCGACACATCATTTGATGTCTTGACTGCTACCTCCATTGGTGTTGATTGTAGAACCAAGTGATATGAAGTCCTTGACAACTTCAATCTTTTCTCCATCCATCATGAAGCTATTTATTGGTCTAGTTGTGAGGATTTTTGTTTTCTTTTTGTTGAGATGTAACCCATACTGCAGACTGTAGTCTTTAATCTTCGTCAGTAAGTGCTTCAAGTCATCTTCAGCAAACAAAGTTGTGTTGTCTGCATATCACAGCTTGCTAACAAGTCTTCCTCCAATCCTGATGCCATGCTCTTCTTCATATAGTCTAGCTTCTCCAATTATTTGATCAGCATACAGATTGAATAAGTATGATGGAAGGATACAACCCTGGAATGTATTCCTTTCCTGATTTTCAATCATGTAGTATCCCCTTGTTCTGTTTGAATGACAGCCTCCTGGTCTATGTACAGGTTCCTCATGAGCATAACTAAGTGGTTTGGAATTCCCATGCTTCTCATTGTTATCCCTAATTTGTTATGATCCACCCAATCAAATGCTTTTGCATAGTCAATAAAACATAAGTAAACATCTTTCTGATATTCTTTACTTTCAGCCAAGATTCATCTGACATCAGCAATGATATCCCTCATTCCACTTCCTCTTCTGAATTCCCTTACATTTCTGGAAGTTCTTGGCCAATATACTGCTGCAACCATTTTTGAATTATCTGCAGCAGGACTTTACTTGGATATTATACTAATGATACTGTTTGATAATTTCCAAATTCTGTTGGGTCACCTTTTTTCTTCATTTCTTTCTCTCTCTCTCTCT
Source organism: Orycteropus afer afer (assembly GCF_000298275.1). Lineage (NCBI taxonomy): Eukaryota > Metazoa > Chordata > Mammalia > Tubulidentata > Orycteropodidae > Orycteropus > Orycteropus afer. The sequence goes on from NW_006921591.1 coordinate 13,355,485, forward strand.
CTCTCTTTTTTTTTTTTTTTTTTTTAATGTTTTTTTCTGATTGATCCCCTTCCAAAGAAGTATTCAGGTATTTGTCTTCAATGTCATTACTTCTGTCTTCAATTGCATCAATTCTACTCCTTTACCCTTCCAATGTGTTATCTATTACAGACAATTTAGTATTAATCTTCTGGATTTCTATCTGTAGATTTAGAATCATTTCTAATTTTTCATTTATTTTGTCATTTTGTTCTTGTATTTTCT
>NW_006921591.1:13355827-13359182 GCF_000298275.1 Orycteropus afer afer
GTTCCAATGCTGCTTCTTCCTCAGGGATGTGTTCTGGGTCTGTATCCTGCTCCCTTGTTTCTACCACTTTATCTTGCTTCTTTGTGTAGACTGTGTTGGTCTGTTGTCTCCAAGACATAGTGGCATTGTTGTATTAAGTCTCTGTTAACTGTGAAGAGCAGCCAAGGGTGATTCAGGCTCTTCTTGGTGATTTTTTATTTCTGGCCCATGGTGGAGAAGGAGGTGGTGGCTCTCACTCAGTAAGTGAAGTTGCAGGAGGTGTGGGTATAGTTGTGTCTTATGGGGACTGTTGCTGTCTCCCATTCAGTTAGAAAAAAAGTACAATTGAATAACCATCAAAAAACTAAAATCACAAGGACAAAAAATACACCATGTAACCACACAGGAACAGTAACCAAAAAAAGAAAAAAGGGAAAAAGAAGAAGAAAAATAAGAAAACCTGCAATATCTTGGGATCAGGCACTAAGAGAAAAAAAAAGGTAGAGAAGGAGAATAATGAAGAAAAAAATGGGAAAAATGCAAAAAGAAAAACAATGAACAGGGTTAACCATGAGAAAAAAAGAAGAAAAAAAAAAATTGCAACCAGGAACAGGGAAAAGAAAAAAGCTTAAAACTAGGACCTGGGAGGGGAAGAATAAAGAATAATAGTAAAAGTACAAAAGTATGAATAATTATAGTAATTTTAAAACAGACAAAACAAGCAAACTAAAAACCAGAAAAAAGGAAGAGAAAAAGAAAAAATAATAACAATAAAAAAAGAAAAACTCGGGGGAGGGCAGGGCAGGGCACCTAGGCTTTGTCTGAGCACACAGAATGGGATGGAGTTCCTGTGGACCCAGAAGGTGGGTGGCAGTGGGGGATGGCTGCACCTCTGTTCACCAAGCGGGTGTGGGGTATAAGAATAACAAGGGGAATGTCTCACCTTTTCAGTCGTCCAGGTCCAGAGTGTGGAGTGTCCTTGGGGTTACTGGCCAGCAGAAACTGTTCTCAAGCCCCTGGAATCTGGGAGAGAGCTGTAGAGCTGTCTCTTTAAATATCCAAAATGGTCAAGTCACTTGTAAACATTCAAAATGGCAGCAACCTCCAGACAGGTAAAAGTCCACAGCTCAGCCCACCTTCCTCTTTGCTGCTGCTTCACCTTTTATTCCCCAGCCACCAGAGTAGTCCTCCATGCAGTCCCTGGCTAGCAAGGCTGATTTTTAGGTTAATTCTTAGGTCCAACCACCACTCGGCAATCTCCAAGCTGTCTGTGCTGTCAGGATCTCTGCCAGAGCACAGCTCCATATGTCTCCTGTTTTGGTATTTTCAGGCAAATTATTCTGTTAGTTGGGGTTTAGTCCACATCTATATCCTTCCCTTCAAGGCTCAGGGGTCCAGGATTGTCTTCTGTGTCTGTGTTAATTGTTTCCCCCTTTTTTTGTTGTTGTTGAAGAGGGTCTGTGCAGTCTTTCTGCATATTCCACAATCTTACTGGAAACTTCAATTAGATCACCTTTCTTTGGAATGGGTACAAATATGGATCTCTTCCAGTCAGTTGACCAGGTAGCTGTCTTCCAAATTTCTTGGCATAGATGGGTGAGTGCTTCAGCACAGCATTCATTTGTTGAAACATCTCAGTGGGTATTCTGTCAATTCCTGAAGCCTTGTTTTTTGCCAATTCCTTCAGTGAAGCTTCAACTTCTTCCTTCAATACCATTGGTCCTTGATTATGCCATCTTCTGAAATGTATGAACATGGACCAATTCTTTTCGGTACAGTGACTGTGTATTCCTTTCATCTTCTTTTGATGTTTCCTGCATCATTCAATATTTTGCCATAGAAAGTTTTACTATTATAACTCAAGACAGTATTTTTATTTTTCCTCAGTTCTTTCAGCTTGAGAAATGCTGAGCATGTTCTTTAATTTTGGTTTTCTAACTACAAGTCTTTGTACATTTCATTATAATAATTAACTTTGTCTTCTCAAGCTCTTCTTTGAAATCTTCTATTCAGCTCTTTTATCTTGTCATTTCTTCCATTTTCTTTAGCTATGCTACATTCAAGGGCAAGTTTAAGAGTCTCTTCTGACATCCATTTTGGTCTTTTCTTCCTTCTCTGTGCTTTAAATGAAATTTTGCTTCCTTTGTGGAAGATGTTCTTGATGGTCTGCCACAATTTCTCTGATTTTTTTGTTACTGGTGTTCAATGCATCAAATCTATTCTTTAGATGGTCTATGAATTCAAGAAGGATGTAGTCAAAGTCATATTTTGGCTCTTGTGAACTTGTTTTAATTGTCTTCAGCTTGAACTTGAACTTGTATATAAGCAATTTATGGTCTGTTCCCCAGTCAGCTTTTGGCCTTGTTTTGGCTAAAGATATGGAGCTTCTCCATCACCTCTTTCCATAGATGTAGTTGATCTGATTCCTGTACACTCCATTTGGTGAAGTCACATGTATAGCTGCCATTTATGTTGTTGAAAAAAAGTATTTGCCATAAATGAAGCTGATGGTCTTGCAAAATTCTATCATGTGATCTCCAGTGTTATTTCTATCACTAAGGATGTATTTTCTAACTACTAGTGATTTTTCTTTGTTTCCCACTTTCCCATTCCAATCACCAGTGATAATCAACACATCTGATTGCATGTTTGGTCAACTGCTGAAGTTGTTAAAAATCTTCAGTTTTCTCACCTTTGGCTTGGGTGGCTGCTGCATAAGTTTGAATATTAGTAAAATTAACTGGTCTTCCTTGCAAGCATATGGATATCAGCGTATCACTGACAGCATTGTACTTCCAGATAGATTTTAAAACATCCTTTGGACAATGAATGATACGCTATTCATTCCCAGCATAGTAGATCATGAGGGTTGTCTAATTCCAAATGGCCATACCAATCCATTTCAGCTCACTAATGCCTAAGATATTGATCTTCAAATGTTCCATTTCCTTTTTTTTTACAACTTCCAATTTACCTAGATTCGTACCGTGTACTTTCCATGTTCTGATTAGTAATGGATGCTTGCAGCTATTTCTTCTCATTTTGAGTCATGCCACATCAGCAAATGGAGTTCCTGAAAGCTTTACTCCATGCTGCTTATTGGTCTAGTTGTGAGGATTTTTGTTTTCTGTATATTGAGACATAATCTGTACTGCAGACTGTATTCTTCAATCTTCTTCAGTAAGTGCCTCAAATCAACCTCAGTTTCAGCAAGCAAAGTTGTATCATCAGGGTATCTCAGGTTGTTAATGATTCTTCCTCTAATCCTGATGCCACATTTTTCTTCATATAGTCCAGCTTCTCGGATTATTTGCTCAGCATATAGAGCTCTGGTAGCATAGTGGCTAAGACACTTGACTACTAACCAGAAGGCTGG
>NW_006921591.1:13359367-13373386 GCF_000298275.1 Orycteropus afer afer
TGTCAGTGTACAAGTTCCTCATGAGTATAATCAAGTGTTCAGGAATTCCCATTCTTCTCAATGTTATCCATAATTTGTCATGATCCACACAATCAAATGACTTTGCATAGTCAATAAAACACAAGTAAGCATCTTTCTGGTATTCTTTGCCTTGAGCCAAGATCCATCTGACAGCAGCTATGATATCCCTTGCTCCATGTCCTCTTCTAAATCCAGTTTGCACCTCTGAAAGTTCTCTGTCAGTATACTGCTACAACCATTTTTGAATTATCTTCAGTAAGATCTTACTTTCATGCGATATTAATGATAATGTTTAATAATTTCCACATTCTGTGGGATCACCTTTCTTTGGAATGGGAACAAATATGGATCTCTTCCAGTCAGTTGGTCAGGTAGCTGTCTTCCAAATCTCTTGGCATAACCAAGTAAGTGCCTCCAGTGGGGCATCCGTTTGCTGAAATAGCTCAATGGGTGTCCATCAATTCCTGGAGGCTTGTTCTTTGCCAATTCCTTCATTGCAGCTTCAACTTCCGCCTTTAATTCCATTGGTTCTAGATCATATGCCACCTCCTGAAATGGATGAAGATTGACCAGTTCTCTTTGGTACAGTAACTTTGTGTATTCCTTCCATCTTCTTTTGATGTTTTCTACATCATTCAATATTTAGCCCATAGAAAATTTCAATATTGCAACTTGAGGCTTACATTTTTTCCTCAATTCTTTCAGCTTGAGAAATACCGAGTGTGTTCTTCCCTTTTGGTTTTCTAACTCCAGGTCTTTGCACATTTCATTATAGTAATTGGTTTTGTCTACTCAAGCTGCTCTTTGAAATCTTCTGTTTAGCTCTTTTATCTTATCATTTCTTCCATTTGCTTTAGCTACTCTCCATTCAAGGGCAAGTTTCAGAGTCTCTTCTGTCAACCATTTTGCTCTTCTCTTCTTTTCTCATCTTTTTAGTGACCTCTTGCTTTCTTCATGGATGATGTTCTTGATATCATTCCACAATTTCTCTGGTTTTCAGTCAATGATGTTCAATGCATCAAATCTATTCTTTCGATGATCTCTAAATTCAGGAGAGATATATTCAAGATCATACTTTGGCTCTCTTGGACTTTTTAAATTGTCTTTAACTTCAAGTTGAACTTGCATATGAGCAGTTGATGGTCTGTTCCACAATCAGCTCCTGGCCTGGTTTTGGCTGAAGATATCGAGCTTTTCCAATCACCTGTTGCCACAGATGTAGTCAATCTGATTCCTGTGTGTTCCATCTTGTGAAGTCCATGTGTACAGCCACAATTTTTGTTGTTGAGAAAAGGGATTTTCAATAAATAAGTCATTGGTCTTGCAAAATTCTACCATATAATTTCCAGCATTATTTCTGTCACCGAGGCCAAATTTTCCAACTACCAGTGATTTTTCTTTGTTTTCAAGTTTTGCATTCTACTCACCAGTGATAAGTAACACATCCTGATTGAATGTTTGGTCAATTTCAGACTGTAGAAGTTGATAAAAATCTTCAGTTTCCTCATCTTTGGCTCTGGTGGTTGGTTCATAAATTTGAATAATCATTGTATTAACAGGTCTTCCTTGTAGGCGTATGGGTATTATCCTATCACTGACAACATTGTACTTCAGGACAGATCTTGAAACATCCTTTGTGATGATGAATATCATGCCATTCTTCTTTAAACTGTCATTGCTGGCATAGTAGATCACATGCTTGTCTGATTCAAAATGGCCCAAACCAGTCCATTTCAGCACACTAATGCTGAGGATATCAATCTTTATGCATTCTATTTCATTTTGGACAACTTCCAATTTTCCTAGATTCATACTTCATACATTCCATGTTCTTATTATTAATGGATGTTTGCCATTTTTTCTCCTCATTTTGAGTGCTGCCACATCAGCAAATGGAGGTCTTGAAAGCTTTACCTTATGCATATGAGTAAGGCTGGGTTTACTTTGATGATGCAGCTCTTTCCTAGTCCTATTTTGAGAGCTTTCTAACCTAAGTGACTCATCCTCCTTCTCTGTATTGGACAATGTTTCCAGACTATTCATATATTTTCCCAGTAATGTATCAGACAGTGTTTATTTGCTATTTATAAAGTTTTTCCTGGCCAATTATTTGAGAAGTGGATGGCTTCTTCTTTCTTCCTAGTCTGTCTCATTCTGCAAGCTAGGCTGATACCTGTGTACCATGTGCACCCTGCTGTGTTTGAAACACCAGTGACACAGTGGCATAGCCTGAAGACTCACAGCAACATGTCACCACAGTAGGACAAACTGACAGACAAGTTTGTCTCCCTTAGCTGTTGGAAACCTCTCCAACCATCCTTACCTGGATCCCTTGGGCTGACTCCTCACTCTGCCCCAGTCCTCAAGCCTTTTCCTCTCCTTTTTCCCTCATTCCCTTTTGCCACTTTAGGGTATGGCTTGAATTCTCTCTCCTCACCTGGATCCCCGCGGCTGACTCCTCACTCTGTCCTGGTCCCCAGACTTTTCCTCTCCTTTCTCCTGCTTTCCCACCTTGCCATTTGGGGCTGTGGCCTGGGTTCCCTCTCCTCACCTGGATGCCTGAGGCTGACTCCTTGCTCTGTTCTGGTCCCTGGCCTTTTCCTCTCCTTTCTCCTGCTTTCCCACCTTGCTGCTTTGGGAAATGGCCTGGGTTCCCTCTCCTCACCTGGATCCCTGTGGCCAATATATATATATATATATATATATATATATATATATATATATATATATATATATATTAGAACAAAACCAACAAATATACCATCAATATAGAAATATATAAATAACACTAATGACTTAGAGACATCATTCAATAACAAAATCACATGAAGAAATGAAGTAGATATCTCAAGCAAATGAGCAAAATAAAGGGACAGAACACCTTTCTGAGGAAGATCTGATAATAGAACTACCTGACAAGGAACTCAAAAGATTAATATTTAGCATTATCAAAAAGATCAAGGAAAACAAACATGAAAAAAGAACCTAGAAGAATTCAGGAAAACATTCAAGAACAAAATAACAAACTCAGTAGAAAATATAAAGAAAAAAAAAAAAAACTAGAAATTTAAAAGATTAACAATAAAATATCAGAAATAACTCAACAGAAAGACAGAAACAGAATTGAATGTATGAAAGAAAGAATCTGTGAAATAGAGGATGAATCCCTTAATATTAATTTGTTTGAGGAACAATCAGAAATAAGATTGAAGAAACATGAAGAAAGCCTAATGTTATGTGAGACATCATCAAGAGGAATAATTTATACATAGTAGGAACTTCAGAGGAGAAGAGAGGAAACAGAGTGCTTAGAGAAATTTTAAAGTCATGCTACCAGAACCCAAAAACCAAACCAAACACATGCCATTGAGTTGATTCTGACGTGAAGCAATGCTGTAGGACCGAGTAGAACTGCTTCATAGAGTTTCCAATGCTGTAAATCTTTATAGAAGCAGACTGTCACTTCTTTCTCCTATGTAGCAACTGGTGGGTTCAAATTGTCAACTTTATGGTTAACAGCCAAGTGCTTTAACCACTGTACCCTCAGGGCTCCTTTACTGTACAAAAACTTCCCATATATCATGAAACACTTGAAGATCTTCATCCAAGAAACTCAATGAACCTCATTCAGAAAAGATCCTAAAAGAAAATCACCAAGATAATAAAATTTTCCAGAACCAAAGACAAAGAAAAAAATATGAAGGGAGCTCATGAAAAGTTAAATATCACTATAAATGGGCTTCAATAAGACTCAGCAATGATTTTTCTTCAGAAACCCTGCAGGCAAGAAGACAATGATAAGACATACACAAAGCTTTGAAAGAAAATTGCCAAGCAAGAATCAAATGTCCAGTAAAATTGTCTTTCAAATACAAGGGCGAAATTTGTCTGAACATTCTCATACAAGTAGAAATTAGGAAATTGTAACCACAAGACCAGCCATACAAGAAATAATGGAGTCCTTTAAAAAGATAACCAATGACATCAGACAACAACCTTAGACAAAAATTCACAACAAAATCACCCATATACCAAGCCTGGTAAACACTTTACAAAAGTGGAATAAAACTACAAAATTGATTAAATGAAGACAGTGATTTAAATAAATAAGTGATAACAACTTCAAAACAAGAAAATGAATTGTGTAGTTACAGAGCTTTTCTATGAAAATGAAGTCAAGGCAATTACAATCAATAGCACATTGTATTAAATATAGGATGATAGATGTAAACTTCAGGGTAACCATAAAGAAAATTAATAAATCTGCTCATCAAATTAAAAAAGAAGAAAACCAAAAAGTTTCAGTAAACACAAAACGACAACAAAAAATTAAAGGAAAAGAGAATCCATATACAAAAAGTACTCAACACAGGAAGAATAGAAGTACAAAGAAAACATTAACACCACAAAAATATATAACCAACTGGTAGTAGTAATTTCTTACTTACCAACAACCACACTGAATATAAAGGGATTAAATACACTAGTCAAGAGACAGAGTGGCAGAATAGATAAAAATGCATGACCCATCAATATGTTGCCTATACGAGACACTCTTTAGACACAAAGACATAAATATGTTGAAAATCAAGGGATGTAAAACAGATATACCAAGCAAGCAATAACCAAAAGAGAGCAGGAATGGCAATATTAATATATCTGACAAAATACATCCAAATAAAAAACAATTATAAGAGACAAAAATGGACATAAAATAATAATAGGTCAATCAACCAAGACATAACAATCATAAATATTTGGCCACCAATCCCATAGCTCCAGAATTTATAAAACAAACTCCAGTGGAATTGTGAAAAACTATAATAGGACATTTTAACATACACTTTCAGTAATGGATAGAACTAGAACAAAATCAACAAGGATACCACAATCTAAATAAATAAATAAATAGATGTTCCAAGTCCTTCCAGTCAATTCTGATTCACAGCAACCTTATAGGACAGAGTAGAACTATAAAGATTTAAGCTGTAAATCATGGAAGCAGACTGCCTCATCTATCTTCTGAGTGGCTCGTGGGTTTGCCAACTTTTTGTTTAGCACCTGAATGTTTTAACCACTGTGCCACAAGAGCTCTTCTAGCAAGGATATGTTGTTGTTGCTGTTGTTGTGTGCCATCGAGTTGGACCCCGACTCATAGTGACCTTTCCTTGGGTTTCCGAGGCAGTATCCCTATGGAAGTAGATTGCCCCATCTTCCTTCTGAGGAGTGGCTGGTGGATTTGAACTGCCAGCCTTCTGTTTAGCAGTCAAGTGCCTTAGCCACTATGCTACCAGAGCTCCCAGCAAGGATATAGAAGATCTAAATAACACCATTAACCATCTGGACCTCACAGACATATATGGAATACACCACCTAACAGCAGCACAATGCACATTCTTCTCCAAGAATGAAATATAGTTCAGAATAGATAATACTTTAGAGCTCAAAGCAAGCATCGATAAATTCAAAAAGATAAAAATTATACAGACCATCTTCTTGGAACATAGTGGTATGAAACTAGAATCAATAAGGGGAAGAACAAGGAAAATAAATCAGGTATGCGTAGCTTAATGTCTGTCTGGACAATGTCTGATTGCATATATGTCTGTGGTCCAACAGGGTTTTTTAGTTTGTTTGTTTGAAGGAAAGCAGCTGCTTATTTCCTATAAACGGTTATAAAGACCTCAAATTCAGACTCTTGCAGCACTGGACCACAAGTGGAATATACAAGCAGGTCTCAGGGCACTGGCAGGCAGGTAGCAGTGGGAACTGGTGGGGTGTTGGGGGTTAGGTGGTGATGGGGTGGGAAATAGTCTGCTTCTGCTGCTCAGGCAGTGGAACAGCAGATAGGGTTGGGCACTCTCCACTCCACTTCCTCTCACTCTCTTCCCACTGCTGCTGTCTCGGGTGCTGCTCCTGCCAGCACCTGTTCCCTCAGCCTCCGGCAATGAGGACAAACAGAAGTGGGCTACCATGAGGTTTGTTTGTTTTGAATTGTGGTTTGGGTAATAGTTTACAGAGCAAATTAGTTTTCCATTCAACAACTTATATATATTTTATTTGGTGACCTGGTTGTAATCCCCTCAATGTAACAGCACTGTTCTCACTTCCTCCCTGAATTCCCATTTCAAATCATCCATTTCTACCCTTTCCTACCTTCTGAACTTTGTTTTAGGGCACATGCTGCCCTTTTGGTCACGTATGGTTGTTTTGAGGAGAGCATTCCCCATTAATGTTATAAATCATTTTATAGGCTTGTCTATTATTTGGCTAGAAGGTGATCCCTGGAGGTGGGTTCCATTTCAGGTGTGAAGGGTGTCTAAGGGCCACAGTCTGAGAGACTCCACCAGTCTCTATCAGAGCAGTAAGTGTGGGCTTTTTTATGCTTTTGAATTTTGTTCTACATTTTTGTCTTCCAGTATGTCCAGAAACTTCTGTGGTCCCAACTAGAGTGGTCAGGAGTGGTAACCAGGAACTATCTAGTTCTTCTGGTCTCAGGATCATGAAATTTCCAGTGTTCCATTACTCCTCTGGACAAATTGTTTCCTTGAGTCTTTGATTTCCTTGACTCATCTTTCCTCCTAAAGGGGAGTGTTCTGGTTACCTAATACCACTCTGACAAGAATATACCACAAATGGGATGGCTTGAAGAAACAGGAGTTTATCCTCTTGCAGTTTGGAGGCCTTAAGTCTAAATTCAAAGTGCCAGGCTGTAGAGGCTGGATGAAAGCCCCTCAGCCTTGGGCTTCAGCTCTGCCTCCTGCTACTAGCCCACTGGAGCTAGAGGTTTTTCTCCACTTAGACAGCTGCTAGCTGCTGAGGCTGCCAAGCCAAAGGTTGACAAGTAAAAAGGCACAGTCCTGATGTTACCAAACCACATAACAGACCATTAATTCAAGTCCATTCAAAGTTCCAAGGTCAGCAGAGCATGGCAGACTGCTTAAAAATGACATAGCTACACGCAGGGTTCAAGCATGCCATAAGCTAGAGACCATTACCAAAGCTGCTTCTCATATATGGGAAGCAGACCACCTACCCAAAGCAGCTACTCAGCTGCTCACAGTAGATTCCACCATGGAGTTAATTGCCAGTCTCATCTTCGGGAATACTACATCCAGCTGTCCAATCATTCAACCCGGCCCAGCCAAGTTGACACACACACTTAACCACCACAGGTAGAGACCAATATTTACATCTTTGATGGCCACAAACTAGCTTTTAAGACTCCAGTCGCTACTCATCACAGTAGGATGCATAACATTATCTTCACAAATTATGTTATGACATTTGACTTAGCTGCCCCACCCCCAAGACTATGGTCCTAAGCCTCCAAGCCCTCATTCCCTCAAAGTTTTGATTGTGTCTGTGAAATTTTTTATAACTTTGCCACCTCTTTGCTCTACTATATGCATCAATAAGTTTTTAGCATATACAAATAGGTATGTATCTTCTACCAGACCTATATATGACCATGAGTGTAATCCAGTTCACCTAATCAGACCTGTTCAGAATTCATGTCTGCCTGAGTATCCACTCATAGATACATGTTTATTATTACTGATATTATAGAATTGCATATGTAACAGTATTTGCTTTTGTTGTCTGTAACTCTTGTGCACCTCTCAGTGTCTTTCTTTGCTTTAGTGATATTGTATTAATCTCCCACTTACTGTATATTTCCTTTCCCTTTACCCAAATTAATACATATTTACTATTTAATGTTACCTCTGTTTTATTGACTGTGCAAAAGTGTTTGACTGTGTGAATCATAACAAATTATAGATAACATTGGGAAGAATGATAATTTCAGAACACTTAATTGTGCTCATGAGGAACATGTACAACCAAGAGGCAGTCATTGGAAAAGTACAAAGGGATACTGCATGGTTTAAAATCAGGAAAGATGTGCATCAGGGTTGCATCTTTTCACTGTATTTATTCGATCTGTATGCTGAGACCCTAGACTATATGAAGTTATATCTTTTTTGGTGAAGTGTTTGGTCATATCCTCTGCCATTTTTTAATTAGGTTGTTATTTTATTGTTTAGGTATAGAGGCTTTCTATAAATTTCAGAGATCATTTCCTTGTCACATGTCACAGACAAATTTTTTTTCCATTCTGTTTGTTCTCATTTTACTTTTATGGTGAAGTCTTTGGATGTGCATAAATATTTAATTTTTAGGAGGTCCCAGTCATCTAGTTTATCTTCTTCTGTTATTGCATTTTGGTTATGTTTGATAGACTATTTATGTCAAATATTAAGCTCCCTTTAGCATTTATTTTAATATTGGGCTGGGTTTTACACATTCCCCTAGTTTCTGTCTTTCTGAAGATATCTTAATTTCATTATCATTTTCGAAGGACACTTTGGTAGGTTTATAATTCTTGGCTGGCAATTTTTTTCTTTCAGCTTTTTATATATGTCATCCCACTGCCTTCTTGCCTGCAGAGAAATCAGAGCTTAGTGATATTGGTTCCCTGTTGTAAGTAACATTTTGGTTTATCCTGAGCTGCTCTCAGGATTCTTTGATTTTAATTTTGGAAAATTTGATTATAATATATCTTGATGACTTTCATTTGAGGTTGATCCTGTATGGGGTTCATTGAGCTTCTTGGATGGATATCTTCTTATCTTTCATGATATTATGGAAGTTTTTTGCCAGCAAATCTTTGACAATTTCTTCTGTAGGTGATTATTCTTTTTTCTTTCTTTCTTTTTCTTTTCTTTTCTTTCTTTCTTTTCTTTTCTTTTTTCTTTTTTTTTGGCCTCCTTCTAGTCTGGATTCCAGGCACACATAATTTTTTCCTCTTGATAATGTCCTACATAATTCTTAGGTTTTCTTCATTCTTTTTCTTGATTTTTTTTCTCATACAAATTGGTGCCAAGAAATTTGTCCTTGAATTCATTGATCTGATCTTTATTCATTAAATTCTACTCTTTTCCCTCCCAATGTGTTATTTATCTTTGAACTTTTAGGGTTAATCTTCTACATTTCTAGCTGCTGGTTTTGCATGGCTTCTAATTATGTATTTTGTCATTTTTCTTTTATAGGTTCTGCTGAATTCTTCTAGGGTATTATTTGTGATAACCTTGATTTTGTTTATGGTTTCCTTGATTTCTTTGAAGTCTATATATAAAAGTATTTTGAATTCCTTATCAAGTATTTCTATTACAATTTCTTCCCCAGGGAGGTTTAATGTTCTTTATTTTGGTCATTTGCTTGAACCTTCTTGTGCTATTTCTTTGTTTGATCAGAAGTTATGCTATTTTGGAGATATTGTAGCATTACTTGTTAATTATAAGTTGGTTTGTTTCACTTGGACTTTTCATTTTTGTTTTGTTTTGATGTATCCAATCAGCAGAGTTGGCATGCTACTCTTGTCACAGATTTAGCAATACTGAGGTGTACCACACCTATCTACAGGTGAGTAGGATAATAGGTGGGATCATGGTCTTATGTCTCTGTTTGATGATCATGTAAGGCAATTGCAGGTGGGGTGAGCAGGTGCTGTGTATTGTCTATCATTGAACTTGTAGTTTAGGAGCATGTGTAGGCATTCATTAATGTGTGGGGCAATATATGGTCAATGTGGCAGTTGTAGCTGACTACAACTGATATTGGTTCCCTGTTGTAAGTAACATTTTGTTTATCCTGAGCTTCTCTCAGGATTCTTTGACTTTGATTTTGGAAAATTTGTTTATAATATATCTTGGTGACTTTCATTTGAGGTTGATCCTGTATAGGATCAGCAATGTCTGCTTCCTGCCAGAAGGGCAGAGAAGTAAATAGAAGAAGAAGAAAGACAAAATAATAAGAGAAAAAAAATGAATAAAAATAAGAGGATAAAAGTAAATAAATAAAAGAAAGAGAAAGCAGAAAGAGAAAAACAAGAGGAAAAAGATGTCATGGCAGTGGGCAGGCACGCTTCTAAGGTGGCAAGTGCACAACACCCTATTTGCAGGAACACACACAAGTGATCACAGAGACAATGGTACTTTGCATATGATCTATGTGTATGCACACCCCTGGTCACTGAGGAAATGAAGGTGTTAGGCAGGCCAGGCATGATCCATGAGAGCATTCCCTGTTGACCATATGGGCAGAGAGCATGCAGCATGCAGTCTGTGGAAGCCTGTCACAGTTTGCTGGGAATGCTAGGTAGTGGGGGTCAGAGGTGTGGTCAGATGGGAGGTAGTCCAAGCAAAAGGAAAGGGTCATCAGGGGGAGCATCCCTGGGGTTGGTAGGGGCAGGAAGGATCTCACTTCTGATCACTGGGAAGGTGTGAGGGGAAGGCAGAAGAGCACATTTCTCTGGTTTCTCTTCACTGGCATAGGCTTAGTGCATTCCTGAGTGAGTGTAGCCACTTACTTGGTTTCTGCCCCAACTCAAGCAAATGGGTTGCCAGCTGGAGTCCAGTATCTCCAGCCACCATCTTATAGATGTCCTCTTCCATGTGAGCTCCCAATCCAAAAGTTACTGACCACTATTGATGATCAGTTTTATACTTATATACTGGCTTCCTCTCTATTCTATGGTCACCTGAGTTACTAGAATTCTTGCCTGCTTTCCTGCACTTTCCTTTCTTATATCTAGCTCATTTTATGTTCACTTTGCTTCACTCTGGATTTGTTTACACTATGTCTCTGTCTTACTGGAGATTCCATGAAATTAGCTTCTCCTCACTCATGTATGTTGCCTACTACATCCCAAAATGACCACATTGTGCCAGCTCTCTGCTTTATCTCTCTCCTCAATCATTGTTTTTGTTTTATTTATTTTTCCACTTGGTATTTAATATATTCTTTATTCTTTATTTGATGCTCAGAGTTCCAGGATTATCATCTATATCTGTTTCAGTTGATCTCTCAGGTCTTTGTTACAGAAGGTCTGGGCAATGTATCTCACTAGGATGCCATATTGTCCCCTTTCCTTTCCCATAAGGTTTTAATATTGTGTTCATACAAAATCCAAGTCACATAATGTCCTATTTCACAGAACATATCATGGACATTAAGCAATGCATACCTACACAGAGAGACTAAATAACATATTACTAAAAAAGAAAAAAAAAAAAACCTACTAGATCATAGAAGAGATCAAATGTGATATTTAATAGTATGTAGAATCAATTGAAAATGAAAACACAACATACCAAAACCTTTGGGATGCAGCAAAAGCAATGCTCAGAGGGAACTATAAGCAATAAATGAATATATTAAGAAAGAAGAAAGGTCCAAAATCAATAACATTACATGGCAATTTAAACAAATAGTAAAGGAAGAGCAAAAGAAGACAAAATCTACCAGAAGAAAAGAAATAATACAGTTCAGAGCAGAGATGAATGAAATAGAAAACAAAAAGCAAAAGAATCAACAATACTAAAAGTTGGTTCATTGATAGAATCAATTAAATTGACAAGCAACTAGCCAATTTTACAAAGGAAAAAACTGAGAAGCAGCAAATAATAAAAATAAACAAAAATGGAGATATTATACTAGATCCAACTGAGATAAGGAGGATTACAACAAATTACTACACAAATTGTACTATAACAAATTAGAAAACATAGGAGAAATGGAATAATATCTAGAAACATACTACCTATCTAAACTAACACAAATAGAAGTAGAAAATCTAAATAGACCCACAATAAAAGAAGAGATTGAAGATTTCATTAAAAAAAAAAAAAAAAAACTCCCAACAACAAAACCCAGCCCAGATGGTGTCACTAGAGAATTTGACCAAACATTCAGAAGAGTTGATGCCAATTCTACTCAAATTCTTCCAAAACTTAGAAATATAAGGAACTATTCTTAATTCCTCCTATGAAGCCAGCACCGTTCTGATATTACAGACAAGTAAAGATATCAAAAAAAGGAAAATTGCAGAACACTATGTCTCATGAATAAGATGCAAAAATTCTTAACAAAATTATAGCTGATAGAATTCAACAACATATCAAAATTAATAATACATCATGATCAGATAGGATGCATACCAAATATGCAAGGGTAGTTCAACATAGCAAATACGCAAAAGTAGTTTAATCAGAGTATTTCACCACATAAATAAAATAAAGGAAAATAATCTCATGATCATCTCAATTGATGCAAAAAAGACTTTTGATAAAACTCTCAGAGAAATAAGAATACAAGAGAAATTCCTCAACATTATTAAGGTATATATGCTAAACCAGCAATCATTATCCTCAATGGTAAAAGGCTTAAAGCTTTCCTCTTGAGAACAGGAATAAAACAAGGAGACTTACCATTACTATTCTTATTCAATATCGCACCAGGAGTCTTAGCCAAAGCAATAAGGCAAGAAAGGGAAATAAAAAGTATCCAACCAAATTGAAAAGGAAGATATAAAAGTATCTCTATATGTAGATGATATGATCCTGTGCATAGAAAAACCCAAAAATTCCACAAGAAAGCTAATAGATACAATAGAAAGTTTCAGTAAAGTGGCAAGATACAAGATTAACACTCAAAAATCAACTGGTTTCATTTACATTGTCAAAGAGAACTCAGAAAAGGAAATCAAGACAACAGTGCTACTTACCATAGTCCTCAAAAGAATAAAATACCTAAGAATAAATATAATTAGGGATGTAAAAACCTTACACAATGAAACAGTAAAACTATATAAATAGAAGAACATACCATGGTTATGGATAGAAAGGACTTAACATTGTAAAAATGTCAATAGTACTAAAAGAGATCTATAGATATAATGCAATCCCAATCCAAATTGCAACATCTCCTTTTACTGGAATGGAAAAACTAATCACCAACTTTATATAGAAAAGAAAAAGGCCATGAACAGCAAAAGGAAATGGGAGAAGAACGAAGTAGGTGGTCTCACGCTTCCCAATTTCAAAACATACTAGATAGCCACAGTAATCAAAACAGCATGGTACTGGTTCTATGACAGACACATAAACTAATGAATAGGTTGAGAACACAGAAGTAAATCTATCCACATATGGGCAGCTGATTTTCTACAAGAGGTCAAAGTTCATTCAATGGAAAAGAAAGAGTCTCTTTACTAAATGTTGCTGTTGTTGTTGTTAGGTGCCGTGGAGTCAGCTCCAACTTGTAGTAATCCCATGTACAACAGAATGAAACTGCCTGGTCCTGCTCCATTCTCACAATCTTTGTTATGCTTGACCCCATCATTACAACCACTGCGTCAATCTATCTCATTGAGAACCTTTCCTTTTTCTCATTGACCTTTACCAAGCATGATATCCTACTCCAGGGAATGGTCCCTTCTGACAACATGACCAAAGTAGGTGAAACAAAGTCTGGCTATTCTCACTTCCAAGGATTATTCTGGCTGCACTTTTTCCAGGACATATTTGTTAGTTATTTTGGCAGTCTATGTTACTTTTAGTATTCTTCACCACCACAACTCAAAAGCATCAACTCTTCTCCAGTCTTTCTTATTCATTGTCCAGTTTTCACATGCATACAAGGTGATTGAAAATACCATGGCTTGAGTTAGGAGCACTTTAGTCTTCAAAGAAACATCTTTGCTCTTCAACACTTTAAAGAGGTCTTTTGCAGCAGATTTTCCCAGTGCAATATGACATCTGATTTCTTGACTGCTGCTTTAACTGGTGTTGATTATGGAACCAAGTAATACGAAATCTTTGACAACTTCAATCTTTTTTCCATTTATTGTGATGTTGATTATTGGTCCAGTTGTGAGGATTTTTGTTTTCTTTGTGCTGAGGTGTAATCCATACTGCAGACTACAGTCTTTAATCTTTATCAGTAAGTGCTTCAAGTCATCCTCACTTTCAGCAAGAAAGGTTGTGTCATCTGCATATTGCAGGTTATTAATGAGTCTTCCTCCTATGTGGATGCTGTATTCTTCTACATATACTCCAGCTTCTTCTTTTTTTTTTTTAATTTTATTTTATTTAGATTTGGGTGAAGATTTACAGAGCAAATTCACTCTCGATACAGCAGTTCACATATACTTTG
>NW_006921591.1:13375656-13377502 GCF_000298275.1 Orycteropus afer afer
GACTACTGTGGCTGTATAGTAGGTTTTGAGATTCGGTAATGTGAGACCTCCTACTTTGTTTTTCTTCTTCAGTAGAGCTTTGCTTATCCGAGGTCTCCTTCCTTTCCATATAAAGTTAGTGATTGGTTTTTCCATATCCCTAAAGAATGTTGACGGGATCTGGATTGGGGTTGCATTAAATGTATAGATTGCTTTGGGTAGAATTGACATTTTCACAATGTTCAATCTTCCTATTCATGAGCATGGGATATACTCCAGCTTCTTGTATTACCTGCTTAGCATACAGATTGAATAAATATGGTGAAAAGATACAACCATCACACACTCCCTTCCCACTTTTAAACCATGCAGTATGCCCTTGTTCCGTTCAAATGACAGCCTCCTGGTCTATGTACAGGTTCCTCATGAGCACAAAGAAGTATTCTGGAATTTACATTCTTGTCAGTGTTATCCATAATTTATTATGATCCACACAGTCAAATGCTTTTGCACCACTCATTTGTCAGTTCGTCATACTGTGGAAGCTTATGTGTTGCTGTGAAGCTGGAGGCTATGCCACCAGTATTTCAAATACCATCAGGTTCACCCATGGAGGACGGTTTCAGTGGAGCTTCCAGACTAAGACAAACTGAGATGAAGGAAGAAGCCGTCCACTTCTCAAAGAATTGGCCAGTGAAAAGCTTATGAATAGCAGTGAAACACTATCTGGTATAGCAAATAGTGTTGGCAAAACTGAATATCCATTTGCAGAAAAATGAAAAAATCCCATGCCTCACACAGTACAGAAAAACTAACTCAAAAGATATCAAAGACCTAAATATTAAAGCTAAAATTATAAAGTTCCTGGAAGATAATTTAGGGACAAAACTATGAGACATAATTTTCTTTAGAAATAGATTATCAATTACAATGACAAATGCACAAACAGAAGACAAATCAGATAACAGGGACTTCCTAAAAATTAAATACTTATATCCATCAATATACTTTATCAAAAGAGTAAAAAGAGATCCTACAGACTGAGACAAAATCTTTGGGAATGACATATCTGACAAGAATGACATATCTGTTAAGAGTCTGATTTTTAAAATATATAGAAAACATTCACAACACAGCAACAAAAAGATAAACAATTAAAAAATGAATAATGGACATGAACAAGCACTTCCCCAAAAAGGACATTCAAGCAGCCAAGAAACACATAAAAACACACTCATGATCTTTAGCCATTAAACCATACCTCTTCCTTTCAAATCAGTTCTGACTCATAGGAACCCTATAGGACAGAGTAGAACTGTCTTATAAGGTTTCCAAGGCTGTAAATCTTTAGGGAAGCAGACTGCCATATCTTTCTCCTATGGAGTGGCTATTGGGTTCGAACTGCTGATCTTTCAGTTAGCACCAAGCTCTTAACCACTGTGCCACTGTTGTTGTTGTTATGTGCCATTGAGTTGGACCTGACTCATAGCAACTCCTCCTTGGGTTTCCTAGGTAGTATCACTATGGAAGTAGATTGCCCCATCTTCCTTCCGAGGAGTGGCTGGTGGGTTTGAACCACCAGCTTTCTGGATAGCAGTAAAGTGCCTTAGGCACTATGCTACCAGAGCTCCTACTGTGCTACTGTTGTTGTTGTTAAGTGCCGTCGAGTCGTTTCCGACTCATAGCGACCCCATGCACAGGAGAACAAAACACTGCCCGATCCTGCGCCAGCCCCACAATCCCTGCTATACTTGATCCCATCATCGCAGCCACCATATCAATCCATCTCGTTGAAGGCCTCCCCCTCTTTCCTCGAACCTCCACCCTACCAAGCATGACATCCTTCTCCAGGGAATGGTCCCTTCTT
>NW_006921591.1:13378002-13381839 GCF_000298275.1 Orycteropus afer afer
AAGCAAAGTTGTATCATCTGCATATCTCAGGTTGTTAATGATTCTTCCTCCAATCCTGATACCACGTTTTTCTTTATATAGTCCAGCTTCTCAGATTATTTGCTCAGCATATAGATATAAACTGTGCCACTAGGACTCTTTAATTAGCCATGCCAAAAAAAAAAACAAACTCACTGCTATTGAATTGATTTTGACTCATAGAGACTTCTTTTGGGTTTCCAAGGTGGTAAACGCTTACAAAAGGAGATTGCCCAGTCTTTCTTCTATGTAGTGGCTGGTGGGTTTGAACCACCAATCTTCTGGTTAGCAGTCAAATGTCTTAGGCTACACCCCCAGAACTCCTTTCATTGGCCATTAGAGAGATGTAAATCAAAATTTCAAAGAGATGCCATCTTACTCTTGGCAAAAACTTCACTGACTGAAAAACAAAGCAAAACAGAAAATGGTAAATGATGTCAATGTTGTGGGGAGATTAGAACCCTGATCCATTGCTGGTGAGATTGCACAACCACTGTGAAAAATAGAACGATACTGCCTCAAAAGGCTAGAAATAGAAATTCCTTATGATCCTTAGAGATCTAATAGCAGTGACACTAGTAGATATATTCACACCTATGTTCATACAACATTATTCACAATGGCAGAAAAAATGGAAACAACCTAGGTGCCCATCGACAGATGAAGGGATAAACATTGTGGCACATACATACAATGGGCTATTACACAGCTATGAAGAACAATGATGAGTTCTTGAAACATTTCAACATGGATGAATCTGGAAGACATGATGAGTGAAATAAGTCAATCACAAAAGGACAAATGTTGTATGATATTACTTTTATATAAAGAAAAGCATAGATATATAAAAATTAAAAAAAATTGTTCCTTGGTTATGAGGGAATAGAGATGGAAGGAGGAAGAATCGCTTTCTATTAGATACTTGGTAGTATTGGTGATAGGAAAGACAATACCAAATTTGGGTGAAGTCTGCACAACTTCAACAAAGTAAGTGATGACACTAAGAAGTATACAAGAATAATGTAGGTTTTTGGTAAGTGCTATACCATATATAGTTCTGCAACAACAGTACTATTATCCAAAAAACATGTGTGTTTACATAGGTAGATAAGTATGCATATATGTGTATAGGAAGGTGTATATATGTAAATTCTGGTTACCTAGTGCTGCTCTGACAAGAATATACCACAAATGGGATGGCCTTAACAAACAAGAGTTTATTCTCTTACAGTTCAGGAGGCTAGACGTCCAAGTTCAAAGTACCAGGCTCTAGGGGCTGGGTAAAAGCCCCTCAGCCTTGGCCTTGCTCCCGGACCACTGAAGCTAGAGGCATCTCTTCATTCAGGCAGCTACTGGCTGCTGAGGCTAACAAACCCAAGGTTGACAAATAAAATGCCACAGTCCTGATGTTGCCAAACCACAGAGCAGGACATTATTCAAGTCCATTGTAGGTCCGAAGTTTGGCAGAGCATGGCAGGCTGCTGTACAATGATATGGCTACATGCAGAGTCCAAGTGGCAAGCTAGATACTATCCCCAAGGCTTCTCCTGATAAACAAGTAGCAGACCACATCCCTAAGGCAGCTACTCAGCTGCTTGTGGTGGATACCACCATGGAGTTGATTATTTCTGCTCCAGGAAAATAACTACACCAGCTGCCCAGCCACTCAATCAGGCCTAGCCAAGTTGACACACAAATGTAACCACCATGATGTACACATGTG
Organism: Orycteropus afer afer; assembly: GCF_000298275.1. Lineage (NCBI taxonomy): Eukaryota > Metazoa > Chordata > Mammalia > Tubulidentata > Orycteropodidae > Orycteropus > Orycteropus afer. Next base: position 13,379,744 of record NW_006921591.1, read on the forward strand.
TAGCTGTCTATGTTGTTGTTGTTGTCAGGTGTCATCGAGTCATCTCCAACTCATAACGACAAGATGCACAGCAGAACGAAACACTGCCTGGTCTTGTGCCAGCTTCATGATCCTTGTTACATCTGAGACTATTGTTGCAGCCACTGTGTCTATCCATCTCATTGAGGGCTTTCCCCTTCTTCATTGACCCTTCACTTTACCAAGCATGATATTCTCCTCCAGGGAATAGTTCCTTCTAACAACATGACCAAAGGAGATGAGACAAAGGCTGGCCATTCTCACTTCAAAGGAGCATTTCAGCTGCACTTCCTCCAGGACAGATTTGTTAGTTCTTTTAGCAGACCATGATACTCTTAGCATTCCTCTCCAATACCACATCAACTCTTCTTTGGTCTTCTTTATTCATTGTCCAGCTCTCACATGCACAAGAGGTGATTAAAAATACCATGGCTTGAGTTAGGTGCACCTTAGTCTTCAAGGAGACGTCTTTGCTCTTCATCACTTGAAAGAGGTGTTTTGCAGCAGATTTGCCCAATGCAATACATCGTCTGATGTCTTGATTGCTGCTTCCATTGGTGTTGATTGTAGAACCAAGTAACATGAAGTCTTTGACAACTTCAATCTTTTCTCCATCCACCATAAAGCTGTTTATTGGACCAGTTGTGTAGATTTTTGTTTTCTTTATATTGAGGTGTAATCCATACTACAGACTACAATCTTTAATCTTCATCAGTAAGTGCATCAAGTTATCCTCACTTTCAGCAAGGAAAGTTGTGTCATCTGCACATTGCAGGTTGTTAATGAGTCTTCCTCCAAACCTGATGCCACATTCTTCTTCATACAATCCAGCTTCTCAGATTATTTGTTCAGCATACAAGCTGAATAAGTATGGTGAAAGGATACAACCTTGACACACTCACTTCTTGATTTTGAACCAAGAAGTATCCCCTTGTTCTGTTCGAACCACAGCCTCCTGAGCTATATATACAGGTTCCTCATGAGTATAATCAAGTGTTCTGGAATTCCCATTCTTCTCAATGTTATCCATAATTTGTTATGATCCACATGATTGAATGCTTTTGTATAGTCAATAAAACATTAGTAAACATCTATCTGGTATTCTTTGCTTTCAGCTAAGATCCTTCTGACATCAGCAATGGTATCCCTCATTCATGTCCTCTTCTGAATCCTGCTTGTACTTTTGGAAGCTCTCTGTCAATATACTTTTGCAACCATTTCTGAATTATCTTCAGTAAGATTTTACTTGCACGCGATATTAATGATGTTGTTCGATAATTTCCACATTCTGTGGGATCACTTCTGTTTGGAATGGGTATAAATATGGATATCTTCCAGTCAGTTGGCCAGTTAGCTCTCTTCCAAATTTCTTGGCATAACCTAGTGAGTGCCTCCAGAGGGGCATCCATTTGTTGAAACATCTCATTGGGTATTCCATCAATTCCTGGAGCTGTGTTCTTAGCCAATTCCTTCAGTGCAGCTTCTACCTCTTCCTTCAGTACCATTGATTCTTGACCGTGTGCCACCTCCTGAAATGGATGAACATTGACCAATTATTTTTGGTACAGTGACTGTATATGCCTTCCATCTTCTTTTGATGTTTCCTGTATTATTCAATATTTGCCCAAAGAATATTTGAATATTGCAACTCAAGGCCTAAATTTTTTCCTCAGTTCTTTCAGCCTGAGAAATGCCTAGTGTGTTCTTCCCTTTTGGTTTATTAACTCCAGGTATTTTCACATTTCACTATAGTAATTGGTTTTCTCTGCTTGATCTGCTCTTTGAAATCTTCTGTTCAGCTCTTTTGTCATTTCTTCCATTTGCTTTAACTACTCTCCACTCAAGGGCAAGTTTCAGAGTTTCTTCCGGCATCTATCTTGCTCTTTTCTTTCTTTCTTGTCTTTTTAATGCCCTCTTTCTTTCCTTATGGATGATATTCTTGATGTCATCCCACAATTCCTCTGGTTTTTGGTCATTGGTGTTCAATACTTCAAAGAAAAAATTTAAGCCTCGAGTTGCAATATTGAGAGATTCTATGGGCAAAATATTGAATGATGCAGGAAACATCAAGAGAAGAT
>NW_006921591.1:13383124-13388645 GCF_000298275.1 Orycteropus afer afer
ATGTTGTCAGAAGGGACCATTCCCTGGAGAAGGATGTCATGCTTGGTAAGGTGGAGGGTCTACAAAAGAGGGGGATGCCTTCAACGAGATGGATTGACACGGTGGCTGCAATGATGGGCTCAAGTATAGCATGGATTGTGGGACTGGCGTGGGATCAGGCAATGTTTTGTTCTGCTGTGCATGGGGTCGCTATGAGTTGGAAATGACTCGACGGCACATAACAACAACAACAACACATCAAATCTATTCTTTAAATGGTCACTAAATTCAGGAGGGATATTATCAAGGTCATATTTTGGCCCTCATGAATTTGTTTTAACTGTCTTCACTTTAACTTGAACAAGCATATAGGTAGTTGATAGTCTGTTTCACAATCAGCTCCTGGCCTTGTTTCAGTGGAATATATTGAACTTTTCCACTACCTCTTGCCACAGATGTTGTCAATCTGATTCCTGTGTATTACACCTCATGAGGTTCAAGGGTATAGTCATTGCTTATGTTGTTGGAAAAAGGTATTTGCAATGAATAAGTCGTTGGTCTTGTGAAATTCTGTCATGAAATCTCCAGTGATATTTCCATCATCAAGACCATATTTTCCAGCTACTGATAACTCTTTGTTTCCACCTTTTGCATTCCAGTAACCAGTGGTAATCAACACATCTTGATTGCATGTTCGGTCAATTTCAGACTGCAGAAGTTGGTAGAAATCTTCAATTTCCTCATCTTCGAATGGTGGTTGGTGCGTAAATTTGAATAATAGTAGGATTAGCTGGTCTTCATTGTAGGCATATGGATATTATCCTATCACCGACAGTGTTTTACTTCAGGACAGGTCTTGAAACAGTCTTTGTGATGATGAATGCCACACCATTCCTCTTCAATTTTTCATTCCTAGGATAGTTGATCATATGGTTGTCTGAATCAAAATGGCCAAATCCCATCCATTTCAGCTCACTAATGCCTAGGGTATCAATCTCATTATGCATTACATTTCATTTTTGATAACTTCCAATTTTCCTAGATTCATACTTTGTACATTCCATGTTCCAATTATCAATAGATGCTTGCATTTGTTTCCACTCATTTTGTGTCTTGTCACATCAGCAAATGGAGACCCCAAAAGGTTTACTCTATCCATATCATTAAGGTCTTCTCTACTCTGAGGAGTCAGCTCTTCCTCAGCCAAATTTTGAGTGCCTTCAGACCTGATGGGCTCATCTTCCAACACTATATTAGAAAATGTTTCAGGGCTATTCATAAAGTTTTCCAGTAATATATCAGACAGTGTTTCACTGCTGTTCATAAGGTTTTCAGTAGCCAATTGTTTGAGAAGTGGATGGCCTCTTCCTTCTTCTGAGTCTGTCTTAGCCCGGAAGTTCCACTGAAACCTGTCCACCATGGCTAACCCTACTTGCATTTTCAACATGGTGGTATAGCCTCCAGACTCACAGCAACATGCAAGCCATCACAGGATGACAACCTGACAGACAAAGCCATCTCTTACTTGTTCCTAACCCCTCTGAACCTGCCTACCTCGGGCAATGGCCTTAAATAGAGCCTCCTACAAGCAAAAAGAAGCCCCCTACTCCTAGCCCACCTATCTCAGGTCCCAGACTTAAAATAGAGCCACACTCAAGGCAAAAGCTGCTTCCAAGCCCCAGGCCCATGTACCCTGGGCCCTGGCCTTAAATTAGAGCTGCCCTTAAGTGAAAAACAGCCTCCATACCCAGGCCCACCTACCTCAGGTCCAGCCTTTATAAAGAGCCACATCCAAGTGAAAAACAACTTCCAAGCCCCAAGCTGTCTATAGAAATAGCTATATACATGTTTGTATTACATATATATGTATGTATATATAATAAAGGAAATAGGGGCACAGTGACAGATACATTCTAGACATAACCCCACATCTCATGGGGTTGGTTATGAAAGCTTAAGTTTTGAAGGCTTAGGACCATAATCTCATGGGACAACTTGATCAATTGGCATGACATGGTTCATAAATTTTATGTTCTATCTCCTATTCCAGTGAGTAGTGCCTGAGGTCTTATAATCTTGTGAGTGGCCATCTAAGATAGAATCCTTGATTTTTACTCATCCACAGAAAAGAAGAAAGAGAGAAACCAAAGACTCAAATAACTAGTGTACAAGCCTTGTTATTCTATCTCTATCCTGAGACTAAAAGAACTGCATGATGCCCTGCTACCAGTACCTACTGTTCTGACCAGGGATACAATAGATGGTCCCAGATAGAATAAAAGAAAAATATAGAAAAAAACCTAAAATTCTTTAAAAATGTCATGCTTATTAGACCAATAGAGACAGAGGGGCCTGCAAGACTATCGCCCTGAGATACACTTTAAATATGAAACAGAAACAACCTCCAGAGATCACTGATCAGTTAAATAACAGATTAGTTCAACTATAAAAAATCAACTATATGAGACCAAACAGTCAACAAAGAAAAGATGAAAAGGTAAGGGGATGTGGGTAGAGAGGCTAGATTAATGGAAATGGAACAACCAAAGTGGAAATAATGAGAATATTGTCACACTGAAAAATGTAACCAATGTCACAGAACACTATGCACAGTAATTGTTAAATGGGAACTTAATTTGCGGTGGGTCTTGGCTGAAAGCAGTGAATACCAGAAAGATGTTTACTTGTGCTTTATTGACTATGCAAAAAAATTTGGTTGTGTGGATCATAATAAATTATGGATAACACTGAGAAGTATGGGAATTCCAGAACACTTGGGCTGATGAGGAACCTGTAAACAGACCAATGGGATACTGAATGGTTTGAAACCAGGAAGGGAGTGCCTCAGGGTTGAGTTCTTTCACCATACTTACTCAATCTGTATGCTGAGCAAATAATCCAAGAAGCTGAACAATACGAAGAAGAATGTGGCATCAGGATTGGAGGAACAGTTATTAACAACCTGCAATATGCAAATAACACAACTTTGCTTGTTGAAAGTGAAGATGACTTGAAGCACTTACTGATGAAGATTAAAGACTGTAGTCTGCAGTATGAATTACACCTCAATATAAAGAAAACAAAAATCCTCACAACTGGACCAATAAGCAGCATCACAATAAATGGAGAAAATATTGATGTTGTCAAAGACTTCATGTTACTTGGTTCTACAATCAACACCATTGGAAGAGGCAGTCAAGACATCAGAAGACATATTGCGTTGGGCAAATCTGCTGCAAAAGACCACTTTCAAGTGATGAAGAGCAAAGATGTTTCTTTGAAGACTAAGGTAGGCCTAATCCAAGCCATGGTAATTTCAATCGCCTCATATGCATATGAGAGCTGGGCAATGAATAAGGAAGACCAAAGAAAAGTTGATGCTTTTGAGCTGTGCTATTGGTGAAGAATGCTAAAAGTACTGTAGACTGCTAAAAGAACTAACAAATCTGTCCTGGAGGAAGTGCAGCTGGAATGCTCCTTGGAAGTGAGAATGGCCAGACTTCGTCTCACCTACTTTGGTCATGTTGTCCGAAGGGACCACTCCCTGGAGAAGGATTCAATGCTTGGTAAGATGGAGAGTCAACAATAAAGGGGAAGGTCCTCAACAGGATGGACTGACACAGTGCCTGCAGCAATGGGCTCAGGAATAGCAAGGATCATGAGGCTGGCACAGGATCAGGCAGTGTTTCATTCTGTTGTACGTGGGGGTCACTATGAGTCAGAGGTGACTTGACAGCACCTAACAACAATAACAACAAAAATTTGCTCCACAAACTTTCACCAAAAACATAATAAAGTAGTACTAAAAAAGAATGATTATTTTGAGTATCTTGGGTGCTTATTATGTTAAAAAGTAAACATTTATCATTAACATTTACATAAGAAAAAATGTTGCCAGTGAGTTGACTTCAACTCATGGTGACCCTATGTGTGTCAGAGTGGAACTGTGCTACATAGGGTTTTCAATGGCTGGCTTTTTATTTATTTTTTTATTGTGACTTGGGTGCAAATGTACAAGGTAGATTCATTTTACCCTCAACAGTTTATACACGTTTGGTTTCATGGCCCCAATTACAATCTCCAACCATAAAAATTTCTCCTCCCATCTCCCCCCTGTGACCACTCTTTCCCTGTGCTCTTCTTATCCATTCATGTATGTCTCTCCTGCTTTCCTTCTCTGTAAATATTGCCCTTCTGATGTCCCATGATTGATTGATCCAAGGGGCACATCTCTTTAGAGTAGGTGGGTGCATCTCCCTGGGGTAGTAAGTGTTCTCCTTGTAGGTGTTTCCACTTTTATGCTGAGAGCTAATCCATGGAAGTGAGTCCATTTCTAGGCCTGAACGATAACCTGGGGCCATATACTTGGGGGTTCCTCCAGTCTCTATCTGGCCAGTAATACTAGTCTTTTTTTTTTTTTTTTTTTTTTTTTTGTTTTTGTAGTTTACTCCACATTTTTCCTTCTACTCTATCCAGGATCTCCAATTTTGATCCCTTTCTGAGTGGTTGGCATTGGTAGCCAGGCACCATCTAGTTCTTCTGGTCTCAGGGTCACAAAGGCTGAGGTCTTCATGGTCCATCATTTCTTTGGACTAATTGTTTCCAAATTACTTTGACTTTGTTCACTCTTGTTTGCTCCAGATTAGAGGAGATCAATAGTTGCATCTTAGATGGCCACTCAAAAGATTTTAATACCCTAGTTGCTACTCACCAAAGTAGGATGTAGAACAAGATTTTTATGTACTATATTGTGTCAGTTGAGCATGATGCTTCCCAAGAGTATGGTCCTGAGCCTGCAGGCCTGGTGATTTGTTCCCTCAAAGTGTTTGGTTGTCTCTGAGAAGCTACTCCAACCTTGTCTTCTGTTACTTCTGTAATATATGTGGATAACTTTGTAGAACAAGTACATATGTAAGACTATCTTCAGCCAAATCTATCCTTGATCTTGGGTATACTTTTTTTCACCTACCAACACCTGATCTTCTCACCTGTCTATGTATTTACCCATAGAGTGTCTGACTTTTTGAAGTAGATCACCAGGCCTTTCTTCCAACATGTTGTTGAGTTCACTATAACCTCCAATCTTTCAATTAGCAGTTAAATATGTTAATCCTTTGCATCAACCAGGAACTCCAAGGTGAAAAAAATAATAATCCCATACAATCTTAGGTACTTTTAATTAGCTATACTGTTACTTGAAGCCAAAGACATTCTAACAGATATTGCAATTCTAGACAGAACTAGTAGCCACATTTCCTGGATCTTTTACCTCCTTATACATAGGGCTGGTAAAGAACCTTCTGAGGAACAGAAGAAGCCCCAAGGAGGCAGGAGACCTGATCTTTGCACCAACACCCTGTGTGACATAGTGACAGGCCTTTTTACATTAAAATGAAAAAGAAATAAACAGGGGAATAAAAATATTAGTAATTATTTAAATGACTGTGGGTTGTTGTTGTTGTTGTTAAGTGCCGTCGAGTCATTTCCGACTCATAGCGACCCCATGCACAGCAGAACGAAACACTGCCCGATCCTGCGCCAG
>NW_006921591.1:13389415-13399628 GCF_000298275.1 Orycteropus afer afer
ATAAGTGTGGAGAAAGGATACACCCTGACACACTCCCTTCTTGATTTTAAACCATGTAGTGTTCCCTTGTTCTGTTCGAACGACAGCCTCCTGGTCAAGGTACAGATTCCTCATGAGTACAATCAAGTGCTCAGGGATTCCCATTCTTCTCAATGACTGTGGGTAGTTTTCCTAAATGGTTAGAGCCTCAATATTTCTAATAGTAAACTTGGAGGGTCACAGCAGTTTACTATTTCCCACTTTTCAATCATTTGCCTCCTACTATATTGATTCTTACCATATATGCATACCACTTGAATAGGCTAAGTATTTTTATTTAAATGAATTGGCTTTTTCAAGCAAATTTATTTCAAGAGGAGACTTAACATCATTATTCTAAATGAAAAATCAAAATCACTTGCCACATAAAGAAGATAACTAAAAATAAATGCAATGTAAATGAAGCAATGTTGTTAGATTCTGACTAGATCCTGTCCTGTGCGGAAGGTTCTGTGCCTGGGGTATGCTCTCTGTGTTAAAAAGAGTGATTGGCCAGTGCTAGAGAACTTCTCCTTGATGTTATCAGAAGATTAAGGTAGTATTGAAAAGTCAGTCACTTTCTCAGCATTATTCCTGGGCAATTGCTGCCCTTTTGGTCACTTTTGGTTGATTGTTCTTAGCAGTGCTTACCTCTCTGGTGTTACAATTCACATAGAACTGTCTATTGTTTGGCTGAAAGTTGAGCCACAAGAGTGAGTTCAGTTCCAGGCCTGAAGAGTGGCTAAGGGTTACAGTCTCAGGGATTCTACCGTCTCTGTCAGACCAATAAGCCTGGTCTTTTATTATTATTATTATTATTATTTTAAGTTTTATTCCACATTTTTATCCTGTGTTATCAAAAAACAAAACAAAACAAAACTCACTGCTGTCGAGTCTATTGCAACTCACAGTGACTCCTCCTTGGGTTTCTGAGGCAGTAGTACCACTATCAAATTAGATTGCCCAATTTTCCTTCCGGGGAGTGGCTGGTGGGTTTGAACCACTAACCTTCTGGTTAACAGTCAAATGCCTTAGACATTATGACACCAAAGCTCCAACTCTATCCAGGACTCCAATTTTGATCCCTTTCAGAGTGGTTGGCAATGTTAGCTAGGCACCCTGTAGTTCTTTGGCCTTAGGGTTGTGCAGGCTGAGATCCCCATGGTGCACTTGTACTTGAATTAATTGTTTTTATGTGTCTTTGATTTTCTTCACTATTCTTTGCTCCAGACAAGGAGAGACCAATAATTGCATCATAGGGAAGACAAGAATGGATAGGAAAGGAGGGCAAAGGGAAATGGTAACCACAGAGAAAATGTGGGAGGGGTTCTGTTACACTGATTTAATGTCATGAAACAAAATGTGTATGAATTGTTGAATGGAAAGCCAATTTTCTCTGTAAACTTTCACCCAAATCACAATAAATTTTTTTTAAAAAAAAAGAAAGAAAGAAAGGGACTCACTTCCTCATTATATGATCCAATGCTATTTCAGGCCTTGCCCATGCACCACCTAAATTCACCCTGCAAAGCCATTGTCTCACACCTTCAAAAACTCTATTCTAAAAGATCCTTGAGGAACTCTTTAGATCCTTGAGGAGTTCTGGTGGTGTAATAGTTAATGCATTGGGCTCTTACCAAAAGGTCAGTGGTTTAAGCCCACTAGCTGCTTCATGGGAGGAAGATGAGGCAGTTTGCTTCAATAAAAATTTACAGCCTTGAAAACCCTATGGAGCAATTCTACTCTGTCCTATAGTGTAGCTACGAGTCATAATCAACTTTCTGTTACTGGCTTGGGTCTGGTTTTGGGTAATGTTTCCTTAGGAACTGCCTAGCAAGAAATAAGACAGTGGACAAATGGCAAAAATAAAGTATGTAGATGTCATTTCCTTTGACAAAGAGAAAACAAACATCTAACTTTGCAAATGGTCAACTGGCCACTTGTACTTCCTTTTTTACCTCTCTTTCCCATTTGTTGTTTGAATAGGAATAGCAACACAAAGCTTCCCACCATAGTGAGCATGGAGCAAGCCAGGCACTGATGACCTGTACTCCTCCCCATGATGCCTGCCAAACTTGCTTGTCCCACAAAAGTGGTCCTGACTTTTCTCTCACCCTCCACTCTCATCCCTTTCAAAATGGAGAAAGAGCCTAGAGTTCCTCACAGTGTTGTGGTGGCTTCCTGTAGCCTCATCCTGCTCCCAAATCAAAACCAGACCCATCAGATTTTGGCTGGATGGTGGGATCTCTTTGGGGTACTGTTCCCAATCTGTATGGAAGTGAGTTGTGAATGATGAATACTGTAGATCATCTGTTTGTGAATGGCACCTTAATATGCTGAAAGTAATATGAAGCTATATATCTTTCCAGATGAATATATCCAGATCCCAAAACAGCTTAATAGACTTCCCCCCACCCCCTTCAGTTATTGTTGAGGTCCATCAAATGGTGTTCACTGAAAGATATTATGGCTTTTGACCAAAACAAAAATTTCCTGTCTCTGATTTCCTGTAATTTCAAAGCTATTTCCCTTCTGTCCTATAACTTGCAAACCCAAATCCCTAAAGTGAAAGAGGCCAAAGCCTTGGCTTCTTCCCTAGCCCTATAATAAATAATTAATATTTTGCTGTTTTATGGGGTTGCCTTACCCTCAGCAAGGATTGCAATACTTTGCACATTCCACGGACTTCTGGGGATGTTCTTTTAGTTTCCGAGACAGCTAACATTGCCAGCCATTTTACATTTTAATTAAGATGTTCACAAAAAACAAAAAGCCTGTAAAAGATCCTGGGTGGTTGATGACTAATATTTCTGAAAGCATTTTTGTCCTCCATTCTCTGGGACATTTATGTGCATTCTTCTTTAACCTAGGATGGCACCCTTGTTACCCACTCAATCCATAGTTGTCTTCCTATAACTTAAGTAATCATAGAAAAGTGGGTCTGGTTTATTCTTAAAAATTTTATTCTTGCTCCTGTCAGTATTAAACTTCTAGAAGACAAGATAATGTCTTCCTTTCCTCTTAGTTTCAGATCATCTTCTAAATCGGTGTTTTCAAAGTGGCTTACACAGAAGACTAGTCTTAGGAGATTGCAAAGTCAAATACTTTGGGAAATGACATATAATGTAGTCCACTCTTGGGGTTTCCTAATGGTTATTAGCCTTTTAAGGAATCTGAGAATTCTGGAAAGTTAAGGAAGGTGTTTAACATTATTTAACAATATTTTGCCAAACTCATGTTGCTAGATTGAGTATGCATGTTATGCATTTGCCACAAACATTTAATACATTTTACTAGAACTGAATTTAAATAGAAGGTTTGTGTCTAAAGGAAGTGTGGTAGTTATAAAACATGGCCTCACATTCTTTGACACAACTCACTTCAAGAGCTGGAGCCTATGACCACTTCTCTTGAATCTACATGGCTTGTGATGATTTTAACCAATAGAGTACAGCAGAAGCACATTCTGTGCCTAGATCATAAGAGGACATGTTGATTCTATAATGTCACTTTTGGAGGCCTAAGCCATCATGTCTAACTTTCTTGACATCACAATGATGGCAAGGCCATATAATTGGTCATCAGCAAAGCCCAGCTGTCCAGCCATCACCACCCAAGGTAACAGCATGTAAGTGAATCATCTTGGATATACTAGACCCAGTTTATGTACTACCAAGGAACTGCCATTGGTGCCAAGTGAAATAGAAGTATCACTCAGCTGACCCCTATCTGAATTCCTGACCTGTAAAATCAAAAGATATAATAAGACAGCCATTGGGTGTTACTAGAACCTGGAAGCCAGGAACATCTGACAGAAGCCAGGGGTGTGAGCTGAGACCATTGAGGAGATGATGCAGCTGCTGCTGGAGAGGTCACTCAGCCAGAGCAAGAGAGAGAAATAGCCTAATTTTTACCTTCTAGTTTTCTGCCTATGTCCCCCATTGTCCAAACCTTCCAGGAGCAAGTTTGCATGGACCCTATTCTGTTGTTCCTGAAGAGCAGAGAAAGGGTGGAAATGGAACTGAAATCTAAGAGTGAAATGACCAACACATTAATAATAAGACCTTCATGGTCTAACCCTACTTAATCCTCCATCGTCATGTTTCACCATTCCCTACTTTCACCCCCTCCCCAGGCATGCTAAACTTCTCAGAGCACCACAGATGCATCATTCTATTCCATAGAGTCATAGATTAGTTTGCTAATGGTGTTCCTTCCATCTGAAGTAGATCTTTCCTTGATCTGATTAGAAAACTTCTACTTATCTTTCAAAACCCTGTCTTCTATGTCTAAAGCTTTCTTTGCACATTTCCAAAAAAAGATATGATTACTCCTTAATATCCTCTATCCATACACCAGGAGTCTTGGTGATGCAGTTGTTAAGCACTTGGATGCTAACTAAAAGGTCAGCAGTTTGAAGCCCCCAGTTTCTCTGTGGGAGAAAGATGTGACAGTCTGATTCCATCAATATTGTAGCCTTGGAAACCCTACAGTTCTACTCTGTCATATAGTGTCTCTATGAGTTGGAATGGACTTGACAGCAATAAGTTTGGGGTTTAAGTTTTTTTTTTTTTTTCTTTTGGCTAGCCATACATACATCCTATTTCTTTATTTTAATATTTATCACATTGTGTTATGAGTGATCATTACTCATTTGTCAGTTTGTTGAGTTGTAATGGCTTATGTTGTTATGATGCTGCAAGTTATGCCATCTGTATTTAAAACATCAGCAAGGTCATTTACGGTGAACAAGTTTCACCAGAGCTTCCAGACTAAGACAAATTAGGAAGAAAAGTCTGGCTATTTGTTTCCAAACCAATGAAAACCTTATGGATCACAAAAGAACATTGCCCTACTCATTTGCTTGCTTTGGATACATCATCAGAAAGAATTGATTGCTAGATTTGGATATCATGTTTGGTTAAGTAGAAGGATAACAAAGACAAAGGAGACCCTGAATGAGATAGATTGGAACCATACTGGACATATGAGTGACCATGAGGATGATGATACAGGATCTGTTAGTGTTTTGTTCTGTAGTACATAAGGTTAGCATGAGTCAGAGTCAACTTGACCACAGCTGTCTATTTCTATCTATTATAACTAAAACAGAAAATTCTTATTTTTATTTGTCCAACACTTTTCCTCTTCTAATAAGATCATGTTTTTCTCTTAGAGCCTCTCCTAGTTACTTGATGGCAGAGATAGTCAATCACATGGATTTATTTCTTTGTTTTTGAAATTGACAATGTTCTGAACTAGAGGATCCAACTACCTTTTTACAAGCAGTGACTGAACCTTAGTGGTCCATGGAACTGGGTCAATCAGAGTTGTTTTTAGAGACTGATACGTACATTGGAAGACAGGGTCAAAATCTTCATCTGTCACTGCAGTGTAAGTTAAAGCTTCTGGTGGTCCTCTTTGCCCTCTGAAGAAAAAGAAAAAAAAAAAAAAAAAAACTGGCCTGAGAATAAAACCAAAGTAGAATAAAGCTGAATCAAGTCATAAAGAAAGAGATTCTTGTCATTTTAGGGAACCTGGATTTTTATATTAACCCCCAAACTTCTCAGACATATGAGTCAGCAGATTAACCCTTTCCTCTTTTAAACTTAAGGTATATTTCATGTCCAGTAAAAAGAATGCTTATTCTCTGCTGCTGGGAATTTGATCATATTCCCATAATTAGAATTTGATTTTGATATATTCTCATAAAAGCTACATTATTTATTGTTTTACTTAGGTTTCCATAGTCTTACTAAAATACATTTTTGTTTACTATATTTATCTTGGCCTATGAAAAATGTACTAAAGCAGTCTGTTTCTATTTCTTCTTACTTCTCCAGCAGCTTCTGTTTTGTGCAAATTTTTGCTGTTTTATTTGGTACATAAAAACCTATTGCCATCCAGTTGATTCTGACCCATAGTGACCCTATAGGACACAGTGTAACTGCCCCATAGGGTCTCTAAAGCTGTAATCTTTATGGAAGCAGAATGCCACATCTTTCTCCTGTGGAGTGGCTGATAGGTGAATTATAGCCAGCGAGAATGCTCTTAAAAAGTGAGAATGGCCAGATTTCGTCTCACCTACTTTGGTCATGTTGTCAGAAGAGACCATTCCCTGAAAAAGGATATCATGCTGGGTAAAGCAGCGGGTCAGCAAAAAAGGGGAAGACCCTCAACAGGATGGATTGATACAGTGGCTGCAATTATGTGCTCAAGTATAGCAAAGATTGTGAGGATGTCACACAACCAGACAGTATTTTGTTCTGTTGTACACTAAGTAACTATGACTAGGAGGTGACTCCATGGCACCCAACAACAACAATAACAATTAGAAATAATAATTTTTTAAAATACTTTTTACCTGCATTCTGGTATTGTGTGCTGTTGAGTCGATTCCAACTCACAGTGACCCTATAAGATGGAGTAGAATTGCCCCATAGGATTTCTTTCCTAGGCTGAAATCTTTTGGGGAGCAGATCACCAGGTATTTTATCCTATAGAGTGGCTGGTGGATTCAAACCACTGACCTTTTGGTTAGAGCTAAGCACTTTAATCATTACACCATCAGGGCTCCTTATTAAATATCAAGATCTCTACATTTGCTTTCTTTTTATTTTCATTTCCCTGCCATGTCTTTAGAAATTATTTTATTTTTAAACTTTCAACATAGTTGTTTTAGGTGAGACTCTTACATACAGGGTAAAGTAGAATTTTGCTTTGTTAGCCAAAAAACTAATCCATTGCTATTGGCTTGATTCTGACTCATAGCAACCCCATAGAACAGAGTAGAGCTGCTCCAATAGAGTTTCCATAGCTGTAAATCTTTGTGGAAGCAGACGACTATCACATCTTTATCTTAAGGCTGGTGAATTCAAACTGCCAGCCCTTCAGTTGACAGTTAAGTATTTAACCACTGTGCTACCAAAAAAGAGCTTTTTTTTAAAAATCTTTTTCTTTTAATACATGAGCTAAGCTTATTTACAATTATTGATACAACTGATATGCTTTTTCTTAGTGCTGTCATATTGTTTTCTTTTATGTATGTGTGTGTGTGTGTGTGTGTGTGTGCATGTTTTTCATTGTGTGGTACATTTATTTATTTTCTTTCTCTCATTCTGATATTTCTTTTCTATTTGGGAAAGCTCATTTTGTTGTTGTTGCTGTAATAGTTACCTTTATATGAATACCTTTATATAATGTCCTTCTCACTGCTATTGAATCAATTCTGACTCATGGAGACTCCCATTGTGTTTCAAGGTTGTAAATCTTTACGGAAGCAGACTGCCTCATCTTACTTTTGCAGAGGAGCTGGTGGGTTTGAACCACTGAACTTTCAATTAGCAGTCAGTGCTTAACCACTGTACTACCACAGCTCCTTCTTGCCTATAATTTCTCTCAAATCTCTTTTTTTTTTTTAAAAAAAAATTCATCATTCTCTTTGAATTTTTTCTCCTTTTTTTTCTTATGATACTTCATTTAATATCTATTCCCTTTTAAAATGTCTATTCACTGAACAGCAGTGTAACACTGTCTGATATAGTGCTGGATAACCTTATGACTAGCCCTGAAACTTTATCTAATATAGTGCCAGAAGATAAGCTTCTCAGGTCAGAGAGCACTCAGGATATGATTGGGGGAAAAGCTGCCTCCTCAGAGTTGAGCTGACATTAATGAAGTGGATAGAGTAAAGCTTTTGGGATCTCCATTGCTGATGTGGCATGACTGAAAATGAGGGGAAAAATCTGCAAACATCCATTACTAATCAGAACATGGAATATACAAAATATGAATCTAGGAAAATTGGAAGTTGTCAAAAATAAAATGGAATGATAAAGATCCATAACCTAAGCATTACTGAACTGAAATGGACCAATTCTGGTCATTCTGAATTAGACAATCATGTGATCTGCTGTGCTCAGAATGACAAATTGAAGAGGAATGCTGTGGCATTTATTGTCACAATGAATGTTTCAAGATCCATCTTGAAGTCCAATATTGTCAGTGACAGGATAATATCCATATGCCTACAAGGAAGACCAGTTAATACTACTACTATTCAAATTTATGCACCCATCACCAAAGCCAAAGACAAGGAAATTGAAGCCTTTAACTAGCTTCTGCAGTCTAAAATTGGCCAAACATACAATCAAGATATGTTGATTATCACAGGTGATAGGCATGCAAAAGTTGGAAACAAAGAAAAATCACCAATAGTTGGAAAATATGGCATTGGTGATAGAAATCACACTGGAGATTGCATGATAGAATTCTGCAAGACCAATGACTTGTTCATTGCAAATACCTTTTTTTTTAACAACATGAACAGGCTATATATGTGGACTTCACCAGATGGAATACACAGGAATCAGATAGACTATATCTCTGGGAAGAGACAATGGAGAAGCTCAATATCTACAGCCAAAACGAGGCCAGGAGCTGACTATGGAACCATCAACTGCTCATATAAAAGTTCAGCTGAAACTGAAGAAAATTAAAACAAGTCCATGAGTGCCCAAATGTGACCTTGATTATATCCCTCCTGACTTTAGAGACTATCTAAAGAATAAGTTTGACACATTGAACACTAATGACCAAAAACCAGATGAATTGTGGGATGACATCAAGAACATCACCCATGAAGAAGACAAAAGGTCATTAAAAAGAAAGGAAAGGAAGAAAAGACCAAAATGGGTGTCAGAAGAGACTCCAAAATTTGCTCTTGAGCAGGAAGTAGCTAAAGCAAATGGAAGAAATGACAAGATAAATGAGCTAAACAGATTTCAAAGAGCAGAAAACAAAGTCAATTCTTATAATGAAATATGCAAAGATCTGGAGTTAAAACACCAAAAGGGAGGAACATGCTTAGCATTTCTCAAGCTGAAAGCACTGAAGAAAAATTTCAAGCCTTGAATTGCAATACTGAAAGATTCTATGGGCAAAATATTGAAATATCAAAAGAAGATAGAAGGAATACACAGAGTCACTGTACCAAAAAGATTTGGTCGATGTTCTTTCATTTCAGGAAGTGGTATATGATTAAGAACTAATGATGTTGAAGGAAGAAGTCAAAGCTGTACTGAAGGAATTGAGGGGAAAAAAGTCTCCAGGAATTGATGGGATACCCATTGAGATGTTTCAACAAATGGATGCTGTGCCAGAGATACTTACTTGTCTATGCCAAGAAATTTGGAAGACAGCTCCCTGGCCAAGTGACTGGAAGAGATAGATATTTGTACCCATCCCAAAGAGAAGTGATCCCACAGAATGTGGAAATTATCAAACAATATTATTAATATCACATCTAAGTAAATTTTTTTCTGAAGATAATTTAAAAACATATTGACAGGGAACATACAGAAATTCAAGTTGGATTCAGAAGAGGATGTGGAATAAAGGATATCATTGTTGATGTCAGATGGATCTTGGCTGAAAGCAAAAAATACCAGAAAGATTTTACTTCTGTTTATTGACTAAACAAAGGCATTTGACTGTGTGGATCCTAACAAATTATGGATAACATAGACAAGAATGAGAATTCCAGAACACTTAATTGTGCTCATGAGGAACCTGTGCATAGACAAGGAGGCTGTCATTCAAAGAGAACAAGGGGATACTGCTTGGTTTAAAATCAGGAAGGGTGTGTGTCAGGGTTGTATGCTTTCACCATACTTATTTAATCTGCATGCTGAGCTAATAATCCTAGAATCTGGACTATATGAGGAAGAACATGGCATCAGAACTGGAGGAAGACTCATTAACTACCTGTGATATGCAGAAGACACAACCTTGCTTGCTGAAAGTGAAGATGACTAGAAGCACTTACTGATAAAGATTAAAGACCTGTAGTCTGCATTACGGATTACATCTCAACATAAAGAAAACAAAAATCCTCACAGCTGGACCAATTAGCAGCATCATGATAAATGGAGAAAAGATAGAAGTTGTTAAAGATTCCTTATTACCTGATTCCACAATCAACACCAGTGGAAGCAGCAGTAAAGAAATCAGATAACATATTACATGGGTCAATTTGTTGCAAATGACCTCTTTAAACTGCTGAAGAGCAAAGATGTCTCTTTGACTACTAAGGTGTACCTAACCAAAGCCATGGGAGCTCTGGTAGCATAGTGCCTAAGGCATTTATCTGCTAACCAGAAGGCTGGTGGTTCAAACCCACCAGCCACTCCTCAGA
>NW_006921591.1:13406283-13407384 GCF_000298275.1 Orycteropus afer afer
ACAAAGTATATGTGAACTGCTGTATGGAAAGTGAATTTGCTCTGTAAACCTTCACCCAAATCACAATAAAAAAAAATTAAATTAAATTAAAAAATATTTTTTAAAAAAGGAAAAAGTGCATCTGGAATGCTCCTTGGCTCCTTGGAAGCAACAATGGCCAGACTTTGTCTCACCTACTCTGGCCATGTTGTCAGGAGGGACAATTCCCTGGGGAAAGAAATCAACCTTGGTAAAGTGGAAGGTCAATGAAAAAGGAGAAGGCTCTCAATAAATTGTATTGAAACAGTGGTTGCAACAATAGGCTCAGGTAGAGCAAGGATTGTGAGGCTAGCGCAGGACTGGCTAGTGTTTAGTTCTGTTGTATATAGGGTCGCTATGAGTCAGAGCTGACTTGACAGCCCTAACAACAACCTCCCCTGTTGTGCTCCTTATCATCTAATGTTCATTATTTTTATGTTCATAATTCTTTTCTGAGATTTTTCAGAGTATCTGAGAGCCTAATGGTTCAGGTCAATTGAGCACCTTCAAGCCTTCCCATAATCTCATTACACTTACCAATACCTTGACACTTGAAAATACCTCCCAACCATAAGTCTGCTTAGACTTCCTTTCTGGGTGAGAAACCTCTTCTTTTGCAATATGGACATGAGTGATTTCTTGATCTCCTGGCCCTGAGGGCATTCAGAAATCTTCCTGTCTTTCTTTTCCTTGCTTCTGCATAGCTGTTCCTCCCACAGGGCTCTTGTTACTAATGTTATTCATTTGTATTGTGGAGCTTGTGTTATTATTTTGTCTCCTCATTTTGTTGGATATATTTTCAGGAATTTTTCTTTTCTTATCCTGATTACTCTTCTTCTTCTCCTTTTTTTTTTTTTTGTTTTGAGGGAGACTGCAGTTGAAAGGTTTTATTGTTGGTCCCATCTTGCCTATTCTAATTCCTTGATGTGTTTTATAGTGAAACCAAAGAGAACCTAAACTTAGTATGTTCTTATCTAGATCATTTGTTGTTGTTGCTGTTGTTTGCCATCAAGTAGGCCCCGACTCATAGCGACCCCTCCTTGGTTTTCCAAGGCAGTATCACTACGGAAGTAGGATTGCCCA
>NW_006921591.1:13407484-13452251 GCF_000298275.1 Orycteropus afer afer
ACCTTCCTTCCGAGGAGTGGCTGGTGGGTTTGAACCGCCAGCCTTCTGGTTAGCAGTCAAGTGCCTTAGCCACTATGCTACCAGAGCTCCCACCTAGATCATAGTAAGACATAAATATATGTTTACTGAATTAAAGAGTAAATTAATGACTGACTAACTAAATACATACAGGAGGGAAATAAAGGAAATACCTCAAATAGAAAGAGAAAATAGCCCTAGATTAGACTACTAAATGTCCTTGGTAATGTACATTCATGATAACTTCTTGGCCTATCTATGTTTTTTTGTTTCTAATTTCAGAGTTAGAAGGATGTACCTTTGTTAAACCAAAGTATTAATATGCACCAAGTGGATATCCTGCAGTTTCTGGACTTGTCACATAGTTCTTTTTGCTTCTGGGTCCCAAGTGCAGTCAATCTTATATTAGGTTTCATGGAAAAATGAGCACAGGTTTTATTTAGGAGGATCACTTATTAAAATCTTGAATCTGCAAGTCATGCACTGTGTAACCTTGACAATCTCTCTAACTCTCTTTCCTCATCTGTAAAATGGACATATATTGTATCATAGGGCTACTGCAAGTGCTTAATGAATTAAAAGATAAGAGCCCATACTATGAAATAACCATTTATGAGAGGTCCTTTTTCCTTCTTTTTATCCTCCTGTCACTAAATGATTTCTTAGCCATGGGCTTTCCTTGAAGTCTACAAACAAGAAGATTTTGTTGAATTGAGGAAATATGGCTTGGGGGTGAGATTTATAGGAACAAGGAAGGCAAAAGGAATTTTAATCTGAGATGGTCACATTTGATTTCTCTGTGTGCTATCCCCTTCTTGTTGGATTCTCACAGTGCCATATCATCCTATATGTCATTGAAGCATTATGTGTCTGATTTGCAATGAGAGTATCTTATTGATCTGAAGAAATATGTGTGACATAATCTCACAATTCTAGAAAAACTCTTGAGAAAGGGCTTCAAAACATATAATGTCCCACACTCTGTCAATAGATGCATGAATAATTTCCTTTAGAAGAATCAGCACAAAGCTGGTTCCTATGAGGTTAAAAATGTCCCTAATGTCCAACTTTCCTAAACTGCTATACTACTCCATCGTCTCTAACATCAACCACTCTTCCTCCCTTCAGTACTCTCCCTCCCATATTAGGGTTCCATAATTTACTGCAACATCTCATAGGACTTACAAACTGTCAAGGAAATGGCTTACATGATAATACAGGCTGGCAAGTCCGAAATCCATGGATCAGACATCAGTCTAGAGGACTTTCCTCACTTGCGTGGTGGCAGGGGCTGACAAACTCAAATCCGCAGGTCAGACAATAGGCTGCTGGTTCATAAGGCTGTGGGAGCTGGTAACTCAGGTCAGATGATAGGCTGCTCATTCAAGTCCCAAGAACTGGAGGCCAGATGGTGATGAACCAGATACAGGATCCAGAGCAAGAGAGAGAACTTTGCCAGAGTATTCGTAAATATTGGATGGAGACCATACCCTCAGAGAAACTAAGGATAGTGTGGTGGTTAAGTTTGTGTGTCAACTTGGCTGGGCCTGGTTGAATGGCTGGGCAGCTGGTGGTAGTTATTCCCCATGATGAGACTGGTAATCAACTCCATGGTAGAACCTACCACAAGCAGCTGTGTAGCTGCTTTGGAGATGTGGTCTGCTTCCCATATATAAGAAACAGCTTTGGGAATGGTCTCTAGCTTATGGCATACTTAAACCCTACGTGTAGCCATGTCGTTGCTCAGCAGCCTGCCATGCTATGCCAAGCTTGGGACTTTCAATGGTCTTGAATGAATGGCCTGCCGTGTGTTTTGGTAACATCAGGACTGTGCCTTTTTACTTGTCAACCTTGGGCTTGTCAGCCTCAGCAGCCAGTAGCTGTTTGAGTGAAGAAAAGCCTCCAGCTTCAGTGTACTGGGAGCAGGAGGCAGAACTGAAGGCCAAGGTGGAGGGGCTTTGACCTAGCCCCTAGAGCCAGACCCTTTGAACTCGGACTTAAAGCCTCTGAATTGTAAGAATAAACTTCTATTTGTTAAGGCCATCCCATTTGTGGTATGTTCCTGTCAGAATGGTACTAGGTAACCAAAATAGATGGTGACTTGAGTCACACCCTATATTAAGGTAGTGACTCAAGATAGATCCCACCCCAATCTTGCTTCATTAACATAATGGACAATTCATTTCAAAATGGGGCCATAAACATAAGCATAGAAGATGGATTTACAATATATCACAAAACGGAGGATGATAGCTAGAAAGGCCATATTAAGAATTCACTGCACCATAGTGGGTGAGGTGCCTAGGGGATGCAAATGCACTTGGTTACCAACCAAAAGATTGGCAGTTCAAACCCACCAAGCAGCACCACCAAAGAGAGAACTGGTGATCTGTTCCCATAAAGACTACAGTCAAGAAAACCTTGTGGAGCTCAGTTCTACTCTGTAACACACGGGGTTGCCATGAGTTGGAACTGACTTAATAACAACAGATTTGTTTTGGTGGATGCCTTTATTTATTCTCTGAGTTCCATTTTGACTCTTTTGGATAATTACCAGGCTCAAATGGAAGTTTAGAGCACAGGTTTTATTTTGTTAGTTGGTAATGTTTCTGATTTCTCCTCTTAGCCAATCATTAACTTGCCCTTCCCCTTTCCCTCCTCTCCATCTGGGTTGCTGCCAGTGTGAGACAGAACAAGGTGGGGAAATCTCATTGTCATCCCTCCTCCTTTCTGAGCAGCCTTGGCTTACTAAACCTCAGTGAACTGTGGACAGAAGCTTCTCATCTGGTCCACAGCATTACACTCCAGGACTGTACAAATTCCCAGCTACCGTGGAGAGGACAAGTGCCAGGGTTTAACACTCTCTGAGGTTCCTTGTCCATGACTGTTCATTCATTCATTACTCCTCCCCTCTTGCTTTCTCCTTCTGCTCTCTTCTCAGACTTTCTAACTATTTCCTGGCTTGCTAATTCTCATCCTCTTTCTCTGGCCTACCAGTAGTCTAGAGAAAAAGTATATTACAGTGTAGCCATTCTCCTACCTGCAATTCACACGTCCTATGTTGAATGTGTCAAGCTTCTTAAAGTGAAGTTGCATAGAGCATTGGAAAGGTTCAGGACCTTGGATGGAATCCTGCCTTGGTCACAAAGCAGCTGGAAAGTTTTTGTAACATGGTTTCTAAATCAGTTTTGCAAAGAGTTGCATGGTTTTCAAGAAAGAAAGCTGATCTAGCCAGTCATGTTATTGTTGTTTTTGTTAGTTACCATTGAGTCAGCCCCCACCTCATGGCCACTTCATGTACAATGGAATGAAACACTGCCTGATCTTGTGCCATTCCTGTGATTGTTTGGGGATTAGACCTTTGTGATCCAAAGGGTTTTCACTGACTGATTTTCTGAAGTAGTTCACCTGGCCTTTGTTGTAAGTCTATTTTAGTCTGGAAATTTCACTGAAGGCTGTTCAGCATTATAGCAACATGCAAGCCTCCACTGACAGGTAAGTGATGGTTGTGCATGAGAGATATTGGTCAGGAATCCAAACTAGGTCACCTGTTTTAATTGTGAGTATTCTACCATTGAACTACATGTGAGCTACTTTTTATAAAGTCCCCTGAAAGGTCATCAGCAGAACCATCATTACAGACTTAGATTCCTCACCTTTCACGTCTGGCTTTGGTGAGCACTCTCCCAGCCCTTGTTCCACAGTAGGGAGATTTGGGAATGCACTTTTCCTCTTGGACTCATTTTAAATTACATTCTGGCCACAGTTAGAGACATTCTATCTGTCTTCTGAGCCCCAGGCCTCCTGGGATAGCTACTTGTAATTAAAGAAAGAACAGAAACCAAAACTTCACTCAGATAGTTTAGGTTTATGTGCTTTGCCAATTTACCCAGTGATTCCCCAGAGGACTAAGAGGATAAAGTTAAAATGTAAGTGAAAAGTAAGCAGGAAAGGTCCTTACAATGAACTTTACACCAAATAAAAATGAACAGCCAACCTTTGCACACGTGTTTTTATGCACTAGGGTTCAAGTTCAGTAGTTCGGGATGCATGTCTAATCTTCACATAATTATCCAGCCTGGAGTCAGTGATACATAATTGCAACATATAGTGTTCTGTCTGCACAAGGCTGAGGAAGTTAAGTTAGAGATGGTGTTAATGACATCAGGGCTTTGGATGTGATTTCCACACAGGCCAGACTGCCATGAGCCACTCATTTTATGTAAGAATCAGTGTTCCCAAAGCTCCAGGGTTGACCCTCCGTATTCTCACTTCATATCCTCTTTGTCTGAGAACTCATCTGGTCTCAGTCTTCCAGACCTATATTTTTCATTTTTTCTATATCATGAGTTCTGAAACCCAAGGGAAACATATTTCCACTGCCTTGCTTAGGAAAAGGAGCTCTGGTGGCATACTGCCTAAGGGATTTGACTGCTAACCAGAAGGTTGGGGGTTCAAACCAATCCATGGAGGGAAGACTGGGCAATCTACTTTCATAAAGATTTACTGCCTTGGAAACCAAAAAGGGGTCATTATGAGTTGGAATCGACTTGATGGGAGTGAATTCGGTTTGGTTTTTGGTTTGATTAGAAAAGCATGCAACTCCCACCACCACCAAAAACTGCTTTTCTTTCCTAACTGTCTGATCACTGTAAATGGCCCCATTAACCGAGGAGACCGCTGTCACATTAAAAAGCTCCCTGAACATCTCAATGCTGTTCACAGCAAAAGAACTGGATCCATTTAATTTAATAAGTATCCAAAGACTAAACACTTTTCATCATCTGCAGCCTTTTGCAGCATGCAAGTGGCTTCATGAGTTGCTGTCAAGTCAACTCTGACTCCATGATGACCCCATATGTGTCAGAGTAGAACTGTGCTTCATAGGGTTTTCAATGGGTGATTTTTCAGATCACCAGGCCTTTCCTCTGAGGCACATCTCGATGGGTTCGGACTTCCAACCTTCCAGTTGGCAGCCAAGTGTGTTAATTTTTGCACCATCAACAGGACTCCTTCTTGTGTTATAGCTATCGTTGTTTTTGCCTGTTTCATTCCCTGCTTTATGCTATGTGATCTCCTTAAGAGGAGAGGCTGTGTTATTTACTTTTGTTGGGTCCTACAAAAATTCATATAATGATTTGTTTTAGGTGTTCAATGAACATTTGTTGGAAGAATAAATAAGAGAATGGAAAAATAGATAAGCTAGACATTCTCTTAATTGAACTTCAGGTTGAGTACTCTGGCCTTTAATGACTATAGCTTGCTTTGTGATGTTTTAAAAGCATATCTTCTCAGAAAAACTGTCCCTCTCATTTTCTAAGAGTTCAGGGTATGATTGGTAACAGCTCTAATTTTGTAAGCTATAGTTAAATAGTGAGATGGTTGGCATTTGAGTCTCAGAAGTTTTGAAAATCAAATCTATAAATACTGATGGCTTTTTTCCTCATTTACAGGACAGAAAAGTGGGACAACACCTTGGAAATGCACATGCTGGTAAAGTCTCTATGTTGGAGTAGGGTAAAACAATACATTACCATTTTAAAATTTGATGCATATCATTGAAAATTGAGCACTAACCTTGAGGGAACCAAGGCATTGTGAAGTTAATCTGGAAGATGTTGCAATTCTACTAGAGGCATTTCTTCTTAGGATGTAAGATTCATCTAGATCTCTGAGAGTTCAGAATTTCAGGTTGCAGAATGAATTTTGATATTTTTCCTTTTCTAAAAAAGGAAAAAAAATGTGCAAAACTCATGTGTGGAATAAAGAAGACAGTATTTCTCACTAGAAGAGAGAGAATAAGAAACCACATTGTGGGGTGAGACTAGGCAATCTCTAAACATTTTTCAACTAAAAAATTCTGAGTAGAATAGTCAAGGTGCACCAGGGATTCGAATCATGGACAGAAACCATCTCGAGATCCCAAATCATTAGCAGTACTTTATCTAATTAAGTGATTACATATCATGGTAAAGACAACCTGGCCAACTGACTGGAAGAGATCCATATTTGTGCCCATTCCAAAGAAAGGTGATCCCACAGAATGTGGAAATTATAGAACAATACCATTAATATCACACGCAAGTAAGATCTTACTGAAGATAATTCAGAAACGTTTGCAGCAATATATTGACAGAGAACTTCCAGAGGTTTAAGACAGATTCAGAAGAGGACATGGAACAAGGGATATCATAGCTGTTGTCAGATGGATCTTGGCTCAAGGCAAAGAATACCAGAAAGATGTTTACTTATGTTTTATTGACTATGCAAAGGCATTTGATTGTGTGGATCATGACAAATTATGGATAACATTGAGAAGAATGGGAATTGCCAAGCACTTGATTGTACTCATGAGGAATCTGTACCTTGACCAGGAGGCTGTCGTTCGAACAGAACAAGGGGACACTACATGGTTTAAAATCAAGAAGGGAGTGCGTCAGGGTTGTATCCTTTCTCCACACTTATTCAATCTATATGCTGAGCAAATAATCCGAGAAGCTGGACTATATGAAGAAAAATGTGGTATCAGGATTGGAGGAAGAATCATTAACAACCTGAGATATGCAGATGATACAACTTTGCTTGCTGAAAGTGAGGATGACTTAAGGCACCTACTGATGAAGGTTGAAGAATACGGTCTGCAGTATGGATTATGTCTCAATCTAAAGAAAACAAAAATCCTCACAACTGGACCAATGAGCAGCATCACAATCAATGGAGAGAAGATTGAGGTTGTCAAAGAATTCACGTTGCTTGGTTCTACAATCAATGCCAACGGAAGCAGCAGTCAGGACATTAGACAATGTGTAGCATTGGGAAAGTCAACTGTGAAGGAACTGTTTCAAGTGCTGAGGAGCAAGGATATCTCCTTGAGGACTAAGGTGCACTGACACAAGCCATGATATTTCCAATTGCCTCATATGCATATGAGAGCTGGACAATGAATAAGGAAGACCGAAGAAGAGTTGATGCTTTTGAGTTGTGGTGCTGGCGAAGAATGCTGAAAGTACCATGGACTGCTAAAAGAACTAATGGATCTGTCCTGGAGGAAGTGCAGCCAGAATGCTCCTTGGAAGCAAGAATGGCCAGACTTCGTCTCACCTATTTTGGTCATGTTGTAAGAAGGGACCATTCCCTGGAGAAGGATGTCATGCTTGGTAGGGTGGAGGGTCAACGAAAGAGGGGGAAGCCTTCAACGAGATGGATTGACATGATGACTGTGATGATGGGCTCAAGTATAGCAGGGATTGTGGGGCTGGCACGGGATCGGGCAGTGTTTTATTCTGCTGTGCATGGGGTCGCTATGAGTCGGAAACGACTCAACAGCACTTAACAACAGCAACAACAACATATCATGGTATATTTTTTATATGCTCAAACCACTCCAGTGAATCCCAGAACACTTAGAATGAAGTCTGGACTTCTAACTGTGGTGCTGATGAAGAATACTAAAAAAGAACTAACAAATCTGTCCTGAAAGAAGTGTACCCAGAATGCTCTTTGGAAGCAAGAATGGCTAGACTTCGTCTCACCTACTTTGGTCATATTTTCAGAAGGGACCATTTCCTGGAGAAGGATATCATGCTTGGTAAAGTGGAGGGTCAACAAAAAAGGGGAAGGCCCTCAATGAGATGGATTGACACAGTGGCTGCAACAATGGGCACAGGTATAACAAGTATTGTGAGACTGGCGCAGGCCGGGCAGTGTTTTGTTCTGCTGTACATAGAGTCGCTATGAGTCAGAGCCCACTCAACAGCACCTAATGACAACTATGAATGGCAGTTCTACATTATGCCTACGCACTTGTTTTTCCTATCTGTTTCTAGCCTCTCTCTCTCCATGTTCCACCCAGATCAACTCTCTGTGGATTCTTTGAAAATATAAATTCACTCCTGCCTTTATGTCTGCCTCTTACTTCACTCATGCATTGCTCATGTTCTGTTTACTGTGCCTGAATATTCTTCTCTCCAGCTTTGTAGAGCTGGTTAATTATCAGGTTTCATTTCAAGTTTTACTAAAAACTAGACTTGTAGTCACTTCATGGTGCTTTAATTTTTCCTTACACTTTTTTTTTTCACTGATTTGACTTTATCTGTATGTCATCTATCTACTTTTTATCTGCGTATTTTCTCATCTTAGTATTTATTGTTTACCTCTCTTCATTAGAGTATAAATTGTTTAAAAAATGGGCCTTGCCAGTCTTTTCCAGAACAAGGCTTGGCAAAGTGTATGTGTATAGTCTTGGAAACTAGGAAACCACAAGGAAATGTAGCTCTCACCTCACAGTGAAAAAACAGCTGGGTAATCAAAAAAAAAAAAAAAAAACTTTCCTGGAGGCCATGATTGATCTGAGATCGTAAGGCAAACAAGATAACTCAATTTCCAAAAATAACAAGCTTCTCCAAGTAGAGATGAGACAAGAGCTATTTCATCTTTGGCAAGCATGAGAGGAAGAGTTGGCCTCTATTGAAGCAGATTTTAAAAAAGGCTAAAAATTTAATGAATTCTTAAAGGGCAAGGGTGGACTAATATGACAGTATAGAATAATTGATAACCTCAGACACAAGAGGAGTCATACTCATGTGTAAGTTCTTTTCTATGAGCTGCCCACCATTGCATGCTCCTAAGGAAGATTGTGGACATAAAAGTACTGGATAGTCTCTCTCCTTGTGCAGGCATGCAAGAGATTATTGGTGACTGTAGGCTGGAGACAGGCATGAAACACCATGAGCTCTCCCAAATGCTTTCCTTATATGAAATAAAAGCTTTAAGACCCACATATACACACTTTGGAATACAATTAAAATCATTCTTAGAAGGAAATTTATAGTCCTAATTTATCTAGCACAAAAGAGTAAGGCAAAAATTTAATGAATTAAGTGTATATCTCAATAAATTATAAATAAAGGTCAAATTAAACATAAAGAATATGGAAGGATAAAAGAAACAAAGATCAAAGTACATCTTAGTGAAATAGAAAACAAATATAGATAAAATCAGTAGTCAAAAGCTTTGGAAAGATTAATAAAATTGAAAATTCCTAGAAAGACTCAACAAGATAAAACAAGAGAAGTTATAAAATATATGTATCAGTAATGAAAAAAGAGGACATCAGTACAGATCCCACAGATAATTAACAGAAGATGATATGAACCACTGTATTCCAATAAATTTGACAACATAGATGAAATGGACAAATTCCTTGAAAAATACAACTTGTGAAAACCAAGACAAGAAGAAAAGAATCTAAATAATTCCATTTCTGTTAACTAAATTGAGTCCATTATTAAAAACCTACTGTAACAAAGCTCCATGCCCATATAATTTCACTTGTGATTTTTTTCTTTACAGTTAAGGAAGAAATAAAATCTATTTTGCAGAGATTATTTCAGAGAATAGTAAATTAAGACATACTTCATGACTGAAATTATGAGGTCAGCTTTACCATGATTTTAAAAGGACATTATAAGAAAGGAAAATCATAATTCAATCTCTTTCATGAGCATAATACATAATTCCTCAATAAAATATTAGCAAATCAAATCCAGATAAACAGAGGGATAATACTATATGACCACAATGTTTTTTTTTCTTCCAGAAATGTAATGTTTATTTAACATTAAAGAATCATTTGGTGTATTTGCCACGTAAATGGAATAATGATGAAAATCCATGTCATCATCTCAACAATTGTAGGAAAAGCATTTGCTCAAATTTAACATCTGCTCATAAAATAATTCTTAGTAAGCCAGGACTAAAGAGGAATTTCCATAGTCTAATGATGAAATCTTTATGAAAAAAAAAAAAACCTTCAGCTAACATCACTATTAATTGTGAAACAGTAAAAGTTTTATCACTGAACCAGAAAAAAGACAAAGACATATGATATCACACTTCTATTAACATTGTCCTGAAAGTCCCAGACAGGACAATAAGGCAAGAAAAAGAAACAAAAGCCATTAGGAAAAATGTATTAGTTTCCTAGGACTGCTGTAACAAATTACCAGAAACTGGGTAACAGAAATTTATTCCCTCACAGTTCAAGAAGCTAGAAGTCTGAAACCCAACACAATCACACTTCCTCTGGGGACTCTAGGGAAGAATCCATTGCTTTTCAGCTTCTGTTGCTTGCCCTGGCATTCCTGGGCTTGTGGTTGTATCACTCCAATTTCTGTCTCTATTTTTACATTATCTCTCCTCTGTGTGTCTATATTATCTTCCTTTACCTGTCTCATAAGGGCACTTGGGATGGCATTTCAGGCTCATCTGAATAATCCAGGGCAATCTCCTTATCTCAAAATCCTTAATTTAATTATATTTGCAAGGCCCCTCTTCCAGACAAGATAATGTTTGCAAGTTCCAGGAATTAGTACTTGACATCTTTGGGTGGCTGTTATTCAACCAATTACAGATGGAAAACAAATCACAATCACCCAGTCTGTAGATCATATAATTTTGTACATAAAAATCCAGAATAATCTACAGATAAACCATAAAATAAGTGAATTTTCTAAAATGATTAGATACAAAGGCAATATTTAAATTGATTACATTTTTTAATCTATCAACAAATAACTAGAAAATAAAATTTTGAAAAGATGTCATTTATAGCAGTATCAAAACCCATAATACATTCAGATAACAAATCAAACAAGTGATGTACAATTCCTTTATAGAAAAAAAACTACTAAACACAATTAAGGAAATCAGGGAAGATGTAAATAACTGAAGGGATATATCATATTTCATAGATTTAAATATTTAATATTATAAAGATGTCAGATATCTCCAAGTTGATCAGGAGATTCAAGGCATTCCAAATTTAAAAAATGTTGTTGCTTTTAATGGAACTTGAAGAACTGATACTAAATGGAAATACCAAGGGCCAATAGTAAAAAAGATAAATGGAGAAGAACAACAAATATATAGTTCTTATAATAACACCACATATTAAGATTTAATATATTCATATAATAATACATGGCAATTCGTTCATAAATGGGGACTCCACATTCTCCTAAGCCAATTTAAAGATTTAATATTCTTTTAGCTATAGGAATTAAGACAATAGCATAAGTAATTAAGACATATTGGGATAAGAATGGAAAAGGATAGAGAGTCTAGGAAGACGTCAACACTATCATTAATCTTCGCTTAAGTGCATTCTTCTCCCAGAAGCCAGCACTAATTGCCCCAGTCCCCAAAAATCTTTCTCTTCCTCTTTCCTGGATCATTTTCCCTTAGCATAGATTTCCTTGTTAGAAAATTGTCTGTATATTGATCTTAAGCATTCACGATTCTAATCTTGTGGAGGGAAAAGAACAAATGTAGTAACACAGAACAAATGTGTCATAGATGCCAGTTGTCTTTGTCAGATCATGGTTTCATTCACAGAGAAAAAGCCCTGCAGAGAACCTTCCAGATGATCCAATACAACTTCAGCATCTTAATGAATAGCAAATTTAACTCTGCAAGGTGAAGAGACTTGCTAAAGTCACATATCTCGCTAATGGAAGAACCAAATCTATAGTCCAGAAAAGAAAAATTCTGAATTGACAATCAGGAAATTCCAATGTCTTGGTCTCCTTATGAAAAAATATAAAGAATACATTCTAATATCATCCAACAAAATCACCCTTTTGGTCTTTGCATATTTCTAATAATATTGTGACCTATTTTATATTAAGACCTGCAAGATCTCACCTGAATGAGACTATCATTCATAGGGCCAATCATCCAGGAAAGGGATTGAGTCTCAGCCAGACACCAGAATGGAGAATGAGTCAAGAGAAGAAAACCTCAGCATCTCTGATTCCTCCTTCCTCTTTTAAGTCTAAATCCTGAGTAAGGCAGACATCTTGGCAAGTGCTCCTGGTAGTATTGTTGGGGTGGAGAGATGAGGAATGGTAAAACAGCATCCACTACAGGAGACAGACTACTGAAGGAGAAAAAGGAGACTACAGCAGTTGGCTACGAACTGAATGAAGGTGAGAAAGTTCCATCTTGTGAGCCACGATCTGAATCTCTCGAGTTTATTTCCCTTTGAAATATCAATATTTATGAAGTTCTGTACATTTCAGTTCTGAACAGGGTGCTATGTGAAGGATCATGATGCCTTCCTTGAAAGAGAGTATTAATTTATAGTGGTCTCACTTCTCCCCAGAAGTCAGGGCTTTTGGGCAGGGAAAACCCAAAAGCTCTCCAATGGGAAGGAGAATAATGGGCATTCTTAATGGAAATCAATGGCCTGATGTCCCACCTAACCCAAAATGTCCTCTCTATTGTGCACTTGAATTATTTAAGATTTGTTTATGAAAGAAGTTAGTGATCTCTTTCTATCCTCAATCCTTTGTTTTCTCTGATGTTTGAACTATTGCACTCTGGAGATCTGACTCCACTTACTCACATCTCTGATTATACCTTTCTCTCACCAGAGAACTGAACTCTTTAATACATGTTAGATTAGTTCACAAATGAGGACTCTACATTCCCACAAGCCAATTTCAAAAATGAGTAAAAAAAAAAAAAGTCTCTCTCTTTCTCTCTCTTACACACACACACACACACACACACACACACCTCTTAGTCTTCTATCATGACTTGGAGCTCTTTGGCAGGAAATGCATTTGCATCTGGTATCTGAAATGAATTGCTAACTATCAGGCATGAGGTGAGAAGATCTGGGGCAAGTATCTCAGCACCAAGAGACCTAAGCATGACAGAGACTGGCAGCATTTTAACAGAGCCAAGAGAGAATTTAATAGGAGACTAGAGAGAAACAAGATTCATCTAACTAGAAAAGGGTTATTTTTAATCTTATGCTCTAAACAACCACTGCTGGCTAACTCAGAGACTCATGGACATGGCCTGTGTCAAGCCAATGTAGCCATGGGAAGGGATAGGCATAATTCCCTCTCTCACCCTCCATAATGCCCTGTTGTGTCTGAGAAGGAGGAGTGGGGGTGGGAAGTACAGTGAGAAAACTTTACCACATCAAAATGTCTCAATCCTCCTTCTTATAGCTGTTGTGGAAAATGGAGGAAGTGTTTAAACCCCTGGTCCATGTGTTTTAAAAAATAATTATAAAATAGGGAAATGCGTATTTCATGCATGAAACATTTTTAAGACAGTGCAGTATGAATTTCACAAAAAGCCCTTGCTTAGGTCAGAACACTGAATGGCATTCATCACTTAGTGTAAACCTTGACTTTAATGCCTGGATTCCTGGGGAGCTTGTGTTTGCTTTGGCAGCCCCTGCTAGGTTTCACAGTTCATAGTCCTCCCATATCATAATTTCACATTCTGGGAGAATGCATCATTTCAGGACTGCCTCCATGAGCCTTGGTACAACCCATGGTGAACATGGTTGAAGGATACCCCGAAGCTGAGCTAGTCCTCTCTGTGGGTTCCTTTCTTTGTTCTTTTTGAAAGAATGTCAGGAAACATTTGGGAGATTATTTTTAGGAATTACAGTCTGAAAACAAAAAGTATACTTACTTATTTATTGAAAAAGTATATAGCAGAGCAAAATGTCTAGTAGGGCAAATTCTAGGACTAGCCTGCCTCACCTTACTTATCTTCATTACTTACCAATTTTGTGTGGCCTTGGGCAAGCATTTTAACCTTTCTATGCCTTGAAATCTTCATATGTGATAAATTAGGGATCTTAACAGAACTTAACCTTGTTCAGTCATTGTATGGAAGGGAAAGAATGTATTGCTGGGGAGTACATATTGGTTGGCTGCACTAAGAGCTTACAATTTCTCTGCATCTATATGGGCACTGCCTTTTATTAGTCTTTTAAAAATAAAAAGTATTATATATTTTTCCATTCTGTGTCAAAACAACTTGGAGAATACACAAAAGTAGAAGAGAAAAAACATTCTAATTGCCCCACAAAAGAAAATCCTTAGTTAAATGTTGACATGTTTCCTCTGGTCTTTTTCTGAACATACATGGAAAGAAATACACACACACCAAGCTATGAAGCAGAAGCAGGTGCCTTGAGTACTGAGTAACTCAAAGCTCTACTTAATCTTATCCTTTCTGATTTATTGTCCACAGTGATTACTTTCTTTCTCCAGTGCTTATTCAACTGAACATATCTGCCTCTCTAGTCAGAAGGCAAGAATCTCAAGAGGGAAACACTAGATGGTATTGGTGTTGCTGATACTTCCTTGGAGAGGAACTAAGGACTATATAGTAGGATTTATAGAGTGGGCTATGGAGTTCTGGTAGCATAGTGCCTAAGCACTTGACTGCTAACCAGAAGGCTGGTGGTTCAAACCCACCAGCCACTCCTCGGAAGGGAGATGGGGCAATCTACTTCCATAGTGATACTGCCTTGGAAACACAAGGAGGGGTCTCTATGAGTTGGGTCTGACTCAACGGCACATAACAACAATAACAATGGAGATATGAGAGTCCCTGGCTGGTGGAAATAGTTAACATGCTCAGCTGCTAATCAGAAGGCTGCAAGTTTGAGTCCATCCAGAGTTGTCTTAAAAGAAAGACCTGGCAATCTATACCTGAAATTAGTCATTGAAAAAAATATCGGTGGAACAGAGTTCTACTATGATACATATGGGGTCTCCATGAATTGGAGTTTCTTTTTTTTTAAATTTTTAATGTAAATTTTTTTAGTGGGGGGCTACATATCTCTTCCTGTTATCTCTGATGCTGATAACAAGTTACCACACTTCCTTTTCACTCAAAATTAGAGTCCTTTGGAAGAGGTAACTACAAGGAGAAAGCAGGAAGAGAGCTGTTACATTGTGGGGTTGCAGTCAATGTCATGAAACAAAATGTGTATGAACTGCTGTATGGAAAATGAATTTGCTTTGTAAACTTTCACCCAAATCACAATAAAAATAAAATAAAATAAATTATCAATGAGAAGAAGAAGAAGAAAAAAAAAGAGTCCTTTATCATTCTTGGAGAACTTCAACTCATATAGCCACTTTAATCAGATTTAGAATTATCTCAAGATATCTGGAAATATCTTTGTTATGTAATAAAAATAATTGTCATCATAAGGTTCCCTGAGTTTTCAATATGTGCTTCAACGCTTTTCATATATGCATCAGTCAGTGTGATAGTGAATGTTGTGTGCCAACTTGTCTGGGTCATGACTCTCAATGGTTTGGTAGTTGTGATGTAGTCATCCCTCATTATGAGATCTAATTAATGTAATTACCTCCATAATGAGATCTGCTATGAGCAATCAGTTGAAAGGGAGTTTCCTTTAGGCTGTGTTCTACTTCTAATATATATAGAAAAGTTCTGGTAAAGCTCTCTAACTTTTTTACTTAAGATTCTTCCTACATCTGGAACATCATCATCTGAACTTAAGCCAGTGCCTACATATTGCTTGCCAATGTTGGGATTGTTGTCTTCGCAGTCTGTGAGGCAACAACCTGCCTTTTTACCTGCCTATCTTGGATTCTTCAGTCTCTGAAGCTAGTAGCCTACTGTATCGCCTGCTGATCTTGGGTTTGGCAGCCCCTGCCCTGCAGCTATATGAGTCAGAAGAAACCTCCAGCTTGACATTTTATCCATGGACTTGAGTCTTGCTTGCCTGTACAATTGTGTGAGACATTTTCTTGAGATAAATTTCACTCTTTCTCTCTCCTTACCCCCTTCCATATATATATGCTTCATTGATTTTGCTTCTTAGGAGCTCTGGTAGCATAGTGCCTAAGCACTTGACTGCTAACCAGGAAGCTGGTGGTTCAAACCCACCAGCCACTCCTTGGAAGGAAGATGGGGCAATCTACTTCTGTAGTGATACTGCCTCGGAAACCCAAGGAGGGGTCGCTATGAGTTGGGTCCGACTCGACGGCACATAACAAGAACAACAACTCTCTC
This sequence comes from Orycteropus afer afer, assembly GCF_000298275.1. Classification (NCBI taxonomy): domain Eukaryota; kingdom Metazoa; phylum Chordata; class Mammalia; order Tubulidentata; family Orycteropodidae; genus Orycteropus; species Orycteropus afer. The sequence continues at coordinate 13,423,370 of NW_006921591.1, forward strand.
CCCACCCCCATCTCTCTCTCTCTCTCTATATATATATGCTTCATTGGTTTTGCTTCTCTAGGGAAACCAGCCTAACATATTTGGTGTCAAGAATGCTTCTAGAGAAACAAAATCATAAGGATGGGTTTTCTGAATTGGTTCTCAAGTGTGATTAGTCTTAAAGGCACTGATGACTCTGCCTTAATTAGTAAAGAGAGTGTTGCTAATCCATAACGTGAGGTACCAATATCAATACACAAGACAACACCACCAATATATCAAGTATTGGTGAGAAGTGAGGCTCTGGTTGACTGCGTATTTGATGTTGTTGTTGTTAATGTGCCGTCAAGTCAGACCCGACTCATAGTGACTCCTACTTGGGTTTCCAAGGCAGTATCACTATGGAAGTAGATTGCCCCATCTTACTTCCGAGGAATGGCTGGTGGATTTGAACCGTCAGCCTTCTGGTTAGCAGTCAAGTGCCTTAGCCACTATGCTACCAGAGCTCCCAAAATGATAAGTATAAGGAAGCTGGTTGTTTGGTCCTGCTTAAGCTAGACAAAGTGGTGAAAGAAAGAGATGAGCTCAGGGCTTTGCAGTCACAGTTCAAGCACTACATTAAAAACCTCAATGTTTCCACTTGTGCCCTGAAAGAAAGCCTTGTAACAGAGTTGATATTGCTAAAACCCAAACCCAGAATATTAGTATAACTGTGGCTGAATTACAATACCAGTTGAATTGCCAAATTTGAATGGTGTTGAAAGTTAAAGTGAGGGCATTTATTGGGAAGAAATGAGATCCTGAAACTTAGGATGGGGACATATGGGCAAATAATCAGGAAGCTGGGGATGCTGAATCCCTAAATTCCACTGAATCACTCCTGCCAGCAGAACCAACACTCTTACACTCATCTGATAAGACTAACCAAGTCTGACATATCACCTTGGGGGGCACCTGGGGCATTGTCTGAGCAGATGCCTTACAAGGCATTGCTGAATGTTCCCAGGAACCACTCTCAGTACCCATCGCTATTTCTAGATCTATAACTAGACTTAAGTCCCAGTGAGACTGAAAAGGCAAAGTACAAATTGTGACCCAAGAAGAAGCATGGCATGTTCAAAAGAATGCTTGATTTTTCTAATATGTACAAACAGAAACCTAGAGAATATGTGTGGGAATGGCTATTAAGGGTGTGGGATAATGGTGGAAGAATAAAACATTGAATCAGTCTGAGTTTATTGATTTGAGCCACTAAGCACAGATTCTTCATTCAATGTTTCAGGTTGAGAGGTTAGGAAAGAACTGGTAGTTTATTTGGTTGGTTTACTGAAGCATGCATTATGTGGTGGCCTACATCTTTCTGGTATTCTTTGCTTTCAACAAAGATCCATCTGACATCAGCACTGATACCCTTTCCACTTCTACTTCTGAATCCAGCTTGAATTTCTGGCAGTCCTCTGTTAATATACTGCTGCAACTCTTTTTGAATTATTTCCAGCAAAATTTCACTTGCATGTGATATTACTGACATTGTTCAATAATTTCTGCATTATGTTAGATCTTCTTTCTTTGGAATGGGCATGAATATGGATATCTTCCAGCCAACTGGCTAAGTAGCTATCTTTCAAATTTCTTGGCATATACAAGTAAGTACCTTCAATGTTGCATCTATTTGTTGAAACATCTTAATGGGTAGTCCATCAATTCCTGGAAGTTTATTTTTTGCCAATTTCTTCTGTGAAACTTGACTTCTTCCTTCAATACCATTAGTTCTTGATCATATGCTACATACATTACACACTGTTATTATTATGAATGACTGTGTGAAGGTGATGTGGGGATGATTATGAAGGGTTGGAGGATTCAGACAAAGCAGTATAGGAAGAACTTTCTGGCTGATGTTTAAAGGATGTGTTGCAGGACTGTAAGGCTATGGAATGGTCAGATCCAACTATATTTTGAGTGCAAGTGATAATGAGAATGGCCTGAACCAAGGCAGTGGCCATGGAGATGGTGAGACTAGGATTTATTTGAGAGCTTTTGAAGAGATGGAAGCAGCAGGACTTGTTGGTGGGAAAGGAAAGAGTTTAGACTGACTCTCAGAGTTGAAGGCTAGAAAGAGGATGGAGTTATCAACTAAGAGATGCTTTGTTAGAGAAGAATATGGCTCAGTTTAAATTATGTTTACTTTCAGGTGCCTGTGGGACCCAAGCTGACTATGATCCAGTGGATGTGTGGCTCTGGGCTTCTGTTCTCTCCATCTCACTTGAAAATAGAAATTAGGGTAATATTGGCATAGGAGGGTGGTGGAAGCCATGTGTGTGTGAATCACTCATAAATAGTATAGAACAGGTTTTCTCAATCTTGGTACTATTGACATTTTGGAAGGGACAATTTTTGTTGTGATGACATTGTACATCATACGATGTTTAGCAGCATCCCTGGCCATTATCACTAGAGGTCAGTAGAATCTCCGTTTCCTAGTTTTGATGACCAAAAATATCTCTAGACATTGCCACATGGTCCCCAAGGACATAATCACCCCTGAGTGTGAGTCACTGGTATAGAATAATGTCAAGAGGCCAAACTGACTGAACCCTGAGGAACACCAATACTCAAAAGAAAGGTAGAGGAAAAGGAGCTAGTGTGAAGAATCAGAAGGAGAATTTTAAGAAAGAAAGTTCAGTAAAGTAAACTGCTGTAGAGAAGTTACATAAGATATGAGCAGACTATATATATATATATATATATATATGAAGGTTGGGCAATCCTACTTCCGTAGTGATACTGCCTTGGAAACCCAAGGAGGGGTCGCTATGAGTCAGGGCTGACTCGACGGCACATAACAACAACATATATATATATATATATATATATATATATATATATATATATTCCAATTTGATAGTGAGGAGGTCTTTGAAGACCCCAGGACAGTTTCAGAGAACTTGTAGGGACAGGAAATTAGAGGTGAGGAATAAGTGAAAAGCATGAGAGTTGACTTAGTGAAATAATACAATAATAGAACAATTATTCAGTAATACAAAAAGGAGTGAGAACAGTAATTAAAGGGGCAGGGTATCAAAATAGTGTGTTCTGAAGAATGAGAAAAACATCTTAGGCATTGTTAGATGGTGAGCTCCTTGAAGGCAAAGAACATACTTATTTCTTTTTGAATTGCCATGCTTGACTTATGTTGTTGTTGTTACATGCCATTGAGTCGGACCTGACTCATAGCGAAGGCAGTATCCTTCCTTCTGAGGAGTGGCTGGTGGGTTTGAACTGCCTTCTGGTTAGCAGTCAAGTGCCTTAGGCACTACATTACCAGAGCTCCTGCCTGAATTATAGGAAAGACTTAATAGATATATATTGGTTGAATTAGGGATTTATTTTGTTACCCTTTCTTGAATTGTGGATATTTTAAAACAACTCCAGGAAGAGAGTAATGCTCAACACAAAGGCATGAATCACAAATGGCAGAATTCCAGACATGAATCAGAGATATTTTGGGTGTAGACCTGCCCTGTGCCCTGTAACTATACTACCTACCCTCCTCACATTTCCCATATGAACCTATTGTTCCCTTTTGTGCTGCCAACCAGACTTTGAGTTCCCTACCTCAAGCCATGGATCATTATTTCACTCTTGACTAATTGATGGTGACAAATAGCTACTAAATTGAATAGATAAAGAACAAATTTCATGTCCTTGTCTTTCCCAGAGTCCTCAGGCTGTGTGAGATTGGAATGTACTCCTGGACTGAATTGCACAAAATTGTACCATCAATCTTGAAGATGTCTATTTAAGCTGATGAGATGCAACAGTGATACATACAGAAAAAAGAACTCAACTGAAAACCTCATAACTTATAATATTGTCCTAAGTGTGGAAACAGAGTACATCAAAGGAGGGAGAGAAACAACAACACACAGCACAACTGACAGCAAGACTTGAGTAATGAATTGTTTTTTCTACAGTTTATGAACATAATCTCAGCTTACAAAGGTGATTGGGAGGAGGGTCAAGAAAGAAAATCTCTTATTTGAAGCATATAGAATTGTAGTTTTATAAAGCCACCAGCAAAGGCAAAATTTATTTACATTTGGTTTTGGTTTTGACCATAGTTCACATCTTCTCCCCTTAAAGAACTCAATTCCAGAAATAAGTTCTTTCTCTTTCTTTTCTTTTTTTTTTTTTTAAGCAACATTGTTTACACCAAGAACCATATCAGATTGTCATTTCTGAGAATCCAAGATTGACTCAGGCTTTACTCATTTTTGTTCTTGATAATATTTGACATGGTGCCTGCCACCTAGCAGTTGCTTGGTGACTGTTGACTTAAAATTGAGCATTTTTAAAATTGGTATCAATTAATGTAAGATTCTAAATGTCTAAATTGATTTTAAAGAAAAACCCAGAAAATGGAGCAGGACAACAGGTGATGTCTGTGACCTTGAAGAGCCCAGCTCTTGAGTAAGCCCCAACTCTTGATGGATTGTTAAACAGCCAGCTTAATCAGAATGCCTTCCTGGAAGCCCGTATGATGAGCAGTGACATGCTAATTGAAATGTACTTTCCCCAGTGAACCACTTAACAATTTATATAAATATCAAAGCCTTGGGCTTTACTGTCAGTCTTTGTTTTGAAATGAGGAATTTATAAAAAACATATGTTTCTAACTGTCATTGACAGAGTGTTCTGAAAATATGGCCATTGAATCACATCCGACTTTCCTTTCGGCAGACACAGAACCAGTCAGGGTACATTTCTCTGTTAATAACATCTCCTTTCAGGAGGAATCAACTCCACACTGGGGTTTCATTCCTGAATTCTGAGTAGCTGTTGATAATGGAGGCAGCGTTGAGGGAAGCCAGAAGAAAGAGCTAAGATATTTGAAATTTTAATTCTGGCAGGTGAGAACAGGGAAGTGATTAGAAGTAAAAACACTGGTTTGGTAATCTTAATAAATAATATTGTCTTCTGTAGTTACGTTTAGACACAAGTCTGTGTGCCTTTCGCAGGCAGAGTTCTGTGATTGTAAATGAAATCCTTCCTGTACATAAGACTTTTCTGTTTGAGTTGGACAAGGGACAGTCAAGCTGTGATCATAAGTCAGGCTGCAGAGGACTTGGGAGTTGAGCTATAAGTGTGAAATCCTACAATAACTGTATCAGTTGTGCCAGACAGAGTCTCTTTTGTCTTCTTAAGCTATCTGACTTTCCCATAGGGGTTTTTTCCTCAAACATGCTTCAAATGGTGTTGCTTAATGAAAAACACCACTCAAGACAAGGTAGCCTTCGCCAACAACCATCCATGGCGGACATTCTAGTAATTCTAGTCATATGGGAGAATTGGACAGGCTTAGACAAGCTTGGGAAAAATGAATTCTGAGAGTGGCACTGAAAGAGTTACAGGCTGGTGAGGCAGAAGGAATGGGTCCATATAAGTCTGTGTCCTCTACAGGCTTCTCAAATTCATCTAAAAAAATGCCACGGACCCTGAGATCCATGCAATTGTTTTGCTTCTAGTCTATATATAAATCTTTTAATTGCAAGTCCTAAGCCTTGAGACATTTATACTCAATTGTTTTGAGGAAAAAAAAAAAAATAGAAAGGAGGAAAGAAAGAAAGAAAGTTCTCCTGGCAGCCAAGTGATCTGCATTTCATTTCAATTTAGATAGTTTTGCTCTACATTTTTTTCCCAAGGTTTCCTGGATTTCAATAATATATCTTTCATCACCAGATCACCAAAATATGGTTGTGTTGAGCTGTCCCTTGGGCTTTGGAGTGGATATCAGAGATTACTTTATAACTGGGGAACTTATGAATTGTATTGAGTTTACAAATGACTTGTTTTTCTCAGTTTAATGGTCAAACCATGAAACCGGTAACTTATTCCAGGAAGGGTATGCATATAATATAATAATGGGACTTTAAAAACTGGACATTACAAAACACACACACATCAGTTTTAAATAAGATGTTTGCTGAGTAGATGAGCTCTGACTGCTTAAGTTGCAGGCATTAAAATCTCCATTTTAATGTGTCCCTGCATCTCTCTATCCTTGACCAACCATCTCAACTTCTCTAAGAGCTTTGGAGCTGAATTTTCAACTTCTTGACAGCTGTCATTTTACCCTGCAATGCAAGCAAGGCATTGTGTAACCCAGTGATCTTCCAGCAGAAGCCAACAGACTCTTATGTGGAGAAGCCCCTGAGCTACATGTTTGCTCACCTGAATGGTGAGAGTCACTGAGAGGACCGTGGGTGCTAGAGATGGTAGACTCTGAAGGGCAAGTGAACATGACCACTTTTCCAAGTACATCTGTTTTATTTCATATCAGTCTGACGGCTGTAGCAGGGCAGAGGATTCTGAGAGAAGGGTACAAAGATGGGAGTTTCTGCAAAAAACATGTTTGTATTTCCATTCCATAGGGATAAAAGAACCTGTGTTTGCCAAATTGCAAACCCATGGAAATATTCTGGCCTGGAAGCAGGCAATTCAACTGCAGCCTTTGACGTAGAGGTGATTTATGTCTGGCCAAAGGAAGAGTCCGGTCCACAAAGCGGTGGAGGTGGGAATTGAGGAAGCAAAAAAAAAAAAAGAAGAAGAAGAAGAAAGAAAGAAGGACTGGAATTTTCCTGATGCTCCAAAAGCACTCTCAGTAGAACATTATAATGAGTTATGTGTAAATGAATCAGAAACATATGGATTAAACCTCCTTTGAAGTAAGAGGGATAGTGGAAACAGTGGTTGTTACACTGGGGGTTTTTGGGCAATTCTAATGTGAAACCAGTTGAAAAATATCTCAGCTGACTGACAGGTGAAAAGTCTCCATGTGACAGCTTCTCTCCCAATATGGAGGATGGTTACATTGAAAGCTGAAAGTCAAAACTACTTTTTTTGTTCTCAAGAAGGCAGATATTATAGGGTTCATTTTCCAACTGTTTCTATAACATCATACCCTCTACTCCATCTCCAAACTACAAAGTCTTGTCATTGTCCTCTTAGGACCATTGATAGCCATTGCTATTACTGTTTCAGTATCAATGGCTTATCAACAAAGTGATCTTGATGTTAACCTTGTTTGGATTTTTCCCAAAGATATAGATTAAAAAAAAAAAAAGTATGATGTTTAAAGTTGTAGCATCTTTTCATTGCTCTATCTTGCAGGCTTTTCCATAGCATCATATGTATGACAATATTGGTTAATGGTAAAAGATTAAGAAATTTCATTTGGAAAGCTTTTAGCTCTGTTGACATCTTGTTGAGTAACTGGGTAACCCTCGAAGTGAGGCCCTGCATGTAGCCGTGTAATTGTTCAGCAGCCTGCCATGCTTTGCCGACCTTGGGACTTAAATGGACTTAAATTAATGTCCTGCTGGGTGGTTTGGTAACATCAGGACTGTGCCATTTTATTTGTTGACCTTGGGCTTATTAGCCTCAGCAGCTGGTAGCTGTCTGAGTGAAGAGGTATCTCTAGCTTCAGTGGGCCAAGAGCAGAGGCAGAGCTGCAGCCCGAGGTCAAGGGGCTTTCACACAGCCCCTAGAGTCTGTGAACTTGGTCTTCTAGCCTCCCAAACTGTAAGAGAATAAACTCCTGTTTGTTAAGGCCATCCCATTTGTGCTATATTCCTGTCAGAGTATCACTAGGTAACCAGAACAGATGCTTTCCCTCATGTAGTCCTGAGACCAACCCTTGGAGGGAGAGTATATGATGATACTCATTTTACAGATGGGAAAACTAAAATATAAAGATGTTCATCACTTGCTTATTTTTACAAAGCTAGTGGTACAATGACCCCTACTTTTCTCAAGAGAAGGTTATCATGCTGGGTAAAGTAGAGGGTCAGTGAAAAGGGGGAAGACCCTCAATGAGATGAATTAACATATGGCTATGACGATGGTCTCAAGGATGGCAACAATTGTGAGGATGGTGCAGGACTTGGCAGTGTTTTGTTTTGTTGTACATAGGGTCATTAAGTGTTGAAACCAATTGAATGGCACCTAACAGCAACAAGTAATACACAGTAGGATTAGGATGAGGCAAGTACATCACTCCCATTGAGTAAACCAAATCTCACTAATCCAGGCAAAAGATATTTTAAAGCAATGTTTTAAAGAAATCAAAATTAATGCAAAAGAAATTCATGATGAACACAATACCAAAATCTAAACAAAACAGGACCCTGTAATTGTACATCTCACTCACTTCTCTTACCCATGCCCCAACCCTTCAGACCATGCTATACAAATGTAAGAAATTGGCATAGTCTGCAATCTGTTGGGCCACAAGCTTCCTGCCAAGAGGCTTGCCCCACTCACTTGCCTTGTGCCCCTGATGCCCACTCCTTAGATGGGCCAAATAAGAAGTGAGAAAGGGGTGAGCAGACAAAGGGTGAGGCAAAATCTATCTCAGTTTAGGAGAATTCAATTCAATTGCTGAATTGGCATGATGAAAAGTCAGGGCAAGGGAAAAGGCCTGAAAAAAGAATAGAAGTGTTTTGGAAAGAAAGGAAAGAAAAGAAGGAATGTGTGTGAGAGGTTAAAGAAATTGTACGTTTGTTGCTATTGTTCCAGACTTTCAGCCATGGTGAAAACTGCACTTCCCAAGGAGAGTAAGAGAGGGGCCTGGTGGGATTAATAAGGGCACCACAAAGGGTAGTCCTATATGAGCCCACAGTCACTGTAGGAGGTGAGAAAGTCACTGCCAGCTAGGGAGAGATGAAGGCCTCCTGGTGGACTCGAGCATTAGAGAGATGATGAAGGAATGGGGAAGGGAAACAAAAAGGAAAGAACAGGGCTGCAAAAGGTGAACAAAAGTACATGAGTAGGGTAGGCTTAGTGAGGAGGCCTTGGAGCCAGGAATTGTCCCAAATGCCTTTACAACAACTTTGTATCTACTCACAGCAACTCTGTAAATTACATGTAGCATTATTAGTATTATTATTCTCATTTCAGAGAGGAAGAGATTGAGAAAATGAGAAGCTTGGACACTTGTCCAAGCCCACATAGCTAGTAAAGGGAAGGGGCAGGATTTGAACTTGGGCAGTCTGCCACTGACCACATGAGACTAGGAAAAATCAGGGAAAAAACTAAAACTTAAAGACCAAACTGAGGAGTTTAAAACTCTAAACCCTAAGGAATTTAAAACTCTAAACCTTGCTTGTGCTATCCTAGGTGAGATCTAAATGATGTGGAGAACCCCTGCTCAGGGGTTGAACTGGGGTGAATAAGTTGATCACCTCCTGATTTTCTATCAAGTGTTAGTTGACAGAATGAGCTGAGGTGGTTAACAGACTCCGACTTGAATTCACTTAACTCTCTGAGCCTCAGTTTTCTCTCTGTAGAATGAGGATAGTGATGTCTACCCCCATAGAACTGTTGTGAAGAATAAACCAAAATGCAATTTGAAAGCAGAAGACATTTAGTAACCTTAGCTCCAGAGCAGTTATTTCACTGTTTGTTGATATCATCAGGTTTCAGTAGAACTTCCAGACTAAGAAGGACTAGGAAAAAGTCCTAGTGATCTATTTCCCAAAAATCAGCCAATGAAAACCTGATGGATTACAATGTTCTGATTATATATATAAGGTTGCCATGACTTGATGGCAGCTAGCAACAAAAAGTAATTGCTATTGTGGGTGTCATCTCCCATGAATATCATGCCAGAAATAATTACAGTAATAATAAACAAAACCAAACCCACTGCCATCAAGTCAATTCCAACTCATAGAGAGGATTTTGAACAGAGTAGAACTTACCTAATGGTGTTTTCAAGGCTATATCTTTATGGAAACAGACTGCCTCATCTTTCTCTTGTGGAGTGGTTGGTGGGTTTGAACCACCAACTTTTGGTCCGCAGTCAAATGCTTTAAACACTACATCACCAGAGCTACTAAATAACAGTAATGATAGCTAATATTTACTATTTACCGTATGCTAGGCATGCATTCACTAATTTCATCCTCATTACAGCCTCTAAGGTAAGTCCTTTCCTATCCCCATTTTATTATGAAATTAGTCTGAGCACTGATGTTCTAGGCACTGGTTGATTGACCACTGTAAATTTGGTCCAACCATGATACATTTTAAGATTTGGGAGATATTTCATAATAAAGTCACCTTAAGAAAAACTCAGTGCCTGCCCACCTTCAGAGATCAGAGCAGCCTGATTCCTTCTGTGAAGCCCCCCTCAGTGACCAGCACAGCCTGTAGTGATCCCTTCAGCTTGTGAGCACATCCCACCTACTGTCACTACTCTAACTCAACCAGTCAAGTCTCGGTGTCATCTTGTCACTGCTCTTGTATTTTCTTCTACAACTTTTCTCTATGTGGGTGACCTGTCTCCAATCACAATCTGGGCTTGACATTCTGTCTTATGTTACTTGTCTTCCTCACCTCCCCAATGAATGGTCTACCAAAGAATATTCCATGACTTATTAGATCTGTTCGTATTTAGATAAAATTAAATGTTTGTGATTTCCATCCTCAACTACCTTACACACATGGAGAGCTGATGATTCTGCTCTATTATATCAAGGTTGTGGTTTTTTTGGTTCCTTTACCAGAAATAAAAGCAACACCTTCCACCAGAATTCTAAGGTGCTTGCTTGAATAACAGTTGCATTTGAGTGTTCCTCTTCCTAGTGTATACTTCATGAAAAGCTTTAGAATTTATCCAGGGAAGGGAGGCAGGGAGGATGCCAGAGAATTCAGCTTATCTCCTTGACCAAGTGATGCTGTTTGAAAATAGCTTCTTGACTCTTGGAGATGTCATCATATTGAATGCAGGACAAATAATGAAAGAGTATTGTTTGCACACATTATTTTTATGGGCTTATTGGCTCAGGTAATGCAATAATAATAATAATAAATAATAATTAAAATCCTGTTTAAAAATATAACACCACTTTTTTTTTTTAAATTGTGATTTGGATGAAATTTTACAGAGAAGATTCACTTTCCACACAGCAGTTCACATACACTTTGTCTCATGACATTGACCACAATTCATCACAATGCAACAGTTCTCCTCTCACTTCCTTCTGACAGTCACTTCTTCCCTGTGTCAATCACTACATGCAACCCTGCCCCCTGAGCTATCTCCCTATGCATAAACAGCCCTTCTTTCTCCCATGATTGTTCTCTCCAAGTAGTGTATCTACCTCAGGTAAATGTTCAACTCCTATGCCTGTATTTTATTTGTTTGGATGGAAGCCACAGGTGTGGGTTCAATTCCAGACCTGAAGAGCAGCCAGGAGCCATAGACTCAGTTGTTCCACCAGGCTCTATCAGACAAGCAAACCTGGTCCCTCCTTACTTTTTTTTTTTTTCCCCAAATGATATTGAGTTTTGTTCCACATCGTTCTCCCTCTCTATCCAGGATCTCCTACATGAATCCCCCTCCCAGCTGTTGACAGTGTTAGCCAGGCACCTCTAGTTTTTCTGGTCTCATAGTTGTATAGTCTGTGGATCACTTGGTATATCAGTTGCTAGAACTAATTGTTTCCATGAATATTTGGTTTTATTCATTCTTCTTTGCTCTGGATGAGGAGAGAACCATTGTTGCATCTAGATGGCTGCTTGCAAGCTTTTAAGATCCCAGTCACTACTCACCAAAGTAAGAGGTAGAACAATGCTTTGTGTAGTATGTTATGCCAATTGAGTTTGATGTCCCCTGTGACTATGGTCTCAAGCCCACAGGCTCAACTACTTGGTCCCTCTGGGTAGCTGGCTGTGACCAAGAAGTGACTACAAACTTGGCCCTTGTCAACTCTACTATGCACCTGGGAATTCAGATCATACAAGTACATTAAAGGACCATTGTCTGCCAACCCTATATACATGGTTTTGGTAACACCACAGTAGAATTCACATCGTAACAATAGTCAGTACAAGCTTGAGCCAGTGGGGAGTAAGCACTAGGTAAGAACTACTTGTATTTGTATATCCTTGGGTGGCGAAAGATGGTGAGGAGCCATTCATGCCATTCTCTAGACCAAGTGTGGGAAATAAGTGGCATGCGTGCACCCATTTCCCACTTTCTTGCCTGTGACAGACATCACTAATCAATTATAGCAAGTTTTCTCACTGCTTGATTCAGTTTTAGAATTCTTCTCAAAACAGTGCTCCAGGCAGTCACTTCCAATCAAATGAAACTGCAATGAGGAATGAAACTTATTTGCTAGCTATATTCTTTCTATAGACAGGATCATGATAAACCCCTTATTACTTAGTAGATAAAATGGGGTTGACTTTTAAATTATGATTGGTGCTATCTCTCCACTATAGTATAGCTTTAGAAATGTTACTTATTTGCACCTTGATTTACTTGTCTCTAAAATGGTGAAATAATGTCAAATTCTGCAAGATTGTTGGAATGATTAATAAGATAATGTCTTTAAAATCCCTAGTAGAGTACCTGGGACATTCAATTAATGATGGCTCCTACTATGACTTGCTTTGAAATCTAAAGGGTTTGATAATCATTTGGCCCATGACCCCGAGTCTAGACAGAATCAAGCTTATACCTTCCCCTTTAAGGGTGTGACTCTCCAATAATGGGGAAACTTCATCAGCTTCATTCTATACCCTTTTGATAAGCTTTACAAAGGCTTGTATGAGAAAATGAATTGTATGCGTTTTCTACAAAAGACCGTTATTGCTGAGATAGACACAGTTATTTGAGCTTAATGTAATGACACCAAACATTTGGATAAAAGTTGAAAATCTATCATTGAAACCACATTATTGGCCTTGAAATTGGTGTGCCCTCACTTACTCCTACCCTTTTTCAGTTCATTCTCCATGCAAGACCAAAATTATTTTAAAATGAAAATCTGACAATACCAGTATCTTTGTTAGAGCTTCTCAGTACCTTCTGTGCCAGTCAGTATCCTGGTAGGAAAGAAAGGACACACTCAAATGGTGAATAGGAAAGTTCAGTGAAATGACTATTTACAAAAGTGCCGGGGGTAAGAGAAGCCTACAAGTGATGGTGGAGCTAGCAAAAGTGGGAGCCGTCAGCACATCTGAACTGAAGGTTCCAGAAGAGGGAGTTGCTGTAATTCAGCCATTCCCAATGGAGATTATATTGCAGGGGGAAAAAACTGGTTTAGGTGTGTGAAAAAATTTCCTCCTTTTATGTACAAAGTGCAGATATACATAGAGTATATAAACAAACAGTATATAGAAAAAATTCATTTTGGTGTAATTATGGGGAAAGATGTCTTTAAAGTTTCTTTACAGGTGAGATAGCAAAAACAGGATTGAGAACGCTGAAGGATTGCACTAGCTAACAAAATGTGTAACCTGTGTAGAGGAATACAACCATAGCACACCAGGAGGGTGCCAGGACAAGTTGATATCCTGACTTCATCCCTCTTCTGTCCTCTTATGTGCTTCCTATTGGCTGAATTCATCTGGAAGCCAGAGGGTAAGAGAAGAGTTTGTTGGTTTAAATTATCCAAGTCAACCTCCTGGGGTCCAGAGTCAGATAGAAAACAAACAAACAAAAAAAAACACCTCACTGCTGTCAAGTTGGATCCAACTCATAGCAACCCCTCCTTGGGTTTCTGAGGTGGAGTCACTAGGGAAGTAGATCGCTCTATCTTTGTTCTGAGGAGTGGCTGGTGGGTTTGAACTGCCAACCTTCAGATTAGCAGTCAAATCAGATATAGAAGTTTAAAGAGTAGATTTGGAAGGGTAAATGGAGAATAATCAGCACAAGAAACAATAGTTCTTAGTATAAAAGTATATTTGAGCTCACATAGATCTGTACAACTGGTCTTCTGTCCTGCTCTCCTCTAATACCCCTCTCACTTGACTCCACCATGCTAGCCTTTTGGATCCTCAAATACTTAACTTCCTGATGGCGCTTTTGCACACACTGTTCTTTTGACATTGTACTTGTTTTCTTCCCTCTTTCTCACCCTTCAGCTCTCAGCTTAAGTGTCACTTTCTCAGGAAGTCCTCCCTGATCCCTAGTAGGGTTCCATTCTCTTCAGTATAGTTTTTCCAAGAACCATTCAGGGCTTCTTCTTATAACACTACTTATAATTGCCATTCAAATAGTTACTTGTGGAATCATTAATATCTGTCTCCATCAAGCAAAATGCTGTATGAGGGCAATTATCTACTCTCATGAATGACTAGTACATAGTAATTGCTCAATAAATATTTGATGGATAGACACATGCCAGCAGGAAATAAATATTTCAAAGGCACAGAAGTTCCCAGAGCCAAACTTCTTGTGTTAGAAACCTAGTGCTACTACTTACTAAGTATGTAACCTTAAGCAAGTTAATTAACATCTCTGTATCCCAAACTTTACTCATCTGCAAAATAAGAATAATAATAGTAGCTATTTAATAGGTCTTGAGACCAATTAAATGAGCCAATACATGTAAAGTGCTTAGAAGAGTACAAGTTAATTGCTCAATAAAGGTTACCAGTAAATGTTGCCACCCTTCCACTTCTAAATAATTGACATCATTGGCATCAGCATCATCAAAACTTCATTGTGTAATTCTTCTGTTTTTGATTGGCTGTTAGGCCAGAATATTTGAATTAATCAGAGGGAAACATATAAGTTACTCTTAGATCATACTGATTGTAACCTTTTCAGTTTTGCAACTAAGAACCCAATTTTCCTGATGCCAAATACTAGAAAACAATTTAGTTTTTCTCTTGTCATGTAGTCTGAGGACAAATTATTTGACAATGACTTGCGTTTACTCTAAAAAAATTGAATAGGCTTTTTGCTACTGATATGGGATTTAAAAGATTGGGTTGCTTCTCAGGTTCTTGCGTTTGTTGGTTCTCCCCAAAGGTTTAACTCCAGCTTCATCACTGAAAAACGCAAGTACAAAGTGGAGTATGCAGAAATGAGCATCAGGCTCACTCTGTCTCTAAGAAGCATGGTCCTGAGGCAGTCAGTTGCTTTCTGAGAGGTTCCAGAGAGATCAGTGGTGAATGGGCTGATAATACTGAGAGCAGGGACTAAAGATGAAGGAACAGGAAGAGCAAGAAAGGTAACAGAAGCAAAACAGTGAGAGAAGTGCTCTGATAGCACCTGTTGTTCAATCAATTCAGCTCATATTTTTCTGGATGGTACAGCTTCTTTTGGGGAACAATTTAACCAAAGTGAACATATACAAACTGTGATATTTTAAAGGTGTTTTCTGATCTAGGCAGACTGGGTTATGGAATGACATGTTAGTCATAACCTTCCTATTCTTCCTTTTAATAGCGAAACAAAATGAAGCTAAAGAGGTCAAGAGAGTGACCTCAAATCATGCAGCTATGGTAGGGTTGGTATTTGATCTAACATCTCCAGGATTTCTAAGCCAATATTGTGGCTTTCCTTGACGGTCTTTAAAATCTAACCTTTACCTTTTCTTCTTATCCTTCATTTAACATCAAACTAAGGCTGAACTTAATTTAATTTAATTTCCATAAGTCACATAAGCCACCCAGATTCCTTCCTTGATAGCCACAGCACCTGAGCAGGCATTCCGATAGTCACACACACAATACCTGTTATTCCAGCTCTGACTCTAGAAAACGGAGCAAGTCAGCACCATGTGCACTTGATTTCTCCTAGTGAACCATGCACTAACATGGCTAGGGGCATGCATGGCTGAGCAATCACTGTCACAGAGGGGAGAATTTATGTTTCCATGTGCGTCTCACCTCTTTTCACATCTGGTCTCAGTAGATATTTGGGGATTTTTTGGGAAAAAGAAAGAACAGTGAAAAGGGTTTTCAGTGCTGCTGAAGTAGGTACCAAATAAAGATGAGATTGCCATTGTTCCACTTCTAGAAAAGCAAGGGATTTTTGCTGTTCAGTGGCTTGATGCCTTCGGTTTAAATGTTTTCTTATCAGACTCAAAGGTTTGAGAAGCGCTGCATGAAGTCCTTTCATGGTGCACTCAGTCGGGATTTTTTTCCCAGTTAATGTCACTAAGGAAAAGTGTGTATCTTTTCTGAAGTCAGTTTAAGTATGTGTTTCCAAAGGCTCTGTTGTTATCTGCCCCATGCACAATGGAATTGGACTGCTGTAATCTATAGGATTTTCATTGGCTAAGTTTTGGAAGTAGATCACCAGCCCTTTCTTCCTAGTCTGTCTTGGTCTGGAAGCTTGACAGCAACACACAATCTCTGCTAACAAACAGGCCAGGAATTGAACCCATGGAAAGCAAAAATTCTACCACTGAACCACCATTACCCCCACAAAAGAAACCTAATTTCCCCCATTACCAAGAAGAATATTTATTATGCATGAATTTATTCAGACTATTTTGAAATACAACATTTTCTGTGTCACTCTGTAGGTAAGTTTCCACTAATTTAGTCTATGTTGATAGAATTGTTATTGTTGTTAGGTGCCGTTGAGTGGTCCCTGACTCATAGTGACCTCATGTACAGCAGAACGAAACACTGCATGGTCCTGTGCCAGCCCCACAACCTTTGCTGTACCTGAGCCCATCATTGCATCTCATTGAGGGCTTTCCCCTTTTTTGCTGTCCTTCAACTTTGCCAAGCATGATATCCTGCTCCAGGGAACTGTCCCTTCTTATAACATGACCAAAGTACGTGAGACAAAGTCTGGCCATTCTCTCTTCCAAGGAGTATTCTGGCTGCACTTCTTCCAGGACAGATTTGTTAGTTCTTTTAGGAGTCCATGGTACTTTCAGAGGAGCTCTGGTGGTGTAGTACCTAAGGCATTTGACTGCTAACCAGAAGGCTGCAGCCACTTCCCCAAAGGAAGGTTAGGCAATCTACTTCTTGAGTGATATTGCCTTGGAAACCCAAGGGCAGGCCACTATGAGTCGGGTTTGACTTGATGGCAGTGAGTTTGGTTTGGTTTTGGTTGGTGTTTTCAGCATTCTTCACCAACACCACTCAAAAGCATCAACTCTTCTTCAGTCTTCCTTTTTCATTGTCCAGCTCTCACATGCATAGGAGGTGATTGAAAATACAATGGCTTGTGTCAAGTGCACCTTAGTCTTCAAGGAAATAGCTTTGCTCCTCAGTACTTGAAACAGATCCTTTACAGCAGATTTGTCCAATGCTATACGATGTCTGATATCTTGACTATTGCTTCCGTTGGTGTTGATTGTAGAACCAAGGAATAGGAAGTCTTTGACAACTTCAATCTTTTCTCCATTTATCATAATGTTGCTTATTGGTCCTGTAGTGAGGATTTTTGTTTTCTTTATATTGAGGTGTAATCCATACTGCAGACTGTAGTCTTCAATCTTCATCAGTAAGTGTTTCAAGTCATCCTCACTTTCAGCAAAAAAAGCTGTGTCATCTGCATAACACAGGTTGTTAATGAGTCTTCCTCCGATCCTGATGCCAAGTTCCTCTTCATATAATCTAGCTTCTTGGATTATTTGGTCAGCATAGAGATTGAATAAATCTGGTGAAATGATACAACCCTGATGCACTCCCTTCTTGATTGAATGACAGCCTCCTGGTCTATGTACAAGTTCCTCATGAGCAGAATTAAGTGTTCTGGAATTCCCATTCTTCTCAATGTCATCTATAATTTGTTAGGATCCACACAAACGAATGCTTTTGCGTAGTCAATAAAACACAAATGAACATCTTTCTGGTATTCTTTGCTTTCAGCCAAGATCTATCTGACATCAGCAATGATATCCCTTGTCCCACGTCGTCTTCTGAATCCAGATTGCATTTCTGGAATTTCTCTGTCAATACACTGCTGTAACCATTTTTGAATTATCTTCAGTAAGATTTTACCTGCATGCCCTGGTAGCATAGTGCCTAAGGCACTTGACTGCTAACCAGAAGGCTGGTGGTTCAAACCCACCAGCCACTCCTCGGAAGGAAGGTTGGGCAATCCTACTTCCGTAGTGATACTGCCTTGGAAACCCAAGGAGGGGTCGCTATGAGTCGGGGCCGACTCGATGGCACATAACAACAACAACAACAACAGCCATATTAAAGACATTGTTCAATAATTTCCACATTCTGTGGGATTACCTTTGTTTGGAATGGGTACAAATATGGATCTTTTCCAGTCAGTTGGCCAGGTACTTGTCTTCCAAATCTCTTGGCATAGCCAAGTGAGTGTCTCTAGTGTGACACCATTTGTTGAAACATCTCAATGGGTATCCTGTCAATTCCTAGAGCCTAGTTTTTTGCCATTTCCCTCAGTGGAGCTTCAAATTCTTCCTTCAATACCATTTGTTCTTGATCATATGCCAACTTCTGAAATGGATGAACATCAACCAATTCTTTTTGGTATAGTGACTCTGTATTCCTTCCATCTTCTTTTGATGTTTCTTACATCATTCAATATATTGCCCATAGACTCTTCCAATATTTCAATTCAAGGCTTAAATTTCCTCTTCAGTTCTTTCAGCTTGAGAAATGTTGAGTGTATTCTTCCCTTTTGGTGTTCCAACTCCTCGTCTTTGCACATTTCATTATACTAATTGACTTTGCTTCTTGAGCTGCTCTTTGAAATTTTCTGTTCAGCTCTTTTATCCTGTCATTTCTTCCATTTGCTTTAGCTACTCTCATTCAAGGGCAAGTTTCAGAGTCTCTTCTGGCATCCATTTTGGTCTTTTCTTCCTTTCCTGTCTTTTTAATGACCTTTTGGTTTCTTCATGGTTGATGTTCTTGATGTCATCCTACAATTCTTCTGGTTTTTGGCCATTGGTGTTCAGTGCATCAAATCTATTTTTAAATGGTCTCTAAATTCAGGAGGGATATAATCAAGGTCATATTTTGACTCTTGTGGACTTATTTTAATTGTCTTCAACTTCAACTTGAACTTGCAAATGAGTATTTGACAATCTGTTCCACAGTCAGTTCCTGGCCTTGTTTTGGCTGAAAATATTGAGCTTCTGCATTGCCTTTTGCCACAGATGTAGTCAATCTCATTCCTGTGTATGCCATCTGGTGAAGTCCACATGTATAGCTGCTGTTTGTGTAGTTAGAAAAAGATATTTGCAATGAATAAGTTGTTGGTCTTGAAAAATTCTATCATGTGATCTCCAGCATTATTTCTATCTTCGAGGCCAAATTTCCAGCTACCAGTGATTCTTCTTTGTTTCCAACTTTTGCATTCCAGTCACCAGTGATAATCAGCACATCTTGATTGTATGTTTGGTCAATTTCACACTGCAGCAGTTCTTAAAAATCTTCAGTTTCCTCATCTTTGGCTTTGGTGGTTGGTGCATAAATTTGAATAATAGTATTCATTGGATTTCCTTGTAGGCATATGGATATTATTTTATCACTAACAACATTGTACTTCAGGATAGATCTTGAAGCAGTCTTTGTGACAATGAATGCCATGCCATTCCTCTTCAATTTGTCATTCCTGGCATAGTATGACATAGTATGGTTATCTGATTCAAAATGGCCAAAACCAGTCCATTTCAGCTCATTAATACATAGGATATCAATCTTTATGTGTTCCATTTCATTTTTGACAACTTCCATTTATCCTAAATTCGTATTCTTAAATTCCATGTTCTTATTGTGAATGGATGTTTGCTGCTGTTTCTTCTCCTATTGAGTAGTGCCACTTCAGCAAATGGGGACCTGGAAAACTCTACTTTATCCATATCATTAAGGTAGGCTCTACTCTGATGAGGCAGCTTTTTCCCAGTCATATTTTGAGTGCCTTCTGACCTCATGGGCTCATCTTCCAGCACTGTATAGGACAATGTTTCAGGGCTATTCCTAAAATTTTCCAGTAATATATTAGACAGTGTTTCACTACTATTCATAAGATTTTCACTGGACAATTCTTTGAGAAGTGGATGGCTTCTTCCTTCTTCCAAGACTATCTCAATCTGGAAGCTCCACTGAAACTGGTCCACCATGGGTACCCCTGCTGGTACAGCCTTCAACCTCACAGCAACACACAAGCCACCACAGTAGTACAAACTAACAGACAAGTTCATCTCCCGTAGCTGTTCCAACCACTCCATTCACTTCCTGGGCTTCCCCCTACCTGTTCCTGTCAGCTCTGTCTGCCGCTGCTCCCTGCTTCCTGGGTTGATAAAATAGGTCTTTATTTTCCCTTTAACTCTGGTGAAGAGTGCCACAACTCCAGAACTCATGGACTAAATATCTAAAACCTTCTGGATTTCACAGAGCCCATTAAGTTCCTCTTTGGCTTTTAGTCTCAGAGTAAAAAGATCTATGTATTTTAGCCAGACTTCATATGACAGTTTCCCTATCCCAGTACTTACCATAATTACCTCTCATTTTATCTCACTTCTTTCAAATGTCAAAGACAGAACTATATGCAGTATTTCCAGACCAAGATAAGCCATGAAGTAAGAGTAAGGAAGGAGTCCTGGGGTGATGCAAACAGTTAAGCGTTAGACTTCTAACTGAAAAGTTGGTGATTCATACCCACCCAGCGGTGCCTCAGAAATAAGGGCTGGCAATCTTCTTCCCAAAAGTCATGCCTTGAAAACCTATGTATACTTTGCACACATGGGGTTCCCATGGGTTAAAATCAATTCAATGGAAATTAACAACAACTACAAAGGAATAATAAGAAGGAATGCCTCTTATTCAGTTTATTTTGACCTCTATGGAAATACTAGCTCATAGGAAAATGATATTGCTGTTGTTTTCATTTGGATTTGTTATCTTTCTTTGCTGTAAGAACATCATGGACTACTAACATCAAAGATGGGTTCATACTTCATCACCTTTCAAATAGAATCCCTTCCACATTTATGTCAGTTGGACACTTGCTACTGACTTCCCCAGCACTGTGGTGACCACTCTACCTGATCATATAAGTCCCTTTATCCAGCACTGTTCACTTAGCTCTATCTGTGATTGAAAGCATAGTGGGAATGACACCTAATTAACTGGGGTTCCTCCTTCATGGGGATCAAATGCTTTGTAAAGAATAATAATTCTGCTGGCAAGTACTATTAAACAAATGACTCATGGCAGCATCTTAAAACAATATATTCCAAACTGGTCTGCAACTCACAGAAATAAATATATTTCATATTGCAAGCTAGTATATACACATACACACACATCTAAAACCAAAATTTCATGAAATAATTTCTTGCTAAGAGTGATAGAAGTTATAAACAATAAATGAAATATGGTTTTGTTAATATTTAAATATGACATAGAAAACCCATCCCCAAACAATATTTTATTTATTTATTTTGTTTAAACTTTTTATTGTGATTTGGGTGAAAGTTGACAGAGCAAATTGGTTTTCCATTCAATAATTCATCCACATTTTCTTTTGTGACATTGATTGCAATCCCCTCAATGTAACATCACTTTTTCTACTTTCTCCCTGTATTTACCAATTCCGTTTGTCCTTCTTTCCTATCCTTCTTTCCTTCTGAGCAAATTCTGCCCTTTTGATAACATATAGTTGATTGTTCTAAAGAGTACTTACTTACCTGGTGTTCCTATTCACCTTATAAGCTTGTCTATCATTTGGCTGATGGTTGAGCCATAGATGTGTGTTCTGATTCAGCTTTGAAGGGTTTCTAACTAAGGTTCATCATCTGGAGGACTTCATGAGTCACTATCACACAAAGAAGGTTGGTCTTTTTATGATTTTGAGTTTTGGTCTGCATTTATCTCTCACTTTGTCAGTGACTTCCTATCATAATCCCTGTCAGAGGGGTCAGCAGTAGCAGCTGGACACCATCTACCTCTTCTAGTCTCAGAGTCATGGAAGCTGGGGATCATGTGGTCCACTAATTGTTTCCTGGGATCCTTGATTTTCTTAACTCTTCTTTGCTTGCAATAGTGAGAGGTCAATAGTTGCACCTTAAAGGACTGCTCACAAGCTGTTAAGACCCCAGTCATTACTCACTAAAGTAAAATATAGAATATTGTGTTTGTGGACTAAGCTATGCCAATTGACCTTGATGTCCCCCAAGACAATGGTCCAAGTTAAAACAGTCTGTTCTATCTTGATATCATCTTGAACTCCTCTCATTTTGGACATTCTGAAACTATACCATTTATTCCTCTTTTTGCTTTGTAGTTGTCATCATCTACAAATTGACATCTTTGGTTCCCTACTTTCAATCTTACAGGTTTATTTTAATTTTAATTTTAATTTTAATTTTGATATCTGAGTCATTTTTCTGGTGATGTTGTTGTGTGTCTTGATCTTAGGTTGCTGTCTGCTGTTGTTGGTTCTCTAACCAAAGGTATCCTTTTAGCATTTCTTGTAAGGTTGGTCCAATTTTACAAATTTTATTAATTTATTTTTATCTGGAAATGTCCTAATTTCACCATGATATTTGAGGGACAATTTCGCTGATTATATAATTCTTGGTAATTATTTTTTTATTTCAAGTTATACAATTGCTTTCTTGCCTGCATGGTTTCTGCTGAGAAACTAGAATTTAGTTTTATTGGTTCTCTTTGTGAGTGAATTTTTATTTTTCCTGAGCTGTTTTCAGGATTCTTTCTTTGTCTTTTGTTTGGAAAAGTTTGATTATAATATGTCTTGGTGAATTGCTTTTGGGATATATACTATTTGGTGTTCATTGAGCTTCCTGAATATATATCTTCTTATCTTTTATGATATTAGGGAAGTTTTCTGCCAAAAAATCTTTGACAGTTTTCTCTGTGCTTTTTTCTTCTCTTTTCCTGTTCTGGAATTCTAATCCCACATAAGTTTTCCTCTTGATAGTGTTGCAAATAATTCTTAGATATTCTTCATTTTCTTCATTTTTTTTTCTGATAATCTAATAGATTGGTGTTCAGAGATTTTCCTTCAGTTTCACTAATTCTGTCTTTCACTGATTCAGTTTTATTCATTTGCCCTTTCAATGCATTATCTATTTCTGGAATTTTAGCATCAATCACCTGGATTTTTATTTGTTGTTTTTGTATGATTTCTAATTTTTCATTTGTTTTGCCAGTTTGTTCTTGTACTGTTTTCCTGAATTCTTCTAGAGCTTTTTCTTTGTTTTCCTTATTTTATCTGTACTTTCTTTGACATGGCTATCAATATATTGAAGGTACCTATATATCATTCTTTTGAATTCTTTATTACCAGACCAAATGCATTGCCATCAAGTTGGATCTGACTCATAGAGACACCTCCTTGGGTTTCTGAGGCAGTATCACTACAGAAGTAGATTTCTCAACCTTCCTTCTGAAGAGTGGCTGGTGAGTTTGAACCACCAGCCTTCTGGTTAGCAGTCAAATGCCTTAGGCACTACACCAGCAGAGCTTCTGAATTATTTATTAGTTAGTTCCAATTTTATTTCTCCCTTTGGGAGATTTTCTTGCCTGTATTTTGGTCATCTGTTTGAGCCATCCTATCTTTTTTGTAGGAGCTCTGGTAGCATAGTGGCTAAGACACTTGCCTGCTAACCAGACGGCTGGCGGTTCAAACCCACCAGCCACTCCTCGGAAGGAAGGTTGGGCAATCCTCCTTCCGTAGTGATACTGCCTCGGAAACCCAAGGAGGGGTTGCTATGAGTCGGGGCCGACTTGACGGCAAACAACAACAACAATCTTTTTTGTGTGTGAAATTTGAATTTGTCTGTTGTCTCCAAGACATTGTAGTATTATTGTATTAATTTGTTGATTATATGTTGGTTTTGCTTCACCCTGATTTTTTGTTTTGTTTTCTCTTAATATACCCAAGCAAAAAGACACACATGTTGCATTGGTGACTAATTTGGCAGCATTGTGGTACTCATTACCTGTCTATGGGTAGATTTAGTAGCAGCAGATGGAAGCACAGATGTGAGTCTCTGATTTTTGGTCATGCCAAAGGCTGAAGACAGACTGAACAGGTTTTGCCACTCTCTGTCACTGATCAAGTGGCATTAGAGTGAGTAAGGGTACTTGCCCAGTGGGTTGGGTGCCATATTTTGTAGGTATGGTTGGGAAAAGTCACTGACTCTTACTTGTTGAGGGGAAAAAGTAGAAAAACAAAGAAAAGGAAAAGGAGAGAAGAGGAAGACACACAAGAAAAGAGAACAAAAATGGGGGAAAGAAGGAAGACTTAAGAATAAAGGTAAAAAAGAAGAAAAAGGAAATTAAGGAAAAAAGAGAGAGAAAAAAAGAAAATATATATACATATGGAGGAGGGAGTGGGAGGAAATAAAAAGAAAGGAAGAAAGAAAATGAAAAAAGAAAAGATGAAAAAAGTATCACAGCATTAGCATAAGTATTGACCACCAAACATGCCTGTTGCAGGGTGTAGAGCTCATTCCCTGGAGGGATGGGGATGGATGCTGCTGCCCATGGTATGTGTGTGTGTGTGGAGGGGCAGAGAGCCACTTAATGGGATCAAACCAAAAGAAAGGAGAGAGAGAAAAAAGAGAAAAACAAGGAAGGGAGAAGAGGGAAGAACTAAGAAGAAGGAAAAAAGAGAAGGAAAAAAATAGCAGCAAAGTACTAGTGAAAGTACTAGCCATCAAACATAACTGCAGTAGGAATGCAACCCGAGCTCCATGGAATTTTGCACTGCCAACTATGGAGGGGGGTAGACAGGCACTGCCAACTTCAGAGGTGTTGATGGTTGGTACCTCTGCTCTACAGGATCAAAAGAAAAAGAAAACAAAATGGGGAGGGAAAAGGAAGAAAATAAAACAGGAAATAGAGAGGCAAGGGGAAAGATAAGACTAAGATAAAAGAAAGAAAAGTGGCACAACACTAGCAGTATGTGTGTGGGGGGTGTTGACCACCCACCAGCGAAATGGGGTGAGGGGCCCTCTATCTCTGGTCACTGGGTAGTCTGCCATCTTGGGTCACAAATGGTATTTTTTAAAAGATGCTATTTGTAATCCACTAAATTGACTCTTTGAGGAATTCTGGTGGTGTATACCTAAGGCATTTGACTGCTAACCATAAGGCTAGAGGTTCAAACTCACCAGCCACTCTTTAGAAGGAAGATTGGGCAATCTACTTCTGTAGAGATACCACCTCAGCAACCCAAGAAGGAGTTGCTATGAGTTGGGATTGACTTGACAACAGTGAGTAAATTGACTCTTTTAGTTGACACAAGGAGTTTAAAAACAATGTAGTATAATACTTATGTGAAGAAACCAATACTTTTCATTTCATTATTTTCTCTTGTATTTTTTCTATCCCTTTCTGCCTCCCTCCCTGTCTCCCTCCTTGCCTTCCTCCCTCCTTCCTTTTCTTCTTTCCTTCCTTCCTTTCTTCCTTCTTCCTCCTTCCTTTCCCCTCCCTCCTTCCTTTATTGCATCTTTCTCTTGTTTAAAGAAATGATACTGGAAAGAGATGAAATACAGAAAGATGTTTAGATGTTTTTATTTTACTGACTGTGCAAAGACATTTGACTGTGTGGATTATATCACTTTATGGATAACAATGCAAAGCATGGCTATTCCAGAGCACTAATTGTGCTCATGAAGAACATGTACATAGACCAAGAAGAGGCAGTTGATTGAACACAACAAGGGGATACTCACTCACTTACTCACTGCTGTTGAGTCTGATCTGACTCATAGCAACCCCTCCTTGGGTTTCTGAGGTGGTATCACTATGGAAGTAGATTGCCCAACCTTCCTTCTGAGGAGTGGCTGGTGGGTTTGAACCACCAGACTTCTGATTAGCAGTCAGATGGCTTAGCCCCTATGCCACCAGAGCTCAGTTTAAATTCAGGAAAAGTCTGTGTCAGGGCTGTATTCTTACACCATACTTATTCAAACTGTATGGTGAGCAAAATAATCTGAGAAGCTGAATGCTATGAAGAAGATTGCAGCATCAGACTGGAGGAAGACTCATTACCAGCCTGTAATATGCAGATGACACAACCTTAGTTGCTGATATTGAAAAAGATTTGAAGCACTTACTGATGAAGATCCAAGACTATAGCCTTCAGTATGAATAATATCTCAACATAAAAAAAAAAAAAGAAAAAAATTCCTAAGAACTGGACCAATAAACAACATCCATGATAAATGGAGAAAAGAAAGAAGTTGTCAAGTATTTTATTTCACTTGGATCATTATATTTGAATCTATTTTTCTATTAGGTGATATTTTGTTATTAATTTGTAAGACTTTTGTATATACTGTATATGTTAAGCGTTTCTCAGTCATCTGAGTAGCAAATATTTTTCTCAGTATATGATGACGTGGGAATTGCAGTTAATTTTTCCCAATTGTTCTAAAATCTTTTGTTTAATATTTCTTTCTTTCCTCTCTGATTTTCTATGTTATTTCTACATTTCCCAAGTTTTCATTTATGCATAGATACCTTTATAATATTTCTGCTATTTTCTAATTTGGGTAGTTTTATTGTGTTTTTAAGCTTTTCACATCATTTGAAACGGTCTACATTTTTACTTACCCACATTATAATTTATTTCTTTAATACTTTATAATTTTTCTCCATTAATTTTATTGAAAACATATTCTGTTACAGTTATTCCTACATAATTCATAGTTTTAACATGTTGACTATTGTATTTTTTTCTATAACATTTCTAATTGATTATTTTTATTTTTGATGGACTGGGATATTATTGTGGGTATATAGAAATGCTATTGCTTTCTATATGTTGATCAAGAAATCATTATGAACTCTCTTATTGTTTCAAAATTTGCTTGGGTTTTCTAGCTGATACTTATATTACAAACATAAGGACAATTTTATTACTTTTAAATTATTATAGCTGTGGCATAGTGCCTAAAGCATTTGACTGCTATCCAGAAGGCTGGTGGTTCAAACCTACCAGCCACTCCTCAGAAGGAAGGTTGGTCAATCTACTTCTGTAGTGATACTTCCTTGGAAACCCAAGAAGGTGTCACTATGGTGCAGATCCAACTCCACCGTAGTGAGGTTTTATTATTATTATTATTGCAAATAAAGCTGTTATGATCATTCATGTACAACTCTTTAGATGGACAAATAATTTTATTTATCTTGCATAAACAGAGGAATGGGTTGGTCACATGCAGGTATATGTCTGCCTTTTTAAGACACTGCCAATCTGTTTTCCAAAGTGATTGTCTCTTTCCACTACCATTAGCAATGTATAAAAGTTTTAGTTGCTCTACATCTATACCAACATTTGATGTGATCAGCCTTTACATTTTGGAGCTTCTAATCAGTATGTAAAAGGAGCTCTGGTAGAGCAGTGAGTAAGGCATTTGGCTGCTAAACAGAAGGTTGTTCGTTCAAACCCCCCAGCTGCTCTGATGGACTGGGATATTAAGAAGATGTGGTGATCTACTTCTGTAAAGATTTACAGCCTTGGAAACCCAGTGTGGGTCATTATGAGTTGGGATTGATTCAAGGACAGTAGGTTTGGTTTTTTGGTTTTAATTAGTTGTAAGGAGCCTTGGTAGCACAGTTAAGTGCTCAGTTGTTAAATAAAAAGCCAGCAGTTCAAACCCACCACACACTCTGCAGGAGAAAGATATGGCAGACTGCTTTCATAAAGATTACAGCCTAGGAAACTCAACCAATCAAAAGGTTGGTGGGTCATGCCATATGGAGATGCTTTGGAAGAAAGACCCAGTGATCTGCTTCCAAAACATCACAGCCTTGAAATGAAGCACAGTTCTACTCTGAAACACATGGGGTTGCCATGAGTCAGAATCAACTCAATAGCAAAAGTTTGGTTTTGGTCTTATTATTAAGTTGTAAATGTTCTTCATATATTCAAAGATAAATGTCTTTTGCTGTATAGGTTTTTCACAAATATTTTCTCTCAGTCTGTGGCTTCTCTTTTTATTTTCTTAAAAATATCTTTTAAAGGGAATAAATTTAAATTTGATGAAGTCCTACTATTTTTAAACTTTTTTTGTGTTGTGTTTAAATATATTTGATATAAAAATATTAATGTCTTGATTTTAATTTTATTAAAAATATTAATGTCTTAATATTAAGATTTTCTCCTATGGTTTCTTCCAGAAGTTTTAGAATTTCAGTTTTTGTATTTAGTTCTATGATCCATTTTGAATTAATTTTTGGGCATGAGGAAGAGTTGAGGCTTTTTTTCATTTTCTAAATTTCTGTCTATCCATTTGTGGCAGAACTACTTGCTGAAAAGATAATCCTTTTCCCACTGAGTTGCTGTTGCATCTTTGTTGAAACTCAGTTGACTGTAAATATGACAGCTTTCTCTGGATTTGCAATTCTTTTCCATTACTACACATACCTTTTTTGTCAAAATCACACTATGTTGATTCCTGTAACTGTGATAAATCTTGAATCCAGTTACTTAAGCACTCCATCTTTGCTCTCCTTTTTCACTATTGCTTTGACTATTTTAGTTTCTTTGCATTTCCATATAAATTTTAGAATCAGTTTGTCGATTTTTGAAAAAAAAAAAAAAAAAAAAACACTTACTGGTATTTTAATTGGGATTATGTCTAATATAGGGAAATAGAGAGAAATAGAAGCTTTTTTTTTTTTTTTTTTTTTTTTTCTGTAATAGTTCCAAACTGGAAACAACTTAAATGTCTGTCAACAGGTTCATGGATAAATTGTGGTGTATTCATATAATGGAATACTAAACAAACAAACAAACAAACGAAAACTCAAATTCACTGCCCTCGAGTTGATTTCAACTCAAAGCAACCCCTCCTTGGGTTTCTAAGGCAGTTGTTATTGTTGTCGTTAGGTGCCGTGGAATTGTTTCCAACTCATAGCGACCCCATGCACAACAGAACGAAACACTGCCTGATCCCGCGCCAGCTCCACGATCCCTGCTATACTTGCGCCCATTGTCGCAGCCACCGTGTCAATCCATCTCGTTGAAGGCCTCCCCCTCTTTCGTCGACCCTCCACCCTACCAAGCATGACATCCTTCTCCAAGGAATGGTCCTTTCTGACAACATGACCAAAATAGGTGATTGCTCGCTTCCAAGGAGCATTTCAGGTGCACTTCCTCCAGGACTGACCT
>NW_006921591.1:13453976-13457949 GCF_000298275.1 Orycteropus afer afer
ATATTTTAGCTCTCTTGGACTTGCTTTAATTGTCTTTAACTTCAAGTTGAACTTGCATATGAGCAGTTGATGGTCTGTTCCACAATCAGCTCCTGGCCTAGTTTTGGCTGACGATATTGAGCTTTTCCACCGCCTCTTGCCACAGATCTAATCAATCTGATTCCTGTGAGATCCATCTGGTGAAGTCCACATGTAGAGCTGCCATTTGTGTTGTTGAAAAAAGGTATTTGCAATGAACAAGTCATTGGTCTTGCAAAATTCTGCTATGTGAGTTCCAGAATTATTTCTGTCACCAAGGCCAAATTTTCCAACTACTGGCGATTCTTCTTTGTTTCTCACTTTTGCATTTCAGTCACCAGTGATAATTTACATATCCTGATTGCATGTTCGGTCAATTTCAGACTGCAGAAGTTGATAAAATTCTTCAGTTTCCTCATCTTTGGCTTTAGTGGTTGGGGCATATATTTGAATAGTAGTCGTATTAACAGGTCTTCCTTGTAGGTGTATGACTATTATCCTATCACTGACAGCATTGTACTTCAGGACAGATCTTGAAACATTCTTTGTGATGATGAATGCTATGCCATTCCTCTTCAAACTGTCATTCCCGGCATAGTAGATCATATGGTTGTCTGATTGAATGTCTGATTGAAAATGCCCAAAACCAGTCCATTTCAGCTCACTAATGCTGAGAATATCAATCTTTATATGTTCCATTTCATTTTCGACAACTTCCAATTTTCCTAGATTCATACTTCATACATTCCATGTTCCAGTGATTAATGGATGTCTGCAGCTGTTTGTCTTCAATTTGAGTGGTGACACATCAGCAAATGGAGGTCTTGAAAGCTTTACCTTATCCATATGAGTAAGGCTGGGTTTACTCACATGATGCAACTCTTTCCCAGTCCTATTTTAGAGCCTTCTAACCTAACCAGACTACTCATAAAGTTGCACAGTAATGTATCAAACAGTGTTTCTTTGCTATTCATAAGGTTTTCCCTGGCCAATTCATTGAGAAGTGCATGGCTTCTTCCTTCTTCCTAGTCTGTCTCAGTCTGTAAGCTGGGCTGATACATGTGCACCATGTGCATTCTACTGGGTTGAAAGACAAGTTTTTCTTCCTGTTTTTTCTCCCTGTATGAGAGGTAGAAACCTCTCGTACCACCCTCACCTGGGTCCCTGCAGCTGACTGCTCCTCTGTCCAGGTTCCTGGCTTTTAATCCCCTTTCTCCTGCTCTCCCATCCTGCTTCTTTGGGTATGCCTGGGTTCTCTCTCCTCACCTGGATCTCTGCAGCTGACTGCTCCTCTGTCCAGGTTCCTGGCTTTTAATCCCTTTTCTCCTGCTCTCCTGTCCTGCTGCTTTGAGCATGCCTGAGTTCTCTCTCCTCACCTGGATCCCTGTGGCTGACTGCTCCTCTGTCCAGGTTCCTGACTTTTAATCCTCTTTCTCCTGCTCTCCCATCCTGCTGCTTTGGATGTGCCTGAGTTCCCTCTCCTCGCCTGGATCCCTGTGGCTGCCTGCTCTTCTATCTGGGTTCCTGGCTTTTAATCCTCTTTCTTTAATCCCCAAGGCAGTATCTCTATGGAAGTAGATTGCCCAGTCTGCCTTCTGAGGAATGGCTGGTCAATTTGAACCACCAGCCTTCTGATTAACAATCAAATGCCTGAGGCACTATGCCATCAGAGCTCTGAAATGAAAAGGAATAAATGATTTATATATATTAAAACATGGATGAACTTTGAAAATATTATGTTCAGTGAAAGAAGCCAGTCAAAAAACATCACATGCTATATTATTCAACTTATATAAAATTCTGGAAGATGCAAACAAATCTGTAGTGACAGAAAGTAGAGGAATCAGTGGTGACCTGTAGAGGGGTAGTGCTTTGTGAAAGGGCAAAAGAGAGAGATTACATAAAGACATGAGGAAACTTTCAGAGGTTTCATTATTGTGATTGTGGTGATGGTTTCATGGGTGTATGTATGGCAAATTGTACACTTTAAATATGTACAGCTTAGTATACTTCAACATATCTATAAAAATTGTTATAGCAATTATTCTTTTCCTTAGTTTTACCCTATTAACAAAACTATGTAAAGTAAGAATAATTTTAGACATCCTTGTGCCTCCTAAAGCGCTCTGATAGCACAGTGGTTAAAGCATTCAACTACTAACCAAGTGGTCATTGCTTTGAACCCACCAGCCTCTCTGCTGGAGAAAGATGATACAGTCTGCTTCCATAAAGATTTACAGGCTTGGAAACACTATGGGACAGTTCTACTCTCTCTCTGTAGGGTAGCTATGAGTCAGAATCAACTCGATGGTAGGGCTTGGTTTTGTTTTGTGTTGTTCCTAATGTCAAATGAAATGTTTCATAGGGTTTCATTTTTCTTTTTGTTCCCTTCCTTTCCTTTCTTTTCTCTCTCTGTTTCCTTCCTTCCTTCCTCCTTTCCTACCTTCCTCCCTTTCTCTCTTCCTCTCTCCCTCCCTTCATTTCCATAGGTTTGTGACAGGTATAGTCTGTCAAGTGAAAGAGATTTTTAGATTTCTAAGAATTATTTAAAAATAAATAAATAAATAAAAATCCTGAATGAATGTTAAAGTTTACAACTGCTTTTTTGTGTACTCAAATTACTATATTTTCTCTTGTTCTGTCAATGTTAATTTATGTATACATATATATCCTGATGTCTAAATATCATTGCATTTTTAGCATAACCCTTGTTGTTGTTATATGCCATTGAGTGGGCCCTGACTCATAGTGACCCCTCCTTGGGTTTCCGAGACAGTATCACTACAGAAGTAGGATTGCCCAACCTTCCTCCTGAGGAGTGGCTGGTGGGTTTGAACCACCAACCTTCTGGTTAACAGTTAAGTGCCTTAGGCACTATGCTACCAGACCTCCAAGCATAACCCTTATATAGTCTTAAAATACATCTGTTAAAACAATAGGGTTTGTTATACTACAATTTCATTAAGAAGATTTTTTATGAATGTTCATAAGTGAGATTGGCCAATAATATTATTTTCTTGCCAATGTTGGTCCAGATTTGATGTCACATTTGAGCTGGTTCAAATGTGTTAGAAAATTTCCTGTTTCTTATATTCTTTGAAATAATTTGTCTAATATAGAGCTTATCTTTCCTTAAAGATTTGTAAAGACTCACTTCAAAATAATCTATTAGTCTTTTTAGGGGTAGGCTATGTTTTTACAGGTTCAATTATGTCTTAGTCTGAGTTCTCTAGAGAAGCAAAACCAGTGAAATTTTATATATCTCTATCTAGCTATCTATCTATCTATAGATATTTATCTCAAGAGAATGGATCGAGCAGTTGTAGAGGCTGCAAGTTCCAATTCCTTCAGTCAGACATCAAGCTTGAGGCTTCTCCTGACTCACATAGCTACAGGGTTTAAGGAACCCAAGATTCACCAGGCAATATCATAGGCAAAACAGTAGGGTGTTTTCAGAGGTTGATGAATCTGATAACACCAGGTAAGATGGCAGGCTGTTGGCTCACAGACTGTGAAAGCAATAATCTCAAGACAGGCAGGTAATACAAGAGGCCACTTGTTCAACTCAAAGAACCAAGGGTCAGATGATGATGAGTTAGATATAAGATCCAGATTGAGCAAAAAGCCAGAGAGTTTTGCCAAGATGTCCATATATATATTAGAAACAGGCCACACTCCTGAGGAAACTCCCTTTAAACTGATTGGCTGCTCACAGTAGATTTCATCATGGAAGTGATATATCAGATCTCATCATGGGGGATGATTACATCATAACATCTAAACCATTGAGAATTATGGCCCAGCTAAGTTGACACACCTTCTTAACTATCACAAATTACTTAGAATAATTTAGGTTTGGTTCAAACCCACCAGTCACTCCTCGGAAGGAAGGTTGGGCAATCCTACTTCCGTAGTGATACTGCCTCGGAAACCCAAGGAGGGGTCGCTATGAGTC
>NW_006921591.1:13458149-13494450 GCF_000298275.1 Orycteropus afer afer
ATATATATAT
Source organism: Orycteropus afer afer (assembly GCF_000298275.1). Lineage (NCBI taxonomy): Eukaryota > Metazoa > Chordata > Mammalia > Tubulidentata > Orycteropodidae > Orycteropus > Orycteropus afer. The sequence continues at coordinate 13,458,160 of NW_006921591.1, forward strand.
AGTAATTTTAAATCATGTTTTAATATATGCCAGATTTAAAAAAAAAAAAAACTTCACTGCTATCAAGTCAATTCTGACTCATAGTGACCCCCTTTGGGTTTCTGAGGCAGTAAATCTTTATGGAAGTAAATTGCCCAGTCTTCCTTCAGCAGAGTAGCTAGTGGGTTTGAACTGCCAACCTTCTGGTTAGCAGTCAAATCCCTTAGGCACTACATCACCAGTGTTCCTTATATGCTAAATAGTGTATCAAAAATTGTAGAGGATATAGATTATATCTTCCACAAGCCAGAGTTGTCTATCTCCTCACTTAGGCAGATTGGTAAAGGGTTGATAACCTTGGTTAATCAAAGCTTGAAATGGGTTATGGCTAGGCTGCAGTTTTGGTAAGACTCATTTAATTCACCTTTATTTACTCTGTTTCTTGAATTTGTCAATTCACTATTGTTTTCTTAAAAGTACCTCCCCAGTTTTTTTGACTAGTTTGAAATGATCATCATTATTCTAAACAGATTTGTGGTTCTGGGGCTTTCAGAGCAAAGATACCACTTTGAAGACTAAGGAGCACCTGACCCAAGCCATAGTACTTTCAATAACCTCATATACATGTTTGTGCTGGACAATGAATAAGGAAGATAGCAGCAGAACTGATGCATTTTTATTGTGGTATTGGTGAATAATATTGAATATATCATGGACCACCAGAAGAACAAAAAAAAAAATTGTCTTGAAACAAGTACAGCCATAACATACCTTAGAAGAGAAAATGGCCAGACTTGATCTCTTATACATTGGCCATGTTATTAGAAGAGACCAGTCCCTATCATATTTGGTAAAGTAGAGGGTCAGGAAAAAAAAGGGAAGGACCCTCAACTAGATGAGTTAACACAATGACTGCAGCAGTGGGCTCAAGCATAGCAAGGATTGGGAGGAAGGTGAAGTGTCAGGCAATATTTTGTTCTGCTTGTTATGCATAAGGTTGTTATGAGTCAAAAGTAATTCAATGGCACCTAACAATAACCCTTTTATTGGGGGGAAAAACTTTTTTCTTTTATAGTCAAATATCTGACTAGATTTTCTTTTTGAAAACTTTAATAGCTATAACATCTTGGTAGAGATGATCTTGGTAGAATTCTTATCTTCCGTGTGGGAAACCCAGATTGCGTTCCTAGCCAATACATATCATTCACAGCCACCACTGATCTATCAGCAGAGGTTTGTGTGTTGCTGTGACTCTGAACTGGTCTAAGCAGATCTTCCAGACTAAGATGGACTAGAAGAAAAGCATTGTGATTACTTCTAAAAAAACCAGTCAATGAAAACTTTGATCATGAGAATGGCACCAAATTGGGAAGCTTTTTGTTTCATTGTGCATGGAGTCACCATGAGCTGGAGGCCAACGTAATGCCAGCTAACGACAGAATAAGAAATGAATTTGACAGTGACTTCTGGGTAGTTCTACCACTCCAACTTCTGCCTAGTTCCGGTGATAAGAGACATATGGCCCTGGAACAAACATAGTCTTGTTTCAGAAACCCCATATGTTGTTTATGGGTACTTGTTCTGCTGTAAAAGCAAGTATTTTCCCAAGTGTCATAATGGGCAGAAGTGGGAATAACTGTTCACAAGCAAAATGATCTCCTAGAAAGAAACTAAAAAGAAGCTAAAAAATACTTATTTTTTGGAATGGTTAACTTATTTGTTCATTTTTTTCATCTGCTTATCAAATATTTAGAGTACCTCTTATGATCTGGGCACTTCACTAGGTATTGAGAATATAGAAATGAACAAGGCATGAACCTTTTCTCAAGAGGCTTGTAGCTTTTTGAACAAGACAAACAAGGGAATGAGAAAAAGCAAGAGAAACAGATACTCAGAATGATCCCTCTCAAATTCAAAACCAAATACACTGCCTTTGGGTCAATTCTAACTCATGAAACCCTATAAGACAAAGTAAGACTCATCTTTCTCTCATTGAGTAGCTGGTGGATTTGAACTGCTGATCTTTGGGTTAATATTTTAACCACTGCACCACCAGGTACCTCTCAGGAAGTAGTAACTAATGACTCCACCAGGAAAGCTGAGAGATTAAATTCTCACCCAGTATACTAAGAGGTGTTTCTTTCATGTTTTCCCTAAAGAGAGATGGAGAGTACCAGCCTTTTGATCACAGTATGAGACAAAAGTGTCCAACTGTGAAAAGGATCTACATCTTAGTGGCAAGCAGTGATCTTCAGAAAACCAATTCTTCCTACCTCCAATCCTCCTACCCCCACCCACCAATGGGAAAGACAGTGGATGAGCAAGTATGAGACATACAGAACCTGTAGGAACTTGAATTTGGATGTCTATAACATTCTTCTAGACATGCAATGCCTGGCTTGGCCCTCTGGGAATTCAGACTAGACTGTGCTCCTTAGCTTGGGAGATCAAGAAGTGAGTACTAAAAACTATCTTCTACCATCATAGAGAATGTATTCATGAGCACATATTTTCCCCAAAATCAAAAATCAGAGAAACTGCAAATATTCTAATGTTTTCACTTATCTAACATCAAATATTCTAGTGTTCACAAATATCCCAAGGTTGAGTGTCATAAAAAAGAATGATCTTAGCTATTGTTTCTTGAGATATTACTATGTGTCAGGTATTGCGTTAAGTGCTTTTTAGGCATAATATCATTTTATCCTCATCTTTTATTATTATCCTTCTTTTATATGTTAGAAAACAGAAGTTCAGTGAATTTCCTTAACTCTCCTGATATCACACAACTGGTAACTAGTGGAGCCTAGATTCAAACCTGGATTGCCTTTTTTTCTAATACACAGTTCTTTTTAAAACATCTAGCAACTTGACAGAATATTTTCTTGTTATTGATAGCTGGGTAAATGCATCATCTTAAAAGTTTTTAAGTGGATTACTTTAATGTTAATCTTATTTGTTTTCCATATTTAAATACACCCTACTGGATCATTGATTATGATGTGTTTGAAGTCAAGGTGTGTCTCTTCTTTTTCTCTATAAATCTCATGAAAACAGGCACAAAACTAACCCACTTCAAGTATTCACAACTGGTAAAAGGGACATAGAATAAATGTCTACCATAAATGTCTACCATTTCAGACTACCAAAAAAAAAAAAAAAAAAAAAAACCTGCCGTCAAGTCAGATCCAACTCATAGTGATCCCTCCTTGGGTTTCTGAGGCAGTATCACTAGAGAATTAGATTACACAAACTTCCTTCTGAGCAGTTGCTGGTGGGTTTGAACCACTAGCCTTCTGGTTAGCAGTCAAATGCTTTAGGCACTACACCACCTGTGCTCCATTACTGAGCATCTTTCCTTCTTTGTCTTTTGGGGTAAATCTGAGCCATTATCTACTGAAAGTTTATTGGACAACTTATTGAGTCTCTACTACACCAGGCCTTGGGGATACAATGCAAACTATATTGCGGTTTTGTCTTTTAAAAGGTCTTTGAGTAGTTGGAGAAATAGCTATTTAAACAATTCCAATCCTGTTTCAGGGCTGTGATGGAGGACACGTAAGAGGGACTGCATCTGGTAGAGTCAGGGCAGGTTGCTATGAAGAGATGGTCACTAATTAGGCAATAATGTCAGGGAAAGGCCTTGCAAACAGACCCCAAAACATGTCAAAGATCTAGAAATGAGAACCTAGTGCTTTTTGGGATGTGAAGAAAATGTATTATGACAGAATGTGCTCTACAAGATGGATATTGCTGAGAGATGCAGTTGGGAGGTAGGAGGGGCTATATTAGGAAGGGCAAAGGAATGTTGATTTTCTGGTACAGCACAAAGAAAATGAGATTGAAGAATTATCATGTCCAAATGCCCCCAGCTAACAAAAAGCATTGGCATCTCTGCTTCTTTTCCATGTCAGAGGTCTCCCAATGTTTTGCTACTTGGGAAATTCCCTCCAAACGGCAGCCAAATACATTCCCTCCTCTCCGCGGACTACTCTGTCAACATGGGAGAGAGGACTGCATGGAGCTGCAACTCTTTACCTTCCCAAGGGGGAGGCTATGCTAGGGGAGGGCAGCACTAGCCTTGTTTCCACAGGCCTGCTCAGCAAATGGTTTTCTCTAGGCCTCATTAAGGATGACTCGCTGTCTATAAGGCTACACTTAAGTCTTTTTTGGCCTGCTATTGTTTCCACTGAGCGTGACAAGGCCCAGTCACTTTATACTGGCTACCTCAGCCAAGTGCCAAAGGGAAAAGAAAAAAAAAAAAAAAAAAAAAAAATCACTACTTTAATTCACTAAACATGCCCATTTACTTGTTTTTCTATTTTATTACATTAGTCATTGCTATAAACCCAGCGTGGTCTATTTTTTTTTTTTTTTTCCTTTTATGAGAGTAATATTCCAAAGCCAGGTAAGCTCTCAACCCATGAGACAGACATATAACACCAATACAGAGATGTCAGTTAAACTCTAGCAAGCATTCTTGTGCACATTCACTCTCAGACTCTCCCAGGCCCAGGAACGTTTTGTCACTTCAGTCTTCAAAGCACTCCTGATGGATGAGTGCAATTGGAGTCAACAGTTATCATTTTGTGCATGGTATTGACTACATCATTTCCTTCTTTATTCCAAAAAACTAAGGTTGCCAGATTAGGCAAAAAACAAAACACAAAATCATTATGAATTTCAAATAAAAGTCTGTCTTAATTTGGAAAAGACTTATGCTAAAAAAAAAAAAAAAAGTTTTATGTGACAAACTTACCTCTAACTCAATTCCAAGCATTTAATGGTAGCTCAGTGCCAAACACTGTGTTAGGTGCTGAGGATTCAAGCACGAATCAGACAATTTTTCCCCCTAAGGAGTTGGAAGACTAGTGAAGGTAGAGATAAGTAAAGAGCTAATAAAATGTATCCTGATACTGACAATGACAATTCTCTCCCTCTCTCTCTCTTTCTCACTCTCTCTCTCTCTCTCTTTCCCTCTCTCACACACACACCATACAAAAAGACACACACTTATACAAACATCCACATATGCATGTTGTTGTTGTTATGTGCCGTCAAGTCGGACTGACTCATAGAGATCCCTCCTTGGGTTTCCGAGGCAGTATCACTACAGAAGTAGATTGCCCAACCTTCCTTCTGAGGAGTGGCTGGTGGGTTTGAACCACCGGCCTTCTGGTTAGCATTCAAGTGCTTTAGGCACTATGCTACCAGAGCTCCTATATATGCATAGGAGTACCAAAAAGGAAAAAAAAAAAGAGTACTAAACTTCAACCAAATAGAGGTCAAAATACAGAAATCTACTGCTACAATACATCAGATTATTATGTCAAAAAATCAGTTATCTCAACAGGTGCTTAACTTAACTACGTAAATATTTATTCCTGAAATTAAAAAAAAAAAAAAGTAAAAATAGAGATAGACAATCCCTTACTATGATAAATGCATATGTACCATTACTACTGACTATAAAAACAACAACAAAGAAGTTTTAGAAAAATAGTAGTTGATAAATACTTCCTTAATGTTCTTACATGTGTGTATATGTATATCAAATCAAGGCCCAGAATCCTGTTAAATTGTGAATATTAGAAATTTGTCTGTAAAGCCAGCATGATACAAGGTTGATTGTTACCACAGTTATTATTTAATATCACACTGAGGGTATTATCCATTAAAATTAGACAAAAAAATGAGGTATAAACATTAAAAGGAGACATCAAATTTGTCATTTTCTTATGGTATAGTTATGTACCAAGAAAGTCTAAGGCCTTTTAAAAATGATAGGGAAAAAACTCATTAAAGTGTTTGTTAATAAATGAATGTAGAAAAATAAAAACCTATTTCTAAGGAAAATCAAGAATCAGAAAATCTGATTGATAAACATCTCATTAATAACGTCAGCAAGGACTTGGTATGTACAAGTTAATTTAAAAAAATGCTTGGGCTCTAAAAGAAGAGTATTCTAAAGCAAAGTGTGACAACATATTTACTTACCACAAAATGTGTGCTGAGCTTTAGGATAATAAATTTCAACTCTATAAAAGAATTGATTTTTCGGAAATTATTCCCTAAATTCAATGCAATCTCAATTAAAATATCAATAATAATTTTTTTGAAATTGAAGATATTGTGCAAAAGTCAGCTGCAAAAATAAACATCAGAAACTTCTGAAAAGAAAAATAATAAAAGGAGTTTGGTTCAGACAGATATTAAAATGTACTATGTAGGTGCAATAAGTAAAATAGTTTGGTTCTAGAGAAAATATTGCAGGAAAAAATAATGTAATAGAATGGAGGATAAACAAACAGACACAAATACATGTGGGTGTTTAAAGAAGGATAAAATGATAGTTAAAATTAGTCAGAGAAAGATTATTCAAAAAGTGATTTGGAGAGAAATGTTTGGAAAAAACAAAAAACAAAAAAAGGCTGGATTACTTCCTTTTAACAAGAGCTATGAGGTTGGGCAATCCTACTTCTGTAGTGTTACTGCCTCGGAAACCCAAGGAGGGGTCTCTATGAGTCGGGGCTGACTTGACGGCATATAACAACAACAACAACAATGACCAAAGTTTTAAATATGTAAACAAATAAACAGTAATAACAAAAATGTATAAGGTCATTTTAAAACAAATATATAATTCAGATGTAAAAGGATAGAACAGCATTTTTTTTTTCCTTTTCTGCCTTAAACAACTTGTGGTTTGCACAGGTTTACTGTATATATAAAGCATATTTACATGTTAAAAACTACATCTCTTTTATAGATGTATAGTTTAAAATTGGAATTATTCTGTATGGTAGTTTTTGGGTTTAAAATTTTTTTTTCACTTTATTCTTTAAAATTTTTTATTGTGATTTGAGTCAAAGTTTATAGAGCACATTGATTTTTCCATTCAACAATTCGAAGATATTTTGATTAGTGAAAGCACTCTTCCCACTTTCTTCTTATGTTTACCATTTCCATTTGTCCTTCCTTCCGATTGCTTCTTGCCTTCAGAGGTTTATCCCTGGGCAAATGCTGCCCTTTTGATTTCCTATGGTGGATTGCTCTAAGGAATGCAAACCTCCCTGCTGTTATTGTTCACCTTATAGGCCTGTCTATTATTTGGCTAAAAGTTGAGTTATGGGGGTGAGTTTGGTTCCACACTTGAAGAATGTCTAAGGGCCTTAAACTCTGGTGCTGCTATAAACATAAGTGTGCATATATGTTTCCACCACTCATCTATTGGTTTGTCATACTGTGGTGGTTTGTGTGTTGCTGTGAGGTTGGCAGCTGTGCCACCAGCTTTCAAGTATCAGCAGAGTCAGCATGTTGGACAGGTTTCAGTGAAGTTTACAGACTAACTAAGACAGACTGGGAAGAAGGATGAGACCATCTACTTCTGAAAAAAACTGGGTACTAAAAACTGTATGAATACCAGTGAAACACTGTCTATTACTGGAAAGCTTTATGAATAGCAGTGATACATTGTCTGATACGGTGCTAAACAATGAGCTCCTCAGGTTGGAAGCCACTCAAATATGACTGGGAAAGTGTTGCCTCCTCAAAGTAGAATCAACATAAATGACACGGATGGAGTAAAGCTTTTGGAACCTTCATTTGCTGAAGTGGCACAGCTGGAAATGGGAAGAAACAGCTGCAGACATCCATTAATAATAAATAGATTTGATGCATTGAACACCAAGGGCCAAAGACCAGAAGAATTGTGTGATGACATCAAGAACATCACATATGAAAAAAGCAGTAGGTCATTAAAAACAAAGTACTGCCAGAAATTTAAGTCAGATTAAAAGAGACCGTGAAATGAAGGACATCATTTCTGATGTCAGATGGATCTTGGCTGAAAGTGTAGAATACCAGAAAGATGTTTACCTGTGATTTATTGACTACCAAAGGCATTTGGCTGTGTGGATCATAACAAATTATGGATAAAATTGCCCGTTGCTGTTGTTGTTGTTATGTGCTGTCAAGTCGGACCCAACTCATAGCAAGCCCTCCTTGGGTTTCCGAGGTTGTATCACTACGGAAGTAGATTGCCCAACCTTCTTTCCAAGGAGTGGCTGGTGGGTTTGAACCTGCAGCCTTCTGGTTAGCAGTCAAATGCACTACTCTACCAGAGCTCCTATAAAATTGTATAGAATGGGAATTCCAGGACACTTAATTGTGCTCATGAGGAACCTGTATATAGACAAAGAGGGATTTGTTCAAATAGAACAAAAGGATACTGCACAGTGGAAAATCAGAAAGGTGTGCATCAGGGTTATATCCTTTCACCGTATTCAATCTGTATGCTGAGCAAATGATCTGAGAACCTGGACTATCTGAAGAAAAATGTAACATCAAGGTTGGAGGAAGACTCATTAACAATCTGCGATATGCAGATGACACAACCTTGCTTGCTGAAAATGAAGAAGACTTGAAGCAGTTACTGGTGAAGATCAAAGACTACAGTCTTCAGTGTAAATTAAATCTCAGCATAAAGAAAACAAAATCTTCACAACTGGACCAATAAGCAATATCACAATAAATGGAGAAAAGTTTGAAAATGTCAGGGATTTCATTTTACTTGGATTCACAATCAACACCTATGAAAGCAGCAATCAAAAAATCAGACCACATACTACACTGGGCAAATCTGTTGCAGAAGACTTTAAAAGTGTTGATAAGCAAAGACGTCACTTTAAAGACTAAGGTGCACCTGACCCAAGACATGGTATATTTAATAACCTCATATGCATTGGAAAGCTAGACAATGACTAAGAAAGACTGAAGAACTGATGAATTTGACGATTTTGGCAAAGAATATTGCAAATACCTTAGAATGCCAAAAGAACAAACAAATCTGTCTTGACAGAGGTACAGCCAGAATGTTCCTTAGATGCAAGAATGGCCAGATTTCATCTCATGTACTTTGGTCGTGCTGTCAGAAGGGACAAGACCCTGCAGAAAGGTATCATGCTTGGTAAAATAGAGGGTCGGCAAAAAAAGGGAAGATGGTCAATGAGATGAACTGACACAGTAGCTACAATGATGGGCTCAAACATAGCAAGGATTCTGAGGATGGTGCAGGACCAGGCAGTGTTTCCTTCTGTTGGACACAGGTCGCTGTGAGTCAGAATCAACTTCATGGCACCTAACAACAATATCTGTTTGTGTCACTACTACTATTTCTATAAGATACATACCTAACAGTGAGATGGCAGGAGCAGATAGTATTTTTATTTCTAACTTTTTAAGGGAGTGCCATAACATTTTCCATAATGATTACACCACTTTAAAGTCTCACCAGCAGTGTATAAGGGTCTCTCTGAACATTTGACAGCATTTATTGTTTCTGATTTTTTTAACTTTGCTGTAAATGCTGGGGTGAGATGATATCTCATTGTTGTTTTGATTTGCATCTCTCTAATGGGTAATGATCGTGAATGTTTCTTCATACATTTGTTGACCAATTGGATGTCTTCTTTGATGAAGTATCTGTTTATATCCTTTGTCCATTTTTTAATTTGATTGTCTTTGACTTTTTATTGTTGAAGTATTTAAGCGTTCTATAAACGTTAGAGATTGGTCCTTTGTCTGATATGTGATGACCATTTTTTTCCCCAGTCTGTAGATTTTCTTATTACTCTTTTGGCAAAATCTTTTGATGACCTAGTATCTGATTTTTAGGAAGTCCCACGCATGTAGTTTATTTCCTGCTGCTTTTATGTTTTTAGTTATGTTTGATAGTGTATTTATGCCCTGCATTAGATAGCAACTCTATGTTTTCCCGTTTTGTTTTGTTTTTTCTTTGATGATCCTTATGCTTTTAGGTTTTCTATTTAAGGCTATGATCCATCTTGAGTTCAGTTTTGTATATAGTGAGAGATATGTAGCCTGTTTTCATTTTTCTGCAATTTGATATCCAATTTTGCCAGCACCATTTGTTAAAGAGATTATCTCTTCCCCATTTAATGGGTTGCAGCCTGCTGTCAAAGATCAGCTGTCCATAGGTAGATGGATTGACTTCTGGGTTCTCAATTCTGTTCCATTTGTCTATGTGTCTGTTATTGTACCTATACCAGGCCGTTTTGACTACTGTGTTGTAGGTTTTGAGATTAAGGAGTGCAAAGCTTCCTCCTTTGTTTCTCCTTCTTTAATAGTGCTTTACTTATCTGGAGTCTCTTTCTTTTTCATATAAAACTGGTGATTAGCTTTTCCATCTCTTTAAAAAATAATGGTGGTATCTGGATCGAGATTTCATTATATCTGTAGATTGCTTTGGATAGTATTAACATTTTCACAATAGTAAGTCTTCCTATCCATGAACATAGTATATGCTTCCATTTATGTAGGTCTCTTTTGGTTTCTTATAGTAATGTTTTCTTTTTATAGGTCTTTTGTGTCTCTGGTTAGATTTAATCCTAAATACTTCATCTTTTTGGTGGTTATTATAAGTGGTATTGTTTTCTTCATTTCTTTTTCAGAGTTCTTATTGTTAGTGTAAAGGAATCCAATTGATTTTTGTATGTTGATCTTGTACCATGCCACTTTGCTGATTCCTTCTATTGGTTCTAGCAGTTTTCTTTTTCAGTCTCTGGAATTTTTTATGCAGCGGATCATATTATTTGCAAATGAAATAGTATCATTTCTTCTTTGTTAACCTTCCTTTTCTTGTCTTGTTGCTCTAGCTAGGACTTCCAATATTATATTAATAGGAGTGGTGATAAAAGGGCATCCTTGTCTCATTCTGGTTTACAAAGAGAATTTTTTTCAATCTCTGTCTGTTGAGGGTAATGTGGGCCATTGGTTTTGTGTATATGGCCATAGTTAGGTTGAGGAACTGCCCTTCTATTCACATTTTGCTGAGCATTTTTATCAGGAATAGGTGTTGGATTTTATCAAATGCCTTTTCTGCATCAATTGATATGATCATGTGGTAATTTTCCTTTTTTAAAAATTTCTGTAATGTATTACATTGCTTTTCTAACAATGAAACATTCTTGCATAGCTGGTATGAATCTCACTTGGTCATGATCTATTATTCTTTATATATGTGTTGGATTCTATTGGCTAGGATTTTGTTGAGAATTTTTGCATCTCTGTTCATGAGAGATATTAGTCTGTCACACTCTTTTTCAGTGGTGTCTTTGCCTGGCTTTTGTATCAGGGTTCTACTTCTTCATAAAATGAATAAAGGAATATTCCATCCTTCTCTATGTCTGAAATAGCTTAAGTAGATCTGGTGTCAGTTCTTCTGTGAATACTTGGTAGAATTTGCAAGTAAAGCTTTCTGAGCCAGGACTTTTTGTTGTTGGGAAATTTTTTTATGATTCATTCAATTTCTTCTTATGTGATGGGTCTCTTCAAATTTTCTTCCGCAGATTGTATTACTTTGGGTACATATGTATGTTCCTAGAAATGTGTTCATTTCTTCTGGGTTTTCAAATTTCAAAGTTCTTCATAGCATTCTTTAATTATCTTTTTTTATTTCTGTTGGTTCTATTATGACATAGCCTATTTTATTACCTTTTGTGTATTATTTGCATGTTCTCCTTCTTTTCCTTTCTTTACTTTTCCAGTGGTTTATCAATTTTATTAATCCTTTCAAAGAATCAACTTATAGTCTTGTCAATACTTTCTATTGTTTTTCTGTTTTCTACTACACTTATTTCTGCTTGAATTTTCATCATTTCCTCTCTTCTGGTGAATATAGGTTTTCTATTTGCTATTTTTTTTTTCTAATTTTTGGAGATGTTGGGTTAAAATGTTAATATGATCCTTTCTTCTTTTATATGTGTGCACTTATTGCTGTAGATTATTCTTTGAGCACTGCTTTTGCCATGTCCTAGAGATTTTGGTATGTTGTGTTTTCATTCTCATTTGATTCAAGAAATTTTTTTTATTTTGTTTTTTATTTTCCTAGTACTCAATAAGGACTTCTGGTGGTTCAGTGGTTAAAGCATTTGACTACTAACCAAAAGGTTGGTGATTCAAACCAACCAGCCATTCCATGGGAAAAAGATAAGGCAGTCTGCTTCCCTAAAAAATTTACAGCCTTGGAAACACTATGGGACAGTTCTACTCTGTCCTATAGGATTGATATGAATTGGAATCAATTTAATGATAGTGGGCTTGGTTTAATTACTATCCAGTGGTTTTTAAGCAGGATGTCATTCAGTCCTTTGCATGATTTATAAATTTCATTTTGTTCTGGTATTGTTCTGAATTCTTCTAGTGTTTTGTCTATGTTTTCCTTAATTTTATCTATTTTTCCTTGTTGTTGTCTTTGTTTTTCTTGATCTCTTTCTTAATCTGCTGAGGGGACCTAAGTATAATTCTTTAGAATTTTTTTTGTCAAGTAGTTCCAATGGAATTTCTTTCTCTGAACATTTTTCAAGCCCTTTATTTTGGTCACTAGTTTGAGTCTTTTTTTTTTTTTTTTTTCCGGTTGTGTGTGTGTGTGATTTGAAGTTTTCTGTTGTCTCTCAGACATTGTGCTGTTACTGTATTAATTCTTTGATTGTATGTTGTTTTGCTTCACCCTGATTTTTTGTTTAATTTTGTTTTAAGATATCCATGCAATGGGCATGCATACTTCTCTGGTTGCTAGTTTGACAGCACTTTGGTGCTCACCACCTATCCCAGGGTGAAGTTGGCAGCAATGGAAGAATGTGGGCTTGAGCCTCTAATTGCTAGTCATGCAGAGCAGCTGAAGGCAAGTTGCACAGGTGTTGGCCTCTGTCTATCTTTGTTCCAGTGGTGTCATAGTGGGTGGTGGTCCTCTCCCACAGATGTGGCAGGTATGGCAGGGTTGGGTCACTGGCTCCCAGCTGATAGGAAAAAAAAAAAAAAATGGAGGGGGGAAGAGGAAGAAAAACAGAGAAACAAAGAGGTGGGAGAAGGAATAACTAAGAAGAGAGAATGAGAGAAAAAGAAAGAAGAGAGAAAAAATGTGCCACTGTACTAGTGCAAGCACTAGCCACCAAACAAGCAGTGGGAAAGCAATGTTAGATCTCTGGAGCATGCAGTACCAACCACAGTGGAGCAGGGGTGGATGCTCCTGACTTTGGAAATGGCATGAAGGCAGACCACCCACACTGTGGGGTCATGCACTGCCACCTGCATAGGTGGTGGAAGCAGGCTCTGCTGACTGTGGATGTGGGAGGCAGGGGTGCAAGCTCTGAAAGACCAAAAACAAAAGGGAAGAGGGTAAAGGAAGGGAAAAAATGTAGAAAACAAGGTGGGAGAGGAAGAACTATGAAAAAAGAAAAACAAAAAAAAGTAAAAACAGCACAGTTCTGGCAAAAGTGCTAGATGACAAACACAGCTGTGGTGGCAGCACCTAGTCCACCATTGTGACCATCATATCCAAAAGAACAATTTAATGAATCAAAAACTTAAAGTATCTATAAGCAAATTATATATACACAAAATCAAAAGACAAAAATCTTAGGAAAAATATTTGACACATATATTATTGAGGGCTAAATTGTTTCATATTAACAAAGATCTCATAACAATTAGTAAGAAAAAAGAAATCTAAAAGAAAAAAAATGGGCAATATTTGTGAATAGGCAATCAGTGGGAAAATAATGAACAATCTAATTCATAATTTAATAAAAACATTTGTGTTGTAACTTACTGGAAGAGCAAAGCTTAAAGGATTTGATAGTATCTGAGGTTGATAATTGTGTAAGGGAATTGGCCTTATGTACCACTGATGGGAATGTAAACTAGAATAATCTTTCCAGAGGACAATTTGAAATATCTACTGGAAATAGATATGCATACTTGTTACTTTTGATAAGATTATTTGTAGGACATTTTCATTTGAATATACTTATATCCTTTTAAAGTTATATACTTTTAGGTTTGAATATACTTATATCCTTTTAGATGCACAAAATTATTTACTGCAGTATTTTTTGTATTTTTTTTAAATTGAAAACTGTCAATTAATACTTTTATGATACACATATCTACATGATGAACAAACATGCAACCAGTGAATAGAATGAGATTTGTTTTGATACAGAAAAGTTTCTGAAAGAACAGATAGTTGAGTGAAAACAACTAGTACAGGAGTAGTATAATACAGTTTCTTGGGTCAAAATGTGTATGTGTGTGTGTGTGTGTGTGTGTGTGGAGGAGGGGAAAGAAAGACACACACAGAAGGAATCGTAGAATCATCACACTCTATGTGATGGTTGATACACTATTTGGGCCTGCTATTGTTATTATAAGAGCTCTGGTATCATAGTGGCTAAAGCACTTGACTGCTAACCAGAAGGCTGGTGGTTCAAACCCACCAGCCACTCCTCGGAAGGAAGGTTGGGCAATCCTACTTCCGTAGTGATACTGCCTCGGAAACCCAAGGAGGGGTCGCTATGAGTCGGGTTTGACTCGACGGCACATAACAACAACAACAACAACATTGTTATTATCATTATTTGCTGATAAAGTCTTTATCTTACTATTATCATCCTTATGTTTGTTTTATTTGCTGTCTTGGATGAAATATTATTATTAAATAATGCCTTAGTTTTCCAAAAATGCCTAGCACAGGGTCTGGAATGTGAATAAGTGCTTATTAATTTTGTATTGACCACTGCTCATCTGTCAATTTTTCATACTGTGGTGACTTGTATGTTGCTATGATGCTGGAAACTATGCCACCAATATTTCAAAAACAGCAGGATCGCTCATGGTGGATAGGTTTCAGCAGAACTTCCAGACTAAGACAGATGAGGAAGAAAGGCATGATGATGTACTTCTGAAAGTTAGCCAATGAAATCCAATAGGTCACAACAGAGCATCATCTGACACTGCACTAGAAGCACTCCCTAGGCTGGGAAGACTACACAATAGCAATACCAACTGCCTCAAGCATACTTACGAGCATGAAGATGGCACAGGACTGGAGAATCTTTCATTCTGTTATGCACGGGGTCACAGTGAGTCAAAAATGACTTGACCGCAACTAACAACAACAAATTATGTATTAAAGTGAACAGATAGCTAGAGACCATCCAATGGGGAGGAGAGGGGTAGTGGGAAGGAAGTTGAGCCCTATTAATGAGAAAGTGGCTTCTGTTCACCTTGCTGTTGTGCTAGATGCTCAGTTTGCAAAGTTTCATGCTAAGTGGAGTAGAGAGAATCAGAAGAAACATATTGAATCATCTCTGACCACAAAGACTAGCGTGTAACCAGGTATAAATGAGGAAGAAGCACTACATGGTTTATCAGTAAAGCACAGCTGTTCCAGAGCACAAGCCAGGCAACCAGGGGAGAGCTGTAGACAAGATCTAGCAGAAGGTAGCCTCACAGCCATAGGGACATGGACTTTATTGTTGACTGTTCTATCCCCTGTGTCTAGCAGTTTCTGGCACCTTGTTTAAACCACAAATATATGTCTAACAAGTGATATGTGGAAAGATTTTCTGAAAAGGATGAGAGAAATGGTGAGGATTCCAAGAAAAGTGCTTTAGATGGATAGAGGCAGAGACAAAACAACAACAATAACAAAACTACAAGAAGAGGATAGGTAGCAAAAGCTTTGATGGTAAAAATATAGGGAATAAATCATATACCTAACTATAAGAAAAGAGCTACATAAATTATTATATGTCATTGAAGTTATTTTTTTAATGGTCATATAAAATTAGGTTTACAACGACCTTATAACAAGGAATGATACTTTTGTTTCATTCATAATGAAAAAGAGGATGATGCAAAATTGTATAAGCCCTGATATCCTAACTATTAAAATTGTAAATAAAGACTAGGAGCATATATGCTATACTGTTAATGATAGCTCTCAATTTCTAAGTTTATGATGTTTTCCTCCTGTCTTCAGTCAAATTTCTCATGCATTATAAATTTCTCTGACCATAAACAATTTTTAACCTTGAAAAAACAATGAAATTTTAAATTTTAATTATATAATTTAGTTATTTTGATTATAGTATTACCAAAAATAATCCATGGTTCCTGGAATTTATATTCATGAACTCTAGTGTTATATTCACAATAAATAATCCTCTCCTTTTCCTGATTTTGATAATACAGAAGATATTGAACATGTGTTGTATAAATAACATTTTTTGGGGTGTGTGTGTGGTGGATCTCTATAAATATCTTTTAATATGCATATTGTGTATCACATATGTGTATATCCATATGAAATATACAAGTATAAACTGAGTCAGAATGTAGTTGGGGTAGGAAATGGTGGACAGATGGCTAGACAGGTGGGTAATAGAATAAGGTAGACTCCCTAGTGTGTGTTGGCAAGTTCAAAGATGTGTTATGGACTGAGAAAGGCCAACATTGGGTCAAAACACATTTTCTCTCTGAAAAGAACTGAGAGTTTGAGAGAGAAATGAAACAACAGAGACTCCATTGTGGGTTACGTTCTTTTTCTGTCTCTCCTTGTCTCTGTCTCTCTACCTCTTTCTCTCTCTCCTTCCTGTCTCTAATTCTCTGACTGCTGTATGAGCTGTGCAGCCCCAGGGGCTGTTCTAGCAAAAAGGCACCTTCCATGGACATTTTGCCGACTGGAAAGAGATAATTAGAACTTTGGTAAAATGTTTCTGACAATGGCAAAAGTAAAAAGTGATCAAAATGGGCCAATTTTTGAAAGGAAAGATCTATTTTTAGACCTAGGAGGATGGAGCTGTGTTTTCAAAATAGGCATTTAAGATTCCATATAATTCATTTAATGTTCAAGGAAGTTACTAACTTCATAGAGAAATAAAGCTCCTTAGAGCCCAGATTCCTCTGAACTCACCCTCAGTCTTAGCCTGGGGTGATTAGTAACTCCTTTGGTGAGAAGAAAATTTTATTTTAATTCTCATGCAATAGCTGAATAACTTTCATACAAATGCCAGCTATCAATCTTTATGAGTAAATTATTGTCCTCACTATTAGGGTGTGGTACAGGAGAGAATGACATACTTTAGAAGCTATAAATCTTCTTGGATATAATTTTCTTCTTAGGCCATTATAAACATAACAACCCTAATTTTATTTTAATAATTCAGGTGAACAATATATTGAAAGAATAAAAATAGAAAACTTCAACAATGCAAATAGGACTTTGGTTAAGAAAGATCAAATGTTACTTTTTTGTCCCATTTAAGAGAGAAGCATGACTTTCTCACTTTTTATGCCTTACGTCCACTCCCAACATGTCTTTCCCAATTTTTTAGAACTAAGTCAATTAAGCAACACTCTTTGATTTAAGTGATATTCTCTACCTTTAACATTTTGAAATTCTCTTTTCCTTTTTTTTTTCTTTTTCTTTTTGAGGAAAGGAGGTGAAAACGAAAAATTGCATGGTCTAGTATCTGTGCTGTAGTGCCTAAGGCACTTGACTGCTAAGCAGAAGGCTGGCCGTTCAAGCCCATCAGCCACTCCTTGGAAGGAAGGTGGGTCAATCTACTTCCGTAGTGTTACTGCCTCAGAAACCAAAGGAGGGGTCATTATGAGTTTGGTCCAACTTGACAGCACATAACAACAATAGTATCTGTGCCAGGAGTTCTGGTGACATAGTGCCTAAAGCATTTGACTACTCACTAGAGGGCTGGTGGTTCAAACCCACAAGCCACTCCTCGGAAGGAAGGTTTGGGCAATCTACTTCTGTACAGATATCGCCTTTGAAACCCAAGGAGGGGTTGCTATGAGTCGAACGGACTGGACCGAAGTGAGTTTGTTAGTTTTTCAGTATCTGTGCCAAACACTTGGTAAAAAAGGCATTGGTAAATATTATTTATTTATTTATTTATTTATTTATTTATTTATTTATTTATTTATTACCAGAATCTACATCATTCAGCCCAGGAATATTCTTTGCCTTGAGGAAATTGGCTCTACTTTGAAATTTTCTAATGCTCTTTTTTTTTAAAGGAAAAAAATTAATAATTCACTATTCTATTATTTCTATGAGATATTTTGCATATTGATTTTTATAGAAAGCTGCTGATGTAGGCACTAACCGCTCTTTCAAATGAGAGGCAACTGATGAACATAGATGAGAAGAATCTTGCTCAAGAATACACAGTGAGTTAATGAGAGAGATAGATTTTGAATCTAGATCTGCCTGATTGCAAATTTTGTGATTTTCCTTTTCTGCTCACCTTGTTGCTTCACCTTCTAGTTCTAAACCTTGTTTATTTCCCCACTTTAAACACCTACGAAACAAACAAAAAACCTATTGCCTGTGCATCTGTTCTAACTCATAGCAACCCTATAGGACAGAGTAGAACTTCCCTGCATGGTTTCCTTAATCTTTACAGAAGCCACATATATCTCCTGCAGAGCAACTGCAGGACTCAAACCTCCAACCTTTAGGTTAGCAGCTGAGCACTTAACCACTGCACCACCAAGGCCCCTTTTAAACACTTATACTGGAACTGCATTAGAATTATAGCTGCAAAATCTCATCGCCTCAAACGATTTATGCACAAAATTACAGACTTGGGGTCTACCTATAGTGGGTTATTGACTCACTGGTTCCTTGAGAAGTTAATGTTCATCTCCATACATATATTAGATGCAAAGAGATGACATTTGACAGGGAGAAATATTTATACACTTGGGGTTGTATATCTATCTACTACTATTTCTATTTGTTCAGTGACCCTCTCTCTCTCAGGCTCCTGCCTCTAACAGTTCCATGAAAGTTTGTTGTTGTTGTTTGTTGGTTTCTTACTTTAAAATGTGAATGAGCTAATTTGATTTTGAATTTTTTTTTATATTCCTTGAAGTAACTGAAGATATATGTGGAAAAATCAGATTTGGCAACAAAAACACTTCTCTCACACTCTTTCTCTCTCAGCAGACTGCCTTGGCAAAGACTGACTCATTGGATCAACACTTCGCCAACAGATAGTACACTCATGTCTGACATGCAAGCCATAAATTAATTTAAGAAATAATTTTAAATAACTCAACTTTTTCAAAGCTCTTGGTTTCCAAGCTCTACTAAAGCAATAACTATCCAGAATTTAAAAGGTCAATAGAAATTATGTGTTCATTCTTTTATTTAACAGATGAGGAATTTGAAGTTAAACAGCTTAAGCAAGTTGCCAGAGTTGCCATTGTTAGTGACAGAGTCAGGTCTTGAACCCAGGACCGTAGACTGGTGCCTCAGCTTAGAAGGTATGCTGTGGATTGCATTATGTCCTCCCAAAATATGTGTTGAAATCCTAGCCCCTATAATTGTGGATATAACCTAATCTAATGTAATGTGATCATTTTTCATAATACCATCTAATATAATCAATCAGTTGAGGTCATACTAGCATAGGGTGGATCTAAATCTAATAACTGCTCAGTTATCTAAAGATCAGCATAGACACAAAAACACACAAGCACAAATGGAGAAAATAGACCCTATCCAATGATGCAGACAGATTCATCAATAATGCCTGTATCTTCAAGGTTGCTGGCAAGCTGAGGCAAAGAAGGTCCATCCTCTGGAACCACACTTTGACTTTTACCCTCCAGAACTACGAGGAAATAAATTTCTGTTCTTTGAAGTCATTTATGAAGTATTTCTGTTATAGAAGCACTGTGGTTGTGGTGGTGGTTGTTACATGCCATTGAGTCAGATCCAACTCATAGTGACCTCTCCTTGCGTTTCCGAGGCAGTGCCACTATGAAAGTAGATTGCCAAACCTTCCTTCTGAGAAGTGGCTGGAAGGGTTGGAACCACCAGCCTTCTGGTTAACAGTCAAGTACATTAGGCACTATGCTACCAGAGCTTCTATAGAAACACGAGGAGAGTAAAACATTTGGGTATAGTATAACAGCTTCTCTAGTGTGCCCAAAGAAAGTCATGCCTTGCTTGTGAAGATATCCAATAGAGGTATCTACCCTAGTGGACTCATGTAGAAGATTAAATGAGCCTGTCATGCAAAGTGTTTAGAAAATGCCTGGGCACAGAAAGTGTTCAATAAAGTGTTCATTCTTATAAGAATGAACATCCAGATGGATGTTACTCAGAACAGGAGAGTTAGGCCATGGAAGGATTTTAGCACTGACCACCAATGAAAAGATATAGATGCCAGAATAATTGCCAAATAATTGAATTTATAACAGGAATTCAAATCACTCACTTGCTTTTAGGTTTTTAATAGACATTAAGCCAGTATTTTTAAGGTAAGGCTTTGGAGTTAGGATTGGTTGTTATGAAATGCCCATATTTTGTCTTAAATCTCTCCGGAAAGAAAAAGAAGCTGGGCTGATACAGGGAGGACTTGGTACATGGGCCAAAAATATTTTAAGAAGGAAGTGCTCCATCTGTTAACATTAAATTTAATTTTTATTTAAAGAACCTTTTCTTTTTCTTCCCCCCTAGAGAAATTGGGTATTGATTATACACAACTGATAGACTGGCATCCTGTATAAAGCTTCATAGCAACTGTGATGCCAGACACTGTGCTGTTTGATTTGCACACTTGATCCCTTTAAATCCCCACAGCAATACCCCAGACAGGCCATCATCATCCCCATTTCCCAGACTGAGATTCAGCAAGTCAAAGTGGTCAGCCAAAAATGGCATAGCTGGTGAGTCAGAGAGCTAGAATTTGAGCCATGTCTGAGAGCTTTCACATGATTCAGGGGAACAGAGCTGATGCCTAGTTTCTCCTCTGATCTCCTTCTTAATAAAAAGATAGAAGTTACCTATGGGCTTTAGCTCTGCAAATGCGTTAGAGCCTTGATCCTGTCAACTCCTGCCTATGTGACTTTGAACAAAATGCATATTCCAGCTGTTGAGATAAGGGTTTGGACTTTACCTTATTTTCTTGGATTCTATGATATTAGTTCTCTCTAACATGTTCCTTGCATTATGATAGCCTCAGAATATAAATATACAGCCTTTTGGTATAAAACCATCTGTTTCCTGCTTGTGCTTTACTGAAATTTGCCTCAAATTGGGGATTTAATAGGATGAATCCATTTCATCTGCAAACCCATATGATTTCATTACGCAACATGAAAATATAAAAACTCTCTCCCAGTAGGGTTACCCTTACTTCAATATCAGACTCCAAGTCTGGAGATAAGGAAAGAGGATTGAAAGATTGATAATTAGGAGGAAATCACCTCTTTTTCACATCCCCTCCATTCCTGTAAGTCCTGACTTGTCCTTTTCCATAGGCCAATGAGGAAATCTTGGCTCATTTGGACCTCAGCAATACTGAAATCTCCCTGCCCTTCTGTCCCATAAATATACTAGACACAGCTTCCTTTTGGGGCACCTCATCTTCTCAATGACTAAGAGCTGGTTTGAGTGCCATAAGTTAGAAATTGTTTCTTCTTAAATAAATCATTGGATCTTGACTTTTAACCCTGTGCCCATTTATAGTATACTAGTTCCTTTCCTTAGCCCCTTCAATGAGTTTCTCCCAAACATGGCCCTTAGTGAGTGGAATGTTCAGTTTTAAAGGTTTCTGTGACTGTGACTTTGAATTTTCAAAGACTGCTATACCCCCTCCTTTTCCCTATTAAAGGAAATTTGTAGTAGGGATGAAGGAGTGTATGTGCTATTTTGAGGAAGAATTTTAACATCAAATTTGACTAAACCAACAGATTCTGTCAGGGGGCAGTATTTGACCCTTTGTAGAGCCAAATCTGTGATGTAAATGGTTAATGAGCTCAGCCACCAACCCAAAGGATGGAAGTTCAAGTCTACTGAGAGGTGCCTTGAGAAAAAAGGTCTGGTGAATGATTTCTGAAAAAATCATCCATTGACAACTCTAGGGAGCACAGTTCAACTCTGACATGCATGAGGTCACCATGAGTCAATCGACTACAAGGCAACTAGTTTAGAGCCAAGTCAGTATAATAACAGGGCCTATTTTTCTCTGGGACACTGGCACATTTATTTGTTTGAGTAATTTCCTCATCTTCAGTACCAATCAGACTTACACTATCCTCAGAGCATGTACCTGAATACCGATCTATTCTTTTTTCTCCAAATTTTATTTATTTTGTGGTTGTTGAGCATATACAAAACAAAATATATACCAATTCAATAGTTTCTAAATGCACAAGTTAATGTCATTGATTACTTTCTTCAATTGTGCAACTATTCTCACCCTTCTTTTCTGAGTTGTTTCCCTCTCATAAACTCACTAACCCACTAAGGTTCCTATCTAATCTTTTGAGTTGCTGTTGTCAATTTGATATCATATAGATAGTTCTTAAATGTAATGCTCGAGGCAGACCATTTTTTACTGTTGTTGTTGTTGTTTTGCCGTCGAGTCCGCCCCGACTCATAGCGACCCCTCCTTGGGTTTCCGAGGCAGTATCACTATGGAAGTAGGAATGCCCAACCTTCCTTCCGAGGAGTGGCTGGTGGGTTTGAACTGCCAGCCTTCTGGTGAGCAGTCAAGTGCCTTAGGCACTATGCTAAATTAGTATTCAATTTTTAAGCTAAATTATTACTCAATTTTAAGATGACATCAGGGGATCTTTTTGGTTTAAGGTTTAAAAATTATCTCAGGGCAATCGTTTCAGGAGTCCATCCACCCTCCATGGCTCCAGATTGTCTAGAGTCCATACAAATTTGAATTCTATTCTGCATTTTCCCACTTTCGATCAAGGATCTTCTATGGAATCTTTGATAAAAATGTCCAGTAACACCATCCAGTTTTTCTGGCCTCATAGCAAAGGAGACAATTGTTCATGGAAACAATTAGCCATACATTCCATATCTTTCTCCTATTCCTTCCTTACCTTCTTTTTTCTGTTGCTCCAGGTGAATACAGAACAATTGTTGTGCTGCTTGCAAGCTTTGAAGACCCCAGACACTCTGCAACTAACTAGGAGGTAGAACAGAAGCACTACACATGTTGTCAGGACAATTAACATGGATGTCCCATGAAACCATGACCCTTTTCTATTTTTAAAACCTATATCCCAAGGGAAGCAAATACCCAATCTTCCCCCTCCTTTTCCAAATGCAGTTAGGTTATTAGTTTTGACTTAATGAAGAAAATAGTTGGTGGAAATGATCCAGGCTCTGAAACACCAAGGAAAGAGTTGAGGACTCTGAAGAATAAAAAAGAAAAACAGAAAAATAGGGTGGCAGAGAATCAAATATAAGCAACTAAGCACATTTCATATTTCGCATTAAGCAGTTTGATACCATTTTTTAAGAGAAGGAAAGAAATATTTTAGATATTCTAAACATATTGCTTAAACCACAAATTCTGTAAAAAATGAGCAGCATAAGCTATTAGCAGCTGTACGCGTCATAAACACCTTAGGCGAGACAATCAGATACTAATGCCAAAAGCACCTCGGAGCCATCAGTCTGCACAGGGCTCGACTTCTGCAATTTCATAAGATAAATGCCTCTGCTGTTTTAAGATGATGAAACTACAGCTGAGACGAATCTCCGTATTTTTCATCAGTGATTTAATAAAGGCCAACTTGGAATAAATATGGAATGGCTACTCTGAAAGCTTTTTGAGCTTTGTGCTGAAATGTGTTGGAACTTTCTTCTGTAAATTGATTGTATCCAAAGTTTCAATTTGTCCACGCATGGAAGAAAGATGTTTACTAAGTCGAGCACTTTAAACATTCCATGTAACATAGTGTGGCTTTATGGGAAATTTAGGGACTAATGCCTCCTTGGGCAAAGCCAACGATGGGGGATCAAAAAGTTGACTCTACTTTTCCTGGCCTGAAATGGCTACCAAGAGAGACAGAGGAGAAGAAGAATCTGTATTATTAATTTTACTGTCCCCAATTTTGTAATGGAATGAGATCTGGTGGCATAGTGGTTAAAGAATTTGGCTGCTAACCAATAAGTCAGAGGTTTGAATCCAATTGGTCCTTGGGAGAAAGATGAGGTAGGCTGATTCCATAAAGATTTACAGCTTTGGAAACCCTAAAGGACAGTTCTACTCTGTCTTATAGGATCACTATGAGTCCTAATTGACTCAGCGGCAATGGGTTTTCATTTTATCCTTCTCATAAAAAATTCCTATGTCCATATAATATCACACTTCCCTTCAGGTTTATTTTTGTGACTTGAGATGTACTAAATACACATCCAATCAATAAATAGCTAGTCAGTTAGATGGGTAAAAGTGTCAGGTAGCTACATAAACACAACTCATTATATTACAGACAATTATTCCCAAAGATGTTTAAAATCCTAGGAGTCAAAACTTACTATAGTTTCAAAAATCTATTTAAATTGTATATTCATGAGTAAGAAAAGTTTTCTTTTTCAAATTTTGATGTGTGAGAGAGCAAGCAAATGAGTGAGAGGAATATCTGATTTATAAATATTTTGAAACCAAAAATAAAACCAAACCCACTGTCACCAAGTTGATTGTGACTCACAGCAAACCCCATTGGGTTTCCAAGGTGGTATATATTTACAGAAGTAGATCACCTTATCTTTCTTCCACAAAATGACTGATGGGTTTGAACTACCAACCTCCTTGTTAGCAGTCAAATGCCTTAGGCAGGCCCATATTCTTGGCAGCTGGCTCTGTTAGTATGTCAGCTAACATCTAATAAGGTCATTGAGTCATTGATTAGACTGCATGAGTGCATGTATGTGTGTTCATGTGCATCTGTGTGTATATGTGCATGTGGGGGTGTATGTGCATGTGTATACGGTTACGCGTGTGCATGCATGTGTGAGTGTGCCATTATCATTGGTTCAGTGGCACATTTTTCAGAATGGCATGGGCCTGTCAGGGAAAGGCAGCATTCTGTTAGCACATTTTGTCTCGGGGCCAGCACGTCTGATTCCTCAGAGGTTGTGGAGCTGGCCCTGTCTCCCTGCTTACCCCCTGCATTGTCCCTTCTGACTTTAATTACGTCCTCTTTGGCTGAATTCACAGGTGACTTTCCTGGGAGGAGGTGTTTACCTCTCCCCAAGGCCTAGCTGCTCATTTCCTCAGTGTATTAGCAGGGCCACGATGAAACAGAAGCTTGTGGCTTCTCCATTCTTTACACAACCTGGTGTTAGAGGTTGACCTTTCACCCCTGGAGATTCGGAGGATTAAGGCTGCTTTTAAGTCCTGCTCTAGTTACTAATCCACCACTTTCACTCCATGTTATGTAAGCACTTCCTGACTTACCCTTTAAATCCTGTAAACATAATAAAACAGAGTTTAACCTTTACCTTTGGATTTCCCCACTATATTTTGAGCTATCGAATCAACCATGGAAGGATTCAAGAACAGAAAGCTAATAAGTGATAGTCTGATTTTTTTTTTTGCCCTGGGACATGTAACAAAACATTACAATATTTAATATATTCAGCTCAAATAGTTGTGGGGGAGCACTGAAAGCTTCCAACTGGGAAAATAATGTTTCTCTCCTTTAACTGCATAGATTTTCCCACAAAACAATGAAGCAGATGGCATCGGGTGTTTCCTCCCCTCCCCCTTTTGAACAAATTAGAACCAATAACGTCCAAATGATAGGGAAGGGGAAAAAAAAAAGCTCTTGAGGCAGTTTGCATTAATACAGACTTTCACTTTCCTTGTCTGAAGCTCAGCAGTCCCTGATCCTCTTGAGAGGCTCTCTCTTAAAGTCTTTGCTCCTTTAAATAGGAATATCATAGTAAGCACTGATTTCTAGACCCAAGGAGCAAATCCAAAATTATTGCAAACAAATATAAAACTCATCAGTTTTGTCTTCTCTTCACCTTTCCACTGGTTAGATATCTCTCCTATACATTCTTTCTTAGGGAGTGAGTTATAGGATTGTCAAAACAGTGTTTTGTCATTAGCCGCTATTGAGTTGGCCCCTGACTCACGACGATCCCATGCACAATGGAGTAAAATGCTGCCTGGTAATGCACCTTCCCCATGACCAGTTGCAGATCAGGTTGCCACAGGGTTTTTATTAGCTGATTTTTGGAAGCAGATCAACAAGCCTTTCTTCTTAGTCCATCTTAGTCTGGAAGTTCTGCTGCTACCTGTCTAGCATCACAGCAACACACAAGCTCCCACTAACAGAAAAGTGGTAGCTGGACACAAAGTGCGTTGGGCGAGAATCAAACCCAAATCTCCCACATGGAAGGTAAGAATTCTACCACTGAACAACCACTGACCTCACATTATTTATTTTAGTATAGGGATTATTGGTAACACTCCCTGGAGAACATCTGAAATACCTCTGGTAGGGGTGGGAATCAGGGATGAAAGAGTTGTTGGTGTTAGCAGGTAAGGAATCACTGTAGGGAAATTTCCCTAGGATTTCCTCAGCTTCTGCGCTCTTCTCTTCCCTTAAAGGCATCCTAAAAGAAGTAAACTCTACGCTCTGTTACCTACTAGGGAGAACCCTTTCCCAGTATCCTCTACAACAGAGGTCATCTGGAAGCTGCTTTGGCAGCCTGCTGACTCTTGACATGCCTTAGAACACCCCTCCCTTAACTGCTGGAGAATTAATGAGCATCAAAACACATAAGAAATCCTTGCTGACAAGGAACATGTGTAGTTTGTATCTTGCAGTAAATGCTTTTCCAGTGAGTCTCTGTAGAGATGTAATGTTCTGTTTGTGATGAGCATGTCCCTTCTTGTAGGTGGATGTATCACTGCTCTGCAATCATGTGAAGTCCACGCACATGGGGATAGGTGCTTCCAATTAGAGGCACTCACTGGTCCAATACACATGCTGCCCAAGGGAGCAAGGGCAGCTCCAGGCCCAGCAGCACCGTCTTTGGCCATCAACACAGACCCCTGTCATAATGAGAAACCATAGAGAAGAGGACACAGGGGCAAGAAAAGAGGAACCACAAAGCAGGTTGACTCCAAATCAACTCAGCTCAGGGTCCTTAGGCTTCATATTTGCAGATTCTCCCAGGAGTGCATACACCTGTGCACATTACCTCACACACTCAGACACTTTTGCCTCCTGCCCCCTGGCCAAACCAAAAATAAACCAAACTCACTGCAGTCGACTCAGATCCTACTCATAGAGACCCCTTCTTGGGTTTACAAGGCAGTATCACTACAGAAATTGAGGCCCAATTTTCCTTCTGAAGAGTGGCTGGTAGGTTTGAACCATCAGCCTTCTGGTCAGCAGTCAAATGTGCTTTGGTCACACCATCAGAGCTCCCAAATAGGAATGTTGTTGTTGTTGTTATGTGCCGTCGAGTCGGACCTGACTCATAGCAACCCCTCCTTGGGTTTCCGAGACAGTATCACTATGGAAGTAGATTGCCCCATCTTCCTTCTGAGGAGTGGCTTGTGGGTTTGAACCTCCAGCCTTCTGCTTAGCAGTCAAGTGCCTTAGCCACTATGCTACCAGAGCACCTCCAAATGGGAATAGCAATACCTATATCATCTATTTCTCAGTTTCCTGGATATCACCTATGAGACAAGTGATGTGATAGAATTTCTCAAGCACTTTAAAATTGTCATCCAAACAGAAAACTTTGGTAGAATGTAAGTTCCATGAAGGTGGAACTTTGTTTTGTCCACTGCAATATTCCTTGTCCCTGGAAAAGTGCCTGACATTGATTAAGTGCTCAATAATTATTTAATGAATCAGTGAATCAGTACTTGTGTAATGCCAATAAAGTTAATATAAATTATCATAAAGCCATGGATTTCCATTACCTTTTATGGGCATACTTGCAATGGGAACACTCTATAAATAGTTTGTTTTTATGTTAGTTGCTATAGAGTTGGTTCTGATTTATGATGACCCCATGCTATAACAGAACAAAATGTTGCCCAGTCCTGCATCATCTTTCCATGCTTGGTATATTTGAGTCCATTTTTTTTGGCTATTGTGTCAATATTGAGAGTTTTCTTCTAATCGTCTACTTAATCAACCATAATGTCCTTTTCTACAAGTTGATTTTTCCTGATGACATGTCCAAACTAAGCAAGTTAAATGCTCCATCCTTGCTTCTAAGAAGCATTCAGCTTATATTTCTTCTAAGACTGGTTACTAGATTGTTGTTGTTGTTGTTTGCCATCGAGTCAGACCCAACTCATAGTGACCCCTCCTTGGGTTTCCGAGGCAGTATCACTATGGAAGTAGATTGCCCAACCTTCCTTCCGAGGAGTGGCTGGTGGGTTTGAACTGCCAGCTTTCTGCTTAGCAGTCAAGTGTCTTAGCCACTATGCTACCAGAGCTCCTGGTTACTAGATTAAAAAGTCTTTTTGTCTTTTGCAAACCAACTTCCCTTGAAAGATTATTAGGTAACATCTCAGTTTTTGATGAGATTTAAGAAAGGTTATTTTAGTTGTGATGGCAGCAGTCATATTAATTACAGTAAAATATCCTTATTCCAAAACCAACTGCTTAGCAATGTATCATAAGAAATGCAGCTGAGAACCCAGAGCAAACAAAAGTCTGAATGGTCCACATAGATGTCCTGGTGCTTATATAATACAGCTCAATTGCCCTCACATAGAATCTATTTAGTCTTACTTTGCACATAATCATAACATGCATAATGATTTATTTTCCCAATTGGAGGTGACAGTTCATGGTCAGAAGAAAGGCACCAGAAAAAAGCAAAAAAAAAAAAAAAACCTCACTGCCATCGAGTAGGATTCAACTCATAGTAAACCCTCCTTGGGATTCCAAGGTGGTATCACTATGGAAGTAGATTGCCCAACCTTCCTTCTGAGGAGTGGTAGGTGGGTTTGAACCGCCAGTCTTCTGGCTAGCAGTCAAATGCCTTAGGCACTATGCCACCAGAGCTCCTGAGAAGGCAGAAAACCTTTTTTTTTTTTTTTTTTTTTATAGAAAAGGACAAAGACATACACACTAAAAATATGTAAATCTGGATTAATTGATGAAGAGAAATTTCTTTACAAACTCTTAAATATCCTTTAAAAAACATTTTTTTAATTGTGTTTAAGGTGTAAATTTAAAGAGCAGAGTTTGTTTTACATTCAGCATTTCATGTACATTTATTTGGTTTCACTCCCCATTTACCATCCCCAACCCTAACCCACTCTCCTCCCCTCCCTTCCCAGTAACCCTTTTCCCACTCTGTGCCCCTCAAAGTTATGCACTCCTGTGCGTCCTGTATTTCCTCCATGCAGATAGTGCACCTCTGGTGCCCTATGGTCCATTGCTCCAAGGGATGCATTTTCATAGAATATGTGGGTGCATCACCTTGGGTTGAATGGTTTGCAGGTACATCTTCTTTACTATTGGGCTGAGATCCAGCCCCTGGGAGTGAGTTTTATTCCAGGCCCAAAGTTTATCCCAGGGCCACAGTATTGGGGGTCCCATCAGACTCCATCTGACTAGTAATTGTGGTCATTATTGTATTTTTGGATTTTGTTCCACCTTTTTCCTCTCACTCTATCCAGTATCTCCAATTTTTATCTTTTCTGGAGTGGTTGGCATTGGTTGCTGGGCACCATCTAGTTCTTCTGGTCTTGAGGTCCATCATGTCCTAGGGCTGATTGCTTCCAAATGTCCTTGGTTTTTTGCACTCTTCTCCACTTCTAATGATAGGAGACCATTAGCTGCATCTTAGATGGCTGCTTGACAGCTTATAAGATCCCAATCTCTACTCACCAATGTAAGTTGTGGAATAAGATTTTTATGTATTTTGTTGTGCTGATTAAGTTTGAACAACTTGATATTCTTAGTGAGAATTCAGAGCTACCAAACACAAATTTAAATGATGTTCTGTATCTCCTTTGTATAAAAAAAAGGATATGGATTTCTAAACAAAGAGCTCTCTAATGGCTTTGGAGTTAGATGATAATCAAAAAAACAAACCCATTGATATCAAGTCCTTTCCAACCCTGTTGACTCCATATGTGTACAGTAGAACTGATTTATAGTGTTTTCAAGACTGTGACTTTTAGGAAGCAGATCACCAGGCCCTTTCATTCAAGGCTCTTTTGGGTGGGTTCAAACTGCCAAATTTTTATTTACCAGTAGAGCTTAACTGTTTGCAACACCCAGGGTTTGCACCATGTTATTCCCTGGCTGTGAGCCACAAGGCATGTGACTAAACATTATGGATACTCAAGTTCTCCACCTATTAAAAATAAGGTCAATTTTGAGAATTAAGTTAATATATTATGCAAATAAGGTGCTTGGCATATAATAGCAATTCAATAAGTTATAATTCTTTATTATTTTTCACCTGAAAAATTCAATTATGTTGAAGACTCCAATCTCAAAATAGCCACAGCAGCATATTAATAAGCAGAATAACAGCAATACTTAATAGTTATCATCTTGGAAATTAGTGTTAACAAAAAAACAAATAAATCCTCAGTGCTAAGAAGAATTTTTTTTTCTGGAATTTCTTTAGGTCAAATATTTCTGGCAGCAAATGCATTTGCTAAATTTCATGCCATAAATAACCATAACCACTTAGAATTGTAGTTACATGGCTTCCTTGTGGCTCATACTTATCAATCAGTAGGGGTTGCTAAGGCCAAATAGTTCCCAAATAAAATAGCACTGAAGAAAAGAATCATGGTAGATGTATTTTACAGGATTGGACTCTTTTCAAATTGAAGTGTGAAAACAATCAATTCAACCAGGTGCCTAACTATCCCAAGAGTCCAGGTAAAGCAATTACTGAAGTAACAAAAATGGATGCAAAAGAGGAAAATAAAAAAGAGCCTTCCTACAGAGGTAATTCTGGAAAGGTAGTTTAGCACCTTGTAAACCTTCTGTTTCCATAGCTCCCTAGCAAACAATGGCTTTTGAGTCATGGAAAAACTGCATGATCTACAGTCAAAACATGCAGTGCAGAGGTGAATTTTCCAGAAAGAAATGTGTCTAAACTGAGGTTTTGAGTTTCTAGATAATTCTCTTTGTGTAAAATCCATTCAATACTACTATGAGTAAGAAATGGCCATCTTTTACCATCCATCTTGCCTTCTCTAAATCAAGAGAGCTGGATTATGTTTGATTAGTTCCTTTATTTTGGGGAGTGAAAGAAACATTATTCATTAAATATATTCATTCATTCATCCATTGACTCATTCAACAAATATGGGACAACTGTCTTTTTAAATACAGGTTAGATTGTATCACTACTTATTTTTATTGTGATAAAGATATGTGTAATAAAACATCTGCCATTTCAACATTTTTCACATGTGTAGTTAATTGTATTGTTCAACCATTACCCTTATTTGCTCTCAATTTTTTTATCATTCTTAACAGAAGCTCAGCATCCCCTAAGCATTGAGTCGTCCTTTTTCCTGCCCTCCACCCAGTAACCACTAGTTACTTATTCTAAATATTTCATACAAGTGATATCATACAATATTCATCCTTGGTGACTGACAGATTTATTTCACTTAGCTTAATATTTTCAAGGTTCATCTGTGTTGACTCAGTGTGTAAAACAGAGCAACACAGGTTCCTCTGATTAGATCTTGGGTGGGGTGCTTCTGGAGTCCATTCACACTCACTGTTCTCTCCTCTACTTGAGAGACTATAAGGAACTCCAAGCAACTGCAAGCATTTGATGGAAAACTATTTTCTCTCTGTGGCCAATCCCATAGTCCACAGTTAGTTTATCCTAACTCTCAGGAAGAATCAAGTGAGAAATATTCCATGTTTGAGGACACTTTTAGAGGGTCAGAACTGCTAGCGAATATTTTGAAATTTATGATAAGGGAAAGTCAGTTAAAAAAAAAAAAGCTAGAGAAAACATCACAAATAATAGTTATAATGCTGGAAAG
Organism: Orycteropus afer afer; assembly: GCF_000298275.1. NCBI lineage: Eukaryota > Metazoa > Chordata > Mammalia > Tubulidentata > Orycteropodidae > Orycteropus > Orycteropus afer. The sequence goes on from NW_006921591.1 coordinate 13,489,803, forward strand.
CATGCCATAAACACATGGCTCTTAGGAAATCAGAGCTGTGAGAGCTGGTTCATAGTCTGGGGTGCAGTCAATGCCCCATCTCTAACATTTGGCCTTCAGGCTCATATAAAGCTTGGAGAGAGGAGACTCCCAAGTCTATACTGCTTAGGTACCAGAGCCCCAAGTAGTTAGTATTATTCAGTCAATAGTAGAAGAGCTAGACTGGGGAAAACATTGAGAAGTCCATCAGCAGGTCCATCCTTCTATGTCTAAGCTATTGTCTTAAGAATTCTGTGACACCCCTTAGTCAGTATTATAGGGCTTTATAACTTAGGAGCTCTGGTGGTGTAGTGCCGAAGGTATTTGACTGCTAACCAGAAGGCCGGACCACCAGCCACTCCTCGGAAGGAAGATTGGGCAATCTACTTCTGTAGTGATGTCGTTGTTATGTGACCTCGAGTCAGACCCGACTCATAGCGACCCCTCCTTGGGTTTCCGAGGCAGTATCACTACAGAAGTAGATTGCCCCATCTTCCTTCTGAGGAGTGGCTGGTGGGTTTGAACCACCAGCCTTCTGGTTAGCAGTCAGGAGCCTTAGCCACTACACGATACTGCCTTGGAAATCCAAGGAGGGGTTGCTATGAGTTGGATCCGACTAGATGGCAGTGAGTTTTTTTTTTTTTTTTCTTTATTAATCTCCAGGACCAAAATGGTATTTCATAGCAAACGCAAGCCTTTCATGGGGAATCAGTACCCATTTCTTCTCTCAACAAGAATTGCTGATGACTATTCTCAACACCTTTGAGTTTTCTCAAGTCCCATATCTTCAGTTTATTCTTTCCTTGGTGTGGAAATTGCAAGTGACTTCAGCTACAGACGTTATGAATTAATTTTCTATGCCTGCCCCTGGGGTCCTGGGAGGAAATGGGTGCACCTGCCCCAAATCAAATGAATAATTCATCTTGCATATGGGTCTTAAAGGTGATAGGCAGCATAGAAATGCAGAAACAGCTGGAAACAAGATTAGTGGCATCCCCCACCCCCACTCACCCCCCAAAAAAAACACTAAAGCAGAAAGGCAACCTTGTTTAGGTGATTACGTGGTGTTCATTCTCTTGAGCTCCATGAACTTAGGGTTCTGTGGTGAGTATTCTGCTGAAAGCTCTTGCTGGGAACTCAGAGGACAAGGATGTCAAAGGAAGACAAGCCCCTGGGAATGGCCACGCTCTCCGGGTCAGGAGAAGTTCACACAGCTCTGAAGCCTATAGAGAATGTCTCTGGCATTCACACATCATGGGCAAGTGTGTCTTCCCATCATGGACAGTGGGAGAGCTGACCAATATATATTCCATTCTACATATCCTTTTTTTTTTTTTTTTTAACATAACATTGACATTTCCCTATTACATGTATGGTCTGTGTTCTCTCCTCTCGAACTTGGATAAACATTTCCAATTGCTTCAACAAGTAGAGTACAGTGGCTAAGGCACTGCATGACCTCTGAGGCATGGTCATAAGAGGCCTGAAGTTTCTTCCTGATTCATCCTTTCTCTAGACTCTTGCTCTTAGAATCTAGTCACTATGTGTAATGGAAGCCCAGGCCACATGGAGAGGCCACATGCAGGTGTTCTGACCACTGCCCCTTCCCGAGGTTTCAGCAGATAGCCAGCATCCACCTCGGGATATGTGAGTGAATGTGCCTTCAGGTGATTTCAGGTCCTGCCTTTAAATCTTTCAGCTGATGTCCCAAACATTGTGGAACAGAGACATGCCATTTCTAATGTGCTCACTTTGAATTCATGATCCACAGAAACCTGGAGAGATAATAAGTATTATTATCATTTTAAAACATTAAATTTGGAGATAATCTGTTGACAGCAATAGATAACTAATATAGGCCCCTGGAAAAGTTACCCTTTTTGCCTTAGTTTCCTCATTCTCTACAGAATCTATTCTCCAAGTTTGTCAGATGAAATAAATAAGACAACAAATTTAAAGGACCTTCTGCAAGTATATGATATGTAAAAAAAGAGCTAACGTACTTTTGCTGATGACCAAGACAATGTAATGTACTTTTGATGATGACACATTCTGTAGACTGATGGCCTCTGGACATTGTTATGGATTTAATTGTCTCTCCTCAAAATATGTATTGTAATCCTGACAACCTGGGATATGCAGGAGACACAACCTTGCTTGCTGAAAGTGAAGATGACTTGAAGCACTTACTGACAAATATTAAAGACTATAATCTGCAATGTGGATTACATATCAACTTAAAGAACACAAAAATCTTCACAACTAGACCAATAAATAGCATCATGATAAATGGAGAAAAGATTGAAATTGCCAAAGATTTTATATTACTTGATTCCACAAGCAACACTAATGGAAGCAGCAGCCAAGAAATTAGATGACATTTTGCACTGGGCAAATTTGCTGCAAAAGACCTCTTTTAAGGGCTGAAGAGCAAAGATGTCTCTTTGAAAACTAAGGTGCACCTAACTAAGCCATGGTATTTTCAATACCTGCATATGCATGTGAAAGGTGGAGACTGAATGAGAAAGACTGAAGAAGAGTTGATGATTTTGAGTTATAGTGTTGGTGAAGAGTACTGAAAATACCATGGACTGAATGAAGAATGAACAAATCTGTCCCGGATGAAGTGCAGCTGGAGTACTCCTTGGAAGTGAGAATGGCCAGACTTCATTTGACCTACTTTGGTCATGTTAGAAGAGACCGTTCCTTGGAGAAGTATATCATGCTCAGTAAAGTGGAGGGTCAGTGAAAAGGGGGAAGTCCTTCAGCGAGATAGATTGACACAGTGGCTGTAACGATGGGCTCAGGTATAGCAAGTATTGTGAGGTTGGTGCAGGACCAGGAAGTGTTTCGCTCTGTGGACTTAGTGTTACTCTGAGTCAGAACTGATTTGGTGGCACCTAAGAATAACAACACACTTGTGGATATAGTCTAATTTAATGTAAAGTAATTACCTTCTGCAATGTAATCTAATGTGATGTAATCAATCAGTTGAGGTCATACTAGTTGTGTAGATACTAAAACTAATCACTTCTGAATTATAAGAAGAGTAGAATGGACACACACACACACAGGTTAGATATTGTCAAGTCAGCTCCAACTCATAACGATCCTATGCACAACAGAATTAAACATTGCTCGGTCCTATATCATCCTCACAATCCTTGCTAAGCTTGAGCCCACCATTGCAACCACTGTGTCAATCCATCTTGTTCAGGGTCTTCCTTTTGTTTGCCAAGCATGATATCCTTCTCCAGTGAATGGTCCCTTATTACCACATGACCAATGTTGTTGTTGTTATGTGCCATCGAGTCTGCCCCGACTCATAGTGAACCCTCCTTGGGTTTCTGAGGCAGTATCACTACAGAAGTAAGATTGCCCAACCTTTCTTCTGAGGAGTGGCTGGTGGGTTTGAACCACCAGCCTTCTGGTTAGTAGTCAAGTGCCTTAGGCACTATGCTACCAGAGCTCCTCATGACCAATGTAGGTCAGACAAAGTCTGGACATTCTCATAGATTTGTTCATTCTGGCAGTCCATGGTATTTTCAGTATTCTTCACCAACACAATTCAAAGGCATCAACTCTTCTTTGGTCTTCCTTATTAATTGTCCAGCTTTCACATGCATATTTTCACATGAAAATACCATGGCTTGCTTAGGTGCACCTTAGTCTTCAAAGTGATATCTTTGCTCTTCAGCACTTTAAAAAAGTCTTTTTTATTTTTTTTTCCCCAGTAGATTTCCCCAGTGCAAAATGGCATCTGATTTCCTGACTGCTGCTTTCATGGGTATTGACTGTGTATCCAAGTAAAATGAAATCTCTGACAACTTCAATCTCTTCATCTATCATCATGTTGCTTTTTGGTCCAGTTGTGAGGATTTTTGTTTTCTTTATATTGAGGTGTAATCCATACTGAAGACTGTAGTCATTGATCTTCATCAGTAAGTGTTTCAAGTCATCTTCACTTTCAGCAAGAAAGGTTGTGTCATCTGCATATCACAGGTTGTTAATTATTCTTCTTCCAATCCTGATGCTGTGTTCTTCTTCACATAGTCTAGCTTCTCAGATTATTTGTTCAGCATACAGTTTGAAGAAGTGTGCTGAAAGGATAGAACCCTGATGTGCAAACTTCCTGATTTTAAACCATGCATTATCCCCTTGTTCTGTTTGAATGACAGCCTCTTTGTCTATGTACAGATTCCACATGAGAATAATTAAGTTTTCTGGAATTCCCATTCTTTGCAATGTTATCCATAATTTGTTGTGATCTACACAGATGAATGCCTTTGCATAATCAATAAAACACAGGTAGATTTCTTTCTGTCATTTTTTGCTTTCAAGTAAGATCTATCTAACATGAGCAATGATATTCTTCATTCCATATCCTCTTCTGAATCTTACTTGCATATCTGGAATCTCCCTGTCAATATACCGCTGCAACCATTTTTAATTATCTTCAGGAACATTTTACTTGTGCATGATATTAATGATATCATTAATTTCCACATTCTGTTGGATCACCTTTCTTTCTTTTTTTTTTTTATTAGGATTTGGGTGAAGATTTACAGAGTAAATTCACTTTTCATACAGCAGTTCACATATACTTTGTCTCATGTCATTGACCAAAATT
>NW_006921591.1:13498652-13499354 GCF_000298275.1 Orycteropus afer afer
AAATGCCCTTCAAGGATCTGCTATAATCCAAGGAACCAAGGAATGCCAAAGGCTACTTACAAGAAAGAAATTGATACAATCAAAGCCCTGATTCAGGCTTTCAGCTTCTAGAACTGTGAAACAATAGAATTCTGTTCTTTAAAGTTATCTACTCCTTATAGCAGCACTAGAAAACTAGGACAGACATCTTAGTATTTCTTCTGTGGTCAGTTACACTTGCAAGTTACTCCATGCCTACAGCACCTGCTCTCACCATGCTGCTCTTGTTCCCTCAAAATTTGCCTTGCTCGGGTCTCAACATTTGAGTGAGATAGTGAGCTCCATTGGACTGAGCTTCAGCATTTTGAAAACATATGGGAGACACAATACATATTGGTAATTCTTTTTTTTTTTTTTTGCCTTGAAATTCAAGGGTTTTTACTAATTAAGGGGATATGTTGTGAATAAGTGAGGGATAGAAAAGTAGATGTTGCGTCTCCTTCCTCCTTTCTGTTTTTGATTTTCACTTGTCTTTCCAAATGCACCTTTGGGTTTCATCTCTTTTAACCTCTGATTTCTCCCTGCCAGTTCCTCTACGGCTACTAGAGTGACTTGTGTTCCCTTCTACTCACCCTACTGCACTGCACTGTCTACATTAACTCATTCTCCACATGAGACCAAGAGCCCTGGGAAGATGAAATCAAGTATTTTATCCCCACTTTA
>NW_006921591.1:13499454-13506084 GCF_000298275.1 Orycteropus afer afer
TATATAGTATCAGTAAAATTTACCAAATGCTTGACTCAGAGCAGGTGGTCAAATGATTAACACGTTAATGAATAAAAGAATTTATGAAGCCAGATCTGGTTTATTTACCACTTGCTGACACAATGATCATGAATAAGCTTACTTATGATTCCTGGGGCTTATTTTTTCATTTCCGTATGACAAAAGTGTTAACTCTCTTACTAAGAGCCAAATGAGAACATGTATATAAAGGAATTTGCAAACTTTAAAGTTTTATTTAAGCAGGAGGGTTACTATTAGTTTACTATGCATGGAGAAGAAGATTTCAGAAGAAATGAAAGTGGAAGGCAAGAAAGAGAATAACATCATCAACCATAAAAACAACAGCAAAAATCATAATTACAGCTGACTTTTAGCTCACACTAATTACATATCAGACATTATTCTACTAAATGTGTTAACATTTAATCTACATAACTCAAGATTAACTAAAAAAAAAAAAAATCTCAGTGCCGTCAAGTCGATCCGACTCATAGCAACCCCTCCTTGGGTTTCTGACACAGTAGCTCTACAGAAGTACATTGCCCATTCTTACTTCTGAAGAGTGGCTGATGGGTTTGAACTTCCACCCTTCTGGTTAGCAGTCAAATGCCTTAGGCACTATGCCACCAGAGCTCCCAACTCAAGACAGGTGCTGTTATTTTCATCACCATTTCACAGATTAAAAAATCAAGGCAACACTGACCAAGTAATTGTCCCAAGGTTGCTGAGCTGGTGAGGCACAGGTCCACTGGCCCCTTAGTCTGTCCTATTACACTTACAGGCTGCACCATGCACACAACACCTAATCTGTCTCTTACAATTCACCTATACAGGAAGGAAACTTCTGAGGCCTCCACCCCACCTGCCAGGACCTTTTTAGACTACAATAAAACACATCAGCAAAAAATAATACTCCGAGTGTTTTATGACAGGCTAGAAGGGATTTTGGAGTTACTGTGTTACGGAAAATGTTAATATGTTCAGCTGCTAACCAAAAGGTTGGAGGTTTGAGGACACCCAGAGGAACCTCAGAAGAAAGGCTTAGTGATCTACTTTAAAAATTTGGCCAATGAAAGCCCTATGGAGCACAGTTGTACTTGACTCATGGGATCCCATGAATTGGAGTTGACTCAACAGCATCTGGTGCTGGAAGAAGGTGTTTACCTAAAACATCTGTCTCACTGGCTGACCACTGGGCAGGGATTATCACCTTTGGAGTTTTAATTTCTTCAGACTCCCTTCAGAGGATCTTGTTAAAGTGTACATGTCCAAAGACATTACTCATTAATTACTCATTAATGTTTTAGAAAGAATCTATTCCAAAATTTTCCAGCTTTGTGTCCTACTTACTCTACTCCTACCTCTCAAGTAACCTGTCTTTCATTCTCTTGGCCATTTCTTACACAGGTATTTCTTGCCCAGATGTCTTTGCTCAAACTGGTCATATTGCCAGTGTTGAATTTACCATTTGATATTAAAGTCTTAACCTATCATAGATATAGCTCAGGCATTTCTCTCTTGAAGAAATGTTGTCATATTTCATCATAGAAAACTTTTTTTTTTTTCACATCAGTTTGTTAGAAAAATGACAAGCATTGAATTGCACCTTAAGGACAAAGACTTCCTTGAAATTAGGTCACAAAGAGAAAACGAGTGAAATGAAATCTGCATAGTGGAAAGAGTGCAAGATGAGAACCCTGGACTTTCATCCTAATCTTACGCTAGTCAACAAAGTGCTTTTGGCCAAGGTCCTCCCTCATCTGTAAATAAAAGTTTCCAGCTAAATGATCTGAAAGACCCCTCCAAACATTAAGTCTATGACAGCAGCTACCACGAAAAGGGCATGGTCAGAAGGGGTGTAGATATATAGACTGAGACCCCAAGGCAAGGGAAGGATTGATAAAGAAAGTTGCCTCCTACTTTGTAATTCTGCTCCAGACCAGCACTACTAGGTTGGGCAGTTTGGTGGTTTGATCCATATGGTCATCTTCATGGTCTTGAGACACTTCTGTGTCAGTCCACTCCAATGCAGCAGTGATTCCTGTAATTATGCTGTGTTGTTCTCCTCGACCCTTCTATCTTTTATGCTCCTTGCCCTCCTGGCTTCTATAGCTCTCAGGTGGGGCTAAGAAGATCTGCAAGGCTCAGGTTCCAGGACACATCAACTGCTTGATGCTTGTGTCTGGGATGCAAAGGAAGAAACAAAGCAGGAAAAACTTCCCTGGAATTTATAACAGTAAGGCTCTAAATGACAGATTAAAAGACCTAAGTCAAGACATGGTCATTCTTTTCCTCCTTTTTTTCCCCACACTGACATTATTAGCATTGTAATTATTATTAATAATATGAAAGTAAATCATGCATTAGCTTCAGAGCACTTGCTGCTTTGATACCTTCAGAATGTATATTCAGGGGGAACAAGTGTTTCTCCCTGTTTCAGAGACAGGTCATGGACATTAAGACCTTTACATAACACCAGTGATGTCTGCCAGCAGATCAAGGGCAAGGGATAAGAAATCTCTCATTTTGTTCCAGCTGTTTTTAGAGCTAAGATACCAAAAGTGATTGGAAGACAGACTTAGTCTTTGCTTCCTTTTGTATCTGTCTAAACTCCACCCATCCTTCAAGTCTTTAGTCAAATCTGTGCCCTGCCAGAGGTCTTTTCCAGATATGTTTGCCCTATTGTATCTTTTCTTTTTCTGAGCAATGTGTGCCCATGCCACAATAGACAGTATTACACCATTCAGTAACCAAAACCAGAAATGTTATGGTGTCCCCACATATTCAACTCAGTTAAAGAGTGATGCTAACTCACAAAATAAGTGCAAGACAAATGAACACAGTCCTGATTGGATCAGTTTCCTTCTAAAAATCAAATTCTATTTTTAATGGCATTTGCCTTATTTATTTGGTGCTCTTACATTGTTGATCACTGAGCAACTGATTATTTTGTCTCTTAGGGAACCCAGTACCAATATTTATGCTAAGATAAAGGAGAAGATAAAAAAGAAAGAGTATAGGATAGATTCAGAACAAGAAAAATTGCTATCCATAATACACAACCAATGTACCTTTTTTCCTGAAAAATATCTTAGAGAAGGATGGATTTGAAAGAGAAAGTGTGAGCTCCTCCTCCAGAAAATAGCAAGAACCTTGAAGATAGATAGAAGGTGTGGTAGGTGCTCATCTCCAAATGTTCTTCATTCACAAACTCTCAGCAGCTATTTGGGGAAGCACATAGTATTTCCCTGAGTGCTGAGTTAAAGGTTATACAGACTGTAACATTCAGGTTCCAATTAGCAATGACCAATCATGACATTGAACAACTACCAAAATATAGGTGATTGCATCTGCATTCTTGAGTATAAAGCAAGTTTTAGAAAAAATTTTCTGACCTGGATGTTTTAAAGAAGAACACAGCATCAAAACCTGCAATATGCAATTGACACATTCAGCTTGCCAAAAGCAAAGAGAACTTGAAGAATTTACTGATGAAGATCAAAGACCACAGTCTTCAGAGTGCATTACAACTCAACATAAAGAAAACAAAAATCCTCAAAACTGGACCAATCAGAAACATCATGAGAAATGGAGAAAATGTTGAAGGATTTCATCTTATTTGGAACTGCAATTGATGGCAATGGAAGCTGCAGTCAAGAAGTCAAATGACATATTACATTGTGCAAATCTGCTGCAAAAGGCCTCATTAAAGTGCTAAAAAGCAAAATATATCACTTTGAGGACTATTTTTAATCATGTCATATGCATGTGAAAGCTAGACAATTGATAAGGAAGAATAAAGAAGAAGTTATGCTTTTGAATTGTGGTGTTGACAAAGAATATTGCATATACCATGCACTGCCAGAAGATTGAAGAAATCTGTCTTGGAAGAAGTACAGCCAGAATGCTCCTTACAAGCAAGGATGGAGAGACTTCATCTCTTGTACTTTGGACATGTTATCAGGAGGTAAAGGACATCACGCTTGGTAAAGTAGAGGGTCAGTAAAAAAGAGGAAGACCATAAATGAGATGAATTGATACAGTGCCTACAACAATGGGCTGAAATATAGCAACAATTGTGAGGGTGGTACAGGACTATGCAGTGTTTTATGATATACATAAGGTTGCTATGAGTTGGAAACATGTACATAACAACATCAACAGGTAGGTTTTAGGACTTCTTCACACACACTGAAGATACTAATCAATATTTAAAATATTTGCCAGGGGGTTCAGGAAGATGGCATCTTACCTGTAGCCCACATGTTGGTTCCCTTTGGCATCTTAATGCCTGAAAAACTAGGTGCAGCAGTATGAAGTGGGGATCCTGATGCTCTGAACAGCTCATTAAGTCAGAGAAGCCCAGACTTAGAGGAGTAGGAGAAGAAAGGAGGGACAGGCATGGTAAACAACTGGGAAGAATAAAAATTAATGAACCTGCCCTGCAGAGTTCCACCCTGCCAGCAAGATGGGGCATCAGAGGACTCCTTGGGGCAGTGGAGAAAATGCATCAGAGGACCTGTGGTCACTCCAGGGATTTACCTTCAGCACCCACTTTTATTGGTAACCTTGGGATCACTGCTAAGTGGGAGGGCAGTATTTCTGAGAAGTGGAGTAGAGACCCCTCTGGCTTGGGCTGCCAATGAATTGGGAGCAGAGAGGGAAACACACCTCAGGTGGGCACGTCCTGAGACAAACTCACGATGCAGGTCAGGGCAGCTGTACCAGGATAGCTTTTTGGCATGGAGCAGCCTGGAGTATGAGGTTTTTGTGGCTGTCTGAACCTAGCAGAAAGTGGCAGCCCCCTAACCATTGGGGTCTTTGCTGAACTTGAGCTGCAAGCCTGTGAGTGACAGTATAACATCATCATTAACAGCCTACTCAAAGCCCTGGAAATGGCTACTGTTGCCTTGGAGCTTTTTTTCTCTTTTCTTCCTCCTTTCACCAACTCTTCCCCATCTCATCCAATAGAAAAAACACATTAAGCCACCATAACACCTGCTGACTCTAATCCTAAACCTCCTTCATGATGAACAGAGACCTGCATCCACATTCCTCACAGTGATTCCATCATCACAAATAAAACTGCAGAGCAACCCAACACACCTGAATTAATTACCAAGAAAATAAAAAACACCAACTTAACTTTTGAAAAAATATTAAATAATAAAATCAAGACAAAACAAACCAATACATAACTTACACTTAAAGACATTTTCACAATATCTAGGAAACAACAGGCAAACTCAAATCAAATAAAAAGAACAGGATAAGACAATAGAAACAAAATCACAAACAAAAGTCTCATTAAACATGGAGGAAGAGGAGGCAGTAGAATTATCTGTTTATAGAACTCTACAAGAACTCAAGGAAACCCCAAACAGAATCAAGGTGAACACAGACAGTGCTTTTGTGTCACCCTGATGAGGCCTGGTTGAGTGGCTGGGCAGCTGGATATAGTATTCCCCATGATGAGACTGGTAATCAAATTCATGGTGAAATCTACTGTGAGCAGCTGAATAGCTGCCTTTGGGTATGTGGTCTGCTTCCTAAGTATAAGCAGCAGCTTTGGGAATGGTCTCTAGCTTATGGCATGCTTGGACCCTGGATGTAGCTGTGTCATTGTTCAGCAGCCTGCCATGCTCTGCGGACCTTGGGATTTAAAATGAACTTGAATTAATGACCTGCCACGTGGTTTGGTAACATTGGGACTGTGCCACTTTATTTGTTGACCTTGGGCTTGTTAGCCTCAGCAGCCAGTAGCTGCCTGTGTGAAAAAAGCCTCTAGCTTCAGTGGGCCAGGATCAAGAGGCAGAGCTGAAGCCCAAGGTCAAGGTGCTTTCACACAGACCCTAGAGCCTGGCACTTTGAACTTGGTCTTGTAGCATCCAAACTGTAAGAGAATAAACTCTTGTTTGTTAAGGCCATCCCATTTGTGGTATAGTCTTGTCAGAGCGGCTCTGGGTAACCAGAACAGACAGTACCCTGGAGGAACTCAGGAAAAGCATTCAAGAACAAAATAAACATTTAATACACAATCAGAACTCATACAAAAACATCAATTCGAAATCCAGAAAATGAATACCAAAATTACAGAATTACATAACCCAGTGGAAGCACAAAAGAATAGGCTAGAACTGACTGAAGAATGCATTTCCCAACCAGGAGATAAATCCCTTGACACCAGCCTTTATTAAGAAAAATCAGAACAAAAATTTAAGAGAAATGAAGAGAACCTAAGCATTATATGGGGCGACATGAAAAGAAACAACATAAACTTCATTGGAATTCGAGAACAAGAAGAGGAAAAAAAAATCACTTAGAAAATTGTGGAAGACTTCTTCTTGTTGTTGTTGTTAGGTACCATCGAGTAGTTTCTGACTCATAGCGACCCCGTGCACAGCAGAATAAAACACTGCCCAATCCTGCACCAGCTCCACGATCCCTACTATACTTGAGCCCATGATCGCAGCCATTGTGTCAATCTATCCTGTTGAAGGCCTCCCCCTCTTTCATTGACCCTCCACCCTACCAAGCATGACATCCTTCTCCAAGGAATGGTCCCTTCTGACAACATGACCAAAATAGGTGAGACGAAGTCTGGCCATT
>NW_006921591.1:13507104-13509179 GCF_000298275.1 Orycteropus afer afer
TTCTTTGGAATGGGTACAAATATGGATCTCTTCCAGTCAGTTGGCCAGGTAGCTGTCTTCCAAATCTCTTGGCATAACCGAGTGAGTGCCTCCAATGGGGTATCTGTTTGTTGAAATATCTCAATTGGTATTCCGTGGAAGACTTACTCACAGAAAAATTCTCCCATATCATGAAGGAAGAAAATATATTTGTCCAAGAAGTTCAAAGAACCCCATACAAGATAGATCCCAAGGGAAAAACACCAAGGCATACCATAATCAAATGCTCCAAAACCAAAGACAAAGAAAGAATCTTGCAAACTGCCCAGGAAATAACAAATATTACTTATAATAATCAATCAGTTAGGCTGAACTCTGATTACTCAGCAGAAATCATGCAGGCAAAAAACAATGGGATGGCATATATAAAACACTGAAGGAAAAGAACGACCAAACATGAATCTTATATCCAGCCAAGCTTTCTATCAAATATGAGGGTGAAATTAAGATATTCTCAGACAAACAGAAATTAAGGGATTTTGTGAAAACCAGACCAACCCTACAAGAAATACTTAAGGAAGTCCTTTCAATAGAGAACTCACAACAGAACAACAAAATCAGTACATATGACATCAACACTAAAACCAAATCAGAAATAGATGCTTAAAATAAGACCATAAAACATTGTACACTAAAAAACAAGGAAGTCAATCTGCATACAACAACAGCAACCAACCAAATAGAGATAATACAAGTTCTAGGCACAAAACTTCCAAAAGGAGAGGAAAACAGGACAATGTAATCATAGACCAAGCTGTTCCAAAAATGTAGAGACAAGAATTCATTCCAAGGTAATCACAGAGAAAATAAACAATCCCTCTAAACATGCCCAGAAGGAAGGAAAATATATGACTTTAGTAAGCATAAAACCAACAATAAAGAATAAAAGAGAGAAAACACTTGACAACAAAATGAAATCAGCACAGGAAAGTATATGGACCAAATAAACTCCAACAATACTAGGAAAAAAAAAAAAAAAACACAATAGAATGATAGCAACTAATTCATACCTAGCATTAATTATACCCAATGTGCATGGACTAAATTCATCAATCAAGAGAAAGAGAGTGATAGACTGGATAAGAAAAGAAAACCCATTGGTATGCTGCTTACAAGAGACCCACCTTAGACACAAAGACTAAAAACAATTAAAATTAAGGGTTGGAAAAAAATATACCAAGCCAGCAGTAACCAAAAATAGTAGAGTGGCAATATTAATTTCCGATAAAATAGACTTTAAGGTGAAAAACATCATAAGAGACAAAGAAGGTCACTATATGATCCTGAAAGGGTCATTACCAAGAATACATTATAATAAATATCTATGCACCCAATGAAAGTGCTCCAGAATACGTGAATCAAATATTAATTGAATAGAAAGGTAAAATAGACAACTCTACAAAAGTAGTAGGAGATTTTAAAACACAATTTTCAAGGAGGGACAGATCAATTAGAAAAAAACTCAACAAAGGTACAGAAGAACTCAACGACACAATCAACCAACTTGACCTCATAGATATATACAGAGCATTCCACCCAACAAAAATACAATTCACATTCTTCTCCAGTGCACATGAATCATTCTCCACAACAGATCATATGTTAGGACATAAACCAAACCTCAATAAAATAAAAAAACATTGAAATACTACAAAGCATCTTCTCAGAGCACAATGCTATAAGCTTATATATTAATAATAGGAAGATCAAGAAAAAAACATCAAACGTGGAAGTTGAACAATACAGTGCTCAAAAACTACTGGGTAATAGAAGAAATAAAAGGTGAAATAAAAAAATTCCTAGAAACAAATGAAAATGAAGATATAGCATACCAAAACCTATGGGATACAGTGAAAACAGTAATCAGAGGTCATGATAGCAATAAATGCATACATCAAAAAAGAGGAAAGAAACAAAATCAACACTCTAATTCAACAACCTCAACAATTAGAAAAAGAACAACAAAAGAATCCTACAGTATCTGGAAGTAAGGAAATAATAAAGATCAGAGCAGAAATAAATGAAACAGAAAAAAA
>NW_006921591.1:13509684-13522593 GCF_000298275.1 Orycteropus afer afer
ATAAGTTCTAAGAAGGAAAGTAGAAAAAAAAAAAAAAAAAACCCTCATGAATATAGATGAAAAAATCTTTGACAAAATCCTAGCCAACAGAATCCAACAATATATCAAAAAATTAATACATTCTGACCAAGTGAGATTCATACCAGTTTGCAAGGGTGGTTCAACATCAGAAAATCAAACAATGTAATCCACCACATAAACAAAACAAAACAAAACAAAAGAACCACATGATTATATCAGTCAATCCAGAAAAAGCATTTAATAAAATCCAACACCTGTTCCTGTTCAGAACTCTCAGCAAAATAAGGATAGAAAGGAAATTCCTCAACTAATAAAAGGCATATATGCAAAGCCAATGGCCAACACCATTATTAATGGAGAAAGACTCAAGGCATTCCCCTAATTAATGGGAACCAGACAGGGATGCCTTCTATCACCACTCCTATTTAACATTGTATTGGAAGTTCTAGCCAGGGCAATAAGGCAAAAAAGAGAAATAAAAGGCATACAAATTGGAAAAGAGGAAGTAAAACTATCTCTCTTTGTGAATGACATGATCCTATGCATAGACAACCCAAGAACCTCAGGAAAAAAAAAAAAAAAAAAAAAAAACTACTGGAATTAATAGAGTGGTTCAGCAAAGTGGAAGGATATAAAGTCAACATATGTAAATCAGTTGGATTCCTCTACACCAACAAAGAGACCTCTGAGCAAGAAATAAGGGAAACAATATCATTTCCAATAGCTACTAAAAAGATAAAATATCTAGGAATAAATCTTACCAGAGAAACAAAAGACTGATACAAGGAAAACTATAAAACACAACTACAGGGCACAGCAAGGGATCTACATAAATAGAAGAACCTGCCTTGTTCATGGACAGGTAGAATGAACACTATGAAAATGTCAATACTACCTAAAGCAATCTACACATTTAATGCAATCCTGATCCAGATACCAATAAAATTTTTTAAGGACTGGGAAAAACTAACTAACTTTATATGGAAAAGAAAGAGACCTTGGATAAGCAGAGCACTACTGAAGAAGAAAAACAAAGTGAGAGGTCTCACGCTCTCAGATCTTAAAACCTACTATACAGCCACAGTAGTCAAAACATTGGTACAAGTACTGGTACAATGATAGACAGATAGACTAATAGAACAGAATTGAAAATCCAGAAATAGACCCATCCATCTATGGATCGCTGATCTTTGACAAAGCTCCAAAATCCATTAAATGGGGAAGAGATAGCTTCTTTAGCAAAAGGTGCTGGCAAAATTGGATCTCCACTTGCAGAAAAATGAAACAAGACCCATACTTCACCCCATACACAAAAACAAACTCAAGCTGGATCAAAGAAAACCCAAAACTATAAAATTCATCAAAGATAAAATAGGTTCAAATCTAGGAGCCCTAATTTACAGCATAAATAGACTATCAAACATAACCCAGAATGCACAGGAGGTAGAAGAGAAGCTAGATGCCTGGGAGCTTTTAAAAATTAAATTATTATGTAAATCAAAAGACTTCATCAAAATGGCAAAAAGAGAACCTACAGATTGGGAGAAAATATTTGCCTATGACATAACTGACAAAGGACTTATCTCCAAAATCTATAGAAAAGTTCAACACCTCAACACCAAAAAGACAAACAATCCAATTCAAAAATGGGCAAGAAACATGAACAGATACTTCACTAAAGACGATATGCTGGCTGCCAACAAACACAAGAGAAATTGCTTGCAATCTTTAGTCATTACAGAGATGAAAATCAAAAGAATGATGAGATATCATCTCACCCCAGCAATAATAGCAAAGGTCAACAGGACAGAAAATGACAAATGCTGGCAAGGTTACAGAGAGATTAGAACTCTCATACACTGCTGGTGGGATTGCAAAATGGTCCAACCATTGTGGCAAGTGTTATGATGTTTCCTTAAAAAATTGAAAACAGAAATACTATTTGACCCAGCAATTCCATTACTAGGAATATATCCTAAAGAGATGAGAGGCAGGACACAAACAGACACACCTATGTTTATCACAGCACAATTCACTATAACAGAGAGGGAAACAACCCAAATACCCATCAACAGATGAATGGATAACCAAATTATGGTACATTCACACAATGGAATACTATGCTGCATTAAAGAGCAATGAAAGATACATCAATCATCTCACAATGTAGGTGAGCCTGGAGGACCTTATGCTGAGTGTGATAAGTCAATTGCAGAAGGACAAATATTGTATGAGCCCATTACTATAAAAAGTCAAGGAAGGATTTGCTTAAGGAAGGGAACTCACTTTGTAGGTTACCGGGGAGGGGAGGGAAGGGGAGGAAATAATTTCAGGCTAGTTGGCCATATGCTGACATGGGTAAAGGGAGGGATGTTATGGGAAGAGTCTGTGAACAGCATGATAACATCGGGGAAAGGGAGGACACTGAATTGTGCACGTAAGATATAGACGACAGAGGCTAATACCAGTATATCCACAATACTGCATTACAATTAACACCAAACACCAGACTACAGACAAACACACAAACATCTGAGAAGATCAGATAGGGGTCAGTGAACAGGATTATACTCTAGACCAAGGACAGATTCAGCTGAGACTAATCTTGCACAGATACCAGTGATACAAAATACCCACAATCCTTATAGAAACAACAGAAGACAGACATAGAGCAATCCCTCACAGACAGCCAGACACTGTGGGAGAGAGATCCAATGGATCTACCAACTCAGGAGCATATACTATACATAAAAATACAAAATACATAAAAATCTTGTCCCACAACCTACATTGGTGAGTAGCGACTGGGGTCTTAAAAGCTTTCAAGAGGCCATCTAAGATGCCTCTTAGATAGGACACCTAATGGTGTCCTATCATCAGAAGCAAAGAAGAGTGCAAAAAACCAAGCACATTTGGAAATAGTCAGCCCTATGAAATGATGGATCTCAAGACCAGAAGAACTGGATGGTGTCCAGCTACCAAAACCAACCACTCAGGAAGGTATCAAAACTAGAGATACTGGATAGAGTGAGAAGAAAACATGGAAAAAAGTCCAAAAACACAATAATGACCAGAATCTGGTAGGAATCTGGTGGGACCCCCAATACTATGGCCCTGGGATACATTTTGTGCCTGGAATAAAACTCATTCCCAAGGGCTGGCTCTCAGTCCAATAGTAAATAAAATATACATGCAGACTACTCAACCCGGGCTGACACATCCACATCATCTATGGAGATGCATCCCTCGGAGCAATTGACCTCAGGGCACCAGGGGGGCAACACTCACATGGAGGAAATGCAGGATATACAGGAGTGAATAACCATGAGGGGTATGGGGGGAGTTTACTGAAAAGGGAGGGGAGGAGAGTGGGTTGGGATTGGGGATGGTAATTGTGGAGTAAAACCAAATATACACGAAATGTTGAATGTAAAACAAATTCTGCTGTGTAAATTTGCGCCTAAAGCACAATATAATAAATAAATAGAGAGAGAGAGAGAGAGAAAGGGACACACAGAGAGAGAGAGAGAGAGAGAGGGAGAAACGGAATAAAATTGTTGAGGTGGTAAAAAAATAAAATAAAGTATTTGCCAGGGAAAGGCCTGTAAATGCACAAAACTATTGTGCAGAGGAAGCAAAAGAAAAACATCTAGAATTAGTCCTTCATAATTCCCTTGGACATTCAATGTTTTAAGTGTGTGGATAAGACCACAAGGTATAAAAGGAGGATTGATTTTATAAAGGAACTATCTAGAACAGAATTCCTCAAACCAGATTCTGTCAGACAGTTTTCATCATGGTGCTAGTAAATGCTCTGGAAAAAGAGAAGTTATTCTGACACAGAATTTAGAAAAAGGCTGGATGTAAGGTTATTTTGTTATATGGGTGTGTGTTTTCCTTTTAACTGAAAGACTGCTCAGTTGAACTCATACACTGTGATGCTCTTATGGAATTTTTTGCATGAAGAAAAAAATTGATGAGATGTTAAAAAGACAAGGGAATGATCTTCAAAATATTGATTTAGAAAAAAAAACAAAAAACAAAACACATAGACCAATAGATGGATGGGCCCCTGAATGTATGCCATGGAGTCCTCTGTATCAGCTAAAGTTTCACCATCAGAGATTAATATTTAGGGGATGGGATAAGATATTTTCCTTGGCTGTTCTAATTTAAATTTTACCCATGAGTTGGAAGAGAATGGCAATTTTGATTGAAGGATGGATATTGAAATTTGACCATCTTAGGTGGACCTAATTAGAGAGGGCTCCTGGAGAACTGAGGGATGAGAATGGGTAGAGATAATGTGTCTGAAGGAATACCAGTCAAGCAGAAAATAAGAGGAGATAAGTGGGCTCCACTTTAGAATCAACTGGGAAACTTCTAATCTCAAATGAATTAAGCCATAATCTAAAGTGTTGAAACCCACATACCAGTTTTTTGTTGTTTAAACTCACTGGGTAATTCCATTGTTCAGTCTCAGTTGAAACAAATCTTTCAAGATTTGCTTGCGATATGCTTGCAATACAGGTAAGTTTCCACAAAGTGATACCCAGCTTTAGTTTCATAAACAAATGATTAGACATACTTCTGGCAAGTGAGTGAAAGAAAGATGAAAAATTATACACATATGTGCTTTCCATCAAAATACATTTCTTCATAAAGATAAAAATATGAATGCTGATTAAACTGTAATTCTTACTTTGAAATATCAAACTTAATAATTTAGAGGATTTTTGATAACTGCAAACACCTAAATTCAAGTTGAATACTCAACAAATTTCTTCTAATTATTGTTATTCACTACTTACCTTTTCTTTGGTTTACGGAATTTATGTTCAACTCCCACTTGAGGACTCTGGCTCTTACTCTGAGTCTTAACAATTTTAGGCTTCAGAATTGAGAGGATGGAGAAAGCAATATCGTAGATTCATCCTCACTAATTAAGCTAGCCAGAAATATTTTGTTGAAAGCTACCACAAAAGCTTGTGAATATCAACCAAACAGTAAAAAGGAAACAGCCTCATGCTATAAACTTACAGCAATGGGGGCCAAGGCAAGAAAAAGGTTGTCTGTGAGAAGCTGCAAGTGTCATGACAGATGTTCCAACTCTGTCCCCATGCTTCACAACAGACTTGGGACATAAAGTAAGTTAAGGAAAGGTTTGCACATGGAAGGAAATTTTCTTTGTGAGTTACCAGGGGTGGGAAGGAAGGGAAGAGAAACCTGGCTAGCTAAGAGACAGGTTTTAATTTTCATGGAGGGAAACACAACATAACAAAAACAGATGACCAGCACAATATCACTAAGGAAAGGAGAGACAAAGAAAGGTACATTAAAGCTACAGACAACAAAAGTAAATACTACTACACACAAAAAAAACTACTTGATCAATAATAACAAACACTATTCTATGGATAGATACATAGGTAGACAAGAAGATCTGGAATGGGTAGGCAAAGGGAATATACCCATGACCTATATAGGTTAGGCAGATGATATTCCTACATACATATTTGTATGTGCTATAAAAATTATTATAGAGCTAAGTTAGGATAACGTCTAAAGGGGCCATCCACTTGTCAAAGAATTGGTCAGTGAAAACCTTATGAATAATAGTGAAACACTGTCTAAGCACTTTGCAGGAGTAAGTCACTGGGTCTGCAGGCTTGGGGCCATGGTCATGGGGGATATTAAGCTCAATTAGCACAACATAGTACACAAAAACTTTATTCTCAATCCTCTTTTAGTGAGTAGTGATGGGGGTTCTTAAAAGCTTGTGAGTGGCCACCCAAGGTACAACTATTGGTCTCTCCTCATTCAGAGCAAAAAAAAAGTGAAGAAAATCAAAGACACATGGAAACAATTAGTCCAATGGACCAATGGACCATGGGAATCTCAACCTATATGACTCTGAGACCAGATGAATTAGATGGTGCCTGGCTACCAGTGCCAACCATTCAGAAAGAAATCACAACTGGAGATCCTGAATAGAGTAGGAGAAAAATGTGAAACAAAATTCAAAAACATAAAAAAGACCAGAATAACTGGTTGCATGGAGACTAATAAAACCCTCAAAATTATGACTCCTAGTGGCCCTTCAGGCCTGGGTTTGGACTCATTCCTGTGGCTTAGCTCTCAGTAAGCAATAGACAGGTTAATGAGCTAAACAATTACACTAGAGAGATGCACTCCTTAGAAAAATCAACCATGGGAGATCAGAAGAGCAGCATTTGTGCCAGAAGTTTAGGAAGTCAGGAATGCATAGCTGAGAAGGACACAGGGAAGGAGTACCCACAGGGAGGAAGTGAGAAGAGAGCTCTTATATTTTTTGGGGTTGTAATGTCATGAAATAAAATATGTATGATCTGTTGAATCAAAAGTGAATGTTCTCTGTAAAATTTCACTCAAATCACAATTAAAAAAAAAAATCATGAGAAACCTCAGTAATATTTTGCAGTGTGAAGAGTAGTGGATCAGAAAGTTTAATGGGCAGCCCTGGGGAAAGTGAAAATAAAAAGCTTTTGAATATTGAGGTCAGAGGAAAGAGGAAAGAAGGACAGACCAGGGCAGGAAATGCCACCAATGTTTCCCATATTCCAAGTCACTCTGCTAATGTACAGGGGGAGGACAACCTAATTCCACAAAATGGAATGCACACTTACATGGGCACAATAGCTGCTGGTAAAGGGCATTTAGTAAAAACTCAAAAGAAAAGCAGAACCTAAACCTTCCAGCCAAGGCTGAACTTAGCCATTAAGCTCTATCTTCCTCTATCTCTGCATCACTGACCCACAGACAAATGATAGATAAGTAATACTCTGCCCTCAAAATGAAATTGTAAGGGAAAATAGAGATGCTGAGAATGATTCAAGAAGAATTAACCTAAACTATATCAAATACCCACCACTCGTCTATCAGTTTGTCGTGCTGTTGTGGATTGTGTGTTGCTGCGAGGCTGGAGGCTATGCCAACAGTATTTCAAACACTAGCACTGTTATCCATGGTGGACAGGTTTCACCAGAGCTTCCAGATTAAGATAGACTCAGAAGAAGGAAGGGGCCATCCACTTCTCAAACAATTGGTCAGTGAAAACCTTATGAATAATAGTGAAATACAGTCTGATATATTACTGGAAATTTTTATGAATATCCCTGAAACATTGCTCGATATAGTGCCAGAAGATGAGCCCCTCAGGTCAGAAGGCATTCAAAATATGACTGGGGAGGAGCTGCCTCCACAGAGTAGAGCCATCCTTAATGATGCACATGGAGTAAAGCTGCCGGGACTCCATTTGCTGATGTGGCATTACTTAAAATGAGAAGAGACAGCTGTAAATATCCATTAATAATCGTAACATAGAATGTATAAATCTAGGAAAATTGGAAGTTATCAAAAATGAAATGGAATGTATAAAGATTGATATCAGACATAACAGAGTTGAAATGGACTGCTTTTGGGCATTTTGAATCAGACAAACATAGGTCTACTATGTTGGGAATGACAAATTGAAGAAAAATGTCATGGTATTCATCGTCACAATGTTTCAAGATCTATCCTGAAGTACAAAGCAGTCAGTGATAGGATAATATCTGTACATCTATGAGGAAGACTAGTTAATACTACTATGATTCAAATTTATGCACCAACCATGAAAGCTGAAGATGAGGAAATTAAGATTTTTACCAACTCCTGGAGTCTGAAATTGACCAAACATTCAATGAAGGTGTGTTGATTACCACTGGTGACTGGAATGCAAAAGTTGGAAACAAAGAATCCCCTGTAGTTGGAAAATATGGCCTTGGTGATAGAAATGACAATGGAGATCCCATGATAGAATTTTGCAAATACTTGTTTCAACAAGACAAATGGTGGCTATACACATGAACTTTGCCAGATGAAATACACAGTAATCAAATCAACTATATCTCTGGAAAAAGGTTATGGAGAGGCTCAATAACTTTAGCCAAAACAAGGCCAGGAACTGATGGTGGAGCAGACTATCAATTGGTCATATACAACTTCAAGCTGAAGCTGAAAACAGTTAAAAAAAAAAGTCCACAAGAGCCAAAATATGACGTTGGTTATATCCCACCTGAGTTCAAAGATCATCTAAAGAATAGATTTGATGCATTGGAACACTAGTGACCAAAAACCTGGCAAACTGTGGGATGACATCAAGAATATCAGCTATGATGAAAGCAAAAGGTCATTGAAAAGACAGGAAAGGAAGAAAAGACCAAAATGGGTATCAGAAGAGACTCTGAAACTTGCACTTGAATGGAGAGTAGTTAATGCAAATGGAAGAAATTACAAGATAAAAGAACTGAACAGAAGATTTCAAAGAGCAGCTTGAAAAGACAAAGTCAATGATTACAACAAAATGTGCAAAGGCCTGTAGTTAGAAAACCAGAAGGGAAGAACAAACACACTCTGCATTTCTCAAACTGAAAGAACTGAAGAAAAAATTCAAGCCTGGAGTTGCAATAATGAAAGATTATATCGGCAAAATATCAAATGATGCAGGATACATCAAAAGAAGAAGGAAGGAGTACACAGAGTCACCCTACCAAAAATAATTAGTCAATGTTCTTCCATTTCAAGAGTTGACATATGATCAAGAACCAATGGTATTGAAGGAAGAAGTCAAAGCTGCACTGAAGGAATTGGTGAAGAACAAGGCTCCTAGAATTTACGGAATACCCATTGAGATTTTTCAACAAATAGTGCTGTTCTGGAGGCACTCACTTGTCTATGCCAAGAAATTTGGATGACAGCTACCTGGCCAACTGACTGAAAGAGATTCATATTTGTACATATTCCAAAGAAAAGTGATCCAACAGAATATGTAATTTATCAAACAATATCATGAATATCACACACAAGTAAAATATTCTTGAAGATAATTAAAAAAAACTGTTGCAGCAATATATTGACAGGGAACTTCCAGAAGTGAAAGCTGGATTCAGAAGAGGACATGGGACAAAGGATATCATTGTTAACGTCAGATGGATTTTGGTTTAAAGTAAACATCAGAAATATGTTTACTTGTGTTTTGTTTATTATGCAAAAGCATTCAATTGTGTGAATCATAACACATTATGGATAACATTAAGAAGAATAAGACTTCCAGAGCACTTAATTGTGTTCATCAGGAACCTGTAAATAGACCAAGAGGCTGTTATTTGAACAGACCAAAGGGATGCAGCATGGTTTAAAATCAGGAAGGGTGTGTGTCAGGGTTGTATCCTTCCACCATAATTTTTCAATCTGGATGCTGACCAAATAATCAGAGAAGCTGGATTATATGAAGAAGAGCATGGCATCAGGATTGGAAGAAGACTAATTAACAATGTGCAATATGCAGATGACACAACTTTCCTTGCTGAAAGTTAAGATGAATTGAAGCACTTACTGATCAATATTAAAGACTACAATTTGCAGTATGGATTACATGGCATAAAGAAAACAAGAATTCTCACAACTGGACCAATAGCAGCATCATGATAAATGGAGAAAAGATTGAAGTTAAAAATTTCATATTACTTGGTTCCACAATCCACACCAGTGGAAGCAGCAGTCAAGAGATCAAACAATATATTGCACTGAGAAAATCTTCTGACCAAGACCTCTTTAAAGTGCTGAAGAGCAAAGATGTCTCTTTGAAGACTCAGGTGCACCTAACCAAAGCTGTGATATTTTCTCATTTATTTATTTATTTTTATTGTGATTTCTGGGTGAAAATTTACAGAGCAAATTCACTTTCCATACAACAGTTCACATACATTTTGTCCCATGACATTGAGACAATTTACCCCAATGCAATAGCTCCCCTCCCACTTCCTCCTGATAGTTACTTCTTCCCTGTCTCCATCCCTCCATGCACTCCTACCCCCAAGCTGTCTCTGTGCATAGAGAGACCATCTTTCTCCCATGATCGATCTTTCCAAGGAGTATATCTACCTCAGGTAAATGTTCAACTCATATGCCTGTCTTTTGTTTGGCTGGAAACCACAGGTGTGGGTTCAATTCCAGACTGAAGTGCAGCTAGAGGCCATTGTCTCAGGGGTTCCACCAGGCTCTATCAGACCAGCAAAACTGGTCCCCCCCCTTTTTTATTTTTTCCAAATGATTTTGAGCTTTGTTCCACATTGTTCTCTCTCTCTATCCAGGATTTCCTACAGAGATCCCCCTCCCAGTGGTTGACAGTGGTAGCCAAGCATCATCTAGTTCTTTTGGTCTCAGAGTCATATAGGCTGTGGATCACATGGTATACTAGTTGCTAGGACTAATTGTTTCCATGAATCTTTGGTTTTCTTCATTGTTGTTTGCTCTGGACGAGAAGTGACCCATTGTTGTCTCTAGATGGCTGCTTGCAAGCTTTTAAGATCTCAGTCACTACTTGTCTAAGTCGGAGGTGGAACAATGTTTTAGATAGTATGTTATGCCAATTGAGCTTGATGTCCCCTGCTCAACTAGGGACTACTCGGTCCCTCTGGGTAGCTGGCTGTGACAAAGAAGTGACTACAAACTTGTCCCTTGTCAGCTCTACTATACACCTGGGAATTCTTACAGATCATAAAAATACACATATAGGACCATTGTTTGCCAGCCCTATGCATGGTCCTGGTACACTCCCTGCTTCATGTTGTTGTTGTTGTTGTTATGTGCCGTCGAGTCGGCCCCGACTCATAGCGACCCCTCCTTGGGTTTCCGAGGCAGTATCACTACGGAAGTAGGATTGCCCAACCTTCCTTCCGAGGAGTGGCTGGTGGGTTTGAACCGCCAGCTGTCTGGTTAGCAGGCAAGTGTCTTAGCCACTATGCTACCAGAGCTCCTCCCTGCTTCATAGACATACCTAATAGTTCAACCTGTCCAGCCATCTATCCACTCATATACCCATGTTTGCCTTCACTGACAATGCAATACTGTATGTGCAAAAGGGTTCATCTTTGTTGTCTGTGTCTCCATTGTACCTCACCATGTCTTCCTTTTCCTCAATGCCACCATGTTGATCACTCACATTTGGTATATTGCCCTTCTCTTCACTCACATTAATACTTAATCTATCTAACAGTGTTTTCTTCCCTCCCCTCCCATCCGTAGTAACCAACAAAGAAAATTTCCTTCCACAGAAAAACCTTTCCTTCATTTTTACAATAACCAACTAATACAATATTTGTCCTTCTATGATTGATTTATTTCACTCAGCATAATGTCCTCCAAGTTCATCCACATTATGCAGTATTTTGCAGATTCTACGTTATTCTTTATAATTGCATAGTATTTCATTGTATGTATGTACTGTAGTTTGGTTATCCATTCCTCAGTTGATGGACACCTAGGTTATTTCCATCTTTTGGCTATTGTAAATAGTCCTGCGATGAACATGGGTGTGCATATGTCTGTTCTTGTCATGGATCTCACTTCTTTAGGATATATAGCTAGTAAAAGAATGGCTAGGTCAAATGGTATTTCTGATTCCAACTTTTTAAGAATCACCATACTGCTTTCCAGAGTGGTTGCACCATTTTACAGTACCACCAGCAGTGTAGGAGAGTCCCAATCTCTCCACATTCTGGCCAGCATTTGTTATTTTCTGTCTTGTTGAATTTTGCTACTAGTGCTGGGGCAAGGTGGTACCTCATTGTTGTTTTAATTGGCATTGAATTGCTAATGATCATGAGCATTTCTTCATATGTTTTTTGGCCACCTGAATATCCTCCTTGGTGAAGTGTCTATTCATGTCTTCTCCCCATTTTTTTAATTGGGTTATTTGTTTTCTTGTTATTGAGGTGTTAGAATTTTCAATAAATTCTAGAGAAAAGTCCCTTGACAGATATGTCATTGTCAATTTTTTTTCTCTTTTGACTCTTTTGGAGAAGTTTTTGGAAGTACATAAAAATTTAATTTTTAGAAAGTGTCATTCATCTAGTTTCTCTTCTGGTGCTTGTGCATTTTGGGTTATACTTGATAGTCTATTTATGCCATATATTAGGGCCCCTAAATTTGCCCCTAGTTTTTCCTTGAGGAACTTTATAGTTTTAGGTTTCACTTCTAAGTCTTTGATCCATCTGGAGTTAGTTTTTGTGTATGGTGTGAGGTACAGATCTTGTTTTATTTTTCTGCAGATGGATCTCCAATTCTGCCAACACCATTTTTAAACAAACATTCTCTTTACCATTTAATGGATTTTGGCCCTTTGTCAAAGATCAGCTGACCATGGGTCAGTGGATCTATTTCTGGGTTCTCAATTCTATTCCATTGGTCTATGTGTCATTCATTGTACCAATATCAGGCAGTACTGACTGCTGTGGCTGTATAGTAGGTTTTGAGATCCAGCAGTGTGAGACTTCCTACTTTGTTCTTCTTCTTCAATAGTGCTTTGCTTATCTGAGGCCTCTTTTCCTTCCATATAAAGTTAGTGATTGTTTTTTCCATACCCTTAAAAAATGATGGGATCTGGAATGGGATTGTATTGAATGTATAGATTGCTTTGGGTAGAATTGACATTTTCACAATGTCCAATCTTCTTATCCATGAGCATGGGATGTTCTTCCATTTATGTAGATTTCTTATGGTTTCTTCAAGTAGTGTTTTTTTATAGTTTTTATTGTACAGGTCTTTTGTGTCCCTCATAAGGTTTATTCCCAAGTATTTTATTTTTTGGTAGCTTGAGTAAATGGTATTCATTTCTTTATTTCTTTTTCAACAATCTCTTTGCTGGTATAGAGGAATCCAGCTGATTTATGGATGTGTATCTTGTATGCTGACACTATACTAAATCTCTCAAATAGTTCCAGGAGATTTTTGACTGAGTCTCTTGGGTTTTCTAGGTATAGGATCATATCATCAGCAAATAGGGATAGTTTGACTTCTTCCTTACCA
>NW_006921591.1:13523610-13528853 GCF_000298275.1 Orycteropus afer afer
TTTCTGTTTCATTGATTTCTGCTCAAATCTTGATTATTACCTTTCTTCTGGTGACTGTAGGCTTTCCTTGCTGTTTTTTTTCTAATTGTTGGAGATGTTGGATTAAAATGTTGATTTTGGCTCTTTCTTCTTTTGTGATGTGTGCATTTATTGCTATCAATTGGCCTCTGATCACTACTTTTTCTATGTCCCAAAGATGTATGTTGTGTTTTCATTCTCGTTTGATTCAAGGAGTTTTGAATTTCAATTTTTATTTCTTCTCTTACCCAATCTTTCTTAAGGAGGGTTTTGTTTAGTTTCCATATGTTTTCTCTTTTTCCATTGATCTTCCTATTGTTGATTTCTAATTTGATAGCATTATGATCGGAGAAAATGCTTTGCAGTTATTCAATGTTTTTTTAATTTATTGAGGCTTTCTTTATGGCCTAACATAAGGTCTATCATGGAAAATGTTCAATGTGCACTGGAAAAGAATGTATATTGTGCTGTTGTTGAGTGAAGTGCTCTGTAGATGTCTATAAGGTCAAGTCGATGAATTGTATTGTTTAGCTCTTCTACATCTCTCTTGATTTTCTTTCCAGTTATTCTATCTTTCATTGTAAGTGGTGTATTAATGTCTCCTACTAGGACTGTGGAGTCATCTATTTGACTTTTCAACTCTTTTAAAGTCTGATTGATGTATTTTGGAGCAGTTTCATTGTGTCCATAGATATTTATTATGATTATAACTTCTTGTTCAATTGATCCTTTAATCATTATATAATGTCCTTCCTTGTCTCATATGGTCGTTTTTGTCTTAAAGTCAAGTTGATCAGAAATTAGTTTTTCCACTCCTGCTCTTTTAATGTTGCCGTTTGCTTGATATAACTTTTTCCAACTTTTGATTTTCAGTCTATTTTTGTCTTTGTCTCTAAGGTGTGTCTCTTGTAGACAGTATATTGTTGGGTTTTGTTTTCTTATCCAGTCTGCAACTCTCTGTCTGTTGAGTGGTGTATTTAATCCACTAACATTCAGTGTAATTATTGACAGGTATGAATTGGTTACCGTCACTGTGTTATGTGTTTTATCATGGTGTTCCTGGCTTCTTTATTCCTTATTATTTTCTGTGCTGAGCTAATTATGTTTATAAATCATGTTATCATATCCTTTATTGCTGTTGTTTTAGTATTTGATGAATATTTGTGCTTGTCTTTTTTATTGTGATGTGAATGTTTATCATTTTTCTTTGAGGTTACCCTATGATTTATAATTTTCTCCCCAAGTTTGGAATAGTCCATTCTATCTTGCAACTCACTTGACTTCCTCATCAGTTAGAAGTTCTCTAACTACACAATATTTTTCCTCTTTTTGGTTTGAGGTTGTTCTCATTTGCCAATTGAAGTCTCTAGTTCCCTGTTTTCAATCTTGTAAGCTTATTTAGTTGAAATAGGCCCATAGCAATGGTTTCAGGGTTATGTCATCTTGTGTATTAATAGTCAGTTGTTGTTTGCTATTTTTGGTTCTCTGTTCAAAGGACTCCCTTTAGCATCTCATGTAAGGTTGGTCTGGTTTTAACAAATTTCCTTAGTTTCTGCTTATCTATAAATCTCCTAACTTCACCATCATATTCGAGGGACAATTTTGCCAGGTATATAATTCTTAGTTGAAAATTTTTCTCTTTCAGGGTTTTATATATACCATCCCATTGCTTTTTCTCTTGCATGGCTTCTGCTGAGAATTCAGAGCTCATTCTTACTGGTTGTCTTTTGTAAGTCACTTTTTCTTTTTCCCTACTGCTTTCAGGATTCTTTCTTTGTCTTTGGTTTTGATGAGTTTGATGATGATATGTCTTGGTGATTTTCTTTTGGTATTTATCATGTTTGGAGTTTGTTGGACTTCCTCAATGGATGTATTCTCATCTTTTCTCATATCAGGAATGTTCTCTTCCAACACATATTGGACAATTTTCTCAGTGGTTTTATTTTTCTCTTCCTGTTCTGTAATTCCAATGACACGTAAGTTATTCCTTTTGATGGTATCCCATGTGAACTTTAGGCTTTCTTCATTTTATTTTGATCTCTTTTCTGGTTGATCCCTTTCCAAAGAAGTATTCATGTATTTGTCTTCAATATCATTAATTCTGTCTTCCATTGCATCAATTCTACTCCCTTGCCCTTTCAATGTATTATCTAATTCTGACAATTTATTATTAATCTTCTGGATATCTATCTGTACATTTTTAATCATTTCTAATTTTTCATTATTTTGTCATTTTGTTCTTGTATTTTCTTCCAAAAATTTTCTAGGGTTTTTTCTGTCTTTTCCGTGGTCTGTGTCTCATTCCTTTGAAGTTACCTAAATATAATTCTTTTGAATTCCTTATCAGAGAGTTCCAATGCTGCTTCTTCCTCAGGGATGTGTTCTGGGTGTGCACCTTGCTTCCTTGTTTCTAACTCTTTATCTTGCTTCTTTGTTTGGATTCTGATGGTCTGTTATCTCAGAGACTTTGCGGAGTTGTTATACTTAGATTTCTGTTAACTGTTTGTGAAGAGCAGCCAAGGGTGAGTCAGCCTCTTCTTGGTGATTATTTATTGTTGGCCTGTTGGTGGAGAAGGAAGTGGTGTCTCTCACTCAGTAAGTGAAGCTGCAGAAGATGTGGGTGTACTTGTGTTGTATGGGGGCTGTTGCTTTCTTCCACTCAGTTAGACAAAAATAACAATTGAAAAACTATCAAAAAGGGAAAGCAAATGGACAAAACACACGCTGTGTAATCACACAGGAACTGTAGCCAAAAAAGGGGGGAAAAAAACCCCTGCAATATCTGTGGAGAGGGCAATAAGAGAAAAATGGTAGAGAAGGAGAATAATGAAGTAAAAATGGGAAAAATGCAAAAAGAAAAGCAAGGAACGGGGTTAACTCTGAGAAAGAAAAAAAAAAAATGCAACCAGGAATGGGAAAAAGTAAAAAAGCTGAAAGCTAGAACCTAGGAGGGGAAGAATAGAGAATAATAGTAAAAAGGAAAAAGGTAATAATAATAATATTAGTTTAAAAACAAAAACAAAAACAAACTAAAGAACAGAAAGAAGGAAAAAAACTCAGGGCATGGCAGGGCAGGACACCCAAACTCCATCCAAGCTTACAGACTGTAATGGAATTCCTGCCAGACCAGAAGGTGGGTGTGAGTCAGAGATGGTCACATCTCCATTCACCAAGAGGGTGTGTGTTATAAGAGTAACAAGCAGAATGTCACACCTTTCTAGTCATCCACATATGGAATGTCCTTGCGGTTCCTGGCAAGTGGAATCTGTTCATAAGTCCCTGGAATCTGGGAGAATGCTGTCACTTTAAATATCCAAAATGGTCAAACCACTTGTAAACATTCAAAATGGCTGCATCCTCCGGACAGGTAAAAATCCACAGCTCAGCCTGCCTTCCTCTCCACTGCTTCCCCTTTTATTCACCAACCACCAAAGCAGTCATCCATGCAGTCTCTGGCTAGCAGGGTTGACTTTTAGGTTAATTCTTAGGTCCTATCATCAGTCGGCAATATCCAAGCTGTCTGTGCCATCAGGATCACTGACAGACCACAGCTCTGTATAACTCCTTTTTTGGTGTTTTCATGCAGATTCTTCTGCTAGTTGGAGTTTAGTCCACTTCTGTATCCTTCCTTCCAAGGCTCAGGGGTCCAGAATTATCTTCTGTAACTCTGTTAATAGATTCCCTTTTTCTTTGTTGAAGAGGGTCTGTGCAGTCTTTCTGCCTGTTCCACCATCTTACCAGAACTCCAGTCATGGTATATTTCTATCTCCCAATATATATGTGAGAGCTGGCAATGAATAAGGAAGACCAAAGAAGAGTTGATGTGTCTGAGTTGTGGTGTTGGCAAAAAACACTGAAAGTACCATGAACTGCCAAAAAACTCATAAATTTGTCCTGGAAGAAATGTAGCCAGAATGCTTCCTGAAAGGGAGAATGGCCAGACTTTGTCTGACTTACCTTGTTATGTTGTCAAAAGGAACCATTCCCTGGATAAGCATATCATGCTTGGTAAAGTGGAAGCCAACAAGAAAGAGGAAGGCCCTTAAAGAGATGGACTGAAACAGTAGTTGCAATGATGGGCTCAGGTATAGCTAGGAATGTGAGACTGGCACTGGACTGGGCAGTGTTTCTTTCTGTTGTACACAAGGTCACTATGAGTCAGAGCTGACTTGATGGCACCTAACAACAACAACATATCAAATACACAGAAGGTCTGAACAGACATGTCTAGATAAACTATGAAAATATTAAAAAAATAAAATGTGGTACAAAAGCTATTTAAACACACTGTTTTTTTGGGGGGGAGCTCTGGTGGCATAGTGACTAAGGCATTTAACTGCTAACCAGAAGACTGGTTGTTCAAACCCACCAGCCACTCCTTGGAAGGAAGGTTGGGCAATCTACTTCCATAGTGATACCACCTTGGGAACCCAAGGAGGTGTCGCTATGACTTGGGTCCAACTTGACAGCAGTGTGTGTGTGTGTGTGTGTGTGTGTGTGTGTTTTACACCCAAAATATTACTTCTATGATGACAACTACTAACTGATAGTCAAATGAAAAAAGGAGAGTAGCATACAAAGAAGCATGTATCTAGAAGATACAACTGCAGGAATAGTATCAGATTTGCCACAGGTGCTTTGTGCTTTGAAAAAGCTTCATAAAAATATTAATAATAAAATAAGGGAGCAAAGTCAAAATAATAATGGCCTTACAGCATTTTGTTTTGTTGCCAAGAATAATTAAAAAAAAGAAAAGAAAGAAACAGTTGCTCTCTAGTTGATTCCGACTAATGGGAACTTCACACATTGCAGAGTAAAATTGCCCTCCATAGCATGCTCATGGCTGTGACCTTTTGGAAATTGACCACAAGGCCTTTCTTCTGAGGTCTGCCTGGATGAGTTAGAACCACCCAACTATTGGCCAGTAGCTGGACACTGAAATGTCTTCATCAACCATGGAATTCTATATAATGGTCCTAAACAGACTGCCAAAAATAATGGCCCCAAAATATAATTTAATATTTGCCCATCCTAAGGACTGAAGAAGTTGATGCCTTTGAATTACGGTGTTGTAAAATAATATTGAGGGAGATCCCACAAGATGGCGGACTAGGCAGAAAGACTGCACAAACCCTCTTCAACAAAGAAAATGGAAACCAATTAACACAGACACAGAAGATAATCCTGGACCCCTGAGCCTTGAAGGGAAGAATATAGAAGTGGAC
>NW_006921591.1:13532063-13537090 GCF_000298275.1 Orycteropus afer afer
AAAAAAAGTTGGGGACCAGGTTTGTTGGTCCAATAGAGCCTGGTGGAACCACTGAGACTATGGCCCCTAGCTGCCCTTCAGGTCTGGAATTGAACTCACACATGTGGTTTCCAGCCAAACAAAATACACGCATATGAGTTGAACATTTACCTCAAGTAGATACACCCCTTGGATAGAACAATCATTGGAAAGAAGGGCTGCCTATGCAAAGGGAGACAGCTCAGGGTGCAGGAGTGTATGGAGAGATGGACACTGGGAAGAGGTAACTATGGGGAGAAGTTGGAGGGGAGCTGTTGCATTGTGGTAAACTGTGGTCAATGACATGAGACAAAATATATGTAAACTGCTGTATGAAAAGTGAATTTGCTCTGTAAATCTTCACCCAAATCACAATAAAAAAAAAATAATAATTATATTGAAAATACCATGGACTTCCAGAAAATTGAACAAACCTGTCCTGGAAGAAGTGTAGCAGGAATGTTCCTTTTATTATTTACTAGTTTTTTAATGCATTTCAATGGAATATAATTTACATACAGTGAAATACACAAAACTAAAGTGACATGGGTCAATGCATGTTTTTTTTTGTAGCATTCCCTCCCCTCCCCTCTCACCCCTGGCAACCAACAAAGAACATTTCCCTCCATATATAAACCTTTCCTTGACCCTCCACAGAAACAAACTAATACTGTATTTGTCCTTCTGTGATTGACTTATTTCACTCAGCATAATGTTCTCCAAGTTCATCCATATTATGCAGTGTTTTGCAGAATCTACATTATTCTTCAATGCTGCATAGCATTCCACTGTGTGTATGTACCATAGTTTGGTCATCCACTCTTCTTCCAATGGACACGTAGGTTGTTAGCATCTTTTTGATATTGTAAATAGTGCTGCGCTGAACATGGGTATGTATATATCTATTCTTGTTCTCATCTCTCTAGCATATATACCTAGTAATGGGATTTCTGGGTCAAATGGTATTTCCAATTCCAGCTTTCTAAGGAATCACCATACTGCTTTCCACAGTGCTTGTATCCCTTCACAGTCCCACCAGCAGTGTATGAGAATCCCAGTCTCTCCACATCCATGCCAGCTTTTGTTATTTTCTGTCTCATTGAACCTTGCCATTAGTGCTGAAGTGAGATGGTATCTCATTGTTGTTTTGATTTGCATCTCTCTGATGGCCAATGATCATGAGCATCTCTTCATGTGTTAGCTAGCCAACTGAACATCTGCTTTGGTGAAGTGTCTATTCATGTCTTCTGCCCATTTTTCAAATAGATTGTTAATTCCTTTGGTGTTGAGGTGTTGGAGTTTTCTACAAATCTTAGAGATAAGTCTCTTGCCAGATATGTAATTATTGGCAAATATGAATTTGTTGCTGTCATTTTTGTTATTGCTTTTTTGTGGTGTCAATTTCTTTGTTCCATATAATTTTCTATGCTGAGCTCGTTTTATTTATGAATTGTGTTATCATTTCCTTCATTGCTATTATTTTAGTATTTGCTAAATATTTGTGCTGGTCCTCTTTTTTATTTTGATGTGAAGATTTATCATTTTTCTTTGAGGTTCCCTGTGACTTACAGTTTTCTTCCCAAGTTTAGAACAGTCTGTTCTATCTTGTAGTTGCCTTGATTTCCCTACCATTTAGAAGTTGTGTAACAACACAGGTTTTTTCCCCCTTTTTGGTTTGTGGTTGTCCTCTTTTGTCAATTGATGTCTCTGGTTCCCTGTTTACAATCTTGTAGGCTTATTTACTTTGGATACTTCCATAGCTGGGTTGGTTTCTGGGTTATGTCATCATGGGTGTTAATGGTTGTTGTTTACTTTTGTTGCTTCTCTGTCCAAAGGTCTCCCTTTAACATCTCTTGTAAAGTTGGTCTGGTTTTAACAAATTCCCTTAATTTCTGTTTGTCTGGAAATGTCCTTATTTCATCATCATACTTGAGGGACAATTTTGCTGGGTACATAATTCTTGGTTGGAAATTTTTCTCTTTCAGGGTCATTGTCTTTTCGCATGCATTGTTTCTGCTGAGAAATCTGAGCTTAGTCTTATTGGTTGCCCCTTGTAGGTAACTTTTTGTTTTTTTCTGTGATGCTTTCAGGATTCTTTCTTTGTCTTTGGTTTTGATGAGTTTGATGATGATATGTCTTGGTGATTTTCTTTTGGGGTCTATCCTGTTTGGGGCTCAATGGACTTCTTGGATGGATATATTCTCATCTTTCATCATTTCAGGGAAGTTCTCCTCCAGCAAATCTTGGACAATTTTCTCAGTGGTTTTGTTTTTCTCTTCCTGTTCTGGAATTCCAATTACATGTAGGTTATTCCTTTTGATGGTATCCTACATGAGCCTTAGGCTTTCTTCGTTTTGTTTTGATCTTTTTTTCTGATTGATCCCTTTCCAAAGAAGTATTCAGGTATTTGCCTTCAATCTCCATAATTCTATCTTCCATTGATTCAATTCTACTCCTTTGCCCATTCAGTATCTTATCTATTTCTGAAAATTTAGTATTAATCTTCTGGATTTCTCTGTATGGATTTTGTATCATTTTTAATTTTTCACTTATTTTGTCATTTTGTCCTTGTATTTTCTTCTGAAATTGTTCTCTGTGTTTTCCTCCATTTTGTCAGTGTTTTCCTTGATCTCTCTCTCAATTTGTTGAAAATACCCAAATATAATTCTTTTGAATTCCTCATCAGGGAGTTCCATGCTGCATCTTCCTCAGGGATGTGTTTTGGGTCTTTATCCTGGTCTTTTTTTCTTCTGCTGTATCTTACTTCTTTGTGTGGACTGTGATGTCTCTGAGGCACTGTGACATTTTTGTGTTTATATTTAATTGGTATGTTGGAGTGACTTGCCCACAATTTTCATTTTCTTTGTTTTGTTTGTATGTTACCTACGTAAGCAGGGTACTGTGCTGTGTTCCTCTATTCACTAGTTGGCAGCACTTATACACTCACCACCTGTCTCCTTTCCTGTTGTCAGCCTCCTATACGTCCCTGGCATCCTTGGCAAACAGAGTCTATTCTTAGGTCCCTGGAATCTGAGTGAAAATGGTGTCACTTTAAAATCCAAAATGGGTGACACTTGTAAAGATTCAAAATGGCTGCACCCTTAGTCATTTTAAAAATTCAAAATGGCCACTGCATATAAGCAATCACAATGGCTGCACCCTCTGTACAGTGGAAGGTCCACAGCTCAGGTTGTCTGCCTCCTTGCTGTTTCCCTTCCTAATCATAGGCCACCAATGGAGTCATCCCTGCAGACCTTAGTGACCAAGGCTGATCTTTAGGTCTATTCTCAGGTCCCAACACCACTTGGAAATATTCAGGCTGCTGGTCCCATTAGAGGAACTGACAGTCTGCAGCTCCAACTATCTCTGTACTCACTGTTTTTATGCAGGTTTTTCCACTAGTTTGTGCCTAATCTTCTTCTGTATAGCTCCTTTCAAAGAACAGGGCTCCAGGATTATCTTCTGTATCTCTGTCAGTTAGTTTCTCTTTTCTTTGCTGAGGAAGGCTTGTGTCACTTGTCCACCTATTCCACCATTTTACCAGAAGTCCCCAGAATGTTCTATGAAAGCAAGAATTGCCAAACTTCTTCTCACCTACTTTGGTCATGCTGTCAGAAATGACCAGTCCCTGGAGAAGGCTATCATGTTTATTAAAGTAGAGAGTCAACAAAGAAAGGAAAGACTGTCGAAGAGATCAATTGATACTATGGCTACAACAATGGGCTTAAGGGTAGCAAAGAATGTGAGGATGGCACATGGCTGGACAGTGTCTCATTCTCTTGTACATAGTGTTGCTGTGAGTCGGAGTAGATTCTATTGCACCTAACAACAACAATAAGGACTAAAATTTTTTTCACCATCTTTTCTAAGAGATAACTTTCTTCCATGTGGCTCCTCCCTCTCCAAATCCAGATATTCTGTCTTAGAATAAATAATAGTCTATAGACTGACTTTTCAAATTAGGAGTTGGGTCCTGAAACCACCAGGTTACCTAATTCTTGTTTCTCTTAGTCAAAGCATTTTAAAAGCCCTCCATTAAAACATAGTTGTGGTGTATTAAATTACTTAGTGTGGCTTTTCTACCCATAAATCTTTGTAAACTCCCAAGTGGAATTTGCTATGAGCAACTGAGGAGCTCTCAATTGCTAAAGTTGTCCACCTGGGGTATTTCTGTTGGAAGTGGCACAAAACAATGTTGTGAGAGGTTCCTGCTCCCTCTCAGGTACTTAGAATTCTGATGTTATGATTGGTTGGTTTGTTCACACTGCCAGGCTCAAAAGGAAGCCTCCTAGAGGCTAGGAAATATTCAGGATTTTTTCTGGTTTTTATTTTGCTTGCTTTTGTCTGTTTTTAAAATTACTATTATTAATACTTTTGTCCTTTTTACTATTATTCTTTCTTCTTCCCCTCCAAGGTCCTAGTTTTCAGCTTTTTTCTTTTCCTCGTTCCTGGTTGCATCTTTTTTTCTTCTTTTTTTTCATGGTTAACCTGTTTTTTGTTTTTCTTTTTGCATTTTTCCCATTTTGTTCTTCATTAGTATCTGAAAAAAAGCAGGAAGGTCCCATCTTCTGACCTCCTCTAATCCCACAAGAGGAAGACAGAATCACCATCAATAGCCCAAGGCCTATTCCTGGCAGGCCAGACATACTGCCTCCCTCCAGCCTTTTCTCCAACCATTCCTCCCAAAGTACCCACCACCTTTCTCCTGGGTTCGATAATTTGTTGCAGTGGCCATGCAGAACTCACAGATTATGGGGTTTATTAGGGAAGCACCAAGCTACAATTCAAGTTCAGGAAAAAACACTCAGTCTCTATCCCAGCTCACTGTCTCTCAGCCAAGTCTCTAACAGTCTCTCCCCCAGCAGTGCATGTCCCTTGGTGTCTCAGCAATGCCTGTCTCTTGCATCTCTTTCCCAGCAGCACATATCTCTTTCAGGAGCACATGTCTCTTTTGGCAGCACATCTTTCTGAACCAGCAGTCAGAGAGAGTTCTGCCTCTAGGAGGCCTC
>NW_006921591.1:13556108-13572533 GCF_000298275.1 Orycteropus afer afer
ATTGAGAAGAATGGGAATTCCCAAACACTTGATTGTACTCATGAGGAACCTCTACCTTGACCAGGAGGCTGTTGTTCAAACAGAACAAAGGGACACTACATGTTTTAAAATCAGGAAGGGAGTGTGTCAGGGTTGTATCCTTTCCCCATACTTATTCAATCTATATGCTGAGCAAATTATTCGAGAAGCTGGACTATATGAAGAAAAATGTGGCATCAGGTTTGGAGGAAGAATCATTAATAACCTGAGATACACTGATGATACAACTTTGCTTGCTTTAAGTGAAGATGACTTGAGGCACTTACTGATGAAGATTGAGGGACACAGTCTGCAGTAGGATTACATCTCAATATAAAGAAGACAAAACTCCTCACAAATGGACCAATAAGCAGCAGCATGATAAAAGGAGAATTGATTGAGGTTGTCAAAGAATTTACATTGCTTGGTTCTACAATAAAGTCCCATGGAAGCAGCAGTCAGGACATTAGACGATGTGTAGCACTGGGTAGGTTGGTTGCGAAGGAACTCTTTCAAGTGCTGAGGATCAAGGATGTCTCCTGGAACAGTGAGGTGCGCCTGACACAGGCCATGATATTTTCAATCACTTCATATGTGAGTGAGAGCTGGACAATGAATAAGGAAGACAGAAGAAGAGTCGATGCTTTTGTGTTGTGGTGCTGGCAAAGAATGCTTAAGGTACCACAGACTGCCAAAGAACTAACAGATCTGTCCTGGAGGAAGTGGAGCTGAGATGCTCCATGGAAGCGAGGATGGCCAGACTTCATCTCACCTACTTCGGTCATGTTGTCAGAGGGGACCATTCCTTGGAGAAGGATGTCATGCTTGGGAAGGTGGAGGGTCGATGAAAGAGGGGAAGGCCTTCAACGAGATAGATTGACAAGGTGGCTATGACAATGTGCTCAAGTATAGCAAGGATCATGGACCTGGTGGGGGATCGGGTGGTGTTTCATTCTGCTATGCATGGGGCCGCTATGAGTCGAACGTGACTCAATGGCATCTAACAACAGCAGCAAGAGGCAACAACAAGAGGCAGAACTCTCTCTGACTGTTGGCTGAGGAAGGATGCACTCCTGAGAGACATGTGCTGCTGGGAAAGAGATACAAGAGAGACACATTGCTGAGTGAGACACCAAGGAACATGAACTGCTGGGAGAGAGACTGTGAGAGACTGTTGGCTGAGAGACAGTGGGCTGGGAGAGAGACTGAGCATTTTTCCTGAACTTGAATTGTAGTCTGGTGCTTTTCTAATAAACCTTGTAATCTGTAAGTTTTGTATGGCCACTGTAGTGAATTATCGAACCCAGGAGAGAGGTGGTGGGTGCTTTGGGAGGAACGGTTGGTGAAAGGGCTATAGGGAGGCAGCATGTCTGGCCTTGCAGGAATAGGCCTTGGGTTACTGATAGTGACTCTGTCTTCCTCTTGTGGGATAGAGGAAGTCAGGAGATGTGGCCTCCTTGCCCATTTTGCAGTTGGTGTCAGAAGAAGTGGGATTCGTTGCAGTGGCTCCAGACTCATAGAAGCATGAGACTTTTTAAAAGAAAGAAGGAAGGGGCCTGGGAAGTGAGATTTTGGATTCTTAGATGGTTATTTTGTTTGGTGTTACCTCTTAAAGGAGATAATTGATCCAGAGGTTAGGGCTTTTGGTTACACCCAGCCAAAGGCCCAAGGCCATATGCACAGAATGGGATGGTAATCAAGGTGAAGAGATGAACCTGGAATGTCTTTAAAAGGATTATGTGTTTTGGATTATGTTTTTATCTGAATATACTAAGGCTATTGAATGTTCTCTTACCTGCTTGTACATCAGAAAGGACTATGGGGTGTGGGGGAGCTCTGGTAGCATAGTGCCTAAGGCACTTGACTGCTAACCAGAAGGCTGGTGGTTCAAACCCAACAGTCACTCCTCGGAAGGAAGATGGGGCAATCTACTTCCATAGTGATACTGCCTCATAAACCCAAGGAGGGGTCGCTATGAGTCAGGTCAGACTCCACGGCACATAACAACAACAACAACAACAACATGGGGTGTGGATAGCAGAGAGCATGTAAATCTGCCTTCAGCCAATACTTGATTGGATATGTTTAAAAGGGGACACAAACTTTGCCCAGAAGCAAAGTTTTAAACCCTGTGTGTAGAGAGTACTAGGAGTTTAGGTAGAAAACCTGAGCCCCCACCCAGTACTACTGAGGGAAGGGAAGATTTGCATGGACCTGAAGAGAGAGAGAAAAAAAAAAAAAAGACTATTTGGCTTTTTGAATTTTGAGCATACATTTAGGCTTTGGGTGCATCAAGGCAGGAAAATCAT
This sequence comes from Orycteropus afer afer, assembly GCF_000298275.1. Classification (NCBI taxonomy): domain Eukaryota; kingdom Metazoa; phylum Chordata; class Mammalia; order Tubulidentata; family Orycteropodidae; genus Orycteropus; species Orycteropus afer. Next base: position 13,558,436 of record NW_006921591.1, read on the forward strand.
GGTCCATTAGAGAAATCCCTTCCAGGACTGAAAGTTAAAGGAAGTCAGTGAAGAGTAGCCTTGTATGTTACTCGCTTGTGACTACCTGGGTCCACTTGAGTGGAAATGGGGGAAGTGCAGCAAAAAAGAAATGGGCTGAGTTTGGGACTCTTTGACCTAGGCCACGGAGGCTAGGGATGAGAGGAAGGGCTGGCTGGTCTGAAGTGCAAGGAGTTGTGAGCCTACAAGATTGAAATAGTCCCTGAGGACTGAGGATGTGAGAGAAGGTGCTGGCTGGTCTGAAGTGAATGGAAGAGTGTGACTCCCAAACTTCGCAACTGGTACCCATGACCTAGCTGGGATGGCTAGGGCTGAGCTGACTAAAACCCGACCAAATGAAGAGAAAGATGTTTGACATTGAGCTGGTATTAAGTTGCTGCAATTTGATGGCTTGTGCTAGGCTGGACTTTGCTTGTTTATGGATCCAGATGCCTGAAGTTTCCAAGCAGAACAGAAGATTCTCCAGAGAGAAAGGACCATACTTGTCTCCTCAGAGTACTGGTTTGATAGGGATGGGCAAATTAGAAATTAGCTATCTAAAATCGGGGGAGATAAAGGCATGAAGTGGCTGGCTTACACATTTCATGGGTGTGGTTATTCTTAAACTGATGGTGAAGGGGATGTGAATTTTTGAAGTATAAAAGGGATAATGGCTAGAAAAAGCAGGGGGTGGCCTGCAGTGCAGTAAATTAGTTAGTGTGGTTTTTCTACTCATAAGTCTTTGTAAACTCCCAGGTGGAATTTGCCATGAGCAGCTGAGGAGCTCCTGATTGCTAAAGTTGTCTACCTGGGGTATTTCTGTTAAGAGTGGCACAAAACAATGTTCTGGGAGGTTCCTGCTCTCTCTGAGGTGCTTAGAATTCTGATGTTATGATTGGTTGGTTTGGCCACTCTCCTGGGTTCAAAAGGAGGCCTCCTAGAGGCAGAACTCTGACTGATGGCTGAGGAAGGATGTGCTCCTGAGAGAAATGTGCTGCTGGAAAAGAAATGCAAGAGAGACACATTGCTGAGAGAGACACCGAGGGACACACATTGCTGAGAGAGAGACTGTGAGAGACTGTTGGCTGAGAGACTGTGGGCTGGGAGAGAGACTGAGCATTTTTCCTGAACTTGAATTGTAGCCTGGTGCTTCCCTAATAAACCCTATAATCTGTAAATTCTGTATGGCCACTGTAGCGAAATATCCAACCCAGGAGAGAGGTGGTGGGTGCTTTGGGAGGAACGGTTGGTGAAAGGGCTGTAGGGAGGCAGCTTGTCTGGCCTTGCAGGAATAGGCCTTGGGTTACTGATAGTGACTCTGTCTTCCTCTTGTGGGGATAGAAGAGGTCAGGAGATGTGGCCTCCTTGACTGTTTTTGCAATAATGTTTCTCAATAATGACCAGAATTACTGGTTGGTTGAAGTCTGGTGAGACCCCCAAAACTATGGTCCCGGGACACACTTAGGGTCTGGGAAAAGACTAACTCCCAAGGACTGGCTCTCAGCTGAACAATAGTAAGACTTACATGCAGAACACCCAACTCAGGGTGATGCTCCCACCTACTCTACGGAGATACATCCCTTGGAGCAATCAGCTGTGGGGCACCAGCGGGGGAGCATTCACATGGAGGAAAAGCTGAAAAGACAGAAGTGCATAACTAAGAAGGGCACAGGGAAAGGATAGGAGGAGAGTGGGTTAGGGTCGGGGATGGTAATCAGGGAGTGAAATCAAATGTACACGAACTGTTGAATGTAAAACAAATTCTGCTCTGCTAATTTTGCACCCAAAGCATCATTAATAAATAAAATAGAAAAAATACATATGTAGTGTTTCTGAAGTTATTTTGACAATTGGTTTCAGACTATATCTCTTAAAATGACTTAACAGGCAACTTTTCTCACTAAACTTCTCAAAACCCTTTTGGCCAGGAATATAACAATTATTAAATATGTTGCCTCAGTGGTTAAATGGTTAAAAAGTAATTCAAGTCAGACTATGTGGGAACTCTGCTTGATTGCAAGTTATGTCTAAAATATAATGAAACAAAGAAGAGGTTATGGAAAGATATCACTTTGTCAATAAAGAGAAAATTTCTATTCTCTCCTGGAATTGGAGGGCATTTGTAGAAAAGGCAGTTACTCAGTCAAGAAAGTAATACAATCAATTCTTGCTCAGCAGCACAATGAAGGAAAGAAGACAATCCAAAAATAACTCTCTTGTGCTTTAAGCCATTATATGTTATGAAATAGTTGGGACAATCAATCAATGAACAGATATAAATTTAGTGCTTATGGTGATTCTAGTGTCACTTTGAGCACTGAGAACCAAGTTGACTTCTTATTTTCAGTTGCTCAGGAAGAGTAAGAGCTGCTGTAGAAGTCTGTGTGTCAGGTAATGGGGAAGAAGGCCCAGCAGGGTGTGGAGTAGTAGGGGGAAAAAAAAAATAGAATTAGAAGTTGGCCACACATGATCCATAAACAGGAAAACCTTCTCCCAAGTTAACAGGTGACTATTTAGACATGGACCTGGCCACACTAATCAAGACCTGCCTTGCACTGCAGGGAGCTCAGTTCATGAACACAGCTAAAGTTAATATTTGTCAGCCATCTCACCTTGTGGAAAGCTGGGCTAGAGTAACGATCATAGTTTACTGCCCATTCTCAGCCTAGCAGAGCATGGGGGTTTAGGACTGAGGCTGGAAAGCTTTCACATTGCACTCTTCTCCCATGGAGGTGAAGAATGACCAGCTGAGCATCCTAGGAAGCCCACTTTGTTATCCTTCCCTGGCTTTGTGTTTTTTTTTTTTTTTCCCCCCTGCTGTTCTTACAAAACCATTAGTGGCCATATGCTACGGGAAAGCAGTCTAGGAGCTATGCTAAGGCCTGGTGGGGCCTGAACAGCCACCTTAAGCTTCTGTCTACATTGGTGGTTTCAACTCTGGACATCCATACGGTATCCTGGAAAATTTTAAAATGTATCCATGCCTGTGCCCACTCCAGACCAAGGAATCCTAGTCTCTGGGTAATTCTGATATTCTATCCTGGCTAATATTACAGCCAGCATTAAAACGGATTACTAAGGGCATACTACAAACTAATTAATCTCTTTCATCCTGTCACCCAACAGTATCCCCTGAACTTCTTTTCAAAATCCTGTTGGAAGACGTCAGGAGCCTATGGTCACAACCCTACTACTGCCAGGTAAAGCCACTACCATGTATCTTAGTAACTCTTAGCTGCATTAGCTGTCCGCTTTCCAGGACAAGGAATTAATATTGGTAGAGTACTAGCTTATTCACTGTATTTGTGAACCTTATCACTAGTCATCATCACAGAGTAACTCCATTTTCATTTGAGATAACTAAGGCCCAGAAAGAAAAGGAACTTGGGAATTTCTTCTACCTCAGTTCCCTGAACTTAGATGTTCCAGGTGTCACCTCAGCTAAAATGTTCCTCACATTCCCTAGTCTCAGAGATCTTGCTCTTCATGATTCTGACTGTACCACCCTCATCTGCAACACCCTTCCCATGCCTGCCAACCCCTGGCATACCCAGACACATACATCAACTGTTGTTACTGATATTCCTATATTCTGTTGACTGAGCAGTTACTGTCTCCACGAAGCTTCTATAAGATAAACCAGGTACTTTATGTCCATCCTTTCATCATCCAGGGTAAACAAATACTCACCTCAAAGAAGTGGCCATTTCTTATGCAGTTAAAATTTAAACTTTATATGGCACATGACCATCACTGCTCAAAATCCCACTAGGTTTCCAATGAATCTCACACCAGGCCAACAGAAGGCACCATGAGTGAGAGTCTGGAGTGCTCCCATTTAAGACATGGATATAACATCACAAAGTTATGGTAGAATGCTCTTTGCTTTGACAATGACAATTAAGGGGAAAATGTATCTGCATTTGAATTCAAATCTGAACTTGCCACTTTCTAGTTCTATGGCCGTGGTATGATGAGGTCTTTCCTCATCTGTCAAACGGTGATCATAATGGCATTTTCCTCAGTGGGCTGCTTCAATGCAAGTAATAGAAGCAATCTATGAGATAATAGAAGTGAAGCATTTTGCCCAATACTGCTATGCAGTAGGCACATCATAAATGTTGGTGGTTGTTATTAGTACTGGCACCCACTATGCTTTTTTTATCCCTCTGTATCTTTCAAGCTGTGGGATCCAGGTAAGGGAAGGGAGATGGCAGGCCCCACCCTACTCCAAGAGGCAGGAAGTGGTGGAAAACCCAGAGATGAGACAGATAAGGGGAGGGTAGAGAAGTTTCAAACAGCTAAGGGAGACAAACTTGTCTGTCAGTTAGTCCTACTATGGTAGTTTGCATATTGCTATGAGGCTTAAGAATGTGCCACCGGTGTTTCAAATGCCAGCAGGGTTGTACATGGTGCATATATTTCAACCCAGCTTACAGACTAGGGAGAAGGAAGAGGCCATCTACTTCTCAAATAATTGGTCAGAGAAAACCTTATGACTAGCAGAGAAATATTGTCTGATAAAACAGTAGGCCAACTTTATGAATAGTCTGATACAGTGCAGGAAGATGAGTCCCTTAGGTCAGAAGGCACTCAAATACTACTAGAAAAGAGCTGCCTCCTCGGAGTAGAACCGACCTTAATGATATGGATAAAGTAAAGCTCTCGGGACCTCCATTTGCTGATGTGGCACAACTCAAATTGAGGAGAAATAGCTGCAAATATCCATTAATAATCAGAACATGGAATGTATGAAGTATGAATCTAGGAAAAATTGGAAGTGGTCAAAAATGAAATTGAATGTATAATGATTGATATCCTAGGCATTAGCTGAAATGGACCAGTTTTGGCCATTTTAAATCAGACAAATGGATTGCCAGTTGACGAATTGCAGAGGAATGATGTGGCTTTCATCATCACAAACACTGTTTTAAAATTTATCCTGAAGTACAATGCTGTCAGTGATAGGATAATATCCATACACCTATAATAACTTAATAGTGTTATTATTCAGATTTATGCACCAATCACCAAAACCAAAGATGAGGGAATTGAAGATTTTTTCAACTTTTACAGTCTGAAATTTACTGACGTGCAATCAAGACATGTTAATTATCACTGGTGACTGGAATGCAAAAGTTGGAAACAAAGAAGAATGACTGGTAGCTGGAAAAGTTGGCCCTGGTGACAGAAATAATGCTGGAGATTGCATGATAGAATTTTGCAAGACCAACGACTAATTCATTGCAAATACCTTTTTTTAAACAACACAAATGGTGGCTATACATGTGGACTTCAGCAAATAGAGTACAAGGGAATCAGGTTGACTACATCTATGGCAAGAAGTGATGGAAAAGCTCAATATATTCAGCCAAAACCAGGCCAGGATCAGATTGTGGAACAGATCATCAACTGATCATATGCAAGTTCAAGTTGAAGTTGAAGACAATTAAAACAATTCCATGAGAACCAAAATATGACCTTGAATATATCCTTCCTGAATTTAGAGACCATCTAAAGAATAGATTTGATGCATTGAACACCAATGACTGAAAACCAGAAGAATTATGAGATGAAGAAAGCAAGAGGTCATTAAAAAGATGAGAAAGGAAGAAAAGACCAATAGGGATGTCAGAAGAACTCTGAAACTTTCCCTTTAATAAAGAGTAGCTAAAGCAAATGGAAGACATGGCAAGATCAAAGAGCTGAACAAAAGATTTCAAAGAGCAGCTCGAGCTCACAAAGCCAATTACTATAATGAAAATGTGCAAAGACTTGGAGTTAGAAAACCAAAAGGGAAGAACACGCTCAGCATTTCTCAAGCTTAAAGACCTGAGGAAAAAATTAAAGTCTCAAGTTGCAATATTAAAAGATTTTATGGAAAAAATATTGAATGATGCAGGAAATATCAAAAGATGGAAAGAATACACAGAGTCACTGTTCCAAAAAGAACTGATTGATCTTCATCCATTTCAGGAGATGGCATATGATTCAGAACCAATGGTACTAAAGGAAGAAGTTGAAGCTGCCCTGAAAGAACTGGCAGAAAACAAGGCTCCAGGAATTCATGTAATACCCATTGAGATGTTTCAACAAATGGATACCACACTAGAGGCACTCACTCAGCTATGCCAAGAGATTTGAAAGACAGCTACCTGAACAACTGACTGGAAGAGTTCCATATTTGTACCCATTCCAAAGAAAGGTGATCCCTCACAATGAGGAAATTACCAAACAATATCATTAATATCACAAACAAGTAAAATCTTACTGAAGATAATTCAAAAATGGTTGCAGCAATATATTGACAGAGAACTTTCAGAAATGCAAGCTGGATTCAGAAGAGGATGTGGAACAAGGAATATCATTGCTGATGTCAGATGACTCTTGGCTCAAAGCAAAGAATGCCAGAAAGATGTTTATTTGTGTTTTATTGACTATACAATAGCATTCAATCATGTGGATCATAACAAATTATGTATAACATTGAGAAGAATGAGTATTCCAGAACACTTAATTGTACTCATGAGGAACCTATACATAGACCAGAAGGCTGTCATTCGAGCAATGGGATACTGCATGATTTAAAATCAAGAAGGGATATTGTATCCTTTCACCATACTTATTCAACTTCTATGCTGAGCAAATAATCCGAGAAACTGGACTATATGAAGAAGAATGTGGCATCAGAATTGGAGGAAGAATCGTTAACAACCTGCAATACCCAGATGACACAACTTTGCTTGCTGAAAGTGAGGATGACTTGAAGCACTTACTGATGAAGACTGAAGAATACAGTCTGCAGTATGGATTACATTTCAATATAAAGAAAGCAAAACTCTAAGCAACTGGACCAATAAACAGCATCATGATAAATGGAGAAAAGATTGAAGTCGTCAAAGACTTCACATTGATTGTTTCTACAATCAATGCTAATGGAAGCAGCAGTCAGGACATCAGATGAAATATCACTGGGCAAATTGGCTGCAAAGGATCTCTTTCAAGTGCTGAAGAACAAAGATGTCTCCTTGAGGACTAAGGTGTGCCTGACACAAGCTATGGTATTTTCAATTGCTTCATATGCATGTGAGAGCTGGACAATGAATAAGGAAGACCAAAGAACAGTTGATGCTTTTGAGTTGTGGTGCTGGCAAAGAATGTTGAAAGTGCCATGGACTTCTAAAAGATCTGACAAATGTGTCCTGGAGGAAGAACAGCTGGAATGCTCCTTGGAAATGAGAATGGCCAGACTTCCTCTCACCTAATTTGGTCATGTTGTCAGAAGGAACCATTCCCTAGAGAACGATGTCATGCTTGGTGAGGTAAAGGACCCATGAAGAAGAGGAAGACTCTTCTCAATGAGGTAGATTGACACAGTGGCTGCAGTGATGGGCTCAAGTATAGCAGGGATCATGGAGCTGGCACGGGACCGAGAAATGTTTCATTCTGCTGCACATAGGGTCACTATGAGTCAGAGACAACTCAGTGGGACCTGACAACAACAACAACATCTTTCATTACATCTTTCACCTATGATCTTCCCCTTGCCTCCTGTCCCCCACCTCCACCCCACCAATAATAGCTATGTTTTAAAGTCAGAATCCCTGGATGGTGCAAACATTTAATGCACTCAGCTGCTAACCAAAAGTTGGTGGTTTGAGTCTACCCAGATCAGCTTCAGAAGAAAGGCTTGGCAATCTAATTCTGAAAAATCAGCCATTAAAACCCTTTGAAGCACAGTACTACTCTGATACACACAAGGTCATGAGTCAAGGCAAGTTGACAACTGTTTTTTTCTTTAAGGCCAAATTCAAAAGCCTAACTTCCTCACCTGCTTTCCTTGGACCAGTTGTAGATTTAATTATGCCTCCATACAACTTAAGTATCATAACCCACACTTACCTGCCTCAGCTTAGCCCTCACATCCCCTGCCTGGATTCCTGCATGACTCTTGGCCATCTTATCCATATTCCAGCCCACTATGAGGATGTTTCTGCAGTGCTAACCTGATTTGTGACTCTCCTGTTGAAAATCCTTTAATGGCTCGTTGGTGCTATCAAGATGAGGTCCAAGCTTCCAGCTTTCCATGTCTGGGTCCATGGAAATCATCCATGCTGATCTAGTCAACACACTGTATCCTGGTAGTAGAAGTGAGTTTCACAACTTTTACTGACAACTCTTTTGGCATTTTTTGGCATTGCCTTCCACTACCTCACAGGGGACCAATGCAACATATGGATTTTGGAGATTAGCTCCAAAAGTTACTTCCTGTCTCAAGTCTTTCCAAATGCATCACATCCAAGTTGACTGACCAAATCTTTAATTTGTGCCTTTCAATAGACTTTGAGCACTGGGTCCCAATAATTAACTATGTACTTATATGTATTATTACTTATATGCCTGTCTCAACCTTAACCAGAGACATCACATCTGAATAATAGGAATAATAACTGCCCAGATTTATTGCCTGCTAGCCACATGCTAGGTACTATTCTGGGCATTTTAACACTTACTATTAACTCATTTAATCCTCACCATGATGAACTCAAGCATGCCGATGATCAGGAAGAAGGTGCAGGACTGAGCAGCATTTTCTTCTGTTGTACATGAGTTCACCATGAGTCAGACCTGACTCTCCAGCAACTAACAACAACAATAACACTGCTCAGTCATGTAAATTCTGTTATTACCCTGATTTTATAAATGAGGAAACCAAAGCACAAAGAGATTAAACAACTGCACCAAGGTCAAACAGTTAATACGTAGCTTAGTCTCAGAGTTCAATATAGTACATGGGGCATGGAAGATTCTTGGCAAATACATAGGACTGGAACATTTTCTTTGTTCTTCAATTGCTACTCAAAACACAGTTGTACTTGTGGTTAAATCTCCTCAAGTGTGGTGACTGGGCTTGTACAGGAGGCTTACAGAACACAGTGGCAGACTCAAGTTGATGCTTGGCTGGAACGTGCCACCCCTAGGTCCTCAGGTTAGCTGTTCTATGAATTCATAGCACACAAATATTTTATGACTGCAGTTATTCTTCATAACAATATGAATGAGCAATTGAATAAAAGCCAAATCCCCCATGAAGCCAGAGGAAGAGTGATTAAATTATAATCATCCTGGATTAATTAATCTATAATATTTGCTCTTTATATGAAAGAAGAAAATCAGCCTTCAACATAAAGGTTATGTACTCCTGAGGTCTGTGTCTTAATAAAAGAAAGGCTTGGGGAAAAAACTTGACAAGCCCCCAAGATACAACATGTTGTAAATGTAGACAGAAGGTTATTACTGATATAAAATATATTCAATGTAATTATCAGCCACAACAAATAATCAGAGTGATGATAATGAATAATTAACATTTTTAGACTCCTATAGTAATGTGTCTAATAGATAAGTGCACAGCATGCAATTAATTTATTGTGCTATAGTGTGTTTAGTAATGAAAATTGCATAATCAAAATATCTCTTCTAGGGTATTGCAAGATATTGGCATAAATCACTGATAAGGTATATTTCTTTGTTTTCTGATATAATTGTAGTAAAGATGCTATAAAAAGTTTAGAAAACTCAAAGTAGGGAAATTATGGGAAGAGAACAGAGGCAAGATAACCTATTGATCTCAGTTTAAGAGGCAACAATTTTAAACACATTACTTTTGGTCCTTGGCATTAGGGGTTAATAAAAACATAGGAAGTGATTGTGCCTAACCAGTTGCCATAGTGCAATTCGCAATGACTCCATGTGTATCAGAGTAGAATTGTTCTCCATTGGGTTTTCAGTGTCTGAATTTTTTAAAGTACACTGGCAGACCTTTTTTCAGAAAAAGGTGTTTCTGAGTAGTTTCGAACCTCCACTATTTCAATTAGGAGCTGAGTACATTAACTGTTTATACCACCCAGGGGGTCCCTGAGAAGAAAAGTTTGGCACAGAGGTAAGGGGATCTTGTGAGTCAAATTTCCAAAGTTCTACCATGGATATCTTTTGTTTTACTGCAACTTCCTCAGGTTTTCATTTCTACAAAGTGGGAAAAGGAAAGAAAGCCTTTATCAGTGACATCATTGTAGGGATCATATACATTTCTTCCTTCTTGTGCACTATCATAATGTCTACATGTTGGACTGTAATGATTTACTTCTTATATCTGTCTTTCTCACCAAGGATAGCAAAAGCCATCTTCTGTTCATTTTTTTGTTTTCTAGGCTTACCCTAATATTTGGATACTCAGTAAAATTTTTGATGGATTAATGAATTACAAACCTATCTGCTTTTACTATCACTGGGAGATACAAATGTTACTGTATCTGGCATGGTCAAGTACTCATGCCTCCAGAATCTATTGAGAGCAATGATGGTTCAGTGGTAGAATCCTTGCCTTCCATGTGGGACACTCAGCTTCCTTTACTAATCAATGCACTTCATGCACAGCCACTACCTGTCTGTCAGTGGAGGCTTGAGTGTTACTGTGATACAGAACAGATTTCAGTGGAGCTTCCAGACTAAGATGGACTAAGAAGGAAGGCCGCGTGATGTACTTACAAAAACCAGCCAATGAAAACCCTCTGGATCACAGTGGACCAAGCAGCAGCCAATCATGGAGATAGTGCAGAACCTGGCAGTATTTTGTTTACTGTGAATAGGGTCATCATAAGTCAGTGAAGCCTTGATGGCAGTTAACAACAACAACAGAACCAATTATCCAAAGCAAGCATGGTGAGGAAAAATATTCAAAAGGAGGAATATGGGAACAGTGATGAATTCTAATTTATTAAGCATTCCTGTGATGCATAAGTCAAGAAATAGAGGTAACCATCTTCTGAATGTGTGGTGACATGCTACTCCACAGAGCATGATATCAGTTAAGGTTCATGAGAGAGACCAAATTATATCTATGCCCTTTTGCTGTCATATTGTTTTTGAAGGTGGTCAAGAGTAGCCTTTTTTCAAACTTTAGTTTGTACACAAACTACCTGTAGATTCAGTTAAAACACAGACTTTGGTTTTGGAGATCTAGTGTGGGGCCTGGGATTCTGCATTGATGACAAGCTCCCAATTGATGACAATTCTCCCGTGGACCACATTTCAAGTAGCAAAGATCTGTAGGACCTTTTTCTTTATCTTTTTGTTCAGCTGCTTTTAAAAAATACTCATCTTTGCATAATATATGCATAACTGAGTGAGAAAAATATGCTAATCTTCTCCATGGATATAGTTGTCTTTTCAATGGAGGTTTAAAGAAATAAACATTCATCTGATATCAGAATATCCGAATTGTATGTATGATGCTGAATGAGAAACAAAGAGCTTCTTAAGTGCTAAACTTATCTTTTCAATGTATAATTCAATGAATACAATGTACAATTCACAATGTACATTGTGTACATTCTCATATCGTCTAATTCTCAAATATAATGCAATTGCGTAGCTTGCGGTCTGTGATAACTGTAACATGCCTGCCCATGTTGTCTACACATCAGCTTCTTATTAGTATCTCTACGTTATCATCACACCAACAACCAGAATTTCATCCAAAGAGTGGAGATGTACTGAATGAAAGTGTAATGAAAAGAAAAAGAAAACATCAAATCTATCATAACAATAACAACCTTGTAGTGAAAACAATTGCTAGGGTCCTGGTTCTCTGCTAAGTCATTTACATTAGAACTGAGATAACTGAGACCCAGAAGATTTAAAAATTTGACCAAAGTTGCAGATCTTAGATATTGCTGACTCAAGATCTGAATTCATGTTTGCATGAAGTCAAGCTTCATGGTTTGGAAACTATGATACTATACTCAGACCCAGTGCCTTTGCTTTCTAAGACATAGTGCAAGACACAATAAGATGGTGAATTATAAGCACAGGTGTGGCCTATAAGGCTTACACTTTAATAGATGAGATAAAATATACTCATGGCAAGAGAAATCATCAAGGCTTGGCAGATTAATTGCCAAATGAAGGAAAATATTGAATGTAAAATAGCCCTGAGAAAGAGAAATCATTTCAAACCAGGGTTGCCATGGATGCTTCATGGAGATGTTGTTGTTGTTGTTATTTGCCATCGAGTCGAGTAAGGGCTGAAATAGTAGCTGGACATGAAGGAGGATGGAGGGAAATGAGAGATGATAAGCAAAGATGGGGAAGAATAGGATTCCAAGAGGCAGTGAATGGAGCCATCAGACCAGATCAGAGGATTCTCTGTTCACTATAAACAAGGTTTCCAAAACTGGCTGTGCATCAGAAAAGGTCAAAACACCAACTCCCAATCTCCTCTACCCCCAGACTGACTCCATGTGTAACCTCCATGTGTTTCCAAAGCAGCTGCCTAGAGCTTGAGGGAGTCTGAAACTAGCCTCTTGTTTCTACTAAGAGTCTTCAGCCTAGGAGTGTTCATGAGGTGAGGAGACTGTGAAGCTGGGACTGCAAATTCTTCCTCTCTGGTCCATACCCTTAGTGAGGTGATTGGCATAGAATGGTCCTCAGTGCTAGCTGGAGAAATAGACTAAACTGGCCTGGGGAAGGGGGAGAGACAAGGAGAGCCTCTTCAGACAATCATCAGTGAAAGGGTAAGGCATTTGGACTCCTTCCCAGTCATGGAGGAAATTTGAAGGTCTCTTTCCACCAAGTGACCTCATCTCAGATTTGTACATATTGAGATTTTTTGGTCAGAAATGGAACTGAGTTGCACCAAACCTGGCTGGATCCAAGATTTCACTCCATCATGCCTGTGACTGAGCAAGAGCTCCCAGGTGAATGAGGTGAGACAGGCAGGACCCTGGCTGAATAAAGAAAGTATGCCTTCTCTGCTCCTACCCCGAGGCAGCACAAGCCCCCTATCAGCCTCGACAGAACTACTAATAGAATCTCACTGATTGTTGTTTTCAGATTTCTTGAGGGGACCAAAGAAATTTGAAAACAGGAACCTCCGTGTTTAGCCACATATTGATTTATTTTGGTTCTGGTTGGCAGACTTTTATATAAAAACAAAGAGCAAAGTAACTCTCCAGGGCTGACCAGGTGATTACATTAAAACCTATTCTACCTTGCAGAGTTGGGGAAGATCTGATTTCCAAGTGAGCAGCAAGCCTAAGACCAATCCAGCTTCATTCATACCAATAGAGAGAAAAGGAAACTTGAAGCAAATACATGGCTTTTTGGGAGGTAGCATTCTGTGCAATTAGAGCACAGGTGAGTCAGGTATATAATTTTGACTGTAGCCAGTTAAAATCCCAAATCAGTTGGGTGAACTACACTGATGGAATACATTACTCATAAATCCTCTAGTTTTTGCCAGTGAACACACACAGCTTCAAAGATCTGTTGGTTAGGAATTGCACTTGACTGTAAGTATCTAGACTCTGTGAAGCAATAGCTTAGCAGATTTAAATACAAAATGAGGTATCTGGAGTTAGACTGTCCATGGCTATTGAAAAGGCTATATGATGCCATCAGGAATCCAGGCTCCTTCTGTTTTCTACTCTGTAATCCTTGCCTTTTGCTCATTGCCTCATAGTGATAAGATGGCTGCTCTATCTTCACTGTTGCATCCAAGATCCAAGCAGGAACATAGCGGGAAGACAAGAGGCAGAAAGACATGTGCCAAGCTGAACCTTTTTAAAGAAGAAGGCATTAGAGGTTTACTATTGTAAATGGTATTGATTTACTTATTTCTATTTCAGCAATCTCTTTGCTGGTGTAGAGGAATCCAACTGATTTTTGGATGTTGATCTTATATCCTGCCATGACGCTAAATCTCTCAATTAGTTCCAGTAGATTTTTAACTGAGTCTCTCGGGTTCTCTAGGTATAGGATCATACCATCAGCAAATAGGGATAGTTTGACTTCTTCCTTACTAATTTGGATGCCTTTGATTTCCCTTTCTTGCCTTATGGCCCTGGCTAGGACTTACAGTACAATGTGAATAGAAGTGGTGATAACGGGCATCTTTGTCTGGTTCCTGTTCACAAGGGGAATGTTTTCAGTCTCTCCATTGAGAATAATGTTGACTGTTGGTTTTGCATAGATGCCCTTTATTATGTTGAGGAATGTCCCTTCTATTCCTATTTTGCTG